>NW_023270323.1:78571371-78617433 GCF_011800145.1 Mirounga leonina | reverse complement strand
AGGGAGAGGGAGGGGAAGGGAGGGTGGAGGGAGAGGAGGGGAGAGGAGGGAGGGAAGCCCTCGGCCCGTACCCTAAAGGTCTCCTCTAAAAGGTCTCCTTTGGACAAACCCTGATATTCCAGGCCTGGCGCGGTCCCTCCAACTAGGACACAGGCACCTGCCCCTCTCCGGTCTCAGACAGAAGGCACAGCTCCTGCAGGCTGGTGAACAGTTAATCCTTCTCCCTGAGCCTCTCACTTGCCTGTGGTTTTCTTTCTGCTCAAAACGGTTTTGAGGGAGGAAGAAAGCAGACGGAACCAGCAATTTGGTGGCAGAATTGCCCAAAATAATCTCTCTCGGGCCACCCCCTAGGGCTTTCCCAGTCAGGTGGGCTCGGCCCCACGGGGACGTCTGGTTCTCTTCCTCTGCACCCCTGCCCTCTCCCGGTGCGCCCGCCGCCCAGGCTCCTGCCTCTGCACGCACCCAGCTCCTATCTGCTGGCAGAGCGCCGCCCATGGGCCCGCAGCACCTGCACACTGGCCTGTGGGTGGCAGGGTCCTCGGGCCCAGCGCCAGCTCCGGACCAGCCCCGAGCCGGGAGGCCAGCAGACAGGTCCCAGAGCTCCGCTGCCCTCAGGGCCCCAGCACGGAGCCATGCACACAGCAGGCGCTCAGCGGCTGTTTGCTGACCGCACAGACCGCTCGGTGGCCTGACTCTGCCAGGCAGACACTGGCATTCCTGCTGCCACTTGCCCTCCCAGAGCGGCCGCCCTGTCCTCTAACAGCTCCCATCCGTGGGGGGCGTCAGCGCCAGATCACGGGGACCGGACCACGAGCGGCGTGACGCGAGTGCGGGCCCCGCGGGGACCGTGCGGTCCTGCCCTGCCCGGGGCGGCCCACACCGGCCACGCGTGGCCCTCTGCAGTTAAGTCAAGTCGCGGCTGGCCCGGGCACCGGCGCCGGAGGCCTCCACACGGGGGCACGTTTGCCCACCGTGACTCGGCCGTCCTCTCCGAACATCCGGGCACCGTGCGGCCCCAGGGCCCCACGCACCTCGCAGCTTCTCCAGGGGGTCGTAGCAGCCCTCCTCCACGCTCGCGAAGTAGCGGCCGCAGTCGAGGAAGTAGGGCCAGGCCATGTCGATGGCGTCGAAGGCGGGCCGGCAGGCCGCCCGCAGCCCCTCGCACACGTGCCTGCAGGGCCTGCGCACCCGGCCGCCCTCGCAGCGGGGGGCCAGCACGGCGCAGCCCAGCAGCCGCAGGTCGGGGTTGCACTGGCCCTCGAGCAGGTGGTGCAGGACGCTCAGCAGGATGTACTCGGAGCTGGACTCCACCGCCTCCCGGGACCGGTGCTCCAGCAGGGTGGGGAAGGTCGTCTGGTTGTAGGCCACGTCACTGCAGGTCCGGAGAGGCATGTCCACACACGTGGCTGGGGGCAGGTGGGGTCACCGGGTCACTCGCTGCCTCCGGGACCCACACGGTCATCCGTCCTGCCCCGGCAGAGCCCCACGGGGCCAGGGCCCAGAGGGATGGGGCCCCGACCAGGGCTCCCGGGAGGAAGCCAGAGCCCGCGGGGGACCAGACAAGGCTCCCTGGACTAACGAGGCTCCACTACGGCCTGGGGAGTGAGCCGGGGCAGGCCGCTCTGGGCCCCCACTGCAACAGCTGCAAAACGGGCGTGGGAAGGCCAGCCTCGCCGAGGGGCTGCCCCATCAGGGGACGTGAAGGAAGCCAGCGGACCCTGGTTTTGCAGAAGCAGGTGCGGACCCTCCCAAACTCACAGCCCCGAGGTAAACGAGTCCCCAGAGGTGCACCCGGCTGGGAATGCCTCGTGTCTCCAGGAAAGTGGCAGATCGCCGAGTGCTTAGCTCAGGCTCAGGGCATTGAGGACAGGGCTGGTGAAGACAGCCATGGCTCAGCCCGGCCTGACCCGGCTCTGCATCTCACAAGGGTGGGTGCCCCGGGCCCAGGGCCTTTACTGTCACTGGGCATCTTCTGGTGTGATCGTTAACTCCTACCTCTCCAACCCAGTGTGGCGGGGGGCCCTTGCCTGCCCCACAGGCCTCTCCGGCACGGAGCTAAGTACACGGTCATCCCCAAGCTGCCCCTCTCTGTGCCCTCAGGAGCAACTCCCTCATGTACAAGTGACAAGATGTTGCCACTTTTCAAAGTTTAAAAGGACAGGGTGATTCCTGCTCAGCATTTCTCTGCTCAAAATATTTTATATGTGTCGTTGGCTTTTGCATTGAGAGAATATTCCCTGCTTTTCAAAAAAGTCTAGTCCCTCCACTTAGAACACACCAGATGCCCAAATCTGGCAGGAGGGGACTTGAGAAGAAGTACCTGCTTCTGAGCTCGTCAGACCTGTCAGAGCCCACCTAATCTTCAAGCTCATCCCCTGAGATCGGCTTTCCCTGCTTCGTGTTACAGAGGGGAAGGGCCTTGCCTGGAGGTGCCCGCACGCAGCCGAAACTCAGGGAGCTCACAGGATAAAGAGCGGACATGCCGTGTACACGCGGCCACGTCGGACTCCAACCAGCCATGGAGACGAGGGGAGCAGAGATGCTTGGAAGGAGCATTTCTGGGGGAGCCTGGGACAGAGCCAGGGTGGGAAGCCCAGGCTGCACAAGTAGAGGGTCCTTCCTCTTTTGTTTTGTCTAATTTCCTGCTGTTTAAGAAGGGGTTTGGATTTGAGTATTGGGCCTTGTTACTAATCACCCCTTGGGAGCTGTGGGTTCAGCTCTCTAAAGAGCTCGACGGCGCGGAGGGACCGCATCACTCCCACAAAGCAAACGTGAGAGAAGTCCATGCATCGTACCACTGTGTGCAGCCCACGGCCCGTGGCATTCACCTGGGAAGAGAAAGGACAGTGCTGTTAGGGGTGTGGACCGTGGTCATCCCATCGTCCGGGGAACGCACACTAACGGTGGTGCGTGGCTGCTTCCGAGGGCAGCTCAGCACCTCCCGAGTGCTGGCCACGCACCCGGCCCTGGGCTAACACCCCACCAGCTCTGTCTCAGGGAGCTGCACCCCAACCCTCCGGTGTTGATGGAAGCCTTCTCCCCGCTCCGCAGGGGAGGAGCCTGGCTCCCGGAGAGGTGCCATGACTCGCCTAAGGAATGACAGCCAGAGCGCGGGGTGGATGCTCTGCATCCATCCGGCTCCAGAGTCTGGGGCCGCCCCGCCGTGTTTGCCAATCACCGTGGTGTAAACACCCATGCAGGGGCCTTTCCAAGCTTCTAGCAGTTGAACTAGTTCTGGCAAAATTCCCCAATATTTAACGAGCCTAACGGCTCTATCCCCACCAGTAACTCTGGCCCCACGTTATTCAAAGTCCCTGGAGAGTCGGATGGGCCCCGGCTCCCCCGACCCCTTCCAGAATACTCTGCAAGAGTTGCGTTCCACCATCTCCTGAATCGGGGAGAAGAGGACCAACATGCAAAACTATCCGTGCAACCACGGGCTCCCAGGGCCCTCCTCGAGGCCCACGCAGGTAGACCCAACAGTGAGAGCCCTGGGAAAAGCCAGTAAAACCAGCCTTACTCAGTGCCACCCGGCAAGTTACCTTTCAGAAGGTCCGGGCGCTCTGGGAGCTCCAAGAAGGAGGAGCTGACTCAGAGGGATGGAAACCAGCATGAGGTTTAGAGCCTTGGCCCCAGCAGGAGTCCTGGGAGGACAGGCAGGCGGGGTGGCAGAAAGAGTGGGAAACAAGGGGGAAGGGGGTGCAGGGGGGAGCCCAGAAGAAGGCTGAAACAGAGGGAAAAGCCTGTGTTCTAATACAGTCACCTCACACAAAACCCAGACCTGACCCACGAGCCCCAAGGGAGGGAGCCTCTGGTGATGCACCATGAGATCTGGGCGCTGTGAGAACTTTCCTGAGCAAACAAACAGGAGCCCCCAGAGTGGGAGTGGGCTCTGGTCCTGCAGGGCTGGCCAGGCAGCTCCCCCTTCCAGGACCCTCTACACATGGTTTGCCCTCTGCAGATGAGGCAACCACAGCCCCCAGTCCCGCAGCAGACCGGCTCCCAGCGCCCTCATGGGATGGGGACTACAAGGCACCCCCTCGCCGCCTGGTTTCCACTCTCAAAACTGGCGACCGAGAGATCCAGGTGAATGCTTGCTTGGCTGTGTGCAGACACTCTGCAGGAACAGGCTGCTGCCCTGGGACTCGCTCTCCCTCCTTGTCCGAATAATACGGTGAGGGAGCCCAGTGCGAGCCAGGGAAGATGCCCAGCACTGGACCTAGACAGCCCTTGGTTACGGCAGGGGGACTCTGTTTTCCCCATTGCATGTGGGGTTTACTATAATCACGTGGTGGGAATAACATGAAGGTTCGGTGGGACGACCCACATTCAGTGCCCAGCACAGGACGTGGCTCGGGGTAGGTGGCCCATAAATAATAGCTCCGTTACCGCTCCTGTTTTATAACACCCCTAAGACAAGGGTTCCAGGCTGTCCTAAGTGGCTGGCACCACTTGGGAAAAGCAACAGGCCAGAGAATAATTATCCTTAAGTAATTTTCCTAAATAATTTTCCTAAATTTTGCTGGCTCTAATGCAGCAGAGGGCTGCAGGGTGCCCACCGTGCCCACTTCGCATGCTGGGAACAGTGCACTGGTGGTGAGCGAGCTCGAGGACCCCGAGCAGCAAAAACCACCTGCTCCCCTCAGCAGGCAGGGGAGGGCATTTCTGGGCACCCACCCGACACTCCAAAGTCTTCGTGGTCTAACGTGTTCCCTGACCCGTGCCCATCGCCGTCTGCAGAATGAGAGGCGTGATGGGCTGAACCAATACTTGAGGGAAAAAAGGAAAGAAGAGGAAACCGACCCAGGACCCTGCTTGGGACAGTGTGCGGTTATCGGCTGTCTCTGTAGCTAAAGGCACCGAGTTAACACCAGGAGAACGGGTAAAAGCATCAGATCCGCGCAGGGTCCCGTGCACGACGCTGACTGCTGTACCCCGGGATGCGCGCCCGGCCGGCTCCCTGCCCGTGTGAGCTCGCCCAGGGGCAGATGCCGTGACTCAGAAGGTCCGCTCAGGAGCCCGAGGCCTCACGGACCCTCAAGGGCCCCTGGCTCCTCTGCCCACGCCTGCATCCGTGTGCCCGGAGTGCACCCGCCGTGCCTGCGCCGAGCGGCAGTGGGCGAGTCTGCAGACTTGTTCAGACTCTTGGCACGCACAGGGAGCGGAAGGACTCCCGGGGCGCAGGACCCCCGCGGCCTTAGGAAAACACGCAGCGAGGAAACTGGGAGTGGACCAGCGACCCCCACATCTGCCCCCACAAAGTTACCAGGTGCCACACGAGGGGGCTGGATTTTGAGTGGATGTGAAGGGATCCCTCCTGGTTTTGAGGGGCTTCGATCTGCAGAGGAAAAAACTGAAATTCGGGCCTCAGTTTCCTCTTTTGTGCAAAGGGGTGACAACAGAGCCCATCGTGTGTGGGGGGGCCAGTAAGGGCTCCGCGGATGGTAGTTGGGTCACACGGGCAGAAGGAGGGCTGCCCATCGTGACCCCCATGCTTGTGGGCAGGACGTGTGGGCGGCATCTGCCGGCGTGGGCGCGGGAGCCAGCCAGGTGGGAGACATGCTTCCTGGGGCCGCTATGACAAAGCTCCGCAAGCTGGTAGACAGAAGCCGAACGTCCCGCACCGCTGGAATCAGGGGCTGGCAGGCCGGACCCTTCCGCGGGACCTGGGGGAGGGTCCTCCCCGCCTCTCCCAGCCTCTGGGCTCCCGACAACCCTGGGCCTGTGGCTGCACCCCCACCGTCACCTGCCCTTCCTGGTGGGTCTGTGTCCCAATTTGTTCCTCTCCTAAGCACACCCTCGCTGGATTTAGGGCGGCCCCGAGCCGGTGTGGCTCCCTCATGCTCTGACTGCCTGCGAAGCCCCCTTCCCAGTAAAGTCACAGCCACAGGTGTGGGGACTCCAACATTTCTTTCTGGGGACACAATTCTACCCATGACGAGAGGCCAGCCCCAGTGTGCGCCTTTGGGGAGCTCAGGGCTGGGGTGGGGTCAAGGGAGGAGCGGGCCGCTCTGGCCGCTCTGAGCACTCAAAGCGGCGAGTCCCCGCCCACACCTGCGGCACAGGCAACATCCTCACCAAATCTCAGGCTTGGTGTAAAAAAAAGAACATAAAATACCTCATTCGTAGTTTTTAGATGGATGACAACACGCTGAAACAAGATATTGGCTTAAATAAAATTGGTTGTTCAGGTGAATGTCACCTGCGTCTCGCGTCCTCTTTAGTGTGCCCACTAGAAAATGCAAAATTATCACGGGGCAGGCGTCCTTGGGTGTAGACGGCGCCCATCCAAGGCTGCTCCTCGGCAGCCCGCACGTGCCCGTTCCACTAAGTGACCACAAGGTGTCAGCACGTCTTCAGCGAGGGACCCAGGCTGACCTGGGGCTGGCCGGCTCCCCCGCTCCCTCCCTCCCTCCCTCTTCAGCGGAGGTTAGGTTGTTGCTTCTGGCCAAGGACTCTTCTAACAGACAAGAAACCTGAATGAGGCCAGAGAGGTTGGGCCATCTGCCCAAGGCTACACAGCAGAGAAGGGGACTCAGGATTTGAACCCAGACCCGCCTGGCCCCTCGGAGCATGAACACTGCCTCAGCCCACAGGCTCCCCGTGGAGGCCTGGAATAAGGCAAGGGACAAGGGCGGAGGGGAGGGCCCAGGCTTGCTCTGAGGCTCCAGGACGGGTACAGTGGGGACACGGATACAGGCATCAGGTAGAGCAGCCTGGACGCAAACTGCCCGGTCCCCGCCCCGCGCCAGCCTGCCTTCTGGAAAAGCCATTCGGCTTCCAAGGACTGCACACATGGTCCTCTGTCCAGAGTGAAGATCGGACTGGAGCAAGGATTTCTCCTGGAAACAGTCACCGGTGCCGCCTCAGGGCTTCAGCCAGAGCTCCCCCCCCCACCTCCCCCCATTCCTCAAAGTGAGGAAGGAGTGGTCTGTGCCGGCATCCAGAGGAGGGGGCTGCACTTCTCCCTGGGAAAAGGACAGGTCAGGGAGGACTTCTTGGAGGAGGGGGCCATGGTCCCCGACAAGCCTATGATTCTAGACATTTCCTGGGGTCTCGGAGGTCCCGGGACAGTCCAACCACAGCACAGTGCAAGTCCTATCCACATCCTGCCTGCACACCTGTGCACACGTTTGCACACACACACATGCACACACTCTGCCTGGGCCTTTCTGCAGCAATGGAGAGGAGGAAAGGGGTGAGGGCGAGGGCCTGGGGGGTTGGCGAAAACTCAGACGGAGAGGGAAGAAAAGGAAAGATTGGCATTGGCACATTTGAGAGGGGCATTTTGCTCCTGGCACATGGACTTGGCTGTGCCAGCACCTTCTCGGGTATCCACAAACCCCGGCCCTCGAGAGATGCCCAGACTCCTGTGCCCAAGGGGACAGAGATGTCTGCCGCTGATAAGGACCCTGAGGACAGGGGACTAGATGCACCTCCAACTCTGAATATGAGGGGAAACTGAAGCCCGCTCCAGGAGGGGCCAGAGCCCAGGACCCCAGGTCCCTGCCTCCACCCCTCACCCCACACTCGCAGGTGAGATCACACAGGCAGACGCACCCCGTCCCCCTGTCCCAGAGCCCTCCAGGCACACCCACTCCCTCCCCAGGCGACCACGCCCCCTCCCAGGGGACGTGCCCCTCCCAGGCTCTCAGAGCCCATTGCTGGAGATACCGCTGTCCACATCACTGGCCTGAGGTGGCAGGGAGGGGTCAAGCGTTTGCTGCCGCCCACAGGCTGCCCCCTTCCTGGGAGGAACAGGGACCCCGGACGGCCTGTCCCCTGCGAAGTCCTGGCACCTGCTCCCTCGGTCCCCACCGGCAGGGCGCCCCACCCGCTGTGCCCTGCCCCGAGGAGGACTCCCCTGCGCAGGGCTCGGTGCCCCTCTGCTGCCCAGCTACCTGCTGCGCTCCGCCCTGGGGTCCAGCCTCCCTGTACCCCGAGAGCCCAGTGCCCCCCTCCCAGCGGACCACGAGTTCCAAGGTCACTGGCACGCGCTTGGGGACGCGCTCGGGGACGGGGTCGCTGGGGGCGGGGGAGGGGGCCCGTTCCCGGGCCGGGGCGCGCGGTGGTGGGCCTTACCGGCGGGTCCCCGGGCGAGCGGGCACCCCGGCCCGGCGGCGGCGGCGGCCAGCGCGGCGAGTAGCAGCAAGGGCGGCGGCGGGGGCCGCATGGTGGGCGGCGGGCGGGCGGCGGCGGCGCAGTGATGTGGCACTCGGCGCTCGGGCCGCGGGGCCAAGGCCGCTGGGCTCCCGCCCCCCAGGAGCGGAGCGCGGAGTCGGGTTACAGCGCAGCCCAGACTCCGCGCGGAGGGGTGCGGGCGGGAGGGACCGAGCCGAGCTGCCCGCTTCCGGCCCAGGGCCCGCCCCCCGGGCCCGGCGCCCCCACTGGGGCTCCGTCTCCCTTCTGGCACCCAGGCCCCTGGGAGCTGACCTCCGAGGCCCCTGCTGATCCTGCCGAAAGACCCCTCTTTCTGGGCAGGGCGGGTCTGGGGGCCAGGTGGGCCCTGGCCCTCGTGCTCGCCCCAGCGGGCAGTGAACGGGGCCAAGTCACTCCTCTGTCCCAGGAGGGAGGAGGGAGGGACCCCATCCCCCCACGGAGCAGGGCGTGGGTGTAGGAGAATTGTCTGTGGGGGACGTTTAGGTACCAGGAAGGGCAGGCGGCTCTGGATGTCCTTGGCGGCTCCTCACCCCTGAGCAGGGTCTCCCTCTGCGCCCTGAGGAGAAGCCCCCTCCTGGTTGCTCCCGCAGATCCGGGCAGGGAGCCTGGCGCCAGGGTCCTCAGTGAAATGTGGCAGGCCGTCACTCAGCTCATCAAAGGGGGCAACAGACCAACCCAGCGGTGACATAAAATATCGCAGGGGTGAGCCCCCCTCTTCTCTAGATGAGGGGGCAAAGGCAATGTGGGGGCAGGGGCGGGCAGTCCAGGGCAGACAGCCCCGCCTCCATGACCTGACTGCTGGGGGTGTGGGAGGACTCCTTCCCGCTCTCCCCCGCCCCTGCCTGCATCGCCCACAGCCATCTGGGCAGGAATTCGAGGGGCCTGGGAGGAGGGAAGCCCAGGACCCTGGGCCCAAGGTGAGGGAAGTGTGGCCCCAGAGCCCCCCGCTCACTGTCTGCCCAGAGCCTCTCTCTCTTCCCAGGACCAGGACTGTTTGGGGATTTAGCCAACGCCTTTGAAGCCCCCCCTTCATGGAGCTCAGCAGGTGCTGACTCTGCCGTCCAGATGTGCCCACATCTGCCGGCCAGCCACTTGCCACAGCCCACAGCTGCAGTCCAGCCCCTGGTGTGCTCGCGCCCTGGGCCCTGGGGACAATGCCAGCTAGACACCTGGGTCCACATCCCAGCAGTCACCTGGGCCAGTCCCTCCCCTGCTAGGCCATCCACCCAGACGGTCTTTAGCATCCATGTGCCTTTATGGGACTCCTTTACCAACTGTCCTGGGTGGTGGGGAGGACCGACCCTACAGCCAGATGCCACTCCGCCCTAAGACTTTGGACAAGCCCCTTAACCTGGGGTCTGGGATTATCGTGACAGTGTCTGCAGTGGGGCAAACATCGGACAAGGGCCTCAATCCATTCCTGGCCCCGAGAACGAGCCGCTTACTCCAGCCCATTGACTCTAGTTGCCCTTTTCGGCATCCGATGTCCCATGCCGCCCTCTTCCACCCAGACCGCAGCTAGTCCTTCCAGAAGTCTCTGGGCTTGCTCCAGCCCGGGCACTTTCCTTTGACTTTCCTGTCTGGGGTCTCCGCTCCAAGCTGGGAGGGCGAATTCAGACCCCACCCTTCCTGAGTGCCAGCTGATGGGTGCACATTCTCGGGGAGGTTTTCACCCTCCACCCCGTGTGCCAGGGGAAACATGTGAGTCTCCTTGCTGTCCCGTCTCGCAGGCAGGTTAGGTTCTCACGGACACTGAGCCTGCAGCCCATACATGGCCAGATTCGTGTGGGCATCTCCTATTACAGCCTTCATTGTGGGTTTGTTTTTTTGTCTGAGTGGTATATGGAATAATGATACTGTTTCAAACCAGTGGCATCTAAGATTTGGGAAAGAGAAAGGGTCATGTTAGCTATTGCTATTTTAAGGACCCAGTGGGTAGAATTTGGTAATCTGCTCTGGGACCTACCTCTTTCCTCCCCAATTAAGTTGGAAGGAACTGTCTCTAACCCACGTCTTCTTGTCCAAGAGAGGATGAGGACACCCCACCAAGTGTTTTGGCAGGGGCAAGTCCAGGCAGGTTAACCCTTTCCCAGGGCCAAGAGCTGTGTAAGTCCTCCCCCTTCCCTGCTCTGCCCAGCCGCCCATGGGATAATTGGCCAAGAGGGGCGGGGCAGCATGTGGCCAGACCTGAACCATCAGGATGGGACAAGGTGAACCAGCAGGATGCAGCCAGAGCCTGAGCCTGCAAGAGCTCGGATGCTCAGGCGGGCAGTGGAGGGACAGGACAAGCTGCTGTGGGAGAAGCCTCGTGGTGTCACGGAGAGAACACAGACTCTGCCATCCCGTATGGGTCGCTTCACCAGGTGGCTCACCCTGAGCCAGTGGCTTACTTCAGTGAGCCTGGGGCCCTCCACTGAGAAGATGCTGTTGCCCATCTCAGGGCTCACGGTGATGGGGGAAGTCCACCCCTCCTTTGGTGCCCAGCTGAAGGGTCAAGGCTCCTGGGTGCAGCACCCAGACCCCACCCCTCCCCAAGCTTCCTCTGGGACAGCCCTCGCCTCCCTGAACTTAGCGGGTCTAACTCATCCAGAGAGCTCTCCGGAACCAGCTCGGTGCTGCCTCTGCTGGGCGCTGGGGAGACAGTCTCATCACGAAGCCCCAGCCCGGCCTGGAGTTGCCAGCCCTGCGCAGTGGGGAGTGGTTCCTGCCCTGTGGGGTCTCAGGCCCTCTGGGAACCAGATGGGAGCTAGGGACCCCCCCCGCCCCCCGGCAGAGCGTGTGCTGTGCTGCGTGTCCTGGGAAAGCACAAAGTTTGCAGGACTGAGCCCCGACGGGGCAAGTCTAGTCCCACTCTTCTCGGAAGCCCAGCAGGGACCCACTTCCCCGGTAGCTGGCTTCGGGCTGATGCAAAGGCAGCACCTTCTCCTTTGCAGAGAAACAAGAGACCTTTGAATAAAATGTTTATTGATTCTCACAGCACTTGGGACATGACACCATTTGCAATACATTTAAGTGCACATGAAAAGGATCTTTCAAAATAAAAAAGACCACAAACCCAAGGTGAAAGATAACACAGCGAGTGAGAGAATGTTCTAGAATGCCCAGCATGGACACAACTAGTGGCCTTCACCCGGGAGGCACCTGTGCCTTGAGTGGTCTTCTAGAAAATCCCCTGGTGGCTTCAGGGAAGGCAGAACAGGAGAGAAGCGGTCACCGCCTGCGATGCGTGTTGTCTCTTCCTAGCTGTGGCATTTTCCAGGGGACAGGATACACATATTTCCTCGCATGGATGTAAGGCTTCTTCTCGCCCCAAGAGAAGTTCCCAGGAAGGAGAGAGGGTTCAGCCTGCGAGTTCACAGCCTGGCTCTGAGTTTCATGCAAGACAACAGAGACGAAACTTCCTTTGCAAGCACTGGGGTGCCCATGGGACCCCAGGCTCTAGGGCCACGTGCCGCCTGTGAACCCCCTCACACCTGCAATGGCCAGCCCAAAGCTGGAACGTGGCTTTCCTCGAACTGCCTGGGTGGTTTTTCTGTTGTTTTTAACTTCTTCCCGACCGCAGATCTAGTTATTATCATTCCTAAAAATAATTTGTTTTCTTTGAATTGTGCTTTACAATTTATAAGCACTTAAATATATCCTGCTTGCGGGGAGACATTGGAGAATCAGCCCAAAGCCACCAAATGACACCACAGGGGTTGGGAAGAACCTGTCCAGCTGGCTCCAGCAGGCTGTAAACTGTCCCTGATGCCCTGATGGGCCCCAAGGAGCTCTGTGTTTGTGTATCTACAAGGAAGGGACTCAGGACCTCGGCTGGGGGACCAGCACTGCGGGCTCTGCAGCCGCCCACGGGCAAGGCCCTCCCCGAGAGTCCATCCTACCACGTGCTGGGCCCCCCATCCTGCAGCCCAGCCCCAGTTCCGCAGGGGATGGTTGGAGCCCGAAGAGGCGAGCAAACAGCAATGGAGAGGGAACTGTGTCCATTCACCCCTCACACAACACACCCTTACAGAGGGCTTACAACACGCTGTGCACCATTCTAGTTTTGAACCGTGGACTGTAACAGATGTGCACACGAGTCCTGGACACTGCCCCGTGGGCCCATTTAGTGGCCATAACCGGGAATGCCCCACCCCACTGCCAGCCCGAGGGAAGCCCCAGCCTCTCTCGGCTCCCTGCAGTGCTGAGCAGAGTCGCTGCCATGGGGGGTAGCCCCACTCTCAGGAGCCGATTTGGATGCCGGCCAGGACCTGGGGGAAGGCCATGCAGGGGTCGGCCACGGCCCAGCCGTAGCTCAGGTACTTGCTCAGGATGCCCCAGGGAGGGCTAACAGTGACGAAGGACACACACTTCACTAGCCTGTCCGGGAGCTGAGCAGGTGGTTCAGTGGCAGTGACCACGCCCACGTACACGCCCGTGCCCTAGAGGTTTGGGAGGTTCTAGAACCACAGAGAGTACAGGCGACAGCCTTGCCGTTACAAGCTGAGTGGCTCTGTGCACGCTCTCCGAGCCTTAGGCTCATGTCTCCAGTGAAGGGCATCGGGGGACTGAGCTTGGGAATAGCACAGCCGGGTTAGTGTGTGGAAATTGCTGCCTGGCTGGTACCCCCCACGTCAGAAGCAGGAACAAAATCAGAGCCTCACGGCCACGTGCGTGGATGAGATTCTAATGTGGCGGGTGGTTTAACCCGTAAGCATTCATATACGGAGGGGTGTGCTGTTCCTCCCGAAAGAGTCTCTCTCCCCCTGCAAGGTGGTGCATTTGTCCTGGTCATTTTGTAATTGCTACAACTATGTTAGAGATCTTCTCTGGGGAATTGTTTTCAGAACCGTGATGCATTGTTAGATTCTTCTGTGGACACCTTGAAGGTGGATTTAACCTGCTTAGAAATATCACAGAGTCACCTTGAGCCCAGCAGTGGTGGTGTGGATGAAGAAGGTAAAGGAGCTGGGGACACGGTGATTTTCCCTTTCCGTTTCTTGGGTATCGCCCTGGGGTTTTATTGATTCACATGCCAGAGTGGATTAAGGTCCCAGGTGTGCAGTCTGGGGTGGGGTGGGGGTGCAGATGAACACAGAGCCAGGGTACTGCTCCCAAATTCAATCCTTCAATACCCCTCCCTCACTGGAGACACCTGCCTGCCCCTGTTGACCTGCATCTTCTGCCATCAGGACAAAGAGCCCAGCGAGGCAGGACTCACCTGGAACCCAGCACAAAGCCCAGCACGCAGGAGACGCTCAGCAAATGGTGAGTGAGCGAAGGAGATGCATCACCTCGTGAGCACTCATGACAATCATAAGAGGCTCTATGTTATCTTATCCACAGTTCCCACAAAGGGTTTGGTGACATGCGTCACAGAGAAGAGAGCGTGAGCAGTCTGTCACCGAGTGCACACAGTGGAAACTGGGCTGCCAATGAATGCACTAAGGCTCTGCTCTCCTGCCACACACGTGTGTGCATGCGTGTGCACATGCACGCTCACATATACACACACGGGTCCTTGCACACCTAAATGACATAAAAGTAAAAGCTAGCGATCAACATACTGTGGTTGAGTAACCCAGGCTCCCTCGTTATTCATTTACAATTTCAAAAGCAAATACTGAAGCCAGGTCACATGAGGGAGCTCTTGAAACTCCAGCACCCACCCCTGCACACACACACACACACACACTCACATGTGTCCACGCATGTGCACACAGACACCATACCAGATGAGATTGCTGGCTCATGGGACAACGCCACGGTTGGCCCTGCCCATGACTGCACACATGCAGTTTAAGAACATGAGACACCGGCCAGGTTTCGTGTGAAGAAGCACGATGATGCCTGTGATCCATGAGAAATCCACCCTGTCCCGGGGCCAGATAGGTGGGTGGCCAAGAGCCATGTGACTCACATCCTGAGCATTGATTCCAAAGGAGCTTGACAGGGTGGACAGAGCCCACTTCATTTGGCACAGACGCTCCAGAAGCCTCCCCCAACCCGGGGGAACCATGGGTGCCCTCCCTATCACGCTTAACAAACCAAATGACCTGAGGAGGTAGACAGCCTGAACAGACAAGTCGACCTCCCAGTGCATCCTAGAGCCTCCAGGAGATGCTTGCTGGAACAAACCCAGGAGTATGGCACCCTGCCCAGTGCCCCCTCTGGCCCTTGGGTAGGCAGCCTGGGCCAGAGGCTGAGAACCATCAGCTCCTTCCAGGAGCCACTTCCCTCAGGATGTCCTTCTGCCTCGGCCCAAGATGGGATGTGGGGACCACCCAGGGAGGCTGACCACAGCAGGGGCCTGGCCACGGAATGAGAATCCCAGGAATCCCGCGTCAGGAATACAGAGCCAGCTGCTCTCACCACAGGACTGTGACCGTGACAGCCACTGGGCCCCTTACATGCGGTCTCCCCCAGTCTCCTATCAGCTCCAGGCCAGGGTCTCCAGGGAAAGGGAGGGGAGGAAGAGCTCTGGGTGAGTGTGACTGTGGCCTTGGCCGGGACTGGCCGCAGGATCCCCGAATCCATGCCCAGGGGATGCTGAGTCTGAGGCCGGGGTTGATCCCAGACCACCTAAATGGTTTTAAAGGCTTCCTAAGATTAGAAAGAGTCAGATGCCAGCTCAGACAGACCCCGCGCCTGCCTGGCCCAGCCTGTCTCCCCGGACAGGGACAGCTTTCTCATTTATAGCAAGGCTGTGGGGCCGGTGCTGTGTCTGTCCCAGGGCCTTTGACAAGAGCTGGGGTGAGGCCCCAGCTGCCTCAGGTGTCGAAGAAGGACTTCCCTCCAGGTCCCCAGCAGGGAGACCTCAGAGGCCTGCCTGCCTGCCTGCCTGGCTGAGGCCAAGCCCACATCTCAGCAGCTCCCAGGACAGGGGTCTGAGGGCCAGGCCCACCTGGTCACAATGTATGTGGCTAAGCAGATGACGAAGGACCCGATGAAGATGCCGATCTGCCTGGCAGCCACCAGCCATGGTGCTTCTGCTCACTGAGGCAGCGTTGGGGGGACAGAACAGAGGACACAAGTCAGGGCACAAGAGGGGTGGGGATGAGCTCCTGGGGGCGGGGCAGAGGCAGATATTGGGGGAGGGGAGTTGGGAGGAGGGGCAACGGGTAGCAGGGACACCAGCTAGAGATTCCGTGGGCAAATGCATGCCAAGTCGGGAGCAGACAGAACCCGGCAGACCCTCCCCAAGACCTGAGACCTCAGATCAGGCAAGGGCACTGGGGGAGCAGGGCAGAAACTGGAAGGAGTGTTCAGATCCACACCACCTGCCCGAAGAGGAGTGACGGACTCTTCCCACAGTGGGGGGGGGGGCACCGTTCTCCGGTGGCTCAGACCTCACAGCTTGTGCAAAAGCTCACTGTGGGCACATACTCCACAGGCAAACGCAGACACTAAGAAGCACCTGGCCCTTCCAGTGTGTGGACTCACTGAGAGTACAAACAAGCAGATGCAGAAACCTGGGAGCTGTGTGCAGGGGAAGCCACACAGCGAGGGAACCCCTGGGGCAGGTGCTGGTGCCTGCGGCTGGCTCAGGAACCAGCCGCCAGTGGGGAGCGCAGGAGTGGGTGCAGCCCTCTGGGCTGGGTGGGGACTCGTGGCCGACTACCTGGGATGCAGGTGCATGAGCAGCACAAGCCCCTGCATGGTGTCAACATCAAAGTGCCGGCAGTGGCTCTGGGCCACCCATAGCATCTTGAGCCAGGGGAGGCCGAGCACAGGGAACAGCAGTGCAAAGCCAGCAGCGTGGAGCTCGGCGGGGCGCCGGCAGGGGAAGCAAGCAGGACCCGTATGGCTCTACAGGGGAGCCATGAGCAGGAGAGCGCAGAAGACCAATGACTGTCCCCACACCTAGGCCATCCGGGCAAACATGGTGGAGTGGGAAACCCACCGCCAGCCACCGGTCTGCATTCAGCGCCGCCCTGCTAAGTACAGAGTTGGACTCCAGGAAGGTGTCCAGGAAGCCTGCGGCCTGGTACACGCTGGGCCCAGATGGCGGCCGCCCGCGCAGCTTGCCCGAGCAACATGAAGGGCATGTCTAGCGCCGCCGGCAGCGGGCAGCCCAGGGACAGGTTCACCGGGAAAGCGCGCAAGGCGCGCACGCCGCTCGGCTGTCTAGGCGCCGCAGAGCAGCACCAGCGCGCTGGACAGCAGCGACACGGCCAGCAGCGCCTCTCCTGGCCCATGGCGCTAGCGGCTGGCCCTACGCCCCGCCGAACAGCGGCGGCAGGGGCCCGCGCTCATGGTTCCGCTCGGGCCGCAGGCGGGGAAAGTGGCGCGGCGGACGGGCGCGCTCTGGGAGTCCCGGAGAGCCAGAGCCGACGCCACGGCTCGGAGCGGCGCGCGGAAAGCGGTGGCAAGCTCTGGGTCCCCGGTGGCGGGCCAAGCGCGCTGCGCTGCGGAACTGGGAGCGGTCGCGGGCGGGCGGAGCGCGACGCGGCCGCACGGGTCGCCTCCTGCGGCGCTGTCCAGGGTGCTGAACGCGCTCGCGGGCCCCGCGCCCCGCGCCCCGCGCCAAGGCGTTTGCGGCCCTGGCCGGCGGCTGAATCTAGGCGGGAGGGTGAGGGGAGCTGGAGTCACGGTGGTCTCTGCAGTCGCCTTGTCTTTTCTTCCCTCCACATGCAGGGGCTGGAAGGAGCTCCATGCCATTCTGCCCCAGACCAGGACGGTCCTTACAATGGTCACACCTCCTACTCCAGAGCCTCCTGGCGGTGACTCACAGGCCGTGGGATGCTAAAAAGCTATCTGCTTCTCCCTGGTTGTGTTGACCCTTTCTGAGCACCTCCCCCTCTCCTGCGCTGGCACCAAACTGGAGTGACCCAGCAGTATGGGGGCGAGTGGAAGCAGGGAACCAGGAGACTGAGGGGCAGGGAGCTGTGCTGGATGGGCAGAGGGAGCTAGAGGAAGAAAGCATCGGGGCGCCTGGATGGCAGTCCTCTTCCCAGCCCCAGCTCAGGGCCAGGGAGTGGATCTATGTTTGTTGAACCAAGAAGGGCAGCAAGAAGTGGAAATGAGAGGAGAAATGAGGGAAGGAAGGAGATGAAGAAGGAAAAGTAAAGAGGAAAGGAAGAAGAAGGGGTAAGGGAGAGAAAAGCAAAGAGGAAGAGAGAAGGAAAGAGGGAGAGGCTGAGAGGTGTGGTTCCCTGCTTGGTGTAATATGGAACTCCCTTTGGAGCTGAGCTCTGCCTCTCCAGGTGGCTCTTGGAGTCCCTGGGAAAGGGGGTCTGTCTCTCTCTCCTCCTCTCCTGCCCCCCGGGCTCCTGAACCTGTAGGAATCTTCCAATCCCTTCAGTGAACAGTTGTCAGGACAAGAATGGAGGGAGGGCAATTGGAAGCTGCCAGATTCCAGGAAGTTTTTTTGGCACTTTCTTTTTTTGGCAGCCCCTACATAAAAGGAGCCAGAAGGCAGACCCTCACCCCATCTTTCCCCGGCCCCACTCACCTGCTCTCACCCAGAGGTCCTGCAAGCCTAGCCCTCTCCCAGGGACAGAGGATGGCTAGTGGGGAGGTGGCTCGCCTTCATGGGGGTCTCCCTGGTGCCAGTGCTAAAAGGACTGAAGAGAATGCAGGTGGCTGGGGGAATGAGGGGACAACCTGCACTGGTTCCATCACCCCAGCCACATGGCCTTGGGCAAGTCACCTCTTGGGTCTCCTTTTCTACTATGTGTAACAGGGATACTAATAACTATCAATTGCACCTGCCTTACATGGTTGCAATTAGGATTAAACGAATAAATATACATAGAGAGCTTCAAATAGTGCCCAGCACACAGTGAGTAGTCAGAGAGATGTCTGCCTTTATCATGACTCCATTTTATAGTTGGGGACAGGGCAACTCAGATAAGTCAAGTATCTCTTCCAAGGTCACAGAACTAGAAACCAGGGGCTCTGGGAATCAAACTTGGTCCTTCTGGCTCCCACCCAATGTCCTGTCAGCCCTCCACATGGCCTCCTACAGAGAGGCCAAGACCAGTCTCCATCCTCTAAACGCAGCGGCTTCCTCTCTCACTCTCTCTCCCACTAAATGCTTTCAGATCCAAGAGAAATTCTCATCAGATCAGACCTTGTCTGAAACCAGAACCATAATGTCAAAGCCGTCCCTCCTGACTTTCCAGAGAAGAGTAGGCAGCTCTACAACTCCAGGGGTCGGTGGGCACAGTGAAGGTGGCCAGGACAGCATGGCCGCAGGGGTTCCCCCAGTCCCGCCAAGGCTCCTGAGTGGCCATCTGTGGATCGGCGGATCAGTGGAAGCATTAGATGCTTCATGAGGAGACTTTGATCCAGCCAGTGACAGCAACTCCTGAACCCTCTGAACGTCTCCACGGAGACAGATTCCAGGCAGGTCGCTTGCAGGGACAAGAGCATCATTCCAAGACGTGAGCGCAGGAAAGCTTTGCCGGTCAGCGTTATGTAAAGACAGGCCATCTGTTCACCCACAAACAGTTCTGGTGCCCGGCATGCATAGGGGCCTGTGCCAAACAGGACACAGACTGCAGAGACTAACAAGCTTTGATGCTCACACTTTGATGAGCAGAGAGAAGATCGGACAACATAAGATCTGAAACATAAGCGCACTGACCTCCTATAAGAAATAATGATCTTATTTTTTTTAAGATTTTACTTATTTATTTGAGAGAGAGAGAGTGAGTGGGGGCAGAGGGAGAGGGCGAGGGAGACAAGCAGACTCCCCGCTGAGCAGGGAGCCTGACTCAGGGCTCGATCCCACAACCCTGAGATCATGGCCTAGCCAAAATCAAGAGGTGGATGCTCAACCCACTGAGCCAGGTAGGTTCCCCAATGATCTGATTTTTTAAGACAAATGAATTGTATCTATTATAATGAAATACTGTCACTTGTGAACCAACTCATTTCCACAGACTTGCACTGGAAGTTTGTTATGTGCACTCAGGGAGGGGAAAAATATGTGTAAGGAGAGAAAAGAACAAGTATTAACTGAGTGTATTGAATTTTACTTAATTTTAAGCATATTTCATGATTGAGCTTATCTCATTTAACCATATTTATTTCCCACCACAGCCCCCTGGGGATGAGTATTCCTGCCCCAATTTCTCCTACGAGGAGACGGTACAGAGCACTTGGCTCTGACTCAGCAGCAGAAGCAGCCTCATGCAAGCCCAGGACTGGATTGGGGCTGGAACAGCAGTCTCGGCGAGCGTGCGGAGGAAGAGGCCTTGGTCTCCAGGCTGACGGATCCAGGAAGCCCGAGGGGGCCGTGCGGAGCAAGTATTCCAGGCATGTAGGTGTGGGCATCCATGGTCACAGCAGCAGAAGGAGCCAGCACACGTGGCTGGGGCGGGATTCGGAAGGGCTTCCAGTGGGCATCCAGCGGCCAATGAAGAATTTGGGGGCAATGTGGCAGCATTCAGTGTTACTGAGCAGGGGCGGGACCTTCCCGGAACCAGTGCTGAGCTTTGCCATGGAAATGCGCATCCCAGCGAGAACGAGCAGGAGGGCCCTAGTGGGGGCCACACCCTTATTTTGGGGGTACTTTTTTAACGTGCTGAAAATATTTAACATTTTAATTTTTTCCCCCTAAGATTGGAAGATAAATGGATCAGACCCTGCATGCCACCCTGCAGAGGGTTTAAATTTTTCACCAGGGATGAGATTCAAAGGTAAGGATAGTAACTGGTATTCTATTGATGAGACCACAGGTTCTCAAACCCAGGGAGAGGGGGGCAGCCCAGCCAGCGAGATCTGAGACTGGAGGCTCGGGGGTGCGTACACAGCAAATGTGTACTCAGGTCCACCAGGATGCTGCCTCCAGTCATCTGCTTTCCAGGCAAGCACCCCAAAGGAATAATGAGAAATGTCAGCAAAAGTATTGGCTCACACACATGCAGGGAGAGGAAGGCGGGAAAGAGAGAGAAGTGGACGAGTCAGCGGACAGCAGGAAGCTGGTCAATCATTACTGTATCCCCACAGCAGAGCGGGATGCAGCCACTCACAAGCGTCCGCGGGATTCCGCCTAGGGTGTGTTGTTCAGTGGAAACCACGGGAATCACGTGGCGATCTCGGCTCTAAGCGATGTCTGGAAAAGGCTGCGTGCCACGCGCCAGACCACCATGGCGGTCAGCTGCGGGCAGCGGGATTATGAGCGCTTCTTCTGTTTCTTCGCCCTTTCCGATAACTTCCGCATTTTCTGTAGGAGCATGAGCATGTGAAAATCAGGAAACCGCTCAGGAATAAAGATCCAGCTGAAATCCTCTGTCAAAACTCTGAGCAGGGCTGTGCTTTTCCCACCTCAAGCTCCGCCCCCATGACTGACTGGTTAGTCCGCTTTGGAACATCTTGGTCTTGTAGAACCCTGAGCTTCCCGCCAACCTGTCCAGGAGCGGGACGAAGGGAGCAGAGAGGGGAAAAGATGGGTGAAAATTCCTCAGGCTTGCAGAGTGGTGGCAGGTGCTAAGGCGGTGACCGGATGGGCTTGCCTCCGACACCACACTCATCGTCGTCAACAAGACCTTCCAGTCTGTTCCTTAGTGAAGCACAAAGAATCTCCAAAGCACCGGAGGCCCGGCATCCATGCATGCAGGACAGAGACAGGAGAAGCCAGAAGCTGGACGTGACCCCGGCGGGACAGAGGCTGTGGCAGAGGGAGGCCCAGGGCTCCGGGGCCCCCCAGGTGGCTCCTGACCCAACCTGGGTCTCCCCAGAGTCAGGACGACAAGAGTCAGGCCAAGAAGGGGCAAGTACGAGATAACTGGATAGTGCGGACAGGTTGGCAGGAAGCTCGAGGCTGTGGACTGGGACAGGGATAGGCGTGAGAAAAGCTCAATGGCAGGCTGTGTCAGCCAGGTCTGTCTTGAAGGCTGTGGGATGGCAGCCAAGGGCTGTGGCCGGCACGGCAGGGGCTATTTGGATCCTTCGGTCTGGCGGCCCTGGAGGCCTTTGGAGTCTTGCCCTGTGCAACCTGGGCTCCTGCTGCCAAGACCTCTGGGAGGGAGAGAGCCCCACCCTGCGTGAAGAACCCCTCGAGATGGAGCAAGGGGGGTCTCAGAGTGGTCCTGCAGGCAGCCAGGGGCCCCCGCCTACCTGGGCTGCCTCCATTCGTCCAGCGACCCCATAGCCTTCAGACCACACCACACCCTTCACCTGGTTTTCCCACTGAAGCACTTGAAACTCAGGGCCACCTGCTCGGGATGCCCGCTGCTCTCCCACCCCACCCTTCCTCCAGCAAGAGTCAAAAGGAGACCCCAGAGCCTCCTCCTTCGTAAAACACAGGAACAGAAAGATTTCCCACGGGGCTGGCAACCCATCTCAGGGTCAATGGGTGCAAGTTTGTCTTCGGACAGTGGGGGAAGGCACGGGGGTAAGGAGAAGGTTTCTGGCTTGGAACCATTTGAGCCCGTCCACCTCTGGCCCGGCCCAGCCCTACAGCATCGACTGCTACCCTACCTGCCACACAGGGCCAGTCCGGCCAAGCCTGCCAGAGCCCGAGGGCGGCCAGCCCAGAGGTCACCAGGGGGCATGGTTGCAAAGCCGTTGGCCTCCAGCACAGCCCCATACCCTCGCTGCTGGCCACCTGCAGCCAGGATATGCATGCCTGGAAACTTCTGGGCCGTCTCTTTGCCACTCTTCCAGCGCTGGAGGCCCTCCTGGGAGGGGCGGCTAATGTGGGAAACAGCTGGTGGAGAGGCTCAGCCACCCTGGGCATGGCCGCTGGGGTGGCGCCTGGCTCTGGGCTGTGGGGCTCAGCCCTGGCCCTGCTGCCTGGGATCTGGGCCAGGCCCCAGCTCTGCGATCCTGGGATGCCACGGCATGCCCTGGACCACGCTGGATCCTGTCACTCCTTTCACAGGTGAGAAACTGGGGCCCCGAGGGCTCTAAACTTCCCGTGCATTTCTCACTCAGTCCTCACGTCTACCCTGGAAGGAAAGGGGTAGCATCTGCTTACAAAGCTGAGGAAGCCGAGCCTCCACTAGAAGAGCCAGCCGCCAAGGCCACAGGCGAGTTAGGACGAGCTTCTGGGTCCCTGTCACATTCATTCCACACGCGTGTCCTGGGCACTGGCTCTGGGTTGGCCCCGGCTGGGCCTGGGGGCATGGACGCAGAGGCGCCCCGGTCCCTGACCTCCGCGGCCCACGGCAGTGACGTGGGCACAGTGGGGAGACACTGGAGGGCCGGGGTGAGCCCCTCGACCAGCTGCAGCTCTGCCTAGGAGGATTTTGTTGAACACTTGGGAATCTCTCCACCGGGTCGGGGGGTGAGGACGCCCCCAGGCCACACACATCCTATTGCCTGTAGGCCACACGCAGACCACGCCCTGCGAGTTTCCTGGGGACCCCAGGGATCCTCTTCTCGCACCCCCTCGGGTGTGGACCTGCCAGGGGTCTGTTTGGTGGGGGCTTGACTCTGATGGGCCTCACAGCTTGGTCACCCACGCCCCCAACCTCCCTCGTCCCTCTGCAGGGATCCTCCTCAGTCACGCTCACTGGGGTGGCTCCCCCTCCTCCTGCTCAGCACAGATGCAGGGCCTGTCTATCTCCTTGGACATCAGCCTTCACTTGGATACCTCCAGGAATGGGGAGCTCACTTACTTGCAAGGTCACCCACCCCCTACTCTAATGTTTTGGACATTCTTCCTCTTAACCTCAGGTCTTTGTACAGACTGTTCCCTCTGGCCGGAGTATTATCCCCGCTCCACCCCGTGTCCACTGCTCACACTGGCTCTGACCCTCCTTCAGGTCTTCCTCTAGGAAATCTCAAACCCTTCCTCAGTCTGGGGACCTGTCTTGCAGGGACCCCAACAGTCCCATGCCCTGTTATGTCACCACTACGTAATGTGAGTTACCTGCTCACATTTGGGGCACCCCTCTAAACTCTGGGGGCCAAGGACTACATCGCGGCACCACCATGCCCCCATGCCAGGCCTTAAGCCGACCCCTGAAGTCCCCATTACTAATTCACATTCTCCCCGAGAGAGCCACACAGAAAGTCATTTTCAGTCGGAAGAGAGCCAGCTTCCCTGGCTGCACACTCGCATCCCCTCCCCAGAGGAGTGGGCATCGGTAAGCCAGGGGCTAAGCAGACGTTGGCCACCAGCAATGCTGTCCTTCCAGTCAGTGTACTGAACAATCGTTTATCGGCCCAGTTTTATAGATAGGGGACTTGAGTCTCAGGTTTTTAGTTGATAATGAAAATCAAGACAGCAATCAGGATTTGGCTCAGCTAAATGGGAGAGAAAACCCAAACGAGCAGAGAAATAACGTAGAAGTTTTGTCTCTCCTGTAGGAAAGTCCAGAGGAGGGACATCCAGGGCAGAGGCAATGGGCAGTCACATGATCATCCAGGACCCTAGCTCTGTCCTTTTGTTCTGCCCTCTTACAAGTGACTTACATCTTCAAGGTCACCTCTTGGTCCAAAACTGCTGCAGGAGCTCCAGCCATCACATCCAAATTTCAGGCAGAAAGGAGAAGGAAGAGGAAGGGAGGGAGAAAGGATATATACAAATAACCCAACCCCTTTGAACATTTTGTGGTAGCTCATTCAGCAACTCCCATTACCTCTCTTTGACCACGCTGGGCTACAAGGGAAGCTGGGACATGGAGTCTTTCAATGAGCACATTATCACTGTGCTGATCACTTGCCGTTTTGCTCTCAGCCTCATTCCTGCTCCATGTGATGGGGACATGTCTCAGGCAAGTTAGGCTCCAGCGGTGGGAGATGTGGCTGGGGGAGAGGAGAAGCAGACTCTCTGCTCTTTCCAGGTTCACACAGCCTCTCTAGACACCTGTGGTAACAGAAGTGACAGCCTCGGTGGTGGTCCCAGCTGGCCACAGGCACAGACATGGGCTCAGCCCGCCGGCGTGGGTAGCCCTGATCTCGGGGCATCACCCTCCTATCACTTGCTCCTCCAGCCTTTCCAACACTCTGTGACCAGCACCTTGTATTAAATCCTCTCCGAAGTCCCTGAATGGGTTTCTGTTTTCCAGACCGACAGTGGCATGGGATGAAATCGGGTTGTATCAGAAAGAAATCAGGGGAGCAGGCAATGAATGGACAGCTCAAAGTCTCCCCTAGCCCCACTGGGGAAACAAAGGCCCCAGGCCCACCTCCCTGCAGTCCCCATTCTGACTCACTCCCTTATTAGGACGGAAGGCTGCACTTTGCATTTAGCTTTGCTCAATTTATGGCTGAACCTAAAACATGGAATTTCCCTACCATCGCAATCTCTGGTGTTCTGTGCACTCACAGAATGTCAGGCCACTGCCCCTGGTCATGAAAAATGAGACCAGAAGAAGAAAGGCTTTCCCCATGCCCATCGGCAGAGAAGGTGGCTCGGGCATGGGAATGTCGTCCCCGGAGTGAATTGACCAAGAATAGAGAAGTTAATTTCTTTAAAAAAGATGCCGGCTCTGTGTCATCAGGCTCTGGGTTACAAATAGATTTTGAACATATTACAAGAAAACTCTACCTTCCTAGAAGATATCTCCAATTGCCTGTAGATCCTTGGAAACTCGACGGCCAGCCCAGCCTGACATGATTGCTCAGATGCTCCTAGGAGTGACCCCTGCCCTCTCATCGGTCAGGCCGCAGCTGCGCGAGCAAAGCTCTCCGCCTTGTTGCCCATCGAGAGACAGGCCTCAGCCCTTGGTAAGTGTACTTTTAGGTTCTTCGGCTACCTCCGGGGGCCGAAAACCAGCCACTCGGCCGCTGAATCCACAACACGTTTGGACTCAGATGTGTGGGCACCGTGCTGGACTGGGAGGGGGGACACCGGGCTCAGGTGACCAGGGCCCCTGTCCCAATAGGATGAACATTCTCTTGGTAAGTGTGAAATAGTGGACAAGCAAGAACCAGGGTGCAGAATGAGCAGGCCACCATCACACCTGGGTCCACGGGACCTGGAACCTCTGTGCCTCTCCTTCCTCATCACAAAGCAGGTGTGAGGGCGGGAGCAGCTGTGGGCGTGGCCAGCTTCTCCCAGGACAGAGTGTGGCTCGGAGGCCCCTGGGGAGCTCACGGGCTCATCCACAGTGGGCTGAAGGTGCCTCCCAGGAAGCTCAGGCCAGAGGCTGAAGCCGCTGACCAGGGTCCCCCGTGGAGGCGCCTGGCAGAGAGACCGTGCAGGGGTGTGGGTGGGGGTGCCGGCCAGACTCAGCCCCAGGAGAGTGCAGACAGAGCCCGGCCGGGACCCTGTCCTCCCGCTCCTGGCCACAATGTCCTGCAGGGCCCCTCATCATTGTCCCCCAGCCACCTCCCCCTGCCAGGTGGGGCAGGACAAGCAAGAGGCCGAGTAGGAGGAAATGGCCGGGAAACTAGGGAATGGCTGCCCCAGAGCTGCATCTGAAAACTCCAGGTGCCTTCCCGTGCCTTGGGCCTCCCCCAACGCGTGCTGTGGCCGTGGCCTCCTGCTTCCAAAGGCGCAACATGCCACGTGTGGAGCTGCTCGCCAACGATGGGCCCGGGGCCGTGCCGCCTTCAAAACCGGGAGCGCTCTGTCCTCGAGTGCCAGGAGGAACAGCTGGGGACCCTTTCCAGAAGGGTCCATTCAGTCGCTTACCCTGCCATTCAACGCCCTGCGCTGGGTCCCCAGGACAAGGCAGGACGCAGGAAGGGCACAGACTTGGTGCTCCTCTGTCCAGCGGTGGGGCTCGGGCACCCGTCCCATGGGGCTGTTGATCGGACAGAATGACAAAACCCCCATTCCAGTGGGGTGTGCTTACCATCTGGGCCTGCACACCAGCCGTGCTCAACACGCTTGCAGAATACAGCTGAGTCTGAGATGAGCAGGTGGTCCTACAGGTGGTCTGGGGGGCAGAAGCCAGGGGAAGGGGGTGTCGCAAGGCCTGGCTGGAAGACAAGGTCCCGGGGCAGGGGGCAGGCCCCCTGACTCTCCACCCTGGGTGGTGTGCTGGCAAACCTGCTCCCAGGAAAGCCAAGAATGAAGACCCCTGATCTATAGCCCTTGCCAGCTTCCATGGTGCAAATACGCCTCTCTTGGCTGATTCCGAGCTGTGGACCATTTACCAACTTCTCCCTGCATTCCTGAGTACTTAACAGTGTGCTTTCCAGAAGATAAAGGCCACGCCCCAGCAGCTCCCCCCCAAGCCATTTGTCCAGAACATCCCTCCACCTGACCCCCCAACTCTGTGACTTGCAGCCCTCATGAGTCCCAGATTCCTTGAGGGGTCCAGGTCGCCAGAGGGCCTGGGACCCCTGCCCCAGGGCAGGACCCCTCCCAAGAGGAGACTCCTATTTTCTTTGTGTCCCTCCTGGATCCAAGGGAAGGAGACACACCTGCACCGAGGCCCCCCACACTGTCCCAGGCCCCGGGCTGACACTCGCACTGGGAGCCCATTTCACAAGTGAGAAAGTAGAGGCTCCGAGGAGTGAAGGGTCTCCACTTGGGCTTCACGGCAGAGCCAGGATCCCAGCTGCCAGCCCACGGGCTCAGCCAACCCGCCATCCGACCCTGCCACCCCGCCAGTCAGCTACCTCCGCTCTGGGCTGCTCGGTCTCGGCAGCCGCCTAGGTTCCCACTATCCCACTGCTGCCCCTGCCCTGGGGAGGGTCCCCAGGCAGCCAAAGCCCCCATGTCCACCCACAGGCCAGAGCCCGCCGGGGGCAGCCCTGCTGAGCCACCTGCTTCCAGCCATGTCTGTGATGACCAAACCCTTGGATGGCTTCTGGAGGCCCTCTGGGCCGAGGGTCAGCTTCCCTGACTCGGTGTCCAGGGAGGAGAGGGACCCACAGCACGGATGCTCATTGGACACATTGCTCGGGGCTTCCGGGCACTGCAGAGACTTTAGTTCTCCCTCGAGAGCTGAGAAGTCCCTTGAGAGCTGAGAAGCAGTGCTGGTGCATGAGAGACCTGTTTGAAAAGGACCCACCTGTCTCATGTGTCACAAAGAGACAGGGCTCAAGGGGAGCAGGGAGGATCACAGCAAGGCGAGAGTGGGCAGCTGGGCCTCGCGGGTGGGCACGGCCCCGGTGAGAGGTCGGGAGGCTGGATGCGGGGCATCTGGGAGCAGAGCCGGATTCCCAGCCTCAAATTCCAACCTTCTCTCTGCCTGGCTACTGCTGGGTCTCCTTTCAGGCCTCACGTCCTGGCCCCCAAATCCATGGGAGTCCTGTCGCAACCTCCCCCCGCCTGCACGTTTCCTCCTCCCGCCGGCCTCCTCCTGACTGTGCTGGGGGCCGGACTATTTGCAAAGGCAGGTTTGCTGCAGTCTGCACCGGGAGGCGGTGCTCCCGGAGGGCGGTGCTCCCAGAGGGCAGGGGCCATGCCTGCTTCCCCGGCCCCGGGAACCTGGCAGAGCTGCGCTAGGGCTGGATCGCTGAGTTCAAACTGTGGAAACTGCCCATTGCTTCTGTGCAGTACGGGACAGGTCATCTTGGAACACCTCCGCTTGGCCATTTAAGAGTCACCCGAACAGCTTTCGGTAGCTTGTTTTTTCATTGCAACATAATTAATGAGCAGTGTTATGTTCGTTTCCGGTGGACAATATGGTGACTCAGTTCTGTACATCACCTCGTGCTCATCACCAGCGTGCTCCCTAACCCCCATCACTTCTTTCAACTACCGCCCCACCCACCACCTCTCTGGTGACCATCTGTTCGCTCTCTTTAGTTAAGAGTCTGTTTCTTGGTTTGTCTCATTTTTTCTTCGTTCATCTGTTTTATTTCTTAAATTCCAGAGATGAGTGAAATCATATGGTCTTTCTTTCTCTGACTTATTTCACTTAATACTCTCTAGTTCTATCCATGTCATTGCTTATGGCAAGATTTCATTCTTTCTGATGGCTGAGTAATATCCCATTGTATTATTTATACCACATCTTCTTTATCCGTTCATCTGTGGATGGACACTTGGGCTGCTTCTATATCTTGGCTATTGTAGATAATGTTGCTATAAACATAAGGGTGCATATGTCTTTTCAAATTAGTGTTTTTATTTCTTTGCGTAAATACCCAGTAGTAGAATTTCTGGGTCATAAGGTAGATCTATTTTCAACTTTGAGGAACCTCCATACTGTTTTCCAGAGTGGCTGCACCAGCTTGCATTCCCACCAACAGCATAGGAGGGTTCCCCTTTCTCCACATCCTCACCAACATCTGTCATTCCCTGACTTGTTGATTTTAGCCATTCTGACAGGTGTGAGGTCGTGTCTCATTGTGGCTTTGATTTGCATTTCCCTGATGATGAGTGATGTTGAGCATGTTTTCATGTGTCTGTTGGCCGTCTGGATGTCTTCTTTGGAGAAATGTCTGTTCAATGTCTTCTGCCCACTTTTTAATTTGTTAAAAAATGATTATTTGTTTTGGGGGTGTCGAGTTGTATCAGTTCTTTATATATTTTGGATACTAATGCCTTCCAGAAATGTCTTTTGCAAATATCTTCTCCCATTCAGTAGGCTGTCTTTTTGTTTTGTTGATTATTTCCTTTGCTGTGCAGAAGCTTTTATTTTGATAAAATCCCAATAGTGTGAATAGAGACAGAGATCACGTACCTTGCGAGTGGCCCCACCCCACAAGCAGTGCCACACTGGGGTTGGAAACCATCCATACAGTGCAAGCACATGGCCAGTCTTCCTGTCTGGCCCACCTCCTCCTTGTATCCACCTGACACAGTTCCCAAACATCCGTTTGCCTCAAGCATTGTTCTCAATTCCTCCGACAGCTCAGGGGATGCTCTGAGCCATCTCATGGGCTAGTCCTTGGTGCTGCCCAGCCCCAAGCCCCCTGTGTCCTTGAGTGAGCCACTCAACTCTGGGTGGCGATGTGAGCTGGGCTGGACTCCCCTGTCCTGCCTGCCCAGCATCCAGGCCGCAGTTCGGGCCAGACTTTACCTGGGGACTCAGACTTACCATTGGCCACTACCTTGGTGAGGTATGGGTCAGGGACCTCCCCTTCCCTGCCTGGCAGAGGGGACACACAAGACCCAAGCCAAGTTACCCACTGCTCTCTCCCAGGACAGTACTTCTGGATCTACTGAGCACAGTGCACTCATGGTGAAACTGTCCCAGAAGTCACACTGAGTTACTCCCGCCTCCCTGGGTCCTACTCTGGCCCCACCCTCCCACCCTCTTCAAAGTCTGGATCCTTAGCCTCTCCCTGGCTTCTGTTAATGGCTTGATATGCTTCCAGCACATTCTTCTTTGGCTTAAATTATCCGGAGCAGGTCCCATTATTTCTAAATGAAGAACTCTGATGGACCCACAGGGGCTAAGGGCCTCTTTCGATCTCAATTCCAGGTAATCCCCCTGCTCAAGAATGTCCAGTGGCTCCCCACTGTCTACAGATAAGACCCCATCCCTCAACTCGTCAGCCTGGGATTCCAGGCCCCACCTGACTGTTCAAGCCTCATCTCCCATAATGCATCTCCACACACCTGACTACAAAGACTTGCCTCTTTCCTGTTCTCAGCTTAAAACTTCTCTGTCAGGACCTTGCAAATGCAGTCCACCTACAGAGATGGTACTGTCTTAACCAGCATCCAGGGAGGGTGGGGCCAGGGGCAAGAGGCTGGTGAGTCTAAACAAAGCAGAAGAGCTAGGACTTGGCCCCAGGCAGTCAGGTTCTAAAACCTGTGCCTTAACCACTAACCTTAAATGACTCCCATGAATGAGGGAGCCACGGGAACCAGGAAGCAGTAGAGCCAGCCCAGGAGGGGAGCAAAGGGAGTTGCAGAAACTTGCAGTTAAGCAGGGGCAACCTAGCCCGGTTGGAGCTGTAGGTAGAAGGCCCCAGGAAAGAGGTTTAATAAAGGACCAATAGATAACCTGTTGCACTTGGCCACAATGAAGGGAGTTTAGAGATAAGTTAGTGGTAAGTACATGAAAAACCAAGCAAATGAAAAACGCAAGGCAAGTGCCAACTCCAGGCAAGTGAGAAGGCTGGAAAGACAATATAATCATGGTCTATTGTGTGTCCATAGGTCAGGGGCATATACTAGGTCATCACACCAGCAACACTGAACACTGACTAAACCAAAACTGTGCTGCAACTTCTGGGAGAGGGCATGGAGGGGAGGCAAAAGAAGGAAAATCCCCCTCTTCCATAGGAGGAAGTCAGGAGTAGTGTCTACAGTTAGGAAACAGAAATAGCAGCACTTTTCAAGTGGGGGAGGGAAGATGCCATGGCAGACACACACCCATTTTGCCAATACCCAGCAAGGCTGAACATTTTGTGAGATTTTTACCTAGCAAAGCATCAATATTTTCCATAAACTGGGTATTTGGTCCTCCCTGTTTGGATCCCATGGAGCCCAAGAGGGAAGATGTGTCCTGAGGTTTGCCAGACTAAAGGCAATAAAGAACTGGACAGTCTGAGCCATGAGGATGTCTTTTCTGGGGCCTCTGGAACATTCTTCCCAGCATTCAGAGAGCCATAGCCAAGGGTGTGGATACCTGGGAACCATGGCAGGGTATGGCCCTGAGAAGCTAGGTCTAGACCTGCTCCCTGATGACCCCAGTCTCAAGAGCAGACCTGAGAATTGGCCCCTCCCACAAACCGAGACCCTGCCTCATCCCACCTGTCCAGGTTTTCCCTAGCAGAAGAAGGCAGGTGGCAAGCTCAGAAGAGGTTCCCAGCTCCTGGACCCCACGCTGGGCAGAGGGTGTGGGTGATGCAGCATGCATGGGGAATGGAAGAGAGATTTGCAGGTGGGCAGACCCGGGGCCAGCCCTGGCCCTGCTGGGTGCTGCAGTGGGCCCCAGGCAACACCAAGTCTTCCTGAGCTTCTGCTTTCCCTGCTGTGTTAGGGGTGCCCCCCCACAGGAAGCCAAAGAGTACTGGAAGGGCTCACATGAGTAAAGCCCAAGCCAGTCACATGGGGACCACACAGCCTTCACATCTCTACATCTTGGGTCCATCATCTTTCTTAGCTTGGCATCTGGAGGAACTTGGCAAATGTCTGACAAGTGAATGAATTGATGAGTGGATAGGTGGGTGAATGAATGAAGGGCTAGAACCAGGCAGCCAGGCTCCTGGTCCAGGAGTCTCAATGGCATCCTTGCTGCTACCTTCAAAAGACCCTCCAAGTAGCTTTCACTTCTTTGATTGTGAAATTCTATCATTTGAACAAGAGCCCTCCTTCAGAAATCGCCGGGAGGAAGACAGTGCTCCCTGGCTCTCAACATTTCCCTTGCACTGTACAGCTGATTGCACCCGGCTGACTCCAATCTGAGAAGTACGGGAAGATGGAATGAATTGTCAGTGTTCTGGATGCATCATCCGAGACCCCAGACTAGAACTTAGCAAAGCTTGCAGAGGCCTCAACTCCGCCAGCACTGAGCACCACATCCTGTCCCGCTGTGGCGGTCCCCACCCTCTCTCTGCTCAAGGCCAGGGGCCTGCTGAGGATGCACCCCGGCCCTGCGGGTCTCCCAGGCAGCTGTGAGCACAGAACGTGCTTCTGCTGCATGGCCCGGACCCCGCGCCCCTGGCCTGCCGTGGAGGAGTCTTTGCGTGGCACTGGTGCCTGCGGCCTCATGCCACTTGACCCCCAAACTCCCTGCTTCTCCTCTGTGTCCATGTTTTCCACACTAGGTCTGTCACTACCCTCTTCAGAAAATACAGAGTTCTCAGGGCTGGCTGGGTGCCTGCCTGTCCCTTTTCCTTCAGGCCCACAACCGCGCTGTCCACACGGAACTCGCTGCAGATTTTCCCGCTCACCCTGTTCTTGCTCTCGCCATCTTTACCTTCTCATAACCTACTAGTTTCACCGCATATGCAAATTCTTTTCAAACTCAGGTTGAAGAACTGCACAGAAAATCTTGGCTCCTTCCGTCCTGGTATCTTGGTGTCCATCTGTTGCTGAGAGACTCCTTGAGAGATTAGCTAGGGCTTATCTTACCTTTTCATATTTTATTTCTTCTTTACAAGCTGCTCTCACAGTACGTGGCCAGGGACTTGCTTAGAGTCATATTGGCAATCAAACCCCTGAACTTTGTCTTATCAGAGCACACATTGGGTCTCACTCTCCTGGGGGCCGGGCGGGGCAGGCGTCTGCACAGTCACCCGGGCCCCTGGGCTTGGGGACGTGTGTGTCAACATCCAGCCAGTGGAGAGAGAGAAGGATAAAGCACAGCTCTTCCCAGCTACTCAGGCCCGACTTCCTGGAGCTCTCTGGTGCAAAGAGCAAGGAAGGCAGAGTCCGGCGGGTACGGCTTGCAGACCCAGCTCTGCCATTGTGAGTCACTTCTCAGCTTCCCTGAGCCTTGGTTTTCTAAGTGTTCTTCAGGAAAGACTACAGACCCTAAGGGGTGATGGGCACAGAGAGTGTGAGGTGTGGTCAGGTGCGACTGAGTGCCACGTGGGCATGGAGGCAGGAGGGAGGAGGGAGAGAAGAAGAGGAGAGGTTGGGGGGGGGAGGAGGGGACGGAGGAGTTGTGAGGGGTGGAGCAGCAGGGAATAGCTCCCCCTGGAAAGCTCCGGAAGCTCGGAAGCTCGGAAGCTCAGCCAGTCTCAGAAACCCTGCTTCAGGCTGCCAGGGGGAAGGAGAGGGAGCCGGCAGGTAGGGAGTTTTCGGGAAGGGAGCAGCTCCTGGGGTTGGGCACCTGGCTGAGGGCAGGGAAGGGAGAAGGGGGCACTGCACAGGGGCGAGCGCCTAGCACTGGGCCTCCATCTGCTGGCCACACGGGCCATTCCCTGCTGTCTCCCAGGCACCCACAGCACTAACAGTGGGGTGGCAGGAGCCCATAGGTGCCCAAACCTTCCTCTCCCAATCCAAGGAGCCCAAGGCTCCAGAGCAGGGGACAAAGCCGATCACTGTGTCCTGTCTTCCCACTGCCTGGCACTGGACTCAGCGTAGCTCCAAGAGATGTGCAGCAAGTCAGGCTAACCAAGACTGAGGAGGGGACCCTTGAGAACCAGAAAGCCTCCAGACACATCCTAAAGAGGAAGGAGCTTGGAACCTGACACCATAGGCTGCTCCTGAACCCCCAGGCCCACTCCTGAGCCGCCCGTGTGTGCAGCTGGTGTAAATAGGATGCCAGGACTAAGGACTCCGCTGAGTGGAGACCACCTCCCTGGACCCAGACTGGCCACTGGGTGGTGCACACAGGACAAGTCACATCCAAGACTGGAAATGGAGCTGATGTTAAAGACGTTAAACCTCGACCCAAGGAGGCTGCTGGAAACTGTGGGGAAACTGTGGGTTGGACCCAGCTGGATCCATCTCCCGTTACCACAAAAATATGGACATTCTCCACAGTATTTAAATAAGACAGAATATTCTAAATGTCCAGGATACAATCCAGAAGTACTTGGCATACGAAGAACCAGGAAAATTTCAACTTGCGTGGGAGGAGACCACCAACAGATAGAAATGCCAAGATGACTCAGACATCAGCACTGTCTGACGAAAACTTGAAAGCAGGATCATAAAAATAACCCAGGAAGGAAGCGTGAACACAACTGAAATGAAAGAAAAATGTAAAAAAAAAAAAAAACTCAGCAAAGGAACACAAGATGTAAAGAAGAGCCAAAGGAAAAACATAAGGCTGAAAAATACAGGAATCAAAATTTAAAACTCATCACAGGGGCTCGATGGCCAGAGAAAAATAACAGAAGAAGAAGCCAGCGAAAATTTGAAGATAGAGCAACAGAAATCATCCAGTATGAACAAAAGAGAACAAAAGAGGTTAAAAAATGATCACAGAATCCAACACCCTTTCATGACAAAAACACCCACAAACTGGGAACAGGAGGGAACTTCCTCCACTTGATAGAGGACGTGCACAGAACAGCCGTGGTGACCCTCATGCCCGACAGTGCAAGGCTGGGTGCTTCCCTGAAGATCAGGAGCACAGCCACTTCTGTTCAACGTTGTACAAGGGCTCTAGCCAGGGGAGTCGGACCACGAAAGGAAATTACAGGCTCCAGATTGCAAAGAAGAAGTAAAAGTCTCAATTCACGTGTGACATGAACTTATATAGAGAAAACTGCAAGATAGAAATGAAAGCAGAGCTAAATAAATGGGAAGACATTGTGTGTGCATGGAATGGACGGCTTGCTATTTTGTTAGGACAGCAATACTCCCCAGATGGAGCTACGGCTTCCATGCAATCCCTAACAAGAGTCCCATTGCCTGGCTTGCATAAATGGATATGCTGGTTCTAAAATTCACTTGGAATTGAAAGGGAGCCCAAATAGCCAAACAACCTCAGAAAAAGGAGAACAAAGTGGGAGGATGCACGTCGTTGATTTCAAAACCTACTACCAAGCTAGTGTCATCAGGATAGACACAGACCCGGGCACTAGAATTGAGTCTGGAAATGCACCCATATAGCTGTATCCAATTGACCTTCCACAGGGCTGGCGAGACCATTCAATGGGGAAAGAACCATCTTTTTAATAAATGGTGGCAGGACAATTGGATATCCACATGCAAAAAATCATAAATTTGGACCCTTACCTCACACCATATATAAAATTTAACTCAAAATTAACCCGAAGAATTTAATGCAAAAGCTAAAACCATAAAACCCTTGGGAGGAAACACAGGTGTAAGACTTTGTGACCTTTGATTTGACAGGTTTCTTAGATATAGAACTGAAAGCACAAGCAAAAAAAGAAAGATCAATTGGACTTCATCAAAATTAAAGAGTTCTGCTGCAAAGGACATTCCCAAGAAAGTGAAAAAGGAAAAAAACACACAGAATGGGACAAACTATTTGCAAATCATGTATCTGATCAGAGTCTTGGTTAGCCTGGTATCTAGAGTCTGGTATCTAGATTATGACAATAAAAAGACCAATAATCCAATTTTAACACGAGCAAAGGATATGAATGGACACTTATCCAAAGAAGACATACGGATGCCCAGCAGATCCATGAGAAAGTGCTCCATGTCCCTCAACACTGGAGACACGTGGATCCAAACCACAGTGACACACCATCCGACAACTACGAGCACAGCTTTCACGGGAAACAGAAAGTAGCAAGTGTTGACAAGGACACGGGGAAATCGGAACCCCCATGCATTGCCAGTGGGCAGGTAAAATGGTGCAGTCGTGGCAGGAAACAGTTCTGCAGTCCCTCAAAAATCACAAATAGAGTTCCCTGGACCCAGAAATTACACAGCTACATACATGATTTGGTTCAAACCGACTTGAAAGCACGGGTTCACCCAGACCCCGGCACACGGATGCTCACGCAGCATGATTCACAGTAGCTAGGCAGGGGAGGCAGCACGCATGTGCACCAACCCACGAACGGAGCTTTTAAATGTGATGTGTCCGCACAAGGGAATGCTCCTCAGCCACTGGAAGGACACGAGCCGCAGCCTTGAGGATGTGGAGCTCCGCGGAAGAAGCCGGGCGCTACAGGCCACGTGTCCCTGGTCTCGTCCATATGCAATGTCCACACCGGGCAGATCCGTAAAGACAGAAGGCGGACGAGGGGCTCCTAATCTGGGAGGGGGGCTGGGGCTGAGGGCTCACAGGTAAGGCGTTTCTTCCTGGGGTCGGTAGGAATGTTCTGGAAGCAGACTAGTGATGCCCAACATTGGGAATATACTAAAAACCATTAAACTGTACACTTAAAAAAGGGTGACTTACATTATGTGAGTTTCGTCTCAATAAAAAGTGAGAAGTGGTGGCTCAGTCGGTTGAGTGTCCAACTCTTGATCTCAGCTCAGGTCATGGTCTCAGGGTCGTGAGATCGAGCCCCAGGGCGGCCTCCACGCTCAGCAGGGAGTCTGCTTGAGATGCTCTCTCCCTCTGCCTCTGCCACTTCCCTCCCTGCGTGTGCCCATGCTTTCTCTCTTACGTGAGCACGCTCCTTTTTTCTGTCTCTAAAATAAATAAATAAATCTTAAAAAAAAAAGAAAAAGAAAAAGAGAAAGAGGTGAACAACGCTTTGGAGACCTGGGAAACAGCAGAAGGTCTACGGGTTGTGTCACGGCATCATGGGAGAGGGGCTGGCAGGCGTCGGGAGGACAGTGGCTGACAGCTGCCACATTGGGCAAAGGACACCCACGTGAAACAAGGCACATGTCCTCCACTGGGCGAATGGAAAACAAACCAGGCCACGTCCCCCGACGCTGCCCCCCAGTGACCAACAGGAACGGTCCCAAGGGCCTCATGCTGCCCAAAGAAGCCGCCCTCCGTGGCCCACTTTCTTCTCGGGCGACCTTCACTGAAGCTGCTTTGAAGACTTTGTCACGTCTCGTTCCACTCACGTGACGTCCTGGGAGGACAGAACCACGGTCCTGGTGGCGGGCGTGAGCGCCGTGGACAGGGGCCCCTGCGCCGCCTGAAGGGCTTCTCTGGGGGGCGGGCTGGTGCACTCACACAAATCTACACGCTTGTTAAAACCCACAACACCCTAGGCCCAAAAAGGCATGTGGCCTGTGTGAGAATTTAAAAAACAAAACATATAAACTTAAAAACAAAACTTCCGTAACAACCTGGGCTCAGAGGAGAGGCATCGTGGGGACCCCGGATCAAGAAAAGGTGGGAGATCCTCCCTGTCAGCATTTTGTTCTAGGAAACATCATTACACACGCACAGGACTGCGCGGTTCCATAAGCCTGGCCTCCACACCCACGGGGTCAGGTGCTGCACATCAGCTCCCGGAGCTCAGAGGCCCTGACGCGCGGCCACACGCATGCACACACGCACACTCACGCGTGCCTGCACGGTCTCGTCTGCTGGGACGTCACTTTTGGTGCAGTAGCTGCAGAGGGCTTTGCCCGGGGTTGGGGGGGCGGCGAGGGGGTGCTGGGCTGGGTTGGGGGGAAGCGGGATCTCCAAGCACACTCCAGTCCCTTACGCATGAAGCCGGGCCCGGACCCCACGGCCACAGGCTCTCTGCATGCCTGTTTCCTCGGCTCTAAAACCGGGAACAGAACATCAAGACAGAAACAGGAGGTGTCCAGACTGCAGCACCCGGGGGACGAGTATCAAGCCTCAGTGCCTGTCCCACTGCACTGTGCACCCTCACGCTCCCCAGGGGCGGCTGGAAGCCGGGTCCCTGCCCCTTCATGTGCGGGTCTGCGGAAAGCTGTGGGTCTGGCCTGGAGATGACAGCCACATCCTGGTTCCCCTGCAGTGGATTCTTTCCTAGCGGTCTGCAGATGAGGCAGCATCTTGCAGAGGACCCGTCCAAGAGTCAGTGGGGGGTGGGGCCTCCTGGGTGTCTCCACCCGCCCCCCACCGCCGGAATAATGACGCCCATCCCCAGGGCAGCCACGTAGACAGAACAGAGCAGGGGTGAGTGGCAGGCAGATAGAGGCCCGCCCCAAATGTTTTCCACGTTAGGGGCTGTCGCTGGCTCAGCCCCCGCCTCCCACTTGCGCTCCCCTAAGCACGCCTTCCGCAGTGCTGACCTTGCCCCTCCCTGGAGGCCTCGGCCTCGCCCGTGAAGAGCCAAGACAGGCCGATATCCCGGGGAACACAAACCTTCCTTCCTCTTAAACTTGGAATATTTGAGATTCCACAGGCCACCCCATTGAACTTTCCCAGAAATATTTCCCGAGCAGCAAATTCTTGACCCTCCTTTGAAAGGCGTCTTCCTTCTGCCCTGCTTTTCTGCTGCCCTTTGCCAATTCCATGGCCCAGAAACCTCTCTGGTTCACAGGGAGGCCTGCGTGCCCTAGAGGGCCCTCGATGAAAGGCTGTGAGTTTTCGACCTCTGTCCCAGGGCCTCTATGGAGATGGATTCTGAAGGTGTCACCCCAGGAAACACCTCCCCCCAGAAGCCCTCCTGATTACCACCCAACCCCAGGGCTGGGACCTAGTTAGAGACCTGAATTGCCCTCTCTCACCTCCTCCTCTTGGCCAACTCCTATTCATCCCTCAATACCCAGCTGTGTTCTCACTGCTCCCAGGCAGACTTCTCTGATGCCAGGCCTATCTTTGGTGCCTCCTCTGGGCTCTCCCAGCCTCTCTGCTCCCCTCTATCAAGCAGAAACCACACGGATCACAATCAGACAAACTGGGGTCAGTCAATACGGTTCAAAACCCTGCTTCTCTTTTAGCTAGGTGACCTTAGGGAAGTTCCTTAACTTCTCTGAGTTCAGTTTCCTTGTCTATAAAACAAGGTGATAACATAGCCTCAAAGTTTGTTTCAAGTGTTCAATAAGGTCATCTTTACGGGCTTCCCGGCGCTGCAGAAGGACTCTAGCTGATCACCGTCACGGCCGCAGTGCTGGCCGTGGATGCGTGACCGCCTCTCGGCTCCTCGGCCTCCCCACTGGACCCAGCGCTCCCGGGGCACAGGAACCGAGTGTGGCCTGTGGCGCTGCCTACGTCTGCTGAGCAGAGCGAGGCCCGTAGCCCCGGGGATGAGGCTAGAAAGCGGCTTCGGCCATCATGACAGGGAGGATCATTGGAAGGAAGAGCAGCCTGAGCTTGGCTGGGAAACGGGGCTGTGGTCCACGTGGCCACCCCATTCCTTCCAGAGCATTTCCTTTCGCAGTGGAAAGTCAGCCCTGGCAACCTCCCCCTGCCAGAGGCTGAGGCACAAACACTGGCCTCCAGATGGCCCCGGGAACACGGCGGCATCCCGGCCCAGCATGCTCTCCAGCCCGCGGTGGCTGCTCAGACCCCAGCACACAGGGTGGCCCTGCTCAGCGCGAGGGGCCTGGCACCCGCCGGGTCCCACGTGGGGACCCAGCCCCTGCCCTCCAGCTGGGATGACACCCATGTCCTGCCTGTGATTCCATCGCTAAGGGGGGAGCCGATGGGGCACAGGGCAGCCCCCAGAGGGTCCGTCCTCCTCACCCCCTCTGCCTGCCACCCCACCTGGCCCTTTGTGTCAGAGGCTGGGTGTTCTATGGCAAGGAGCCTGTGCGTTGACGGGACATTGTCCTTCCGCTCACTTGTCTTTCTGGCCCTCAATTTCCTCGTCTGCACAATGAGGACAGTAACAAAACCCACCCCGCAGGGACGGTGTGTGGATTAGCTCTGGGAGCAAAGAAGTCTTAATTAACCATACACTTTTGCCCTGTCCGAGATTCGCTGGAGCCAACTGGGAGACAAAGCAATCAGGCAGACGGGAATGGAAATGCATTATTAGCTTTGTTACTTAAAACAGAACAAAAGGCTGGATTCAGAAGAACATAGCTCGATTGTGCAGCAATAATAGCTTCCTAACGGCAGGCTCTGGGGTTAGGCCGCCGCCTGGCCACCAGCAGCAGTGACCCACGCAAGCCTCTCCAAGGGGCTGCCCCCAAGCCTGGCGGCTGGGAGGAGTTGCCACACTGTGTGCCCGGAGTGGCCAGAGGGCTCAGAAGCTGTGTGCGTATGCGTGGCATGCTCCAGCAAGGAAGGATGCTCTCCTCCTGCAAGGGGCCACGAGAAGCTGGAGGCCAGAGCCCAGGAGGGTCTAGGAAAAGTCCCTCCTTAGGACGCTAGGTGCAGGAAGGGTGCATTCTGCACCCCGTCCCATCCAAACAGGGTTTGAATCCAGGCGTGGATTCAGTGCACAGTGACTGCTAGCCATTACAATTCTTACAACTAGTAATTTCCCAAGCCCTGCGTGCGCGATGTGCCAGGCATGGGGCTGGAAGCTGGAAATGCAGCAGTCCGCAGAGAACGGGTGGTCCTGCCGCCTGAGCCTCCAGCCCCCCATGCTCGCCGCTGCGGGATATCCGGTAATCCAGCAGCTTCCTACACCTCAGTTTCCCCTGCGGAGTCCTTAAAAGGATGCCAGGAGATAGTGCGTGCCGCGTGCACCTCCCTTCATCAGGTGGTGTAATAATACCTCGGCTTTGTTCTTTTTCCCCTACCTCGTCCCGTCCCTGCTCCCGGAGAAGTGAGTTCTGCTCCACCATGTAGGGTGTAAATGGTGGGTGTTGGCAGGTGTCCTGGATCTGGAGGAAGTTCCCTTCCACTCCTAGTGTGCTGAGACTTTTTTCCAAAAATAGGCGTTGGATTTTGCTAATGGTTTTTTAGCTTCTATTGAGATGACTGTTGGTTTTTCATGTTTTGCTTGTTAATGTGGTAAATTACTCTGATTGCTTTTTAAATGTTAAACCAACCTTGTATTCCTGGCATAAATCTGCCTCGGTTGTAAAATATTATCCTATTTACATACTATTGGATTCAATTTGCAAAATTTTGATTAAAAATTTCACATTTAATTTATACCAGAGATTAGGTTATAGCTGTCTTGCATTTATAACAGAGATTAGGTTATAGCTGTCTTGCATTTGTAAGAGATTAGGTTATAGCTGTCTTGCATTTGTAAGAGATTAGGTTATAGCTGTCTTCCTGCAGATGTGAGGTTGGCAGAAACCCCAGATCCTCCTCTCTCTCTGCTTCAGCATACTTAGTGAGTGGTGTGTCTTCAGAGTCACAATGTGGTTGCTGCAGCTCCAACTAGCAGACCTGCATTCCAGCCAAGAGGAGGGGAAGAGCAGGATTTCAAAGGGGTGAGCACCTGCTGCCCCCCCCCCCCCCCCCCCACCAAGGAACATTCCGGAGAACCACTCAAGCACGCCCACTTACCCCTCACTGGCCCGTCCCTGCAGCTCCAGCAGCATCTGCTTCTCCCTTCAGCCTGTCTGCCGGGGTCTCGCCAAGCCCACCCCTTCCCCAGCTCAGCTCCACACCTGACTTCTGCACCCCCACTCCTCCCCACCAGAGGAAGCCTGGCTCCTTCCCTAACCGAGGCTCATTCCCCATCACTCCACACATGGGGAAACGGAGGCCCCCAAAGACAGGGGCCCACCCACGGGCACTCACAAAGTTAGTGACCCAGCAGGGCGACCAGGCCGGCCAGAGCCCTTGCAGGCACATTCTGTCTGGCTCTCTGAAGATGACATTTGGAAGGGATGATGGATGCATCTAGGACCACCCAGTGAGCTGTCTCATGGCCTGTGTGCCAGGCGCCCCAAGCCCTCCGGAAATGTGGTTGTTGTCCTACTTATTGTGAACACTCTCGTTCCCTCCCCACACGTTCCTCTGCCCCGACGCAGACCAGATGTGGCGCTGAGCTGGGGCTTCCGTGAAGATTCCTTTTGTCTTCCCAGAAAGCGCTGCTTGCACAGCTGGGCTCTGGGAGGGCAGCCGGGCCACCCATCTCCTCCTTGGCTGGGGGACACTAGGACACAAAATGGGACCTAAGGGCAAATGACATGAGGGCATGGGCAGGACCCACCCCACACCCCTTGTCAAGGTTGCAAAGAACCCAAGAAAGTCTTTGATGAATCTAGAGCCGCCCTGTCTCCTGCCACCTCTTGCCCATTTGACGAGTGGGAAGCCTGAGGTTCCCAGAACGGCCTCGTCCGGGCTGCTATGGCCACGAAGCTGGCTGTGAGCAGGGCCACCTGCCCCACGAAGATGCTTTCTTGGGCCTGGTGATCCCCCCGGAGCCCTCGCTCCCCCTGGCTGTCTCCCCTCCTGGGTCAGGGCCCCCCCCCGCAGGCCCTTTGCCCCCCGCTACCCTTACACGCAACTGAAGCCAGGCGGGCAGAATCAGAGCCCTTTGCAAGCGCCAGCCGGTGCAGAGAAAGGGTCCTTTCAAAGCAGAAAGGTTCCTGAATGCGACTCAGTTCTTGGAAGTCACTTTTTCCTTCTCTGTCTGAGGAGAGGAAAGCAGTTCCCTGGGCTCCTGGTCTCCCGCACATCCTGCCAGAAGCCTGTGCCTCGTGGAAACCCTGAGAACACAGGCTGCCTCCCAGGCTGGGCCTGCGGCTGACGTGGCCTTGGGCCTGGGCCACCACGGGAGAATGCGGGGATCTTCCAAAAAGCCCGTTCTGGGAAGGGGCCGTTTATGCGCAATTGCCCAGCGCCCTCCTGGCTGGCCTCCAACAGGCTGTCTCGGGGGGCTTTCTGGGCAGGGGCTGCCCTGCCCCCACTCTCATTTGGCTTCGGCCCACGGATCCTGCAGGGTCTCCACCCCAGGGCTCCCCAACAGCCCTGCCACCCCCTCCTTCCTTCCCTGAGAAGCCCGGAGGTGCTGGCTTGGGCACCCACCTTGCGCGGGTCAGGGCGGAAGAGTCTGACCCCGGTGACTCAGGAGAGCTTGGCTCACCCCACGGCCCGTGCTCCCATGCAGGCCGCTCCCTCCTGCAGCAGAAGACTGGCTCAGCGAAGGGGTATGGCCACAGCAGGACTGTCCGTGTCAGGGGACTCGGGGCACCTGGCCCGTGTGCAGTTCTCAGATGAGGACTCAGAGGCCCAGGCTCTGCACACAGCAGGATGGTGACGGGGCTGAGACATGCCTGCCACTGTCTCTGGGGTAGGAGACCCTGCACTTCCCTTCCACATGGCCTGGTGCTGGGGGAGGGGAGAAAGCCACACCAGGGTCCGGTTTCAACATGCCACGATCACCATTGGATAGAAATGAGGTTTAAAATAAATTTCTGGATGAATCATTGCACCAGGAAACGTCCGAAACTGCCTGGGTCCGCTGCAGGCTTCCGTCCTGTCTCACCTGTCCCAGGGCTTCCTGCTGTCTCCATCCTGAAAACCTGTAAACGATTCAGCGGCTCAAGATTCGGCACCGATGCCCTGCCCGTGCGTGACAACGGTGGACCCCAGGCCACTTGGCACCCCACTGACGGCTGCCTGGTGATCGTGACCGGTCGCTGAGGACTTGGCGCTTTGTGCTGTTGCTTGTCTCTTCACGATCACTCTCTTCCCAGACAGCAACAGAGTGGGGGCTGACCCACCATCAAGAAGAGGTTCCATCTGCACACCAGTCCCTGGCTCAGTAATTAAAATCAGTCGGCAGAGAAGCAGGTGACTCAAGAAATGGTGTGCGGTAGCGTGGGTTACATTGTTACAAGGTTACATCATTGCAAACGTCCGGAGGGACCTCCCGGCAGGTGAGAACACAGTTGGGTATTGAGGGATGAATAGGAGTTGGCCAAGAGGAGGAGGTGAGAGAGGGCAATTCAGGTCTCTAACTAGGTACCTGGCGTGTGGGATGTCCTGGTTCAACAAACCTCTCCTAGGAAGAAAGGATGGATGGGTGGGTGGGTGGAGGGAGGGAGGAATGAGGGAAGAAGGAAAGATAGATGGGTGAGTCGATGATGATGGGTGGATGGATCTTCCTGGAGTTCACAGCCTGGAGCAGGGAGAAGAGTACATTGAGCACCACCAGCAAGTTTCTCTCTGTGTCTCCTGCCAATGAGCACTGGTCAGCAGGAGAAAAGCAGACAGTTTGTTTACAGGTGGAGGACAAGGTTGGGGCAGCCGGCGGCCTCCTGTGGAGCACCGGGGTCATGGAGAGCCTGGGGTGGATGCTGGTCACGGGACCCAAGGCCACACGGCCACGCAGCGTGCACCCGGCGTGTCCACCCCAGCTGTGCTCGCCCACCTGCAGTGCTGGCCACGCCCTGGCTTCTGGGTCTCTGAGACACGGTGAGCCCGACCCTTCAATAACATGGGCCTTGCACATCACCATACTGTTTGCCGCGCCCCCTGAACACCTACCGTGTGCCGCTTGCTGATTAAAGCAGGTCTATCTTCCCCGACATATGAGGGGAACTGAGGCTCAGCGAGAGATGTGTTGTGGGCAAGGTCGCAGGGTGTTTGCACCGAGATGGGGACCTAGGAACGCCACGCAACATCTCGGGTGATTCTAGCTGAAAAGCTGATCTCACGTGGGGTGGGGGTCCCGGGCACCGTGCCAGCTAGCCAATCAAAGGTCAGCTGCACAAATATCTCTTGAGCTGCCAGGGTGAGCCAGGCTCTGGGCTGGACTCCAGGGGGCGGCCGGACAGGACACAAGCCTCTGCTCCCAGAAGCTAAAGTGGGCACGGCCCACATCATCCCACACTGGGGAGAGGTACTGGAGATGAGGCTGAAGGGAGCAGGGAGCGATTTGGGGAAACAGTATTGCAGGAGGAGAGATACCCTGCTCCCTGAGCTAGGAGCAACCCTACAGCCCTCGCCTCCTACGTGACCTTTAGGCTCGTCCCAAAGGCAACCTCCCCCTGCAAGCCTCCCTGACTCACCCCTCCCCAGCCTGGGTCTGGCCCTTCCCTGTGCTCCCCCGGTCCCGGCTCTGTGTCCCCAGCAGCCTGGGGGTAGGGGCTCTGTCTGCAGCACCTGCACCCAGAGCAGGCCTGGAGATGCTGTGTGTGCCCAGCGCATCCACCATTTTAGGGGCCTGGGGCCAAGAGTGAAGCCAGGACGTGAGTTACCGGCCGCCCCTCACTTGGTGGCAAGCTTCCTGCGGCCAGCGTGGCTCAGCGTGGATTCTTCCCCGTCGTAGACTCCGGGCCGAGGGCAGGACTGGGCCCGCAGCAGGTGCTCGGTGAGTTATCTGGAAATGAAAGAACGTGGACGCAGCATCACGCTGAGTCTCTGTACCACCTCACACCACCCTCCCCACAGACCGACGTGCTGGGACTTCTTCACCTGCTGGGGACCCTTCGTTTCCTTACTGTGCAGGCCTTAGTTTGGGGCGTTTTTTGGTAAATCTGTTAAGTATAACGTATATAGAGAAAGTACCAAAACTGTACAGCTGTATGAATTTTCATGAAGTGGACGCGTCCATGTGGCCGCCGCCTGCGCCCTTAGGCCCCCTGCCACCTCCCCCGGGACCAAGGTCCTCCTGAGAGTAGCCTCTGTCCTTTGTCCCCACAGGTGACCTTGCCTGGTCAGAGCTCAACGTAAGGGACACATGCAGGACCAAGCCTCGTGCGTGGCTTCTCTCATTCTGCCCCACGTCCACGACATCCACGCGACCCCTGTGCAGTGACCTGCACCATTGCAGGATTCTCGTGTGTGTCCTCGACCACAAAGGGTCCGTCCACTCGCTGCTGATGGCACATAAGGGGGTTCCCCTCGGGGCTGGTCTGGGGGAACCCACACTCATCCCTGGAGGATATGAAACTGGAAACCCTTCACTCCAGGCTCACGGGGACGGCATCTGCACTCCGAGGACTTGGGGCGTCTGAGGCCCTAAAGGCCCTACTCTTCGGAGTTGAAGGAGCCCAGATCCCCTTCACTTTCATCTCTGCCTGCGGATGACCTTCTCTGAGTGTCAGGGGAGGGTCCAGGCAGCAGAACACACAGGGGTTAGTTATGAGTGGGCTCTTGGGTGGCCACCCGGATGCAGATCCCAGACTCCGCGGAAGACCCAGCCAGCAGCCCTCAGCCCAAGGCCGACACAACTAGTGTTAACTACTCTTCTCACCTCCCCGAGCCCCGGGCTGTGTTTTTCTGGAGCTTCTGTCCCATTAAGAATGTCCCTTCTTTTATCTTTTCATTGATGGTTTGGTTGTGTCCTTCTAGTAATGACCAAGCCCAGAGCCAGGGCCACCCAATGCTGCGCGTCCCCCTCCCCGCCAGGGAGACAGCCCGAGAGTGAGCCGCCCACCCGGACGCATATGGCCATGCTCTCTGTAAGCAGACGTCCCAGGAAGGATCCCCACACGCATGCACGCAGCAGGGGCAGCAGGGCGGGGTCCATCCCCACTGCCCTGGCCGGATCCTCCTTACTCTTGTCCAGGATGAGGTCTCCACGCTGTGAGTTTAAGCTGTGGCCCAGACCCCAGTGCCTATGTATGGTCACTGCTGCCCAGTGTTCTATGTGAGGGTCATTCCTGACCTGCCCAGGCCTCTTCAGAAGGGAGCGTTACCCCCTGCCAGGGAATACTTCAGCACTCCACTAAGGCATCTTTCCAATGGAGTCAGCCACATCCATGGAAAATGTCAGATGGACTTGGCATGCGCCACCAGGCCCGTAAGTCCTCAGTGTGAACTACATCATCATCACTGTCTCTTCCCCCCTTGAACATGGGAGATTCTGGAGGACAAAGAACCATGCCATATTCCTCTTTAGGGTTTCTGTATCCGATGTAACATGGGAGTCATAGTGGGTATTCAGCAAATGGTGGGTGGACAGATAAACGGAAGGATGGATGAATACATGGGTGGGTGGGTGGACACAGGCTGGGTGGGGGCTGGGCGGGCAGGCGGGCGGAGGCGGGCTGGGTGGGGGCTGGGCGGGAGGGTGGACTAGGGCTGGGTGGGG
>NW_023270323.1:78524976-78571361 GCF_011800145.1 Mirounga leonina | reverse complement strand
GGGCTGGGTGGGGGCTGGGCGGGAGGGTGGACTAGGGCTGGGTGGGGGCTGGGTGGGGGCTGGGTGGGTGGGTGGACGCGGGCTGGGTGGGGGCTGGGGGGACGGGCAGGTGTGCGCGGGCTGGGTAGGGGATGGGCGGGGGGGCGCGGGCTGGGCGAATGCAGGAATGGAAGGAAGACAGGACGGACAGCTGGATGGGCGAGCAGTTTAACCAAGCCAGCTCTGGAGGTTGAGCACACCGTGGGTAAAGATAAAGGAGAAGCAAGAGCAGGAGAATGAAGGCAACAGCGTGCGCATCCTCTTCACAAGACATGTCAATTTTATTCATTAATTGATGGGAAATTATGGTAGGTTTAATGTGGAGACAGAAAAAGCCCATGGGGGCCATGTGTCTGGTGTGGGCCCCTCTAGACCCCAGCATCTGCAGGGGCCTGAACCATGGGAGTCCATGTGGCATCATAAACCATGGCCATCAGTCCCGGGGGGACGGGTTCTGAGAGCCACTGCACTCCCCCACTCCGAGGGGACACCCTCCATCCCTCCAGGCCCGGCCTGCCCTGCTCCCCTCTTCTGACTGCCGTCCAGGAGGGTCTTCGAAAGACCCATGTGATGCTCTCTGAAACGGTATTTCACACCGACATTACCAGTGAGGACCCGCGGGTGTCCCACCTTGACCTGGCCATGGGGAGTCTCCATTCTCCCTGCCACGCCCCCAGGCTCCCCCGGTGTCTCTGTGGGGCTCCAGACGGAAAACTTGCAGGGGCCTGGGGGTTTCCTCCAACACATATCCCCCGTCCCCCTCCACCAGGACCACCACGGGCCTAGCACGGGACATCCCTAGAGGTCTGGGGTGAGTGTGAAGCCGGAGGTCGGGTCTGGCCCCAGCTGTGCTCAGCCCTGGGCTGTCCCTCCTTCTGCAAGATGGGGGCAGCGACACCACGTCAGGGGTTCACGATGGCAGCCAGTCAAGGCCTCGACTGCAGTAGGCAGGACAAAGGAGAAGTGTTCACCAGAGCAACAGCTCTCCTTCCAGAAGCCCAGAGTTCATCCCGAGGTGTGTGTCCCCCACCCCCCGGAGCCTGACTTCCAGAATGGGAGGACTGTCCCAGGTCCCCTGGTTCTTTCCACAAACCTGGTCAGCCCTTCCCCTAGGCCTCAAAAACCCGCCAGGCCCTGCCCAGAGAGGCAGGGGGCTGGGGGACAGAGCCAGTGTCCTCCAGGCAGGCTCAGCCCATCCCAAACCGGCCCCAGGGAGGGATTCGGTGCCCCTCCCCCACAGCCCATGTCAGCTGATACCAAGGCTGTGACCAGGGGCCAGAGACTGACTTCCAGCAGCATCTCCGTGCACAGTAACCCCACAGGGTAATTGGGGCCGACTGGGGCAGGCGCCCCTGCAGAGGAGACTCTGGGTGTCCTGACCACAGCTCCCTTCCCCCAGCAGCGGGGGGCTGGCTGACACACAGGTGCCCCTTCAGAGAAGTGCCCTCAGTCAGTGCCTCCCCTGGGGCCGCGCCCGCCCCAATCCAGAGCACACACACGCACACGCATGCACGAAAGGGCCTTGCGTCCTGCTGGGCCTGCCCGGGGGACTCGGTTCACACTCCTGAGCCCCGCCCCCGGGGGGGACAGGCTGCAGCATGACTCAAGCAGAGACCCTGCCCCGTCCTGAGAGCATCCCCAGCAAATCCCATAGCCACAATCCCTGTCTCAGGCTCTGCTTCTAGGGGACCTGGGTACAGAAATAGCCGACGCTTGTCCAGTGTTTCCCGCCTGCCATTTGCCATGGGCGGCCCAGGGGCTGCAGCCCCAAGTCGTCCTACCTCTCGGGAAGGGCCTGGGGGCACCTGCCTCCACCAGCTGCCCTTTCATGGGGGGCACCTCAGCAACGTGCAGAAACCCAACTCCAGAGGCTAGAGTGGGACTGACGATCCCATTGTGTTTTCTGGTTACTCGAGAGTCGCGATTACAAAATCTCAGATTTATCTGTGCTCTGTTTTTTGGCTTCCATGGAAGCGCCACATGCTCTGTCATCAGCTGTGGGGAGTGGCTGGCTGGGCACCCCCAGGCCCTGCCCCTGCCAGCTCTTCAGGGCAGCGAGGGCCGGGGAGAGGCCGAGCAGGGAAAGGGGCCCAAAGCAGATGTCATCCAAGGACATGGACATCGCTCACTCAGAGAGGGGCTCTCCCCCCGCTTCACAGATGAACACACTGAGGCTCAGGGAGGGGAAGAGACTTGCCCCCGAGCCTAGCAGACCAGTCTCGGGACCCACCGCGAATGGGACCCTGGGGGCATGTCGTCCGACATGCGCGGCCACCACCTCATGTTAGAGCCGCTGTCCCCATTGCTGCAACCACATGGCCACAGCAGGGTCGGCCGGACCCTTGTGGCCGTGAGCGCTTGAGGGACAGGCTCCCTGAGGGCTGCCTGCATGCAGAGGGGACTCGGAGCGGCCCTCAGCTTGGTCAGAGGCCTCCCCTCTGGCTGGGGCGTCGGGTGGGATGCAGCCAGGGGCTCCTGTCTGTTCCACAAGCCCAACCACCTACAGCCACAGGCAGGGCCAGCGACCCCCAGCCGGCTAGTAACGGCACATCCGTCAGGACTGTCCCCTTCCTGCCTCTCACAGTCCCAGATTCTCGCCCCGGGGCTGCCTCGGGGCCCCGTGCGGACAGAGCAGATGCCCCCGACTTCCGAGAGCGCGCTGGGCCCGTTGTTTCCAGGGCTAGGCCTCCGCCTCCTGGCGGACCCATAACTGGGGGCCAGTGGTTTGGGGTGGAGGGGCCCGTGCAAACCAGGGACACGCGGGCTCATTCTCGGGCCCTCAGGGCCTGGATGCTTCTGTTCACTGACCGACAGCCCTGCTCCAGGTTCTGGGAGGAGTAGACAAGGGCCAGACCCCAGACCCCCAGGCAGGGGGCACCTCGCACACCCCAAGTTAACTCTTTCTGGATGCAAGTAACAGACACCAGCTCTACCTTCAGCCAAAAATAGAGAAAGAGAGAGAGAAGGGAAGGAGGGAGGGAGGGAGAAGGTGTCACAGAACCCACAGCCAAGGATGGCTAGGGAGCTCAGGAACCTTCCAGAACCAGGCACTCTAGGAGCCTATGGGACTCTGTTTGTCACTTAGGTTCCTCTCGGGTTTGGCCCGGTTCATTCTAGAAGGAATCACAGGGCAGAATAAATCGCTGCCACGTGACTGGGGTTTCTGACTGGCCAGGCCAGGTCAGCGCCCACGGCGCATACAGACGGTCACTCTGTTGTGACCGTGCAGGTGAGGCATGGGGTGGAGACTATGGCTGGGTCCCAGAGCAGGCAGCTGTCCTGGGAGAGCACGGCTCTGGGGGGCAGGGGGCCCCACCTGCAGGCCCAGGCCAGGCTGGGGGAGCTGGCCTGGGCACAGGTGCCAGTCGCAAAGTGGGTTCCGATGGGGAAGCTTCCTCTGGCCAGTCTCATGCGAAGGCCAGCCGCGCTGTCTTGTGGGGGGCTCCACGGACGAGGCCCCCGGTGAGCATAGACGGAGGGTAGGCTGCCTGGCTGACCAGGCAGCATTTTTCATTTGGAGCAAGAGGGAGCTTTGAGTTGCGGCTTTTATTCCTGCCAAGAAGCGGCTCCCAACCCTCCAGGCGGGGCCTCTGCAGAGCCTCCGCGGGGCGGGCGCCAAGGAGGCGAGGATCCGAAGAGGAAGTGCACACGCAGCACTTGGCCGGCGAGCGAGCAGTCCCGGCTTCCCGGCCCACGGGGACCCCCGGGCTGAGGGAGGGACCCCAGGCTGGAGCAGAGCCCGGCCCCGAGGTTGCATCGGGTGAGTCGGCGCGGAGTCTGGAGCCGTGCCCTGGCTGAGACCCGGCTGGCTCGGAAGAACCGTCCTGACTCCCTTCCAGCCTGGGCAGCGGGGCTGCTGGCACCAAGGTCTGGAGATTCAGCAGGCTGCTTAAGAAATGGGGCGTTCCAGGCAACGTTCTCTGGGGCCCCCGAGGGTTTGGTTCACCCCTCTGTTGGAAGGACTTCTTCACGCTGAGCTCTCGGCTGGGTCCACCATCAGGGGCACCTACCTGGAGCCGTGGGACACCCCCGTGGCTCCCGGTCTCAGGGAGGCCCGAGGACATCGCGGGGGCCCCATCTCCTAGTCCGGGACCCACAAGAGCAGCGAGAGACCTTTCTCCTTCCTCGACCTGTGTGCACTGGGCCAGACAGCCCGGGTGCCAGCACCGTGCTGCCACTCACTGTGTGGCCTTGGGCAAGCGTCTCAACCTCTCTGTGTCTCTGATTCTCATCGCTGTAAAGAGAGCCGATGAGGACACCCTCTCCTGGGGGTTGTGTGAGGATGAAAGGCAACGCAGAGCAGGGGACAGGGGACGCATACCTGCCTCTCTGACCCTGTGACCTCAGCCCGCCTCCCTCTGTCCCTCCCTCCATGGCCTCTCCAGGGCCACGAAGAAAACCTGGGAGGGTCTCCGTCCACCCCCCATTTTACAGGCGAGAAAGCACCAACCAATCCTCCACCCAGGAGAGCAGCCCACGATCCGCACGGACAGGGCGGACGAGTGCGGGCAGCAGATGTCACTCCCGAGGCACACTCTCTGTTCCTTGCGGTGGTCCCGCATGTCCCTTCTGCTCACGGACCCTCCAGCTGACCACAAATCTGCACCTCTTGGCTCAGATCCCCACCTGAGTGAGTCTGGTGTTTTGGGCCGCTCCCCGGGTCACAGCCTCAGGCCGGGTCCCTTTGGCCGTGGTCAGGGCAGGAGTGCCACCCTTCCGGGGGCTGTGGGCCGGCAGGTCTCATATTGTGATTTATAATATGAAATATATACTTGGTTTTCGTCCATCCTGGCACAGAGCTCCCCAAAACTCTTGGGATCTCTTAAGTGATGACAGTGACAAAAGTCTTGCTGTGTGAATGAGATGGAAAGCCCCCTGAGGCTGGGGGCCGGTTACCAAGGGAACCAACCACGTGATTGGAGGGGTCCAACTTTCAGCCCCAACCCCTGGCTTCCAAGGGAACAGGGGGTGGAGACTGACACCCAGGAGCAAGGCCCCTGATCCGATCCATCAGGCCAGTGTAGGGAAGCCTCCAGGAAACCCTGAGAGGGTGCATGGGAGAGCGTCCGGCCTGGTGACCCCGAAGGCACAGATGTGGGAGGGCGCAGGCCTGGAGAGCCTGTCCCCCATCTGGCTGATCTGAGCGACATCCTTTTATCATGAACCAGTGACCCCGTGCACGACACGTTCGCCTGGGCTCCGCGAGCCGCTCCAGCAAACGGTCGAACCCGGGGAGGGGGCCCTGGGACCCTGGATCCGCAGGCCGGCAGTCAGAGTGTGGGTGACTGTGGGGTCTTAAGTGGAGGGGCGGCCGCGGGGGACTGAGCCCTTCCCCGTGGGGTCTGACGCCACCTCCAGGAGGAGCGTGTCGGACTGAGACTGGGGGGGGACGCTCAGCCAGGGTCCATGGAGAATTGAGTTAATTGCTTGGTAGGCAGGAAACAAAACCTCTGTTGGTCACCCTGGCTGGAGTGGATGCTTGTGTCAACTTAAAGAAGGGATCTGGGGCAGGGGACAGCCCGCAGCCTGGGGCAGGGGGATACAGCTATGGCCTCTGGGAGCCGGGTCAAGCCCCACCGCCACCAATGGATGAGGAAGCAGAGACCCAGCAGGAGGCTGGTCATCCTGACCAATACAGGCCTGGGCGCGTGTGTCTGCAAGGGTGAGGACAAACAGGCTTGGGCCAGTCCAGACTGGGGCGCACACACCAGCAGCCCCAAGGTCCCCGTCCTTCCCTGAGCCTGGGCAGGACCTGCCCCTGACTTCTTGCCAGCAGGATCCAGCAGGGCTGATGCACCGCCACTTCCATGGTCATGCAGCATGGGACTGTAAGGGGTCAAGCTGGGCTCTCCCCCTTGCTGGCTCTGAAGAATCAAGTGGCCACATCCGGAACTGGGTGCTGCCAACCACCTCGCACTCGGACAAGCAGGTTCTTTCCCAGCCGAGCCTGAGCAGAGACCCCAGCCCCGGCCCCCTCCTCATGCAGCCTAGTGTGGCCCTGAGCGGAGGACCCTGCCCAGCTGTGCTCGGAGGGGCTTCTGACCTGGGGATCCTGGGAGGTGACCCATAAGTGCTGCTCTGGGCCATTCGGTTCATGGCTCTGTGTTGCGCACCTGAGGAGTCTGCGGGAAACACGCAGGCGTCGTCAACCAGAGCCACAGAGAGAAGTCAGGCCGGTGTTCCGAGGTCAGGGCCTGCCCGTCATGAGGACCGCTCCATGGATACACTCGGAACTCGTGGAGTGTGTTCTAAAAACACACCCGTTAGCCTTTGTGGCCAACGGACAGGACTCTGAATTTTATAGGTTGAACCATTTTGGAGAACGCCACATCAAGACTCATCAGAACAAACGGATCGAAGAAAATGTCAAGAGCCCTTCTGTTAGCACGTCCAGCTGCTGTGTAAAGAGCCAGTGGTGTTTCCCTCTGGGAGAGGCAGGAAACCCAGCCATCCGGCCTGGGGGCTGTCCCACTGGCACCCAGAACCCGGGCAGGGAGCTTCGCCCGTGTAGCCTCTGGAGCCCAGGACGGGGGAGGACTTTGCCTGAGATCACACAGCAGACTGGAAGCACAGCAGGGAGGAGAGTCCAGGTCTCCACAGCTGGGCTCCACATGGCCTGTAGCTCCAACAAGACGCTTCCATTCCCAGACACAGACTATCTAAGTTAAGAGGCACTCTGGAGTTCACGACTCCAAAAGATATCAGCAGGGAAAACCATCATCCAGCATCGCTGCCGGATAATCCTGCAGCTTCCACCTACACACCCCTGGTGACAGGGTGCTCACTACCCAAAAGCAGGGTGTTCTACCTCTCATCAGCAGTGCTGGCCCAAAAGTGTTTTATGGACTGAGCAGAAATCTGCCCCTGTCTGGTTCCCTCATTTCATGTAGTCTCACCATGGAGGGTGGCACAGAACATGCTGTTCTGTCCTCTACCTGAGGCCCCTGGGATTGCCTCTTGTCCCCAAGCTGAGCTCCTCCACTCAGCCCCAGCCCCTCCTCCTCGGCACAGCTGCCTCCCCAGCCCCTCCCCAGCCCTCAGAGGGCCCCCCAGAGCTACCATGAACTGTCAGTTCAGCAAGGGAGCCGAGGGCTGGATTCATCGGGGTTTGGAAGAGCAGGAACTTGCCAAGCAGAGAAGACGGAGGAGCTTTTCCAGGCAGAGGGAACAGCAGCATCTCCAGCACGCACACTGCCTGGACAGCAAGTAAATCACAGCCGCTGAGCTTGCCGGCCCCACCTCAGGGGTCCTGTGAGCAGGCCTGTGGCAGCCCCACAATTCTGCATTTCCAAGAGACTCCCAGACCACACGCTCCCATCCTGTGTGTCAGACCACACCTGGAGCAGTGAGAAAAGGACTGGGGCTCTCTGCCCAGTGCATTAGCCTCTAGCCACATGTGGCTATTTAAATTTGAATCACAACTGCATAAAGCTAGAGGTTCTCTTCCTCAGTCACAATGGCCACATTTCAAGTGGCCAGTGACCAGGTCAGCACACTGGACAGTACAGCTCGGGGTGTCCCCACTGTTGCAGAAGGTCCAGTTGGGCAGAGTTGTCTAGAGAGCTCAGGGGAGAGTAAGGAGTTGTCCCGGCTGGAGTCCTGGGGGGCAAGACTGAGTCGGGGGGTGAGCCTGAGGCTGGCCTGGTGTGGTGGGCACTCAGCAGGCCAGGCAGAGCAAGGAGCGTGGGCTCCATCCGTGGGCCCGAGGATGATTTTCAGGTTTCCAGCCATGGAAGCTGGCCATCAGAATGGGAGATGTGTAATTGTTTCCTTCAGAGCTCATAGCACAGGGTTCTGACCTCCGGTGACTGTGGAGTAGTCCACGCAGGGCCAACTCCTCCGTTAACAACAACTATAAACCTGGGTGCAAACAACAAATGTCTGAAGGCACTGGAGAGTGACCAGAACCAGGTGTAATGGGGGGGGGTCTATCCCTGAAAGAAGGGGTGCACACGGGCATGATGTGCATCAAGGACACTGCCTGGACCGCGCAGTGCATGGGGGCAGAGATCAGGCAGAAAGCTGTGGTCTCACCACCCTAAGGAGTCCATGCATGGGGCTTAGGGCTGCCAAAACAACTCAAAATTGAGGGGCAGTCACCCCACAATCTGCACACGAGCTCCTCTGAAACCCTGGCCGCCTCCTGAATTGCTCAGGAGCAGGCTGAGCCTAAGGGTCTGGACAGGAGCTGAAAGTGCAGCTGAGCAGGGCTCATGGCTGCTGCATGCCAGAGGGGACATCATGTGGGATTCAAGTCCTGCAAATTCCCCATGAAACCCCAGAAAGACCCATCTTAGCAGCAAGACCTGTCCCAGGACTGCAGGGACGTGGAAGACAGGGAAACCAGAAACAGACTGGCCTTAATAAAGCCTGATGCCAAGCCTCCACCAAGTCAAAGGGATTCACTGATAAATTACACAGGCACTAAAACAAAACTCAGCACCCTTCATAGGAAGACAACAGAGTTTGGAATCTCCACAACATATCATCCACAATATCCATTATACAATAACAACAACAACAAAAATCTCATCATATGAGAAACAGGAAAATGTGACTCATGGTCAAGAGAAAAAAGAGTCAATAAAAACAGACCCACAGATGGCCCAAATGTTGGGACTGGCAGAAAAGGACTTTAAACCTGATGGGTAAAGGCTGAAAAAATGGGAAATTTCAGAAGTTACTTGTAAAAACAAAAACTATTATATCTGAAATTTTGAAAAAATATATATCATTGACTGGGATTAACAGTATATTGGATGCAACAGAAGAAAGGACCAATGACTTAAAGACTAGTTAAGAGAGAAATCATCCAAACTAAGGCACATGTTAGAAAAAGGTTAAAAAATAGACTCAGTGACTGGGTAGGGGGGGTGGTATCAAGTGATCGACAATACACACACACACTGGAGTTCTAGTATCAGACAGAGAAAGAAAGGGAAAAAAATTGTATGGAATATTGGCTGATTTTTCCCCAAAATTTGATTAAAAACAGCAACCCAGGGATTTACAAAGTTCAGCAAACCCAAGCAAGAAAAAAAAAATCACACCTATGCACATTACACTAAACTGCTGAAAACCACAGATAGGAAAAAGTTTCTTAAAATCATCCACAGATGGGGCGCCTGGGTGGCTCAGTTGGTTAAGCGACTGCCTTCGGCTCAGGTCATGATCCTGGAGTCCCGGGATCGAGTCCCACATCGGGCTCCCTGCTCAGCGGGGGGGTCTGCTTCTCCCTCTAACCCGCTTCCCTCTCGTGCTCTCTGTCTCTCGTGCTCTCTCTCATTCTCTCTCTCAAATAAATAAATAAAATCTTTAAAAAAAAAAAATCATCCACAGATACAGCATCCATTGCATACAGGGATACAACAATGAAAACCATGGTTAACCTCTTATCAGAAACCTGGGCAGGAAAAAAATGAAATTACATCTTTAAGGAGCTAAAAGGAAATTACTGTCAAGCAAGAATGTTATATGCAACTAAACTATCTTTCAAAAATGAGGACCAGGGACGCCTGGATGGCTCAGTCGGTTAAGCGTCTGCCTTTGGCTCAGGTCATGATCCCAGGGTCCTGGGATCGAGTCCCACATCGGGCTCCTTGCTCAGCGGGGAGCCTGCTTCTCCCTCTGCCTGCCACTCCCCCTGCTTGTACTCTCACTCTCTCTCTCTCTCTAGCAAATAAATAAATAAAATCTTAAAAAAAAAAAAATGAGGACCAAAAAAAAGACATTTTTCAGGCAAACCAAAGATAGACCATTAGATCACCAGCAGACTTGTACTGCAAGAAATGCTAAAGGAAGATCTTCAGGCTGCAAGGAAGTGATACCAGATGGAAATTTATATGGACAGGAAGGAATGTGAAGTACAAGAAGTGGTAAGTATATGGGTAAACAGGAATTTTTTTTTCTTTTAACGTTTAAAAGTCAATGGACTGTTTCAGGCAATAGCAACCACACTGTGCTCCTAGGTTTACAACATGAGAACTAAAATACATGGCAACAGCAGCACGAAGAACAGGAGGCACGTAAATGGAATGACATCTCTGGGAGGCTTCTGCCTTCTCTGGAAGTGGTTTTAATATTGGTCTAAGGTGGACACTGACGTGTGAAGGACACAAACTGTAAATCCTGAGCAACCACTAGAAATGCAGGATGAAGAAGGATGATAGAGTGCATGCCACAGCTTGAGATTGTTCCGTGTACCACTCTTCCCCTGCTCCCCCAGCCCAGCCACCCAGGATGGCCTCTTTCTCCCTGGAATCCAGCCAGGCACCGCCAGGACGTGGGGCCCTACTCCAGCACTCCTGTCTAGCACCCCTTGGCCATTCCAGATAGCACCATCCCCGTTTCCCAGCACTAGATCAGGGTGTGGCCCACCAGAGGGGCTCTGTGTTTGTGGAACACCTGGCCCAGGGCGATGCTTTCAGCTCCCACCAAGGGTGCAGTTCCTTCCCTCCACCCACACTGTGCCCCAGCCATCCAGCAGCACCCCAGCCATCCTGGCCTCCAAGTCTCCCGTTCCCTGCACGGTGCAGATGGCTCGGGGGATAGACAGCAGAATAGCACAAGTGGGCAGATGCTCTGCCGCCTCTCACCTGGATAAATCATGGCGCAAGAGGGGGCTGGAGCCCTGACACAAAGGCCACCGTGGCCTCTTTGGATTAAAAGTCCCTAGACTGCTAATTAGCCACGGAGCCCTGGAGGCCAGGTCCTCCGGGAGCAACAAAGGCCGATGGATTACGGTGTGGTTTCAGCTAACCTCCCAGCTCTGTGGTCCCGAGCGGTTCCCCTCCACTCCTCATTAGAGAAGCCGCCAGGATGAACGGCCCGAAGGTCTGGGGTTTGACACGCTGCCACGACTGACCCCACGGGAGCCCAGGGCCTGGCCGGCTGAGCCCTCGCCGCCTGTGCGTTTCTTCTGCTGCATCCGTGATGTCTCGCAGACAAGGATGCTGAGGCGCAGCCGCCACGGCCCAGGGCAGGACGAGAACAAGGAGGTCCGCGTGGTCTGCGTGCACAACGGCGAGACACAGATGCTGCCCGGTTGTGATTCTGGAGGGAGTTACACGGAGGCGATCTCCAAACTGGGACCATCCAGGGCCCCTCCTGTGCCGTCGGCCCCATCCATGCACCAGCCAAACCGTCCCCTGTTCGGCATCTTGTATCATACTGACTTGCTCTTGACAGAAACGCATGTTGAGAGGATGCTTCAGGACCGACAAGGGGAGGCCAGCACCACGAGCCCTAACCGGCAGGTGGGACGCCAGTGCCAGACCAGTTAGGCCCCCAGGTGTCCCCTCCAGTCAAGGACCTTGCTGGGAAGAGCCTCCTGGAAGGCAGAGCCAGGTTTGAACCCGACCCCGGCAGCTGTTAACCGTGACTGTGGGCAAGCCACCCAGCCTCTCTGAGGGAGAGCTTGCGCTCTGTGGCACCAGGTCGCCGACGCGCCACAGGGTGGTGGGGTTTAAATACGACAGTGGATATATCTGTCGTCAAGCACAACAGGACTTGAGAGACCAAGAGGGCAGCGTCCGCGGGCCAGCCAGCCTCCCCCGACCCTGGGCCTTGCCGAAGTTCTGTTTCCCCTGCTGGACCCAGGACTGTGTGGACGGTGCGCCCGGTCGTTCCAAACAGCCATGGAAACCATTTCCTGCCTTACAGCCCAGGCGACAAGTCAGCCAGGAGCTAGGAAACCCACCGTTCTCCCGAATTCAATGTGTTTCTCGTGGCTGCCTCTTCCTGACAACAGAGCCCACTGGAAACCCCCCCAGGGAGGTGCCGACCAGAACTGAGCTCTCAGCCTCTCCAGGCTGGGCTGCTCCCCCCAACACGGGGTCCTCCTGCGGGGGCCCTGGGTCGGTTTGCCCGGCAGCTGTGCCCCTGCCTGGTGACCCTCAGTGGGCAGCCATCCCAGGAGCAGAGCTGAGAGGGAAGGAGCACAGCGTCACCTTCCAATCCCCTTTGATGGGGTGACAGGTCTTTAACGGGGAGACGTGGGTGGGGGTCATCTCTGAGGCAGGAGTGGACTCCTGCTGGCCAGGGACACAGAGCAGGGGGAAGAGGACGGAGAGGCTGGAGGCCACTCCCCTGCACACCCCCCAGGGCCCTCTCCTCTGGGACTCTTCCCCACTCCCAGCCCCGCACACTCTGACCTCAGCCAGGTCGCCGTGGCCAGCAACCCTCTGGCCACACACTCCCGTGGACACGTGCGTGCTGAGATGCCACAGCGAGCTAACGCCGGACGTGACAGTGACCTCTGGGCAGGGGCACAGTGGGGCTGGTGGCCATTAAGAAGTGGTACCTGGAACCAAGAGGTCGGATGCGGGCGACACGGCCTCCCCAGGCCATTTCTGCTGTTATGAGTGGTGCGGGGAGTCTTCAAGATGTGGCAAGTCTCCTTGCAGCCCAGCACCCAGCTGAGGACAGGTGTCACCCAGGGGCACCCAGGAGAGCTGAGGTCATCCAACACCCCCTCCTGACCCCAACCGAGATCCGTGGCTGAGAACGTGCCCTTGGGGTTTTTCAGGGCAAACCACCCATCCCAAGACGCAGTGGGACGCTCATTTCCTCGAGGGCCAGCCCCACCCGGCCAGCTCCCCTGTGTTGCACCGAGCGGAGGCGCCTCTCGGGGAAGGGACGAGTTCATTCTCGTCGCCCCGAGTGGACCAAGAATACCCACCCCACGGAATACTGCCCTGCGGAAGTCACCGGGGACGCTGTGCGGAAAATGAAGGGCAGGACAGTGCACACCGATGTGACCTTTTATGTAAAACTGGAAAAACAATTTCAAACAGAACGTAGGACTTTTCTTTTCCAGAATCAAAAGATTTGCTAACAGCACTTCTGGGGAGAAGATCTAGCAGGGAGGGGCAGGAGGGGGGTTTTCGCGTTCTGTGATATTTAGATTTTCTGGCCTTGTGTATCACTTAGGATTTTTTCTTCACCTCACCTACAGTGACCTGGCTGACGAGATTATGGGTGTTTTGTTCCCTATAACTAAAAATAACCTGCACACGTACGCGTCACAGCCTTGACAAAACACCCGTGTGGTGATGAGCACCCAGAGCAGCTGGGTTTCCGGTACAGCCAGGAGTTGGCGGGACCGGCTGCACTCCTGGGGGTGAGCACCCCCCCACATGGGAGTCAGGCGAGCCAGAGCCAGGCCCCTGGGGGGCCGGACGGTCCAGGCACTTCCTCCACCTTCACGATGAGATGCCGCAAGAGCTCCCGTGCTCCTTCTGGAATAGAGATGCTGAGCACAGGCGTGACCTCATTTACAACACAGACCCAGCACTCCGACGGGGCAGGGGCGGGAGCGACGTCAGCTGCTGCAGCATCCCGTGTGGGTGTAACTATCGGGCTGTGTTACCGGGGGAATCCGGAGGAAGGCACCCGAACCCGCAGTCTGCGGTCCCCGGAGGGGCTCCTCTCGCCTTGGCCCCCACGCCCGGCCTCGGCTCACGGGGCAGCAGCAGCTCACAGAAGCTGCCTCTGCCTCTTGGGGGTCTGGGGCGGCCGCAGCTCTGCCGGCCCGTGGGCAAACGGGCAGCCGTCCGAAGGCAAAACACAACCGTCAGGGTGGTGACTGAAGAACCAGCAGAGGCGGGTCTTGAAGGCCTCCGAGAAGAGCCTCCGCTTGGCCTCTGGGCACTGCTGCCTGTGCGGCTTCTCCTCTCTCCAGTCGCGGATGTGAACGCTCCCATTCAGAACTGTGCTCGGGACAAAGAGAAGACACGGCCCGGGTGTTCTCCTCCGAGCCCACCGACTCACCAGGGCCTGGGGCGGCAGCCCCCCAGACACCGGCCGTCCGAGCCCGGAGCCTCGGCCCGGCGGGGCAGGCAGGGGGGTGGGAGGGAGGGCCCGAGGGAGCAGGCGAGGAGCAGGCTGGGGGAGCCTGGAGGGGCCAGCGTCAGGGGTCAGGGGCCGTCAGGAGGCGCACGCTGGACACCAGGGGCTGGGGTGAAAAGCCGTAGGGAAGCTGAGGGCCCGCTGCTGACAAGAGCCAGGCTGTGACCACGGACAAGTGGCTGGGACGCACCAGGATGGGCCTGTGGGCAACGAGGCCAAGGGCCTGGGAGACCACGGTGTAAGAGCCACGTGTGGTCCCAGACTCGGGTGCTACTTGGGAAGCTGCGGTGGCATCTGACCTGGAGAACCTCACCTCCACATCAAAGAAAAACAAGCAAAGCTCCTTTCTAGGCAGGCGAAGATGAGGGTTTACTGGCATCCCTCACAGCCAGAGTCCCCAAGTGCAAACAGTGAGGAGGGGTACAGCAGCCAATCGGCAGGGTGGGGACTGCCGCAGGACACGGGGACTGGGGGGTATGGCCCCAGCAGCTGCCCGGGCCCCCCACCCAGCTGCCTCCTGAGCCAGTCGCCCCCATTCGGGCTGAGACTCCCCACAGGCGTTCGCCTGGCCATTTGACCCCCAGAAGCCAGCAACTCCAAGGAAACATGGCCAAGCAGCCAAATGCATCCTGGTTTTCCCTGGAAGCTATAAAATCACCTGGAGACATACAGGCTCGGGGAAAAATAAAGGAAGCTTAGTGAATAAATCTGGCTCTCCAACTTCTAACAAGAACTTGAAAGCACGAATTAAAGCTTAGAGTTTGCTTTCAAATGGCCTTGTGTTGCAATAACAAAACTGTCTCTGCAGACTGCCATTTATTAAACATTTTCCCTTAAACCAGAGAAAGGAGCTGCAGAGAGGCGCCCCATGCACGGAGGGCCACAATGGAAGGCTCGGTCATGGGCAGTCAAGAAGCACCTACTCAGGGCCTGGCACAGCTGTCTCCTCTTCGGAGCCGGCCTCCCACACTGTTCCCCACAAGGCTGACGCCTAGCTTCCTCGGTGTGAAAGCTCAGGTCAGGGGAACATCACTGGGTTCCACTGGATGGATGTCCCCGCAGCAGAAGGACGTGGCCCTGAAGTGTGTCCCAAAGGAGCCCCAAGGCAAGACTCCCACCAGGTGCCTGGGGTGTGCACCCTAAAAATGCAAGGAGCCCTCGGCCCAGCCCAGAGGCCTGGACGTGTTCAAGAGAAACCTGGGGAGGGGGCAAGGTGGGGGGGCCAAAGCCTCCACAGGGGGCCCCTCCCGAGGACTGGCTGGCCCATACCAGGCCGTCTTGTGAGTTAAAAGGGCACCTCGCCACGTTCAGGGTCAGGGGAAAGGGGGCCTGGGCACCAATGACAGAGGACCGGCCCTGGCAGAGACCGTGACATGCTCCCGTGCGCCCGCACGTTCCAGGGCAGCTCTCTGCCGTGCCCCTCCTGACACCCCCAGCCCCAGTCCTGGGTAGGCCTGGGCCGGGCACCTGTACCCACTGTAGCCGGCTCACGGGTCAGAGCACCAGTGGACTCTCCCCAGGGGGAAATATACTCCAGATTCTAAAATGGAATCACAGGAACACAATACGTTCTATCGGGTTCCTGATTTGATATTTCCGTTTCCTCCCAAAGTATGCACTCCCTTGGAGTAGCCGAACGCAGCGTACAGAACCTGCTGGTCCGTTCCCCACCTGCTTCTGACAGCAGACGTTACCACAGCCAAAGCGCTCTGAGGAACCAGCTGCAGGCTGTTCCAGAAAGTCACTATGGACAATTCACCGGAACCGTGCCCCGTGCTCAGGTTCTGATCAGACGTGGCCTGGGTTGCCAGGCCAGTCTCTCCATTTAGGAGAGACTTTGGGCAAGTCCCCAGCTGTCAGTGGCAGCCACACATTCACTATGGCCGGCACAGGGAGTGACAGCACCACGGCCAGGGACCATGCGGCCAGGGCCGCGCCCACCACGCCCCCACCCCGCCAGACGGTAGCACGCGCCCGCCCGGGCACCGGCCCGTACTTCCCAAGGTGCTCAGCGCTGGCGGAACTGAGGGCATCCAAAATCAATCTTACCTCCTCGGCCCTGTAGACACGACCAGAAACTAGCCACTCTCATTTAAAACACCCTCGGAGATAAGAGCAGCCTTGGTGCATAGTTTTTGCATGACTGTGAGCAAAATGTTTACTCAGAGCTCAGTCCCCAAGCCGCCTACCCAGAAGTGTTTTCCAAAAATAAATGTGCCCGCCCCCATGTGAACTGCATAGAAAAGCAATCACATACATGCATATTTATGGTGGGAAAAAAAAAAAAGCGCTACGATTTCTTGAAGTCAAACAAAAAGCCATGCTGGGAAAAACAGAAGAGCAGCCCTTCTGGGTTGCAGTGAGTGTTTTCAGGGACAAAGGCCTTGTGAAACAGAGAGCAGATCCCAGGCCGCTGTGCCAGAGCTCGGCTGGAGCAGGAACTGCGGGTTCAGGAAGGCCGCCCTCTTCCCAGCGGCTCCACTCCCCAGTGGGGGGCCTGCCCGCCCACGCCCCAGCCTCCGCAGCCACCCCAACCGCGGACACTCCAGTTCTGCTTACAGGGCTCAATGCCATCCCAAGCACTTCCCCGAGCAAAGCCAGGTTTAAACGAAAACAAAGTCTAGCTCCACAAGGGCACCTGGGCCACCCAAAGGCACTGTAAGCCTGAGCACCCGAGCTCTCCCGCGCATGCGTGGGGGCTGCACGCACCCAGGTTCTCCCATGCACACGTGGGGGGCCGCGCACACCCAAGCATACCCGAGAGCTCTCCTGTGCACACATGCGGGCCACGCTCACCTGAGCTCTCCTGCGTCACGTGCACACACGGGCAAGAAAGAGAAGGTGACAGTGCCCAACTCCCTTAGCTTTACAGGCTGGGAGTGGACAGATGTGCTTCCATCAGCCGTGGACACCGGCCCTGAGTCACTGTCCAACCACCCTTCTCATCAGCTGCACAAGGGTCGGGGTGTGGGGAATGACCTAAATCCTGGGGCTCAGATAACTGCCCACATCCCTAGGCGAGGCCTACGGGCCTCCCCCTCCTCCTGCATTGGGCTCTGCTCACAGGTGGCACCTTACAGACTGGGGACTCTGGGACTCAGTGGTCTCCCCCCACTCATCATCTCCCTCGGAGGAGGGGTCAGGGAAGTGTCTTCCTCACCCGGCTGCTCTGTCTTCGTGCTGTGACATGGGCTCCGAGCTGCCCCTCGGGCCGCCCCTCCCGGCCCCACCCACAGGGAGCGCACAGTCGAGCTGGGGCGGTGGTGTGGCCAAACGCAGGAGGCCGAGGGACAGAAGCACACGCAGACCCTGGGGGCCCAGAGAGGCAGGAGCGGGTGGGAAGCAGTGTAGACAAGGTGTCCAGGCTGGGGCCTAGCACTATGACGACAGCACCAGAAGGGCCAGGGCACGGGGACGGCGGCAGGGAGCCAGCAGGCAGCCTTGCAGCAGAGGAAAGAGCATGGTGAGTGGAACACAAGCCAGGGGGCCACATGGGGGAACCTGGGGGCATAAGCCTGGCAGGAGCGGGTGGGGTGAGGGCGGGGACGAGGCCAGCGGGCAGCACGCCCTCACAGGAGCCCGGCTCAGCAGCTGCAGGGCAGCCCCAGGGGCACACGGCCTGGCCCTGCCGGCCTGGTCTTCACCCACGTTCTCAGCTCGTCTTCGCGCGCCATCACTCAGACCCTACCACGTGCACGCCCCGCCCCCGCCCTGCCCCCGCCTCCCAGAAAGCAGTGGTACCCGGCACTAGCCCACGGCACGCCTCACAGCGGAGCAGAATAAAACGTGCTTCCTCGTATGAAGTCAAAGGAGCCAGACGCTGTGCTGCGGGGGGACTTGAACCGGGCCCTGCACCTGACCCTCGAGGCCCCCTGACATGGCAGAGAACAGGCGCACAGACGGGGACTCCGGAGACGGGGACTCCGGAGGTGGACTGGGGTCAATCACACGGGTGGCACTGCTCCCCCGTCACAGAGGCCCAAAACCTCCTCACGGCCACCGGGGGCTGCAGGCCACCCCCACCCATCACACCCCAATCCTGCTCCTCCCCAGCTCAGACCCTACACGACCGTGCTTCCTCTTCCTCTTTACCAAGTCCCAGCCCAGAAGTCATGTCCCCAGCACGGCCCTCCCGCCCCCTTCCTGCACATGGCGACTCCGGCAGAAACGTGCCTATGGTGCTTCGGTGATACCAGATGCCCCTCACTGCAGTGCTCAGGGGTGACAGAGCAGGCAGGCTGGGATTCGCTCCAAAATAATTCCACAAAGAAAGCAGCTAAAAGAGCTTCAAGAAGAAAAGAGGACAAAGGATCGACCATCTGGATGATGGGTGCATGCCTGAACACCCTAAATAAGGGAACTCCTTTCCACCCCAGGTCCCCATGTGAGCACCTGTTCCACGTCCCCCTCCCCGCCAGCCCGGACGCTCCGGGACGCCAGGGGCAGACCAAGTGAAAGGGCCCCTCTACCTCCTGGCCGTCCCGGGAGCCTGGAGCGTGGGGCAGAAGGGGAATGAGAGCCTCTCTCCCAAGGGCCCTGGGGCAGGCACGCAGGTCAGGGGAGCGGACAGGCATCGGGGCTTCCTCCTCTAACCGCCCAGGGCCCAGCTGGGAGCTGGGGATGCTTCCAGTCTGCAGGCAGCCAAGAGCCAACGCAAATAACAATCCCCCACCCAAAAAGTCGTCCAGTGACACCCTGCCATCCCGTGAGCACATCCCGGACAGGGGTAAGGCCAGGCCCGGGGGGCACCATGCCTGCGGGGGCTGGACTGGAGAAAATCAGAGAAGAGGTGTGGCCGATGTCCCTTCCTGGTAGAAGACGCTCAGAGGGCAGAAGCTGGGCATGGGCAAGGGGACTCTATGCTCTCTCTCCCACTTTCCTAGGAGTCCAAATCTCTAAAGCAAACTTTACTCAGGGGCGCCTGGGGGCTCGGTCGGTTGAGCATCTGACTCTTGGTTTCAGCTCAGGTCGTGATCTCAGGGTCCTGGGATCGGGCTGGGAGGCCAGGGGCCTGCTGGAGATTCTCTCTCTCTGCCCCTCCCCTCTGATCACTTGCGTGCACACATGCACTCTCTCTAAAATGGATACATTTTTAAAAATTTTTTTTTAAAAATAAAGGAAACCTTACTTAATAGAAAAAGCAGGGGCAATGATGGCAGAATCTGTGGGGAAGAACATTCTGACTCAGGAAAGGTGGAGCGTGTCACCCACACCTGAGAAACGACCGCGTTTCAAGGCTCAATCCCCTTACCCTCGAACACCTGATGGTTGTTTCTGAGCAGCGTCTGCAGGCCTCCACATTCCCGCTTCAACCTCTGCAGCGTCCCCCTGTCCAGCTTACGGGCTACTTCCGCCAAGGAGAGGCTTCCTGTGGAAAATCGGGTTTCCCCAACAACAATACAAAGGCCGCTGGAGACCGTTAACCAGGCAGGCTCACCGCCCTGGCACGACGGTTCTAGCTGCGTCAGTTCCAGCCCCTCACGCACGTCAGGAGGGGCCGTGAGATTAACCTTTGCTCTGAGTCCACACCACACAACACGGAGCTGGAACGACACGGGCATCTGCCCGTTTCACTTGGTCTGCCCCTGGCGTCAAGGAGCGTCCGGGCTGCCACCACCTGGGATGCCAGGGACTGCCCACGTGCCAGGCCCTGCAGCTGGGGTCTCACCCACGCCCACCCAACAACTCTGCAGGCCAGCGGAGACAGCCCTGCCTCCCAGACACAGAAAAGCAGTGCTGGCGTGTGGCCCAGCCCCGGACGCCCAGCGGAGCGGCCGCTCTGTGGCTGGGATTCCATCTACCAAAGCCCCGCCGGCCTTCAAGATGCACCTCTCAGCTGCCTCAAACTCGTTCCGAGAGCAAGCAAGATGTCTAAGGAGAAGGCCGAAACCAGCCCAGGCGGCCTTCCCTGCCCCTCCTGGGTCTGGTCCCGCACAAGCGCCCGACGCTGGCGCTCACATGCACAGCTCCACACGGCCACCTCCCGGTTGCTCGTTCTCTGCTGTGTGCGTGTCCCGACCCAGTCGTGAGGGCAGGGACCACCTCCTCCTGCCTGTGCTCCCTTACAAAGATCACTTAGGGCCTGGGGACAGACGCGCTCGTACATCACACAGGGGCAGGCTCCGGAGGGGTCACTAAATTCCAGCAACAAAGGTGGGAAGACGACCTGAGGGCAGGAACCTGTGGGCTGAGAGGCCAAGGGCGCAGTTCCACCCCACTGGAGCACCTCAGGCCAGCCGCAGACACTGAGACCCATGCAGGGAGGGTGGCCTACCAGCTTTGCAGGTGTTTCTGCTGGGCGGGCAGGCCCAAGGCCCGAGACTCAGAGCCACCTGCTATCTACGTCTGAGCCTAGAAGAAGACCCAGTCTGCTACGGCCAGAGTTCTGTCCCAGGCACAGGCAAGCACCTCCTAAGCTCAGTCATTCCTGGGGTCTGTCAAACTCTACATTTTCAGACTCACCCAAATGTCTCTGAGGCGCCTGCCCGCCTGCTGCGGACTCCCTGCCCTTCGAGGTCCCCATGGGAGCCCCCCACCCAGCTTGCCTTCCTCTTCACTCAGGCCCCGCCTCAGCAGGGCACACCAGAACGTGGGGTGCCGACCCACAGATCAGTCCATGGCGCCCCAGGCTGGCGCCCAATTACACAGATGCTCAGCCACCTGCAGTGGGGGGCTCTGGTCGGGGCTGCCACCACATCCCTAGAAGGCCCTCCCTCAGATTAGACGCCACCAGGGTCAGTGATGCGCAGGGAAGCAGAGATGCTCCACGGCCCTGTCCCGTGGCAAGTACACGAGAGCGTGCAGGCTCAGAGCAGGACAACATCACGGGTCGGGGAGGGCAGGCTTGCCGCCTCCTCCCGGGGCCCCCACTCACGGGCCACCAGGCAGCAGCCCCTGACAGCATGAGGGAGGGCTCCCCCAGGTCTCCAATGACCCCAAACACTCAGGCAAGTCTCTGGCACTGCCAGACCCAGCCAGCTCCACAGCGCCCTCTGGCGCCGCCGGGCAGGAAGGAAACCAGCTTGGACCAGCCAGCCGCCTAGGACTCCACACGCTCACTCTACAAAAACAGCAGAAGCTCACACTTTGGTCCCTATCTCTCTTGAATGCCACTGATTTCAGCACGTTACTCATCCTATGAGAATAATCAGATACGATTTTCTCCCTTTCATCACGTCTGAGTTTTGCACTTTGGGGATTTCAAAGAGAATCACGTTATCAGACTACGTCTCCGAAACGTTACCTTATTGTCAAGGAGACAGCGCACTTTCCTGGCATTCAGGACTCTGTTTTTGGTTTGGATAACTCCTATAAATTGAAAATAAAGGGCTCCACACCCTGAAGCCTGGACAATTCTGTAAAGGTTAATTACCCCTCTGCCCTCAGTGCCTTGCTCTGAGGGAACGGAGTCCTGCACATTAATGGGAACTGTAGGAAAACTTCAAACAATGAGTGTAGAGTGCCCTGTTCATCATCGATGTCTCTTTAAAACACACGTAATTAAAAACAACCACACAATTTTAAGTTGGTCCTAAAGGAGAGCCGAGCTGCTGCCTGAAAGCCAGCAGGCACGCAGCTGCTGGGGGCTGGGGGCCGGGGGCCGGGGGCCTACCTCCTCGGTTCCAGGCCTTCGAGCTGCTGCTTGGAGCACTTCCTGTGTTTAACTGCTCTCCATCCAACAGCAAATGTGCCACTTGCAAAACCACTTGGTCAATAAAATCTCGAGGGAGGGTGGCACAATTCCTCACGCGCTCAGCTTTTTCTCTAGGCTGAAATCCAGACAGCCAGAGTTGGTCGGCTCGGGCCTCTGCCCCTCCCTTGGCAGCCTCGGCGTCCGGGGCCTGGGGCCCGTCGGGGTGACCTGCGCGTCCCACAGCGGCCCGGGGTGGAGGAGGGGCAGGCGCCTCGCCAGGTGGGCTCATGGGGCGGCCCCGCCTGCTGTTAATGTACTGGGTTCTCTGCTCATCCATGGAACCTTCTCCAGCAGGTGAGTATGTTCTGGATTTCCCAATGAGACAAACCTGCATGGGAAAAACAGCAGGGTATTTTACCAGGCTCCTAGAGTATGTCCATGGTTTCCATTCAATTCTCTTGTTCTGCAATACAAATTAAAGTTTTAGGCATTTATCATGGAAGAAATGCTTATTCTAAAAATGTCCAAAATAAACCAAGAGCAAAAGCCCATGAAGAATCTCAAGGCTCGGACTTTGAGCCCTAACACACGCATATAAATCTTGAGTCCACACCTATTGAGCTTACGGCCGGGCCGCTCTGAACACTCACTCGAGGGAGCCTTTGTGTGACCCCCAAGTGCAGACACCGATGGTAAGCTAGAGCTCTCAAAATGAGCCGTCCTTCTCTGGACCTGATGTGGCGCCGATGCTCATTCCATGCTCTCTCCTCACTACATCCAGATGAAGGATGCTGCACAGGCGTCCCCGGGGCGAGCGAGGCTGGTCCAGCGACACCACCCCAAGCACAGCATCTCTGGACTTCCTCCCCAGGCGGGAGCTACGAAGCCAGGTTACAGGCACTGAAAGAAAGCGGCTCTAATCACATCAGAGGCACCCCTCACTACGCCCCAGCGGGATCCTGGGCAGGTGACGTAACGTCTCCGCGTGGCAACAAGCAGCGGGGCGTCACCAGCCCTCACTGAACAGCCGCTATGTGTGGCCACCTGCTCTTGCATTTGCCCCCCAAACCACTGAATTACAAGAAAGCTGAGACTCGGGGCACCTGGGTGGCTCAGTCGTTAAGCGCCTGCTTTCGGCTCAGGTCATGATCCCAGGGTCCTGGAATCGAGCCCCACATCTGGCTCCTGGCTCGGCGGGGAGCCTGCTTCTCCCTCTGCCTCTCCTCCTGCTCGTGCTCTCTCTCTCTCTGTATCTCTGTGTCTTGAATGAATAAACAAAATCTTCTAAAAAAAATGTTTTTTTTAAAAAAGAAAGCTGAGACTGAGATTAAGAACTGGTACTTGGCCTCCAGCAAGACAATGGAAAGACAAGTGCAAAAACCCGAGCTGTGGGATCCTTGTACCCACATGACCCAAATTCCAGCGGTTCCCAGACTCAATTCCAGCTTCAGTGGAGTGACTCGCCGACGTGAGGACATTTACGAGGACACCACGGCTCCAAAGCGGGGTCCTAAAGGAAGCTTTCAGAGTGACCTGAGCAGTGACCGCGTGGGCAGCAATGACATACCTGAGGCCGAGTGGGCCGCACTCACCGCCACCACTGAGCGTTATCTCGTCCCCGCTGGGCACAAGAGGACACGGGCACGGTTTGCAATGTGCCCAGGAGTTCACGGCTAGCAGGTGGCAGAGCGAAGAGCTCACCTCACACCTGTCTTGAATCCTTTTTGCCACGTCAAGCAATCAAGCTATCAAGCTTACAATTTGGATATGATGGGTTTTTGTGTTTTGCTGGTCAAAAAAAGCACACCGATGGCCATGGAGTCTGATAAAAGGAAGCTATCAGAGATTATGACAAACTGATGGCTCAGAGGGTGAGCGGGAACATGGCCGAGTCCGCCCTGACCACCTGGCAGGGTCACAGAGGGCCACTTGCTGTTTTCACAGGCTGGGAGAGGGTAAAGGTCTGTCTGGGCAAAATACCTTTCGGGTAAATCTGAATTAATGAAGCATGTAAGGAGAAAATGGGAATCATTCTGAACTTCTGAACCAAACTTCAATTTCAGCCAATCACTGGGGAACCCGAGGAGTCAGAACTCAGAGCAGGAAACCTCAGACAACACTCGGGCCACCGCTACACAAGTCAGACTGACGCCCACTCCGGACAGGTCCCTGAGGGCCACGCGCAGTTTCTGGGAAGAAAATGAAGACGCGGCGAGGGTCCTGGAAAGCCGCCACGGGAGGGGCCGTGGGGGCAAAACGAGCCCTCCGAACACCACCCGTGGCCGAGACGCTGAGATCACCACAGGCAGCTCTGGATCGCACCCAGTGTTGAACACCATTGTCCCCTGTGGTTCTGTAACGCAGCCATCAGCCCCCCATCCAGACACCAGCACCTCACCAAGGACGGTGAGCCCCCGGCGCCCAGGACGTACCCTTTTGGTTGAGGGAATGCGCAGGCAGTCCTCCTCGACGTGAAACCCGCAGGCCAGCCCCACTTCCTTGATGAAATCAAGGTACTCTCGGTACTGAGTCTTCCGGCTCTGCCTCCGGGAATATTTCCCAGTGAAGCCAAAGAAGCAGCAGGGAAGCACAAAGAAACGGCAGCCGTAGGAGGACCTTCAAAATCAATCCACAAGAAACAAAAGGAAATTCAGCGGAAAGTCACATCATGCATCGGGGTAACATACATACGTGTGCTGGTGGCTGCTCATGTTTTCTGATGAGAAAATGAGTAACAGCTCTCCCTAATTCAATTTCTAGAAACAATGAGCATGGCATACCTTCCCCATAAAACATGGATCTAATTACCTTTATAAACACTTTCCCCATTGCAGTTGTTCTCGTCAACTGAAACGTAAGACTTCCCGAAGCGCTTGAGGCTCCGGCTGGGAGGGAGGGACCTCGGAGGCAGACATGCAAAGACTAAGACGTGCTCCTTGACCGACGTTATCCTCCGAGAGCTAGGACCCTGGATGGGGAGCCACAGCCACAAAACCTTCGGGGCAGCGACGTCGCCTGCACCTTCGCGTGTCTCCTCCTGACCTAGAAGCGCCGCCACCCCGCGTACAGCCCCCGGGCTGAGAACTAAATATTGCTGCGTGTCACTATGTTCACAGACTTTTCCTTTGAAGACCGACCCTTGTTGTCAGAAAAAAGCTTCCACAACATGACCCGTCTCTCAACACTGGCTATAAACACCGCAGAAGTCATCAGTTTTCACCAGCACCGTTCAATAGAAGAATGCCGTGAACCACATTTGCGACCTTATCTTTTCCAGCCGGGCAGAATTCAACCCTGACCTGACAGACTCGGTACATTATCCTTTCAACAGTTTGAACCAGCTCCATTTCCAGTGTTGGACAGCCACCAGGCAGCTCGATGTGGACAGCGAGGTTTGCCCCGCCACCCGCCCTGCCACCCGGACCACCTGCTCACCTGGCCGCAATGACAGGTATCCATGGTGTTAGTTCATCGGAATGGTTACCAATTAACCAGTCGACGTCAGGGAAAAGGTTCTTATCATTTGGTGTGATTGCACCTTCCTAAAGGAAAACACCAAACAAGACCACGGGTTCGGTAAAGCAGCACAGAGCTACTGAGGCAAGGCCCCGCAGACCCTCGGCTTGCTGGGCGAGTCCCAGCCCCCCGGGGCCTCGTGGGTACTGGGTAGGCACCCGAAGGTAGAGCCGCGTCTGCCCCACAGGGCGTGGAACGGGGCAGCTTCTATCGTCATCTCTAGGGAAACCAACAATGCCCTCCGAGCGCTAATCGCTTTTTGACCCGTACAGACGTGCTTCTGTTCACCAGCATACAAGGAGCTCTGGGAGGTGGGACAAAGCAACCATATCCATACTCCAGAGCGTCGGAGCCAGAAAGGGCCTTGGAGCAAGCGAGTGGAAAGCAAGCAGGTCTGAAGTTGATTTAAGTGTGTAACATAACGCACCACGCAACCTCACGTCTGTCGATCGACGTGACGAAGCACACCCACGACAGCATGAGGAGAGGTAAGAGAGGCGGGGGCAGTTTATATGTAGCAGAATAAGTCTCTGCTATCGTGCTCTTTTGTAAACATTCAGACACCAAGTAAAAAGCCCACTCCATAGGCAGGTTAACCATTCTGATAATTCCTGTAATTAAGCCGAAAACAGCTTGATTTTATGATTTAAGAACGGCCATCATGAATGATTAAAGTCAGGCCCCAACAGTGGGTCTGTTGGTAAGCACTGGAAAGACAGAGAGAAAAGATACGACCACTCAAAATCCTACTTTTAAAACTGAAGAACGAACCCCCAAGGGAAGCAAGCGCAGCCGCCATCCCTTGATCAGAACAAACTGGGAAGACATTATGACAACCTCATGTTCAAGGCCATCCCTTAGGACAACAAAACCATGGGTCTTTTGCAGACGTGATGTATACAAAAGTGGAATTTAAACTCTACAATCTCTCTGGTTCTTAAATAAGCATCTGGACTTCTACTTACATATTAAAACACTGAAGACAGTACAGCTCAATGGATTTATACATAATTTAAAAGCAGGAAAAACAAACCTTTGATATGATCCTCTATTCTCACCCCATCTAGATTTAGTTGCCCATTTCCCTTTAAATGGCCTGCATGAATAAAAACATAATTTACAGCTGCTGTTATTTAAGACGGGTGGTTTTGTTCTTAGCAGTTTCTTGCTTACAATCAAATGAGGATTTTGAAAGAAGCTGGAAACTCATGCTCGGCTTTTGACGGTGCAAATAAAGACAACAAGCCCACGGAGGCAGCCATGAACTCCCTTCCACCAATCTTTTTCATTTTTTGCAATATTATTCTCAACTTTAAAAGAAAGTGGGGCAGAAAGTATAAAAAAGAGTCTCAGACTCTTACTATTTACAGATGAAATGGCAGGGCTGAGATCCGTTTCCCAAGAGCAGCAGGCCGAGTAGGGGCTACAAGAGTAACTGTGACGTCCGTGAGCTGCCCGGATGCTCACTCTCGCCCGTTCGCCCTTGCGTTGTCCACAAAAGTGAGCATGAGAAGTGCCGTCAGCACTCTGCCCGGCTCGGAGGCCACGGCCAGACACCAACGCCGTGAACACTGGACACCAGACCTGACGTGGGACTGCTGCTCAGGGGGCCGGTCACTTTCTCCCTTGGGGAGACACTCCTCTCTGCCTGGTACCAGGACAAGTGAGCTACTCCTGAGCAAGGCTGCAGGGACCTGGGTTCACTGCGGCCTGAGGGTCATGGGCTCTGGAGGCCGGGCCACTAGATGGCTCACAGCAAATGTGTAGCCCACCTTCGTAGCTCCACGGGGCGTCCACACACCTGCAGCCCCGCCCAGCCCGGCTGCAATTTACCTTCCTACCCTGGACTCCTCAGCACCTGCCCCTTGCTGGGAGGCCCTCCCGGCCACCCCATATACCCAGCACGACCTGGCCCCGCAGAGGCCCCCTCACCCTCCTCAGCATGTACCACACCTGCCACCCAGCACCCGCTCTGTATCCAGGGTGTTCCCCACCTCCACAAGGGCAGGAGCCTTTTCACTGTTGAAATGCCAGCACCTGAGAACGCCTGGCAGGTTGAGGGCATTCAAATATTTGGTAAATATGCAAATCTTACTTTTTCTCCTGGTTTTTTTGGATGATCTCTTATAGCATCAAAACTCTTTCTGAAAGCGTATTTGAAGTAAAACCTTTCTGAAAACCACTATGACAATCTCATCCCAAAACTTCTCAAGTTTGGCCTATGAGAGATTTTTTTTTTCAGTGGACTAAGACTGATGCATGAGGATTTATGTAGTGTAACCTGCCATCTGAAAACACGGTCAAGAACAGGAGGTGAGCCGAGAAGCAGTGTGCGTGTGTCCTGCCCTCCAGGCACAGTGGGCGGGACAGGGGACTGACTGCCAGCACCGCACGAGGACTAGTTAACACGCATGAGGCACCTAGAAAGGTCAGCACCGGGCACACTCATGAAAACCACGGCCCCTGGGGGACAATCATGCTGAGAGCAAACAAATGAACAAGGTCAGTACCTACCTCTAAGCAAGTTTGTGGTCCATACGTGTCCCAGATTTTTCTTCTTCGGACATCGATCCCTCTGCCTGGATGCTAAAAGAATTTCAGAAATCAAAGGTCAACATCGGTACATCATAATAAATGAGCAAGACAAATTAAACTCTGCACAGAATGCCACCATTGTGAAGTGCAAGAGACCCAGACAGCACCCACAGTTTCTCAGCAGTTGAAACAGGTCAGGACCTGCACTCCGCTAAGGGTCCCCAGGAGTCTTCACGAAGGGGAAATGGAGTCGTGTGGGAACGTGTCTGAGGCCAGCAGCCCAGGAGACACATCTGGACACAGAGCCCCTCTCTCGTGGCCCAGAGTCAAGTCCGGACCCCAGCACGTCCGCCCCTCCAGCTTGCCAGGAGACAAGGCCCGTCCCCTGCGGCTGTTTCTCCCCCAGGATGTGTGCCCGTGCCCACCGGCTCTCACAGGGCAACTGTGCTCATTTCCAAGTTGGGGGGAGAGGAGGGGTGCGCGAGGTAGCTCGTCCTCCTCACTTACCAGCCTGCAGGTTACCACCTGATTGCTGACCCCCCAACACCTTATTTACAGGTATTACCATTACAAACTCATTTTTTAATTACGCAAACAAAACGGACATTCTAACAACCCCATTTCAAGTTCCTACAGCTGTGGACAGAGTGCCTCTCCTACAGGGCAGAAGTCAGCCGGGTCACCGGGTGAGAGCAGCGCGCCTCCCACAGTGAGTCCGCAGGAAGGCTAGACGCCGGCCCGAAGCACCGGCCGGGAAGCCTGTGGCTCGCACTGAGCCGCCTGCTCCGAGCGACAGGGGCTGCTCTAAGCACGTCCCGCCGTTACTTCACGGATCCAGAAACGGTGCCCACACCGTTGTCGCCAGCGTCCATCACAGCAGGAGTGTGCCTGGCCTCTGAGCCGGGACTCCAGCTTCTGGGGAGCAGAACCCACTGCCTCTCATTCCCCTTCTGGTGCCCTGACATGCCGTGTTCCCCAAAGAGCCCCTGACGGCCACGACCGCCGTGCTGCACGATGTCTGTCGTCCAGCCGCACAGGCCGCCCCACTCTCCTCGGTCCCAGCCCGACAGCCAGGCAGACTCTGGATCCAGCTCGTACCAGCAGAGAAAGACCTCAAGGACCCTCGTGCAGGAAAAGGAAGTAGGAATGGCCACGGAAGCGCACCTTACCCCCTCCGTGCTCAGGATGTGCACCAGGAGACCGTTCCCGCATCCTAAGTCAACAAAGGACTGCTTGGCCATCAAGCCCCGCTCAGCTCTTTCTTCTTCCCACAAAATCTAAGTTACAAAAAAAAAGTCAGTTCCTGATTCATTCCCTCCAAGAATAATTGAGACGCAAGCCCTGCATGGGATTACAAATCACATTTCCAGGACAGGCGGACAGGCCTCGTGTGGGGCCCTGGGTCTGCGCAGGTGACGCACAGGGAGCTGCCCTCGCCTGATGCCGCAGCGGCACCGAAGCCGTCCCCTGCCAGCACGAGTCCACACGAAAGTGGTCCTCTCTGGACAAGAGCTTCACAGATGACTGCTGGTTCCTCATGCCTTCTCTGTTCTCCTAGGCTGTACACTCTGATAGTCAAAGCAAAATATGCTATTTCTAAAAAGGCTCTGAGAATCACAGATGAAAGGAAATTAGAAATTATCTGGCCTAAACATCTGTTAGATAAGAAAGTCAGGACTATTAAGTCAAGGGCACACCCAAATTTGGGGGCTAGCGAGCTAGCTAAGGACGGACCGAGGCGTGCAGGGGTCCCGTGAGCGGCGCGAGTGGCGTGGTGCCTCCGTGACGAGGGTACGTCAGGATCGCCCCGGCCGAGCGGGAGCCCCTGCGATCTGGCCTCACGGCGCGGACGTGCTACACACACACACACACACACACACACACACACACGTGCACGAGCTACCGAGCCAGCATGCTAAGTTACGGATTTGATGAATGTGGCTCCCCACCGGTAGCGGCGGCGGGCAGCGACCTTCGCCCACCCCAGGGGGCCTGGGTGACCGAACACGCGCTTACCAGCAGGTACGCAGCGATGGCCACATCTTCATACACAAACTTTTCGGGATCGGTTACTTCAGGCCACACCTAAAACATTTTCCAGAGCATATGTAACTGTTCGCTCATGACCCTGCCATTTCACTACACGTAAGGTATCCCCATCAGCATAAGTCAAATGAGACTAACCAGGCAGTAGAATTTTTTAAAAAAGCTCATTCCAAAGGCAGACACTGATGATCCCTCTCTTACAGTAAGAGAGTGGCATAAAGACACGCAAAACCTTTACCGCATACGCGTGTGACGCGACACGTCAAGAGCAACGCAGTCCAAAGCAAGATTTTGCAACGAAAGCAACCCGTGTAGCTATTTAGATGAGGCAACTGGACGTCGAGGAAAATGCTCAGTTTGCCCGCCCCATCGTTTATGCAGATGAGGAAAATGAGCAAAGAAACTCGGACGAGGAAAGCAAAGGGGTCAGGAGGCTGGCGCTCCAGGCCCCTGGTCTGCTGGTGCCGGGCGGCCACTTGCTCAGCAGCAGACTCAGCAGGTGGTCCCCATCTCCCTCTCCGGAAGCTGAAGCCTTCGCCGCCGCCCGGGACAGCCAGCAGGTGCTCCGCAAGCCACAGCACACCGGCCGCACGAGCGTGACCCCTCACCGCCCACACAGGTCACGTGCTCAACGGGCAGCCAGCAGAAGAGGAAAACCCACGACAAGGCCACACGTTCCGACTTCCGTGTCTAGTCATGGGGGGTCAGGCGGGTCGGGCTGTCTCACGAAGACAACTACAAAGGCCGGAATAATAGATGGAAGTCCTTTCCGGAAGGAACTGAATAGTTAGTAAGATAATGAAGGCCTCTCAGGCCAGGATCTGAAAGAGAAAGGGCCCCCCGCTTAGGTCAGCCAGGCCTAGGACCCACACACGTCAGCAAGAATGAAAAAGGTCACTGTCTCCAGCCTGTGAACTTTGGGGTGCTCTGTTACACAACGATAGCTAACTGATAAAAAACAAACAAACAAAACAACAGCAACAACAAAAACCACATATGGGTGCCTGGGTGGCTCAGTCAGTTAAGCGTCTGACTCTTGATTTCAGCTCAGGTCATGATCTCAGGGTCATGGGATCGAGCCCCACATCAGGTTCTGTGCTGAACAGGGACCCTGCTTAAGAGTCTCTCCTCTGCAACCCACCTCAAACAAAACAAAGACAAAAAAACACATACAGAAATGACAAATCCTGGTTCCTTCCAGAAAGAGGGCCATATTCTGGGAAGACTACAAAAGAAGTTCAGCTACATTAGGGAAGCTTTATTTCTTCCTCCGGGTGTGAGCACAGAGGTTTGCTGTTACTTTCTCTTTACATCTTAAATATAAAGTTAAGGACATGTTCTGAAATTTATCTCCTTTATGGAAATATATGCTTTTACACTTTAATTTTTCACATCTTTTCTTTAAACATCCTTAAATTTATATAAGGAAATGTAGCAATTTTGTGACTAATATCCAATTATTTTCATTCAAATACTTTCCTTTTATTTGCTTGGAAAAAAATTAGCAATGTGCAAAAAAAAAAAAAAAAAAGAAAGAAAAAGATCCCTTTCCACCTGTCAACAGTTTTGCAGTTTGCATCCCTACGTATGTCGAAATGCAGCCTGCAATGTGGGCCTCTAAGTGGCTATGTTCTGACTTGATGTCTGTGTCTGCAAACACCAGAAAGTTTACTGGAAAAATGATTTTACCTGGCATAGTTTGGTCAATGGCCCCCTCATCAAAACGAGGGAATCACGAATGTTTCCCCAGTTACCTTGACCATTTCTTTATACTTCTCCTTGAGCATCTGGTACGTCTTGCTGTATTTGATGATGGAAATGAGGGACAGGGTGCTTTTAAATCCACTCCTCTTGCTCTCCACAGACCACCGGGCCAGCCTGGCCAGCAGCTCTTCTACCAGCCAGGCGGGTTTGGGATAAACAATGCCATCTGAATGCCATTTTTCTGGACAGAAAATTAAAATAGATATGAACCTTTAAAAATAAGAGAAATATGAATAAGCAGAGCTAGTTTCAATTCTTATTTTTAAATTAAACATTTGCCAAAAAAAAGAGAGTACATATTAAGATAGCTATAATTACAAAATATTTGACCTGAAACCCAACGATTGGGAACTAGTTGCAGAACTTTCAACAAAGAGAGAAAAACACATTTTTTAAAAGCAGAAAGAATTCTTCTCTTATAAACGCTGTTAAAAATGCGTCTACCCATCCTATGAAGCCCATCAGAAGGATGGACAAGGAACAAAGCTCCTCCTACTGTCTGCTTCACGCCCCGATTAGCCAGGTTCTGATTAGCCAGGTTCCAGATGTCTCAGGATCTTTCTAACATTCTGTTTTTGTGTATTTTCACACGTGCAACTCGTAGACTGGCTCACCAAATACTTCCTGGCCAGAAAGTGGAGTGCTCAGCCCCACGGCTAAGGACGTGCACAGTCCCCCTGCAGCTCACAGGTTTGCGTTGTGTGTGTCTCCTGCCCACTGTTACCTGCCCCGCGCCAGACGCACAGCAGGTCCTCTCTGTCCGTGTGTTTGAACACGTGAGTAAAAGCTCACACCCATGGGCCCAGATCACAATAAACTGTCTGAGGACACGATTCAGGCAGCACAATAAGGAAGAGCGTCCAGTTAGTCGGGCGGAGAGAGAAGGCTACAAAAAAGGTGGCATTCAACAGGGGCCCTAAGGAAAAGTGGAGGCACGGGCAGCTGGGCGAGAGGGGCAGAAGCAGGACTGTCTGGCTTTTTGCCACCCTGAGCATCAGAGGGACACAAGTAACAGGCACCGACTGTCCGCTGGGAGGCGCACCCCGGGGGAGCTCACACCGCGGGAAGAGCCTGGGAAGGACTCAGGCTGCTTCCCTTTCCCATCCCGTCACCTGGAAGCTCTCCTGCCGGGCCTGGCACACCCTGTCAGGCCCCTCCCCTGCTTGTCCCTGGGCCTCATGCTCTTCTCCCAGGTGTCCCCCAGAGTCCCCCCGGCCTACCTGCTCATCCACTCAGGCCTCACCTGGGATGCCCCGTCCTCAGAGGCACCCGCACCCGCTCTGCATGGGCCTGACACAACACCGCCTTTGCTACCGAGGGGACGTGGGAACAGAGACATGTTTCACCTGTTTTCTTAGCACTGCCTGGTGGCGGAGCGTGTCTGTGGGTCACGCGGCTCCTCGCGGAGCACGTGGTGGGGTGGGCGCACACCAACACTGCTGTGATGGCAGGAGCCAACGAGGAGCGTTGTGCGCTACGGTGGCGGCCCAGTCAACCCCCATTTAACTTGCGCTCAGTAGCTGGCCCGAGTGCCCGAAGGGACGTAAGGGACAGCTGCCCAGGGGCTAGAGGACAGGAAACGCCAACCCGGAAAGACAGGAAGCAGGCAGCCGAGAGCGAGCCCTCAGTCCGTCAGCAAAGAATGTGCTGCCACGCACAGAACGTCCCGCGTGCTGCCACAGCCGTGCGACACCGGGCACCGGGCACCTGCACAGCAGCCTCGAGCACATGCCTTCGGTGGCCACCCACCAGCTCTGCCGTCGGCGCCCCCCCAGGGACCGCCACAGGAGACACGTTTTCCCCCACGTGCCTGCTCCCAGTCCCCACTTCCCAACACGAGCACGCCGAGGAAGGGCCTGGGGCCGGGTCCCTCGAGCAGTCTCTAGACAATTCTAAGAGGCTTCAGCCGGGCCCTAAGTATTGCCATCGAGCTTCTATGCCTACCACAGGTCCTTATGAAGCCTGGGCCCCTCCTCAGAGGCTCAAGAATTATTAAACCCATCGCACAGGTGAGAAGACTGAGGGCCACAGAGGCGACATGCCAAGGTCACATGGCTAGTGGGCAAACCCAGGTCTATCTGACTGCACAACAGTCTCTTCACACTGTACTCCTCTGCTTTATACAAAGCCACGTGCCAAGCCCAGTCTGATTTAACAGACAGCAATGCCCAGGGTTGTTCTGGAAAGTACAGACAGATGTGGCTCCCAGGAAAGGAGCAGCAGCAGAGTGATTAAGAGAACGGACCCTTCCTCTGACTTTTCCATTTAAAAAGTACCAAATGGAAGTAAACCAAATTTCACACTTAGGGTACAGGCCCAAATGCCACATGGAACTAAGCGGGCTACTGAACTGCTACTTTCGGGATAAGCACCACTGAATACCCACTACATCCAAAACCACAGGAGCCTCAGCAAGAAATAAAAAAAGAAACTATCCTCACTCCCCATTCCCAAGTCGTAAAAAAGAAAATAATAAAAGGATTTGCGATTACTTGAATTCAGCTAAACCTAGGTGCTACTCATCATCCCAGCTATGTGGACTGTAAAGAATACAGACCTAGGCCCGGTGCCAACAGGAACAAAGACACGCCAAGGGAAGGCCAACTAGGAACAGGAAACATGTTCTCACACACCTCAGCTGCCAAAGGGCACCTTCAGCTCTTCAATGACCCTGAATCCTGCAGCTACCCAGACGTGTGACAGAAACCATACAGCCCTAGAGGAGGACTCCATTCTGTAGCTCTTACCATTCTTCCTGGCTCTGACTGAGCCGGACTTGATACACGTTGCTCATCTCAACCTTTACATTCCCTCCGTCATCTTCTTCCAAAGGTAAAAAAGTTACAGTTCCATTGAGGACATCTGGGGTAAAAAAGACAGGGATAACCAATTAAAACTGCTTGGTTCAGCATTTTATCAGGAGCAGTATTAAACACAGGCATGACTCAGCCCGACTTTGCTCTCCTGGGGCTTTCCCCGGCCTCCCTTTACCACAGACATGTTTTATGTCCTACCCACTGCTGCATCCCAAGCCTACAGGGTGCCAGGCCCACGCAGCAGATGCGCTCAGCAGGAGCTGAAGGCAGAAAGTCGCTGTGGAGGAGCACTGCTTCTCCCCCGCAGGGAAGCCAATCTGGGAGTGCAGATGCCTACATCTGAAGGCCTCGGGGGCACTGGCTCACCAACCTCTGTCTGGCAGAAGGAAATGTAAAAGGTGATCAAACACCAGCGATCAAAGCTGGAAGAGCTCCTAAATTCGTCTGGACACGACAGGGTCACGGAGAGCCTCCTGGCAGAGCGGACACATGGGAAGAGTCTTGCAGGGGCGCAGGGGCGGACCGTGCTGGGAAGTGGGGGTGGGAGGGAAGCCCCTACAGCGATTTGCTGTGTGTGGCACCACAGCCTCTCGAAGGCGATCGCGCCCTGGTACCCACAGCCTGAGTCTGTGCCATGTGACAAGGCACAGAGGACTCTGCAGATGTGACGAGGCTACAGACCTCAGGAAAGGGAGTACTCGGGATGCGGCAGGTGGGCCCAGGCCAGTCACAGGGGCCTGGAAAAGCCGAGAACCTTCTCCAGCTGGAGGTAGAAGAGGAGTCTGCAAGCATGAGAAGGACTGGTGCAGGCTCTGAGACGCAGGAACCCGAGGGAGGCCTCCAGCAGCGGGCCCTCCACTAATCTCTTCACCTGCTAAACTCCTATTCGTCATTCGACATCTGGAGCTCCGTCACCTTCTCCCTCAAGCATTCCAGACACTCGCCCCCCCACAATGACCCCATGCTCTGTACTAGAAATACACATATCTACATGTCCCCTCAAAAAACAGTAAGAAAAAAATCTACAACCTCCCTAGGACATCGCAAATGCAGCGACATAGTGAGTACCGTTGAGCCTTTTCACTGACCTAAGGTTCAAAGAATGCTTTTTTTTTTTTTTTTAAGATTTTATTTATTTATTCATTAGAGACAGAGAGAGAGGCAGAGGGAGAAGCAGGCTCCCAAGGAGCAGGGAGCCCGATGCGGGACTCGATCCCAGGACTCTGGATCATGACCTGAGCAGAAGGCAGACGCTTAACCGTCTGAGCCACCCAGGCGCCCCAAAGAATGCTTTTTAATCTAACAGCATCCTGTGCCAAAGAGTCTCTCTCCGACCACACTCCAGCCAGGCTCTTCTGCGCCCTGTCTCAACCAGGCTTCCACTTGGCCTAGAAGCCTTCAACAGTGGCACGGTTCCTAACAGCTCAAGGCTGCATCCCTAGAATGACCCGCGGCTCCCTCAAAGCTGCCAGGACGCTCTCAGCCCTTACCTGAAGGTGGTCCCCTGTGTCCCCGGGGCCTGGCGGGGGCCGGGGGGCGGGGGGGGGGCGGAGAAGCCTAACTTCCGGGCGCGCCAGGAGACACCCAGAAGGGAGTCGCAAGGAACAGACCCCCTTCCGTTAATTTTCGCTTCTTTCACTCCACCTCTCACCCTGAGAAACACTCTTACCTTGCACGACGATTTCTCTCCTCGGAGCAGCAAGCGGGCACTGAGGGCCTGTTTTCGGGATGACGGTCCTGAGAACCACGTCGAGCTCGCTTGGCGCCTCCGGCCGCGATCCCGCCCGGGACCCGGTAAGAAAGGCCCGCATGTCTGGGTTGCCGCCGGCGAGGCTCCGAGAGAAAGCGTCCCAGAGGGAATCCAGATCCGAGGCGGGGCACTCGCCCTGTCCGACCCCAGCCTTGCCGGGCTGCGCGGGGCACGCCGCGAGCTGAGCCGCGGCGGCTGCTCCCCTGGGGTCCTCGCCGTGCGGGCGCCGGGGCTGCGACTCCTCGGGCCCGCGGCCCGCCGCGCCCGGCCCGGGGCCCAGGCCCCCAGCGGGGGAGCGCAGACAGGCTCCGGCCGCGGCCCGCTCCCCCTGCTGCGGGCCGGTGATGGGACTGTGGCCGCAGGCCTCCGCCCGGGGAAAACCGACGCTCCGCCGGGCGTCCAGGCGGACGCCACACAGCCGCCTGTTGGCCACCTGCGGCCTCTCCAGCCACACGGCCACCGCCGCCCAGAAGCCCCCAGGGAGTAGCGCGCCCGGGTCCCGCACCGCCGCCCGGCCAACCTCCGCCATGGTCCGTCGGCGCCAGGGCTCCGCGGCCGCGGCGCGCCGCGATGACGCACGGGCGTCGCGGTCTGTGACGTCACGGGGCGGGCGGGGCGGAGCGGCTCCGGCCCCGGGACGCGCCCGCGGGCGGTTGGCGCTGCGTGGTGTCGCCTCGCTTGCCGCCGCAGGGGCGTGTCCCCGCTGGGCTCGGAGGACCGGCCTGGCCGGGGCGCGTGGACGCTGCGTCGGGTCCGCCCGCGCCCGGGGCGCCTGTGGCGGGTGCGGATGCTGGCGGAGGTCCGGGGAGCGCGGGCCTGTCGCCCGCGTGTGCCCTGACGGGGCGGGCCCCAAGTCCAGTACAGTCTGCAGAGTCTGCGCTATGCCCCCAACTCCGGGAGTCCTCATCCTCTTGGTGCCTTAGTCCCTCTGTTGGGGCTCTTACCACGCCCTGCAGAGTCGCTATGGAGTCCGGAGAAGCACTACCCCAAAGCGTGTGATTTCTCGGAGCCAAGAGCCTGCACCGGTGTCTGTGGAATTCAGTGAGCGTAAATGAGTGACGTACCCTCAGGCACACCTGTTGACGCCATCCCTTGGTCTTGGACCATGTGGTTCATTCTTACGCTGCCTGTATTGTCAGCCTTAAGAAGTGAAGAGCCAGTTACCTTACTAGCAAAACGAGCTTATTCGGGAATAGCAGGGAAATTGCAGCTCCGCCGTGCAAGCTCTGGTGAGCCATAGGCAAGTCGGGAGAGGCGAGGAAAGGTCAGCCTCTATCAGGTCTTAGGAGGAAATTGGGGAGGGGTGCTTTAAACAAAAGTTCAGGGGAGAAGAAGGCGAGTTCGAGGCTGGACAGTTTCTCGTTGGCTGCAAGCGCGCTCAATGTGCTGTTGCTGGGGCGGAGAGGGATCTTCCTTCTTTCTCTTAAAAGCAGGAGATGGAATTCCTATGTGAAAAATGTCCTCTCGTCACAAATAATTCTTTATGCTGGTGATGCTCACCGCAGCCAGTGGTACTTACGTGAGTGCTCCCCCTTCAGGGCTTCCCAACTCGTATTTATTTACTTGAGAGAGAGAGAGAGAGAGAGAGAATGAGCAGGAGGGGCAGAGAGAAAGAATTGCAAGCAGACTCCACGCTTAGCATGGAGCCCAGTACAGGGCTCAGTCTCACAACCCTGACATCATGAGCTGAGCTGAAATCAAGAGTTGGACACTTGAGGGACAGAGCCACCCAGGTGCCCCGCCCCTCCCCTGGCTCCATTTTTTTTCTTTCTTTCTTTTTTAAAAGATTTTATTTGACAGAGAGAGACACAGTGAGAGAGGGAACACAAGCAGAGGGAGGGGGAGAGGGAGAAGCAGGCTTCCCGCCGAGCAGAGAGCCCGATGCGGGGCTCGATCCCAGGACCCTGGGATCATAACGATTGAGCCACCCCAGCGCCCCCCCCCCCACCTCCGACTCCATTTTCAATGAGGCTTTCTTTCTCCCTTTCTTTCCTGGGGACTGCTATGACACATTACCACAAACTGGGTGGCTTGAAACAACAGAAATTCATTCTCTCACAGTTCTGGAGGCTCTGAGAGGGAATACTCTGGCCTCTCTCCCAGTTTCTGATGGTTGCCAGCAATTGTTAGTGTTCCTGGACTGTGGCCACATAACTCAGCCTCCATGGTCCCACACTTTCTCCGTATCTCTTCTGCAAAGCCCCTATTTCCAGATAAGTCCACAGGTACTGTGGGTTTGGACTTTGACCTGCTTTTTGAGGCGGGGGGACATAATTCAACCCCTAACTCTGTCCAAAGGGGGCGTAGCCTTGTTGGAGTGGCCAAAAGATGAGTAATGACAAATCTCACCAGTTGCTAATACGTGGGGATGGAATCTGCATCAAGCATGGAGAATGCAGAGCTGAGTACAGTCCTGCACTTGAGCAACCTTCAGGCCGATGGTGGAGGCAGACATCGAAGACGATGGTTATGAAACATGAAAACTGCAACACTCAACACAGTGTTGTGGGTTCAGAGGGTTCAGAGGTTACAGAAAGAGGGAAGTTTTTCAGGCTCTGTGCTCCACGTGCCCAGACCCTTTTGGGGCCCTGAGGCTTTGCCTTGTCCTGGCGTTGGCTGACGGGTCCCTGCTGCCCTGCTGTGCGTCATAGGAGCATGGCAGAGAGAGGTGACACAGCAGAAACCTGGAGGCCTAGGGCTCTGGGGTGAGAGGTCATAAAGCCAGAAGTCAAAGTATAGAGGGAGGTGGAAAATTCCATTTGGCCATGGGCGGGAATCCTTGCGTAAGACCTTGCCAGCTCCTTGCTGGAACAAAGAACAGTTTACCAGCCTCTTGGCTCTTACCTCCAAAGTCTGGCTTATTTGTCACCAGAGCCCTAGCTTAGTTTTTGGCCCATTGGAGCTATCCAATTAGTAATTACTGAGTGTAAAGGTCTGTGAGCAAAGGGGGGGGGGGGGGGGGGGAACTGTGTAGCTGGCTCCACTCTTCTGTAGGTTCTGAACCAGTGAGGCAGGTGGTGGTGGGCGAGAAAGGAAGGATGGGGATAGAGACAAATGGCCAGAGTGGGAGAGGAAACTTTAGTATTAACAACATACTCAAATAATTGCACTTACCAGTGATGGCCAATAGAGCAAATAGCTAAAGATGAGCGAGGCATGGGCAGGCCAAATAGGGTGGAGTGGAGAGATATCAAAATGATCAAGAATGGGTGGGTGGGGACCACAGCAGACGACGGCCAGCTCATTGTCAGCTGCGTCACTGCAAGAGCTCTTGGCCTCCTCTGCTGTTTGTACCAACTTCACCTCCATTCCTGGAAGTCTTACCAGGAACTAGCTCACAAAACCAAACTCCCTTTCTTTCCCCCCTAAGTTGTTCCCCCTATGCTGGTCTCAGAGGCGTCTCTATCCACCCAGGTCCCAGCAGGACAACCCAGACTCGTGTGTGACCCCCCTTCCTCTCTCCCTACCTCACCACCATCCAAGAAGTTTCAGGGTCCACCTAGTTCTCCCCAGAGATGTCCAAAGCACACTCCCTGTCAGACTCAGGTCAAGCAGTGTCCTCAGGCCAGGGAGGGGACCGAGTGTGGGGTGCTGGAGGGCTGGCAAGCAGAGGCCAGAAGGTGGGGTGTGCAGGAGAGCCAGGGTCAGAGCTGGGAACAGTAGTCCTGAACCCAGTCACCCATGCAGGAATCTAGGTGGAGAGATGAAGTAATGAGACCGGAGCTGGTTATGAGCCAGCCCTGAGCAGCCTGGGGGATGCAGGTTGCGCTGACCTGAGAAGCAGAGGGGGGGAGAGAGAGAGAGAGAGAGAGAGAGAGAGGCAGAGAAGGGCGAGGAGCCTGCTGACATTTCAAAGGCTGGGAGCCTCTGCTTCATGCGTGCTCACCACCCCATGAGATATAGAACCAACTGTACAAAGTCATCCCCCACCCCTGCACCAGCTGCCTGCCACGGGCCTTCCCACCTCTCCTCTGTACCAGTTCACCTGTTCCTCCGTCCTCACTTCTAGCCTGCCCACCAGTACCTGCTCTCTCCCTGCCACGCTACACTGGACTCCAATGATTTCCACGTAGAAAGATGTATCTGATATCAATAAAACATGTGAACCCAACTTGCTTTCTAGTAGTTGTAATTTTGGAAGAAACTGATCTAAACGTGTGACTCATTACTCTATAGTTTATTTTATTCCTCTCAAAAGTATATCCATTTGAAAAACAGTGGCATGTTTTTTATTAGACCATTAATTTTTTTTTTAAGATTTTATTTATTTATTTGACAGAGAGAGAGATAGTGAGAGAGGGAACACAAGCAGAGGGAGTGGGAGAGGGAGAAGCAGGCCTCCCGCAGAGCAGGGAGCCCAATGCGGGGCTCGATCCCAGGACCCTGGGATCGTGACCTGAGCCAAAGGCAGAACCTTAACAACTGAGCCACCCAGGCACCCCTAGACCATTAATTTTTATAAAGATTTAGTTACTTATCTGAGAGGGAGAGAGAGAGAACGAGCAGGAGGGCAGAGTGAGAGGGAGAGAAAATCTCGAGCAGACTCTGCGCTGAGCCTGGAGCCAGACGTGGGGCTGGATCTCATGACCCTGAAATCACAACCCGACCCCAAACCAAGAGTTGGTTGCTCAACCGACTGTGCCACCCAGGCGCCCCTTTATTAGACCTTTATTTTTTGTTTGATTTGCAGGCACTCCTGGGTGCTTCTATGGACTCAGGGACCCCTTGTAATGATGCCACAGACCCATGGCTGGAAACATTGCCTGGGTGGAGACTTAATTCTGATGGCTTAGCATGGTAGGTTCAAGGCCCTAGCCAATCATTCAGACTCTTCCTTCTGCTTTTGTAACAGGAAGGGGGCCCTGATACTGATGCAGGCAGGCTGAGTCTGAGAACACAGGGGATGGTCCTACGGGACCAGCCAAGAGGGTCCTTGTCTTCACGCAGGACAGACATCAAAGACAAGCCAGAGAAAGTGAAAACAGAGTTTACTGAATAACGTGAGTGACAGAGAATAGCAGACGGAGTGTCTGGGAGACTCAGAAAGGAAATAAGAATGAGTCTCTTTCTCACGTCGGGTAAGGGGTTTCTATTGGAAAAGGGTGTAGGGTACCTGTTCCTCCAGGAATCCAGGGCAGAGTCCAATCAAAGATGAGTGTTGTGTGAACAACAGGTGTAATTCCGAACATTACAGAAGGTGGGAGTATTGATGCCAGCATCATTGGAGGTTTGCTTGAAGCTAATGTCCTGAGACATGTTTGGGATCCGACTCTTCTTAGATGTTATCAGGTGTTTGGGGGCCTAAGACAAAACTCAGAGAAAGATTCACTTTCTTGCTTCCCCCCTTGAAGTGGGAACATAGCTTCATTGGCTTATTCGGAGGCAAAATATGGAACGTGAGTGAACGGGGCCTGGCAGAGAAACAGCAGAGAGGAAGCCTTTCTGAAATGGAGTCCCATCAGCAACCCTACCTCAATATTCCCAATGATGAGTCTGTTTTCAATGAGAATCACAACTGTGACAAGGCATTGTCATGGAAAAAGGAGAAGGTACTTCAGAGTGGAATGGGAGCAGAGAGAGACTTCCCGAATATCAGCTGAGCATCTCCACACAATTCTCCCACTAGTGGCAAGCTGAGGGCAAAGCACAAGCTAACGCCCCCCCCCCCAAATCTTCCCAGGTGGGAGATGTGTGACATTCCTCAGGTACTCCTGGCTGCCCAAGAACAAAGGAAGAGGAAAAACCCAAATGGTTAACTGATACAGATCACAGTCATGCAGGACCTGAGTCTCCCTGAGTTTGCAGCTGTCTTAATGATTTACAAGAAAGAAAAAGAAACAATCTTTTCCATAGCCAGGCCTCCAGAAACCTATAGACTCATTTCCTGGGACCCTAACATCCCCCTCCCTTCCATAAATCTTATATAATCACCCACTCCTCACAACCCCAGCGCAGCTCTTTCTGCACACAGGTCCTGTCACCCTGCTTTAATAAAAACACCTCAAGAATTCTTTCTTGACCATTTGCTCCAAACCCCAACTGTCCCAAATTACTTGGCGTACAACATGGGGCTTCGAGTCTTTTCATCTGTACTCTGAGCCAGGGTGCAAACTTGGTGAGTACTTCCTCTGCTCTCCCTTACTCTCATTCCAGGGCATTTTCAGGGAGTACAGTCTTAATGGAACACTTTCATGTCGATTGCTCAGACTGCAATCTTCTAGCCCATGGCTACTCCATGGGGAAGAGAAAGCCTGCCTTTTGGCTGGAAGTTAGTACCTTGGCCAGAATGTTAGTAAGACCCAGAAACTTGATGCCCTCTCTTTATTCCTGTCCTTATACTAAGATGTCTGTCTTGGGCACAGGACAACCACCTAAGTCACCAGGACGGCTGCCAATCTTAAGACTCCCGTGTGAGGTTTCCTCCTCATTGGTCTAAGTGATCCCCTTCACATCTCTGGTCTAGTTGCTTCTGGCCATGGGACCGCAACTGGGAGCTGGCCAAAACCAGTAATCGATGGAATTAAAACCCAACCGGGATCAATTTCCTAGAGAAGTTGACATGTAAGTTGACTACATGTGTTGGAATGTCTCTTAGACCATGATGGATTTCTGTCTTTACTGTTTTCTTTCAATGTCCTCTACTAACTACTTAAATTACAAAAATGGGTAATTTCCCCTTATAAAACCTTTCTAGTGTTCTCCATGGGTTAACAACAGCAGGTTCTTCAAGGCAAGGCAAAATAAGGCATGGCCTTCAAGAAAAGGCATGGAATCTTGGTCCAAGCACCAGCACCCATTTTGCAGTCTAGGTTGTGATTGGGAAGCAGGGGGATGCTAGCATTCCTCCTCCATGGCCTTTGAAGGCAGGTGGTGATCATAGCCATTTCGTTGAAGGCAGGTCACCTTGACACCAGAAATCTCTGACATATCTTGTGTGGGATGCCTCCTCGGGAGTCAGGGGGAGGGTTTTCTTGGTAATGGACCTTCTCTCTTCTTCAGTTCCCAGGGACTCTCCCTTGGAATGCCTTTTAACACACTGGAAAGATTTCAGTTTGCAAAATTTAAGAGAGGATTGATCTCCTGTAACACTGCATGGCCTCAGTAGGATCTATCCAATAGATCTCTCCTGCAGGGAGGAAACAGGGCAGATGGATGGAGGTACCCCAGGTCCAGGCCTTCAGGGCCCTAACTCAGGACCCTGACCTAAGGGCCTCTTGCAGAACATGTCTGCTCACTTAACCAGGCCAGTAAACTCTCTCCTGACAGACTGGATGATAATTATCGAAATAGGCCTCCTGATAGAACCCAGGCTGGAGGAAACACAGACCATCCCTGGGGAAGGGGATGCTGACTCTCTCACTGTTCCTCCTCCTAATAGATATGGGGGTTTCACCCTCATCCATCTCCTGGGTTAATGCCTATAATAACTGGAGCCACATAGAACAAGTTTAGAAGTTTTTCTTCCGTTTCTATTTTTTGAAACAGCTTCAGTAGAGTAGGTATTATTTCTTCTTTGAATGTTTGGTAGAATTCCCCTGGGAAGCCATCTGGCCCCGAACTCTCGTTTTTGGGGAGGGTTTTGATGACTGCTTCAATTTCCTTGCGGGTTTTTGGTCTGTTCAGATGTTCTACCTCTTTCTGTTTCAGTCTTGGGCGTTTACAAGTTTCCAGGAATGCATCCATTTCTTCCAGATTGCCTAATTTGCTGGTATATAGTTGCTGATAATATGTTTTCACCATTGTCTCTATTTTCCTTGGTACCAGTCGTGATCTCTCCCCTTTCATTCATGATTGTATTACTTTGGGTCCTTTCTCTTTTCGTTTGGATCAGTCTGGCCAGAGGTTTATCGATCTTATTCTTTAAAAGAACCAGCTTCTAGTTTTGTTGATCTGTTCTACTGTTCTTCCGGCTTCTATTTCATTGATTCCTGCTCTAATCTTTATTATTTCTCTTTTTCTGCTTGGTTTAGTCTTTATTTGCGTTCTTTCTCCAGCTCCTTTAGGTGTAAGGTTAGCTTGTGCATTTCGGATTTTTCCAATTTTTTGAGAGAGTCTTGTATGGCTATGTACTTCCCTCTAAGGACCGCCTTTGCAGTATCCCATAGGTTTTGAACTGATGTGTTTTCATTCTCATTAATTCAGTATGTAAACTAACTTGAGTTTGTTTCAATTAAGATAGACATGTCTTTAGAGTTATCAGCATTAAACAGGAAACTTTTATTCTACCAAGATTTACTGAAGGTCCAATAAGCTTGTGTTATCTCTGTTGCAATTTGTTAGCAACAAGATGACTTAAAATGGTGGTTAATTTTGTCTGTCTCAAAATTTTCATGGGTCATTGTTAAGATAGCTGTCAATATCTCTGGTAACCTGAAACTTTAAAGTTTTGCTTGGATGATAAAGGAGACTGAATTGTTGGACATCTAGGTCTTTTCTAAATAGGATGGAGTGCTAAAACATTGATTACTGGATGTAGGTTTGTGCTTTTGACTGCTTATTGCAGAGAAGCTGATGATATTTGGGTCTGTTGGTAAATACGCTTTGTGCCTTATTTAAAGATTGTACTATGAAAAAACATGTTTTTTAAATTATAAAATATATTTATACATTTCAGATCTAAATAATTATGGTGTAACAGTTCACAATTGGTTACTACTTAGTTTTCATGGGAGACTAAGGCTTCTAAGAGTTAAAATTCTGCTAAATGTAATGAAGAGTGATTTTTTAAAAAGGGCCTAGGTCAAAATCTGAATAAATAAAAAAGTTGTAGAAGGCTTATGAAGGAAAATCTTTGGAAATGAATTTTATATGCGGTCAGGACTAAGAACGAAATGAATGGATTTTAAAAGTATACTGGTATAAGACTGAAATTCTGCTTTTCTCTCTGTTAAAAAGACAAAGTTTTCTTGGATTTTTGGTCTGTTCTTGATAAGAAAACATAAAGTTTTTTTTTTTCTCTTCTGTCTGCCCAGAAAACCAAGGTTTCTATATTTTGTCTTTATCAGGTCTTTAATTACTTAATTAAAACTCCTCAATATTAAAGGAGCTGAGTTTTGCTAACAACTATATAACCCAACATATTTGCCTTTGGAATCTCTTGTTGCCACCTTGGTTAAACAAATAATTAAATTTTAAGTTTTATAATGATCTGTAATCCTATTTAGGATTTTTTTTATAACTTTCTGGGGGTTTTAACAAACTTACGCCATTCAGTGCCATAACAGATGCTCCTTTCTGCTCAAGGAGACTCCCATATGTTATCAACTCTAGGTAGAGCTGCCTCAGCCTTTCCTAACTCCTCTTAAATTCTCAACTGACCAACCTTGACCCATACGTAGGGACACATCTACGCCCCTACCCAGCAGGATGCAGTTTCAGAAGATGAGACCTCCCCCCCTCAGCAACCTTAACGATTTAAGGGTCAAAGTTGTCCAGGGGTGAAAATGACGAGGGAAACAAAGGTGAGAGAAATGTAGCTTAAATTAAATCTCCTTAGTTTTCAGCCCACAGATACCTGAAACCTGTAGGGCATGACCCTCCTCAAGGAACGCACAGCTGCCTTAGTACCTTCATGTTTATGTTTTATTAAAGACTAAAAGTAACCTGATCTTAACAGCAGCTAGCCCTTCAAGGTCCTGAAAGCCTTTCTCCCAAATTCCTTAGAGACTTACGCTCTCCCTAACCCCCATAATTAAAAAGTACATAATGAGCCACTCCTCATGACCCCAGGGCAGCAGCTCTTTCTGCCCATGGGTCCTGTCCTCATGCTTTAATTGGTTAGCCCGGTGATGGGTATTAAGGAGGGCACGTACTGCATGGAGCACTGGGTGTTATACGAACACAATGGATCGTGGATCACCACATCAAAAACCAATGATGTATTGTATGGTGACTAACGTAACATAATAAAATTAAAAAAAAAATAGAATAAGGACCCCCTAACAAAAACAAAACCCAAAAAACCCCCACCTTTTTGCATCAAAGACCCCTCAAGAATTCTTTCTTAGCTCTTTGCTCACGAACCCTAAACTTCCAAATTTCAAGAGGCATCCTAAACTTCACACATCTCAAAAACTGAACTTGTCTTCCTGTGACCACAGTGTCCATCTCTCCGTTCCCTTTAAACGGAAACCTTTGGACTTGTCCTTCTTCCTTGGTCTTCGTGTGGTAAATTGCCAAATCCAGTTGCTTCTGATGTGATCTGATGCGATGTGGGGTCCGGGAGCGAGTGGTCAAGAAAGAGTTCTTGAGATGTTTTTTGTTTTTTTGTTTTTTTAAAAGGTGGCTTTATTAAAGCACGGGGACAGGACTCATGGGCAGAAGGAGCGGCCCTGGGGTAGTGAGGAGTGACTGATTATACAGCTTTCGGTTGGGAGGGGCAGACATAAAGCAAGTTTCCAACAGGATTTTCACATGTGAAAGAAGACTGTCGGGGGGG
>NW_023270323.1:78512960-78524966 GCF_011800145.1 Mirounga leonina | reverse complement strand
TAAATACATAAAATCTTAAAAAAAAGAGGGCCGTCAGGGTTGCGGAGGCCGGGCTCTGGCCAAGCTACGGTTGTTCATCCCTCTAGCAGGCGTTCACCTTGAGCTTGGGAGCTCCTGGAGGAGGGTGCAGCCTGCCTGCTCCCAGTACCTGCAAGGGGCTGCCGGCCGCAAGGACATTTCCTTCCACCCACATGTCCCTTGATCTCCGCACCTTTCACAGCAGGGGCCGGCTCAGTCTGGAGCACCCGACGCAGGGCTTGGGAGCAGGCGCTTAGGTCTGCTGCTGGCCGGGGGCAGGAGCGCGGCAGTGGGCAGTTCCTCGAGTCCGGGCGGGACTGCGGGTCGGTGACCGCCCGGGGGGCCAGGGCGAACTGGGTCGGAGCCTGGTTCGCAGACCTCACTGAGCACGCGGCGCAGCTGATCAGCTGGAAGCTGCCCAGGCTCCGGCCGGGGGTTCCGGTGCCCTGGCTCTGGGGGGCCCAGGAATCCGCCCAGGGAGCAAACATCCCGAGATACGGACACACAGCCCTCGCGGAGACCCACCCGGAGCGCCGAGGAGGCTTCCCCTCTGGCGCGCCCCGCGTCTCCCAGGCAACGGGCCCGAGGCGCCGCGTGATGACGTCAGGGGGACGGTGGCCGAGAAGCGTGCGGAGCTGTCAGCCTGCCCAGGAGGGCTGCGCGGGCCATCGGCGGTGTGCCGCGCCCCGGAGGACACTGCTAGGGCGCCTGCTGTGCGCGCTGGACGGTGTGGGGACCCAGCGACCAGCAGGGCCGGCGAAATCCAAGGTCGCGTCCATGGGGCCGGGGGCCGGGGGCGCGGGCGGCGCGGGGACGGAGCACCGGGCAGGAGGGGGGTGGCTTGTGCAAAGGCCCCGGGGCACACCCGTTCCCCGCGCGGAGGTGCTGGGGGCGAGACTGCGAGCGCGGGCACCCGCAGGTCATCTGGAGACACGGTTTGAGGAGTTTGGACATTGTCCCCTGAGGTCGCCACACAGCGGTCTCCTAAAGAGAGAATATCAGTCTGCATTTTTTTTTAATTTTTTATTCTTATGTTAATCCCCATACATTACATCATTAGTTCTAGATGAAGTGTTCCATGATTCATTGTTTGTGCACAACACCCAGTGCTCCATGCAGAACGTGCCCTCCTCAATACCCACCACCAGGCTAACCCATCCTCCCACCCCCCTCCCCTCCAGAACCCTCAGTTTGTTTCTCAGAGTCCATCGTCTCTCATGGTTCGTCCACCCCTCCGATTTCCCCCCTTCATTCTTCCCCTCCTGCTATCTCCTTTTTTTTTTCTTAACATATATTGCATTATTTGTTTCAGAGGTACAGATCTGAGACTCAACAGTCTTGCACAATTCACAGCGCTCACCAGAGCACATACCCTCCCCAGTGTCTATCACCCAGTCCCCCCATCCCTCCCACCCCACCCCCCACTCCAACAACACTCAGTTTGTTTCCTGCGATTAAGAATTCCTCATATCAGTGAGGTCATATGATACATGTCTTTCTCTTTTTGATCAGTCTGCATTTTAAGAGTCACCTCTCTGCTGCTGAGAGGAAAACTGACTGAAGGCGGCTGTTGCCGTTGTAATGATGTCCTGCGGGGACCACTCCAGTGCTCCCTGCGAATTGCAGCGGCCTAGACGCTAGACACTAGACTAGCATTACCGTGTGGTCACACGGAGAGGTGAAGTGACAGGCTAAGTTCACCCAGCCCAGAAGTGCTAATGTTGGTGTGTCACGCCGGGCATTCTGGCGTCAGAATCCTTGGTCGCCGCAGCTGCACCATCATGCAGTCTTGTGGGTGACCTCGGGTGGCATGGGGTCCTAGGGGTTTCCCTGACTGCTTAGGATCATGGGATTTGAGGTTGGGTGTGCCAACAGCCCTAGATCTCGGGCGACTTCTTCCCTCTGGAAAGCTTCCAGTTCGCTTACCTGCTGAGAATACTTGGGGTTGCAAGCACCACTCATGTAGTTGCTTAACATTCACCTGCACTCAGGGATTGTTCGATGATTGGACAGTCTTGTGATCAATTTAGTAGTTGCGGAGAGAAGAAGGGATTTAGTAGGTGTTAACAGAGCTGCAGTGGGGGGCTTGGTAACCAACCAGGTTTGGGGGCAGAGAAGGGAATTCCAGCACAGCACTCAGGCTTGTCGCTCCAGTAACTCAGGGGAACTGGCAATGTGGGCCCGTGGGAGGAGAGGCTGGGCCAGGGAGCCCTGGGTTTGAACATTCAGAGCTTGAGGACCTCTAGACTGTGAGAGAGGGAGGGGTGTCCAGGAAGCTGCAGGTCTGCAGGGTCCAGTCTGGGAGGCCTCCACGCATCAGAGACAATTTCAGGTTATGAAGAGTGAGTGTGGCCAAGGCTGAGAGTCTGCAAGGAGCCAGAGGGGAGCAGGAAGGGATGCACGGTGTGGTGTCCCGGACCTCAAGGAGGGAGCATGGGGAGTGACAGGGATGCATCGAGGGCACAGAAGTCCAGAAAGATAAGAGTTCCCCTGAGACTTTATAGCTTGCATTTTTCAAGCACGTGGATTCTGCCAAGGGCTGTGACTTACCTTTAAAAAAAAGTCTTGTTTTGTTGAGGTATAACTCACCGTACAATTCATCCACAACCGTGCAATGTGGTGCAGCCACCGGTGCTATTTATTCCCAGAATGTTTTCATCACTCCAGAAGAAATCTTGGCCCCATTAGGAGTCATTCCCCGGCTGCTGGCAGCTGCCAGTCTACTTTCTATCTCTATGTATTTGCCCACATTGCACATTTCATGTAAGTAGGAGCATGCAATATGTGATCTTTTGTGTCTTGACTTCTGTCACTTAAGGTAACACTGTCAAGGTTCATCCAACGATATTTCACTGTATGGGTAGTCTACATTGTGTTTACGCATTCATCAGTTGATGGACATATGGGTTGTTTCCACTTTTGGGGGGGTTATAAATAATGCCACTATGAACATTCGTGCACACATTTTTGTGTGGATATTTCTTTCCGTTTCTCTTGGGCGTATAGCTGGGAGTGCAGTTGCTGGGTCACATGGTGGCTGTATATTTAAACTTTTGAAGAACCATCAGCCTTTCCCAAAATGACTGTGCCGTTCTTCATTCCCACCAGCAAGGCACGAGGGCATGAGGGTTCCACTCTCTGCACGTTCTCATCAATGCATGTTATTGTCTGTCGGTTTGATCCTGGCCATCGTAGTGGAGGTATCTCATTGTGGTTTCAGTTTGCACTCCCTGATGGTGAATGATGTGGAGCATCTCTTCACCTGCTCTTTGGCCATCCGCGTATCTTTGGAGAAACCTCTGTTTGAGACTTTTAAATTGGGTTGTTTGGCTTTGTTATTAAGATTCTTCACATAGTCTGGGTGCAAGTCCCTTATCAATATGTGATTTGCAAATATCTTCCGTTCTCTGGTTTGCCTTTTCACTCACTCATTGGTGTTCTTTGCAGCAAAAGTTTTTGAGTTTGATGAAGTTGAATTAATCTACTTTTATTGTTTGTGCTTCTGATGCCGTGTCCAGGAAGGCGTGGCCTCACCTAAGGTTGTAAAGATTTACTCCTACCGTCCCTTCTTCGAAGTTTTAGTGTTAGCTCCTATATCCAGGTCTGTGTCCCTTCTGAATTAAGTGGTGTGTGTGTGTGTGTGTGTGTGTGTGTGTGTGTGTTTAAAGAGTGGGCCCTCATTCCATCGCACGTGGACATCGGGCGGGGCGGGGGGGCCCGACACCACTTGAGAAAACTGCTCCTTCCCCAGGACGTTGTCCGGGCATGCTGGCCAAAGGCAGTTGACCCTACATATCAGGGTTTACTGCTGGACTCTCAGCTCTGTCCCGTCAATCTACATGCATCTGTCTTCATGTGCCGCCAGATCAGTCCCCTTTGTGGCAAGTTTTGAAATCAGGCAGAACGGATTCTCCAACTTTGTTCTTTTTCAAGGTGGTTTTGTCTATCCTGGGTTCCTTACATTTCCAGATAGATTTTAGGATCAGCTTTTTAATTCCTGCAAAAAAAAGAAAAAGCCAGCTGGGATTTTGATGGGGACCACACTGGCTCTGTAGATGAGTTGGCGAATATCAGTATTTTAACAATATTGAGTCCCTCTGACTCGTGAACAAGGGGTGTCTCTCCATTTACTGAGATCTCAGGTTTCTTTCAAAAATGCTTTGTAGTTTTCAGAGTATAAGTTTTCCACTTCTTTTGCTGAATTTATTTCTCCATATTTTATGATTTTTGATGCCGTCATGAATTGAATTTTTCTTCATTTCATTTTTGAGTTGTTCACTGCTGGTGTATAGAAATTCAGTTGAGTTTTGCATATTGATTGTGTACCCTGTAAACTGGCTGAGCTAACTGATTCTAATCGTTTTTTGGTGGATACCTTAGGATTTTCTATATACATAATCATGTCATCTGCAGATAAGAGATAGGTTTCTAATCAGGATGCCTTTGATTTCATTTTCTTGCATGACGGCACTGGCTGGAGTGTCCAGTAGTGTGTTTATGAAAAGAGGCAGAGTGGACACCTTTATCTTGTTGCTGATGTTCGGAGAAGGGCATTCAGTCTTCTCTATTAACGTATGATGAGAGCTGTGGGCATTTCATAGACGCCCTTTATCAGGTGGAGGAAGTTCCCTCCTGTTCCCAGTTTGTTCAGAATTTCTGTCACGAGAGGGTGTGGGATTTTGTTGAATGCTTTTTCTGCATCTGCTGACACGATCATATATTTTTGTCCTTTATCATGTTGGCATGGCATATTACATTGATTGACTCTTTATTTTCTATTCTTTTTTTTTGTTTTTTGTTTTTTAGAGAGAGAGAGAGAGAGGTGGGAGGGGCAGAGGGAGAGGGAGAGAACCCCAATCAGACTCCACGCTCAGCTGGGGCCCAACGTGGGGCTCAATCTCACGACCCTAAGATCATGACCTGAGCTGAAATCAAGAGTCAGATGCTCAACCGACTGTACCAGCCAGGCGCCCCCTAATTGACTTTCACATGTTGAGCCGCCCGTAGTTTCCTGGGGGCACAGGTCCCTTGTCCTGGTGTGTGATCTTTCTCCTGTGGGGCTGCATTCAGTCTGCAGGACTTGCTCAGGAGTTGTTCACCTGTGTTCATAAGGGATGCTGGTCTGTAGCCCTCCTTTCTCGAGATGTCTTTGGTTTGGGATTCAAGGTGCTGCTGGCTTTATGGGACACCCTACAGAGGTGTGCCCTGTGCCTCTGTTTTTTGGGAGACTTTGTGGCTAATTGGTATGTTTCTTTAAATGTTTGGTAGAATTCACAGTGGAAGCCCCATGGCTTGTCTTTGTGGGCAGTTTGTTGATTCTTACCCAGCATCTGTGTCCACAGTAGGTCTGTTCAAATTTCCTACCCCCTCCCATTCGCCTCTTGGGGGGGGGCGCGTCCCCTCCGTGCCTTTCCCCTCTTGCACACACACACACACACACACACAAGTTCTTTTGTCACGAGATCACGCTCCCATTGCTTCTCAGTATTGAGCAGCCATACTCAGAGCCCCGCGTCCTAGACTGTTTCTACGCTCAGTGGGTCCATGCTCGGGACCGCACTCTCCTGCTGTTCCTCTAAGTCTGGGTTCACCAGCCCCTCCTGTCCTGGGCCTTGATGAGCTGGAGCACTGTGGAAAAGGAGCCAGTCCTCTCAGAAAATTTCAGAATGATTCTTTGGTCAGGGGGGCTGGGCTGCAGGGTGCCTGCTTTGTTGGTGGGAAGCCAGGTGTCTGTCAAGAGAGTTCAGGACAAAAGTCTGTGTTCAAAGGCTCTCTGGCAGATGTCCCATGTCCAGGCAGGCTTGTAGAGGACCTTTGGTCCTGTCCTGTGTGGCCAGAGTGGACCGGCCAGCGTTAAACGGACTCCAGAGGGAGGCTTCCTGGGCCGCGAGGCCTGGCTGGGCCTCGCAGGACAGGCCTAGTGGCCCCGAGAGGGCGAGGTGTCCTCGGGCCAGGCTGTAGCCCACAGAGCCTCTAGCCTCAGCTGCCCAGGGCTGCCCACTGCAATTGGCCGCCTCCTCACCTTGTCTTTGGGGAACGTAGACATGAGGTCTTGTACGGTCATTCTCTTTTGCCAGCCCTTCGGGAGTCTGTTTGCTTCTCTCCTACTTGTCACACGGCGTGCCCGCACTGTGCCTCGGATGGGTGACTGGGCCAGCTCGCTGGCTCAGGTCGTCTGTCTCCTGCAGGCTGATGCCCAGCGATGGCACCCCCATCGGAAGGCGGCACTGATGCCCTGCTCCCAGATCTCCCCAAGGGGCCCCTGCAGGCCTACCGCGCCCGCGCCTCCTTCTGCTGGCAGGAGCTGGTGCTGTTCCTGGAAGGCGAGGACATGCTGCGCCTGAAGGTGAGGGGAGCCGGCAGTGGGCCGGGCTGAGCCCCGTGGCTGTGCTGGATGTCTGGTTCGTGGGCGCTGGCAGGCCGTCTGGCCCCTGAAGGCCCCAGCAAGTGCCCCGTGTGGCCCGGGTCCTGGGAGCCCTCTGGGGGAGCGTCACTGCCGCCCGGGGAGGAGCTCAGGCTGACTCAGCTTCTGAGGCCTCGGGTCCCTGTGCTTGCGACTGGAACGACTTCCATCTGCCCCTGGGTCTCTGGGCTGGACCGGGGCTCATGGAGCAGATCGTAGTGAGGCTCCGTCCTTGGCCTCCAAGTGGGCCACTCCCATCTCCTCCATTTCCAGAAGGCCATCTTCTCAGCTTTGGAGAATGACCCGCTCTTCGCTCATTCGCATGGGGAAGATCTGTCCCTGGAGAGGTACCGGGAGCTGAGCTTCCTCCGCTGCAAGCGGGTCATGGAGTACAGCCTCCTCCCCGTGGAAGAGATGGTGGCCAGGCCTCTGTCGGTCCAGACGCTCATCGCCTGTCTGGGCATGTATGACTGGTCCCTGGCTGTCAAGTTCTTGCTGCACATGCTGGTGAGTGGGCAGGGAGGAGGGCGGAGGAGAGTGCCGCCCGGCCAGGCAGGAGGCCGAGGCACGGACAGAGCAGGTCCTTGTTCATGTAAATGACACACAACCCGTGAGGTGCAGACAGGGCCCGCGGGGTGCGCTGCTGGCCAGTGTTTGCTGGTGTGTAGGGTTTCGTGGGGAAGCGCGCATTTGGGGAAATGGTTCTTTTAAGAGAGTTCTGAGAAATAAGAGAGGAAGCAAAAATGGAGATGAGAACGCATGGGCAGATCTCGTGATGCCTTAGGAAAAAGTCCTGCTTTTCTCAGCTGTCCGTGCAAATCGGCACACAGGAGTCCTCGACGAGAATGCCGTACAAGTTAAAGCCCCGTAAGAAGAGGAGCTTTGGGACCTTTTTGCTTTACACCAACCCCCTGCCCCCCCAAAAAACCCCACAAAAAGCAAAACCAGCAAGGAAGGGGAAGCAGGTCAGAGGGGACGCTGGGGCTCCCATTGCCGGTACACGGGCAGAGGTGAGGACGTGTCCATGGCCTCGGCAGACACGCGGCCCACGCCTGGGGCTCTGATGGGAAGCTGGGCTTGCCTGCCCGTCCTGCACCCTCGCCCCTCCGCTCCCCCTGTGCTCCCGTCACCCTGCCCGTCCGTCCCCTTGGGACTTCCCTCTGGCATCTTAAGTGTGAGGTGCTCCTGCTTAAGTTACATGAACTGCTCGGGCCGGGGATGCAGGTCTCACCCCGGCCATGGGCATTACAGTGTGTGCCGTCCCCAACGCCCCAGAAGAGTAGGACTCCTTAACTTGTACCTGTTGCATGATGATTTTGTATTTCCAGACTTTTGGATCAGCGATTTACAGCTCTGGTTCTGAAAGACATTTAAAATACCTTCCAAAGATCTTCAACATGGACGTGAGTTGAAAGCCCCCGTGAGCTGTGAGCCCACGTTCTTCTCCCCGTGCACCTCAGGGCACAGGAGGGAGTCCCTGGGGGCCGCACCGAATCCCCAGCAGTTGGTGGGTTTAGCACATGGCTCTCAAAGCCAAGCCTTCAGTTTTCTTCCGCTCCCGGGAGCAGTTCCTGGTTCTGCGCTGCCCTGGTGAGGCTGCTGTCAGCTCGCCCAGCCTTCTGTCCCGCAGGCTGGGGCTATGGCGTCCAGCATGGCCCCGTGACCCTGTAAGACCCCAGCCGGTTGGGTGAGGGGGTGAGGATTTGGTGCTTTGGCCTCTAATTTAGTCTTTCCAGAAAGACAGTGGCAGGGCCCCTCCAGGAGCTCGCAGAAAGAACCTTTCTTGCCTTACACCATTTTGTGCTTCGATACTAGATTTTTGGATGCTTTGCGGTGACTGAACTCAGTCACGGGAGTAACGCCAAGGCCATCCGAACAACTGCTCACTACGACCCCACCACCGAGGTAGGTATTATGTTCCCGTTGGTCTTGGGGCTTCGAGCATGCGTAACGTGGGGTCCCTACACTCAGAAATCTGTCCTTGTACACGTGTGCTTCCCATGCACACTGAGATCGTCACCCTGCCAAGTGGCGGCTTGGGACATAGAGAGTTTATTTGTTCACCAGGCAGCCTGTTGGTGTTGGGTTCCTACATGTTCAAGCGGCCCACGCTTTCTCAAATGAACAGTGTGAAGAAGGTTCTCCTTGACACTGGTCCCTTTCTAGCTGCCTGCTCCCCATCTGTGGCCAGGCTCTGCCAGCCAGGGGCCTGCCCTGTCCACTCCTGCCCCTGCATCTGGCCCCTCGGACCACGTGGCTGGTGAGCACCATTGGCCGCTGCCTTGTGCGTTCCACCAGCAGATCCGTGGCTCAGGTGTTATTCTCAGCACCAGGCACTCACGGGCTGTGTCCTTGCTCTTGGGGACCAGACGCTCTGGGCTCTAGTCGGGGGAGTCAGATGTCAGCTAATGGAGTCATGATTTATCGGGTGGTCGGTGCTGTGGAGGGAAGCGAGGGCAGGGAGAGGATGGGGCGCACGGGTCAGGCAGCCTTCTCTCTCCATGACCTCTGTGCCCTGCCATCCCTGTCACTGGGGTCAGTCTCCTCTGCTTGTCTGAGGACAGTGCCCTCCGCCGCTCTTTACACACTGGTCTGGTGTTTCGGGACCCCCCGCCTTCCCCGTGCTGGTAGTAGAAAGCGGAACAGAAAGCAAAGCCCTGTGCTCATGTGCTCGCTCATCACTCATCCATTCTCCAACAGTGTGGGCCGAGTGTGCACCTGCCAGGGGTGCACAGGGCCACAGCCCTGAGGGGAGCTGCCGGCGGGGCAGAGCGGGGCCAGGGGAGAGGTGGTCGCCGCCCGGCACGACAGCCGTCCACAGCAGAGTAGGGCGGAGAGAGAGCCGCTCAGCCACGGCCCCCTTTGGATTTCCAGCCACCAGATACCTTTCTCTGAACCCAGGTTTTTCTGGCCTGGCCTCGTCTCTTTGCTCTGCACCCTGGTGCCATGGGCTCTCCATGCTAGGCAGGGAGGCAGGGTGAAGCCTGGGTGTCCACGGGGCAGCCTGGTTCTGACCCGCTGCCTGTTGGTGTGAAGTGTAAGTGAAGATCAGAGCATGACGTCAGCTGCCGGGACTGGGAGCCCGGGGCCCTTTGTGGGCTGCTGGTTAGGCGCCCGTGTCGACAACAGGTGTTTGCTGAGCACCTGGTATGTGCCAAGCACTGCTTTAAGGGACGGGGCACCCAGCGGTGAGCACGACAGGTCAGTCTCTGCTCTGGGGGTCGCCTGTGCCGGAGGGGAGACACAGACGGACGGCAGCAAGGAGAGTGGGTGTGCCAGGGACTGTGGAGACACGGACGGGGTGGGGCAGCATGCCGTGACCCGAGCAGTGGCTGGGTGAGGGACAGTGACAGGCGGTGGCCCCACAGAGAGGTGAGCCGAAGGCAGAACCGGCAGGCCTACCCCTGCCCTCACTTTTCTTTAGTGGGGTCTCGGCATCTGGAAGGTAGTCACTGGGGCACTCGGAGTTGATAGCCCAGTACACACCGCCGGGCCTCGCAGGGACATTCCTCGTGTGCTCTTCTCAGCTTCCCACCCACAGGGAGAAGGAAACCTGCCCAGCATTTGCCCGCAGTGGCCTGTACGCAGATGACTCGCTGCCAGACGCTGGCTCTGCCCAGCTACCCAGCCCTCCCTCCCAACCCTGGGATAGCTCCCATCCTTCCCCCACCCCGCCTTACTCCCAGCCCAGCCCCCAGCCCGGCCCCCCATTGCTCCTCAGCTCGTCTCCTGCCTCACTGAGCACCCAGTGAGCCTCCCCGCACCTCCCTTGATCCGTGGGCTCATTCACTCCGACGTTTCCAGGGTCCGCCTTGTGCTCCTGGGCACGTGGCCCTCATGGAGCTTGTAGGTGGGAGACACCATGGAAAGAGAAACAGTATGTCGTTGGTTAGTGCCCATGAGGGGAGAGGGAGGAACACAGCAGAGGAGGGGCTCCACTTAAAGGCTGTGGCCAGGGAAGGCGCCCCAAGGGGGTGAGGTCTCGCAGTAAGCACCACGGGGGCGCTGGCCAGCTGCCGGAATATTGGGCGTATATTTTATCACCTGACGCGAGTCCTCACTTTCCACAGATGTGTCCTCATTAAGTCATGGGGCCGGGGGATGTGCTGTGTCTAAAAACAGGGCTCCCTGCGCCGGACCCGAGCTAAAACGTTCAGGCGCTTCTACTCTTCCTCAGGGATTTTGAACAGAATGTTGAATCTATGGAAAAGGGAAAGGAGTTCTGCGTGTATTTTAGTTGTTGATTATAACTTTGACTATTACTTTATTATTATTATTATTATTTTTTTGTGCAGGAATTCATCATACACTCTCCTGACTTCGAAGCTGCCAAATTCTGGGTTGGCAACATGGGCAAGACAGCTACCCATGCCGTGGTGTTTGCTCAGCTGTACACGCCGGGGGGGCAGTGCCACGGCCCGCACTCCTTCGTGGTGCAGGTGAGTGGTCCCGGCCGGGTGGCCTCGGCCATGGACGCGCAGCACCATCCAGAAGCGCCTTCATGGCTGCGGGGGGCGGGGGCGCTCCTAGCTCCTAGAGAGCACAGACCAAGGGAAAGGAGAACCCCCTGGCGTGCACAGGACAGCCCACCCGCCCCCAAGAGGGGAAGATCCAGCCCCCATTGTCAGGGGTGCTGGGGTCGATCAACCCGGGCTAGACCCAGGGTCACCCGAGGGAGAGACTTTCCGTCCCTCTGGTGACCATGTCGCCATGTTTTCAGCCGCTCATCACAAACCTGGGCTTGCCAGCCCCACCGTCCTGTGGTTCTGCCCAGCAGGTATGAGGTGGGTTCCAGTGCTGACGTGAAGTCCGACTCGGGGGCCTAGATGGAGCCTGTTCCCGGGTCACAAGCAGGAAGCTACCACCAAGGGGTGCCCGGGACTGACGGCCAGGCCAGGGCTCCTGGCGTCCCTGGTGGGGCCCGTTTCCTGACTGCTCAGGGCTGCTGCAGTGTCCTTGAACCCCAAGCTTCCAGAAGCTTGTCCAGGACCTTTCTGCCTTGGCCAACTGGATACTGAATGGGAGCCCCGCTTCCCCCCACCCCGACCCCATTCCGGCATTTCTGTTAGGATCTTTCTGGTGAGGGGCTCTCGCGAGAGAAGAAAGTCAGTCACATCCTTTTTTTTTTTTCATTATTGAGGGAAATTCATACAACATACAATGAACCATTTTGAAGTGAACAGTTCGGTGGTATTTGGTTCAGTTCAGCTTTTCTAGTGCTGTCTCTTGTTCCAAAATATTTCCATGTCTAGGGGAACACCCCGTACCCACGCTCACTCCCAACTCCCCCGCCGCCCCCCCAGCCCCTGGCAACTGCTAATCTGCTCTCTGCCTCTGTGGGTTTACCTGCTGGACATTTCACGTGGAAGGAATCCTACAGCACGACCTTTCCTGTCTTGCTGCGTTCATGTAGTATGGTTTTGAAGTCCACCCATACCATAGCAGGTGCCGGAATTTCCTTACTTTTTCAGGCTGAATGATCCACTGTATGGATTGGATCACAATGTGTGTATCCACTTGCCTCCTGATGGACGCTCAGGTGGTTTTCACCTTTTGGCTGCCGTGAACAGTGCTGTGAGCGCTCA
>NW_023270323.1:78477096-78512560 GCF_011800145.1 Mirounga leonina | reverse complement strand
ACGGGCAGGGGTCTGTTTGAACCCCTGTTTCCGTTCTTCTGGGTAGACGCCCAGGAGCGGACTTGCTGAGTCCTATGGTGATGCGGTGCTTAACTTTTTGAGGAATTGCCATACTGCTTTCCACACTTCCCACCAATTTGTATTCTCATCTGCGGTGTATGAGGGTCCCAGGTTCTTCAGAACCTCCCTGATACATATTTTCCTTTTTGTTAAATAAGCACACTGGTGGGCATGAGTTGGTATTTGTTGTGCTTTTGGTTTGCATTTTCGTAATGACCTATGACGTTGAGCTGCTCTTCATGTGCCGGTTGGCCGCTCGTGTATTTTCTTTGGAGAAATGTCTGTTCAAGTCCTTTGCCCTATGGAACTACGCTAAGCCCACCCCCACTCACCTACCCAAGGGAAAGGCAAAGGCTGTTTGCCCAGAGCTGGCTGAAGCAGGGGGGCGGCCACCATCCCTCGGGAGTCTGGGGCAGTCCTGAGCCTGGTCAGGGGATCGGGCTGGGCTTCGTCAGGTTGGTCCTAGGCTGGTTAGCAGGACAGAAACGAGGGACGCTGACAGTCACCGATCGAGCCCTGGCCTGTTGCCACTGGGTGCTTGCTTGCCTTCCTGCACCGCTCGCTGTGGGCTGTGGCTCACGGTCCTCCCGTCGCGTGGCCAGGCTGTCGTCCATCAGTGCCTCTCCATCCAGCTCTGAATCGGGTGGTTTGTCTTCTTACTGTTGAGTTCTGAGAGCTCTTCACGTGTCCCGGAGACTCAACCCTCATCCGATAGATGATTTTCTCTCATTCCATAGGTTGTCTTTCTGTTTTCTTGTTTGTGTCCTTCAAGGCACGAAGGGTTTTAATTTCAGTGAAGTCTGGTTGGTCCCTTTCCGCCTTGTTGCTCGTGTCCTTATCTTCAGTTCACATTTGAGCCGCTGAAGCCCAAATGTCGCTTTTCATGACCTCCGGCCGCCATGCACTGCTTCTGTGAGTACAGGCTTGTACCTGAAGTGAACTTCTTGTGGAGACTGGGCTAGCATTCACTTTGTTCAGAGTTTCCGGCCCTTTAGTCGAGAGATCCGTGGTGTTTCACTCTCCGGCGGGACCGTGTCGCCCCTCCATCCAGCAGGACATTTCTGCGTGCCTAGCGTGCGCCAAGCGAGGGCTCGTGGGTGGCGTGTGTCCCCGTCCTCATTGAGGAGAGCGTGAAACGAGGACTCACCAGAGTCAGAGATGCGACGCATGCTACGGGTCGTAGCCGATCTGGTGGAGGGCTGTGATTTTTCACAGGTTTGTTTGCTCAGGTCAGGTTGGCAGACCTCACAAATTGTAAATGGACACGGTCACATTTATTTGTGATAAGTGTGACGTTAACTAGTTCCGCTTTGGGCATTGGTCCGCTCCCTTTCCTTGACTGGGAGGTTAGTTCGGGATTTGTGGCAACTGCATGGTCATCGATTTCCACGTGAACCGGGACTTGCCCCCACTGTTCCTCTCTGCAATTCCTCGAAAAGTGCCAACCTGTTTTCTTTCAGTGCGTCTTCTCTCCACATGCACTTCCTTTCCAGCTTTGTTTTTTTTTTAATTTCAAAATATTATGAAAAGTTAGCATCCGAATCTTCACGGGGGCTTACTGAAAGATGAGGAAGGGGGAAAGAGCATTTATGTTTGGACTTCAACCTTTGTTTTTATCTGAAATACCATTATTGTGACATTCAACCAAATCAGATGGCTGTTCCACCAAAATAAACGAAAGCAAGCAATTCTGCAAATAGCTAAACTTCCAATAGCACAAACTCACTGTTTCCTTAAAGCAGAGTTTCTTGCCCTGTGCCGTGGACCTTTGAGCTGGGTGAGCCTCTTGTGGGGCCGAGCTGTGCGCGGTGGGCATGTTCCACCCGCTGTGTGCCCAGGGTGCCCTCCAGTACGGACAGCCAGAGGGTCTCAGACGGGACACCCGGCCCCAGCGGCGAGGGGCGGTGTGGGCTCACACCTGGCTGGGAGTCGCTGCCGTACCGCTGGTCTCGGGTGTGGCCCCGTGTCCCTGGCATAGCACTCCCATGGCCAGGAACCATCCACTAGCTACATCTGTAGGGTCTGGGAAAGTATATTCGTGGAAACCCGCTTAGGGAGCAGAGATCTACAGGACTAATCTCAGGCTCTGTCTCCTCCCGCACGCGCCCCGGCCCGGCGGCAGCCTGGCGCGTAAACCCGAGGCCGCAGTGGCCCAGCACCGCAGAGCTGGGGGCCGGGCATCTGACGCCAGTGTGGGCAGCCCCCACCCCCCGCCCCGCGCCCCCAGGCTCCAGGGGGCAGTCCAGCCCCTGGTGGCCGCCAAGTCACTGGGCCTGTGGCCGCCTCTTCTCTCTTATAGGACACTTGTCATTGGATTTGGGGCCCACCTGGGTCATTTGGGAGGACCTCATCTCCAGATCCTTCACTTAATTACGGTTGCGAAGACCCTAGCTCCAAATAAGGTCACGTTTTTGAGGACAGTTTCCCCCACAGATATAGGAAGGGAGTCTGGGGCTCAGTCACTGAGGGTTTTTAACACATTGGTTTTCATTTCTGTGAGGTCCTAATGGTTGCCTTTCGTTGTTTTCTGTGCATTGTGCAGATTCGGAACCCCAAGACCCTTCTTCCCATGCCAGGGGTGATGGTTGGTGACATCGGGAAGAAGCTGGGGCTGAACGGTGTGGACAACGGGTGAGTGTATGCCCTGACCTCGTGGTCACAGTGTTCTCTGTGGGGTCGCTACTCAAGGCTGCTGGCTCAGGACATAGATGCCCGCTGATGTCAGCCCTTGGGCCGTCCAGGTCCCTCAGCGCTGTCCCCGGCCCTCCTAGACACCCGTGGGGTGCACGCCTCCCCTGCCCCTTGGAGCTGTGTCTCACACACCCTGCATCACGTACCCCGTGTCTCACCCACATCGTGTCACGCACAACCCCGCATCACCCACCCATGTCATACACAACCCGTCTCACACCCTGTGTCTCACATACCCCACATCACACACACTTGTGTGACACACACGCCCCTCGTCACAACCCCGCGTCACCCACCCCTGTGTCACCCTCCCTGTGTCTCACGTACATTGTTTCACACACGTCATGTTACACAAAGACATCATGTCGCACGCCGGGTCTCACACACACCCACTGGCCTGGCCACCATCTGACTGTTTCTGGAACAGCTCAAAAGAGGTATGTGAAGTTTTGCTTTCAGTTAAACTCGAGGGCGTATTTTCACAAGTATAAATACATTCAGACTTGTCCTATCTCCGTGTGGCAAGAACGGGTGAGGATTTTCCATTCCTTAAAAAGGGCACTTTGAGTTTACAGAGTTGTGCTTGAAAAAGCATTCCTCAGCTTTCAAGTAAGAAGTTGGAACACTCCAGGGGTGCTGGCACCCAGGCTGTTCTTAAAAAGTGGCTATCTGAACTCACTGCCTGGGGGGCCTCCACTGCGCCGGTCGGAGCGGCCCCACGGAGGCCCAGGCGCAGCGGCCGCTCCTGGGCAGGGCCTCAGATGCTCCCAGCGGGGCCCGCAGGGGAGCTGGTCTATAGCTGACCTTTGTTTCAGACTTGGGAGGGCCACCTGCAGAGGCTGGCCTCTTGCCTGGATGCTGGCAGGGGCCTGGCGGCCGGCCGGCATTCCTCACCTGCAGATCCTCTAGATGCTTTCCAAGGAATTTGGGAGGGGCTACTCCAGCCCGCCCTGTGCCCAGCCCTGGGTCTCTGCTCTTCCCTGGGGGTCCTGGACGGTGCGCTGCATCTTTCCCCCAAGGCTGGCCCGGACCCAGGGTATGGTGGAGAGATCAGTGATACCCAGGGGACAGCATCTCACCCGCTGTCCACCCACTGCACGGCTCTTAGTAAGCATCTTCCAGGAGTCAGGCCCAATGGCCCCACTGTAAACGGGTCAGTGAGATCCACAGAAACTGCCAAGGAGAAGGAGGTGGCTCAGTGAGAACGTGGACAGTGGGCCGTTGCCACAGAATGAGCCACCCTGTAGTGGTGCCTGGGGGCCACCAGTACCTGCTGCAGGCCGAGTGAGAGGAGAATCGCGATGGGCCTCTGAGGAGGTGGCAGCGCTCTGAGGGCTGCCTGCGCAGGGATCACAGGAGAGTCGGGCCTGTTGAGGGCCACGGCAGGTGCCACGTGGCTGGAGGCAGGGAGGGCGGTGGGGCTGGGGGTCGAAGGGATTTGTGCAAGGGTCACCACTCCAATCAGCAGTTTGGGAAGGCTACTGTGCGGGACAGGCCGAAGAGCTGGGTCTGCAAAGAGCCCAGGGGTGATTGTCGCAGCGAGCCGGACCAGAGGCGGTGGGGGCTGAATGAACACGGATGGAGGGGGAGGTCAGGACCCTCCTCGGGCAGAGCTGACACCCGCTCTGATGGGGTGCTTGGCCCCATCTTGGGGTGACCGCAATTGGAGCAGGAGCTGGTGTGAGCAAAGAGGGGTGCTCCCCTCTTGGGCTTGGTGACGCTGTGCTCTCAACCGTGGCCTCCTGTGGGCCAGAAGAACATTCTGGATGACATTGAAAGTGCTCTTGGTAATCAGATGAGTTGCTGTGGGAACTGTCAATATTCTTTAACAGTATTTTTTTTTTATTCTTATGTTAATCCCCATACATTACATCATTAGTTCTAGATGAAGTGTTCCATGATTCATTGTTTGTGCATAACACCCAGTGCTCCATGCAGAACGTGCCCTCCTCAATACCCACCACCCGGCTAACCCATCCTCCCACCTCCCTCCCCTCCAGAACCCTGTTTGTTTTTCAGAGTCCGTCATCTCTCATGGTTCGTCTACCCCTCCGATTTCCCCCGCTTCATTCTTCCCCTCCTGCTACCTTCTTCTTCTTCTTTTTTTTTTTCTTAACATATATTGCATTATTTGTTTCAGAGGTGGGAACTGTCAATATTCTTAAGATGGTTTGGGGTTTTTGCTCAGTTTATGTAGCATCCATTCCTTTGTATGCTCCTTTGACCCTTGTCCCTGAGACTGTTGTGAAAAAGTTTTCCCAACCTGACAACCCTAACAAATATCTTTGATTACTAATGCACAAGAGATCTATAACGACGTGTGAGTGAGCCTCTAGTCTTCTTAGCTTTTCAAAAGAAACGAGTCTATGTGCCTTCGGAGCATGGATACGGTAACACCGTTCTTTTGTTGGACGTGAGAGTTTTCAAACCTCAGTTTGCTAGCTTTTCACATCGTATTGTGGATCCTGGTATGAGACCGAAGGGTGAGAACCAAGGATTCTGATCTTTAAAGCAATCAGTTCCCCCCTTTTCTTTTTTTTTTTTTTAAAGATTTTATTTATTTATTCATGAGAGACAGAGAGAGAGACAGAGGCAGAGGGAGAAGCAGGCTCCCCGTGGAGCAGGGAGCCCGATGCGGGACTCGATCCCAGGACCCTGGGATCATGACCTGAGCCGAAGGCAGACGCTTAACCGACTGAGCCACCCAGGCGTGCCCCCCCGCTTTTCCGTTGACTCCTCACCTTAGCCCCAGTGGCGTAAGGCACCTGGCCCCGTGGTTACCAGTACATGGCCATTTGCTTCCGTACAGAGCCCCGCCACATGCACGCCACATTGTTTTCCTGAACCTACTTTTTAGATAGAAAAATGTGTTGAAATTTCCTATCTCTGGTGCCTTCTCCCATTTTCTTTCTTTGGGGGGGGATTGTCGCCGTTTTAGCTTTCCTTTGCTTTTCTTTGACTGGCTTTCTCGGGGGAGAGGAGAGAAGCCCCAGGGCCGGAGCCCTGTTTAACCAGAAGTCCTGCCATATCTGCACAGATTTGCCATGTTCCACAAGGTTCGAATTCCTCGCCAAGACCTCCTGAACCGGATTGGAGACGTCACCCCTGAGGGTACCTACGTCACCCCCTTTAAGGTACAGGTATCTCCAGTTAGGGAAGTTCGTGGGTGGAAAGTGCTGCACAGGACACTCCCTGGGCTTGCCTGGAGACCCACCGCTTGTGCTCGGCTGGCCGGGGGCAGACCTCTCTTGGTTCAGGCGGCAGTGCCACCAACAAGGAAGGTGGCACTTGGGGTCGGCTGCACCCCCATGGTCCTGGGCAAGATGACAAGACACTGGCCGACAACTGCCCATGGATGTCCACTCCTCTGCCCACCCCCCAGTTCTCCAGGGTTAGTTAGGGAGGCTGCCCCTTGCTGGTGCTATTTCCCCCAAAGGGCTTAAGGATGTAGGCTGCGTGGCGGACCATCCCAAGTGGGGGTGACCGTGTTCTCTGGTGTCTGGGGCTCACCGCATCCCTAAATTCTTTTGAGGGGTAGACACACACGATGGCCATGGCCCACGTTGGGGCAGGTCCTGAGCTCACAGCTGGGGTGGCCATGTCCCCAGGAGCACATGAGTCTCAGAGGACTCTGTCCGACGTCATGCACCACCTGACTGGAGCTGGAACAGCAGGGTTGGAAGCAAGCATGCTAGGGACACTAGGGATGAGGAGAGAAGTCAGCAACATGCAGCCCGAGTCTCTTCCCACTGGGAATAGTCGCCATTCGTTAGAAGCTGGTAGGAAAATGAGGGAGCGGAAGGCACACGATAGAGGGGATGAGCGTAGCGGGGGTCAGGCTGGAGGCTGGAAAGCCCAAGTGAGGGGTCCGCACAGGCACAGGAGAGGCTGAAGCGGAGTGAGGGCAGGGGAAGGCAGCAGCAAGGATGAGGAAAGTCTCACGGAGGAAGGGAAGAGGACCCGATGGAGGGCCCGTGGAGCGCTGTAGAGAAATGACAACATTCCACAGAGAAACTCTGAGATCGTCCAGAGAGGGGTGCGGCTCAGACTCCCCGGGGTGTTGCTCCCTGAGCCTTCAGATTCCCCAGCGATGATGCAGCACGACGTCGTGGCCGCGTGGCGGCGTCGGAACTGGTGTCCGGCCTTCGCAAGGTTGCCGCACGGGTACCGCAGGGCATGTAACTTGGGAAGAAAATTCCAGTTAATAAGAGAAATGAAGGCAGGAGAGGCGGCAAGAGGTGAGGGAGGCCAGGATGGCCGCCGCCGCCGCAGAGAAGCACGCCCGGCGTGAGAACACAGCCAGTGACCGTCACCGCCCTTGGAAGGTTGTCTTCCACGGGGAGGGAGGAATTCCGGGGCGCGGGGGCGCGGGAACGGGACGTCGGCAGCGGCGGCAGCACCTCGGCCCGGGGCCCCCGTGCCCTGAGTGCGGCCAGGGGTGGACTCGTGCAGGCCGGTCCCCTCCGTCCTCCGTCGCCGGCCACAGCTCAGACCCCCGCAGCGCTGCAGCTCGGCCTGCCCCACCGCCCTGGCCTGGGGCCCTGGGTCGGGGGCGCCCCGGGGACGGGCCTGGCAGCCGAGCCCTGTGGCCGCTGCTGGAGTGATCCGGCCCCACCTCCCTGTGCTCCCGTCCCTGAGGCCGCCCGGCCGCCCGGCGCACGATCACCACGCACCTTTCTTCCACAGGACGACCGGCAGCGCTTCGGAGCGTCCCTGGGCACCTTGTCCTTGGGCCGGGTCGCCATTGTGGGCATGGCCATCGTGAACTTAAAGCTGGCCGTCTCCATCGCGCTTCGTTTCTCAGCCACTCGGTGTCAGTTTGGGCCCTCGGACGGGGAGGAGGTACGAGTGCTGGAGTATCAGACGCAGGTACGGCTTTGCACGTCCCGCTGCCGCGCCCGTCCGCCGAGCAGCCGCCGGGCAGCCGGGCGCAGGCTTCTCGTCCGTGGCCAAAATAAGGGCCTCGAGGAAGCACGTTCTGCTGAGGCGCTCGCTCCGTGTGTGTGTGAGCACGCTGCAGCCTCGTGGTGGCCTCGCACGCCCGCGGCCACGCGCTTCGATCGCTCAGAATGGCCCTGAGACGTGACCTTCGTGGGAATCACCGGCCCCAGCAGCTGGGCCTTCAGGCTGTCCGTTGTGACGTCACTCAGAGTAGCAGGAGGGACACTCCGTCCTGCCGGTCCTCAGGGGACAGGCCCCTGGGATGGCAGAGGGGGGCCCAGGCGGCAACACCGAGAAGCTGCTTAGCTCCCGGCAAAGGGAGATACATTCTGTCCCAGGGGATGCTCATGGTGCTTATATGCTACCAACCTTTCATCCCACGCCTGGCCTTCACACTTCCTGGACTTGAACACTTCCCGATACTCCTTCCACCCTGCCTGGCCTGCACACTCTTCACACGTTTGGCCTTCAAATTTCCGCACACATGTTGGTCTTCACACTAACTCACATCCTTGGCCTTTATGACTTCCTCACGTGCCTTTTTCACACACCTGGCCTTCAGCCCTTCCTTCCACACCTGGGCTTCAGGATTTCCTCACACACCTGGCCTTCACACCTCCTCACACGCTTGGCTTTCACCAGGTGGGCTGGGGTTGCTGTTCCCAGTTCATGGTGGCGAGGGGGCATTGAGGGTCGAACGGGGTTCCTGTCTGAGTTCAGTCGCAAGTCTGGCCCGCTTTTGGGCCGAGCTCTGTGTAGGCACAGGTGCGTTCGAGTGAGAGCTTGAGGGAATCGTAACAGAATCCCAGTTTTTTCTAACATTTCTCACCATGGTTGCCAGCCTGTTTTAATAATAAATGAGGAGAAGCAGATATCTGGTTCATGACTGTGGGGCACATATTGTCCCCTCCACCACAAAGCCCGTGGCCTTTGTGAGGTCAAGGCTGGCGCAGCGGTCAGAGAGCCCCCTGCAGCCACGTGCTTGGGCTCCTGACCCCGCTCCACCCTCCTGTCTGTGCGCCCTTGGGCGAGGTACCTCACCTCTCTGTGTTCTGGCTACCTTGTTAATAAACTAGAGCTGATAATACCTGCTTATGGGCTGGTTGTGAGGATTAAATACATTAGTCCATGGAAAGCAGCCCGCAGGGTGTCTGGCCTTCAGCACGCAGTAAGCGATAGATGGTGGCGGTGGCGGTGGTGGCCGTGACAGCTTCCCGGGCCCTTGCCTGCTTTTTCCTCAACGCCCCTTCCATCCATGCAGCGGTGCATGTGCAAGAGACCGCCCCCCTGCCTTCGGGGGACTTCCAGCTCCCTGCGAGCCTCAGTTTCCCCATCTGGCTGAGGGGTGACTGCCTGAGCCCTGGTAGGCACAGGAAGCACAAGCTATCATCCGTCCCGCCCCGCGTGCCTGCGCGGTAGGCTGGTTTCCTTAGTCGGAGGTGGGCTGACAGGCCCCAGGAATCCGTGTGCGGAGACGGTGAGCGCGGTGCGCAGAAGGCAGCGCCCCTGGGTGAGAGCCGGGCAGGGGCCGGACCGGCTGGGTCGCAGAAGGCGGCGCCCCTGGGTGAGAGCCGGGCAGGGGTCGGACCGGCTGGGTCTCAGAAGGCGGCGCCCCTGGGTGAGAGCCGGGCAGGGGTCGGACCAGCTGGGTCGGAAGCGCGTCAGGTGGAGGGCCTTCCCGTTCCATGCATCCTGCTGTTCCTGACCTGTTGCCCTGGTCTCTCCTGGGGCCTCACAGCCAGCGGCCCTCTGGAGGGCTTCTCTGCAGGGTGGGGGAGGCTGTTCTCCGCGGGGGCGGGGTGGGCTTCCCGCCAGGACGTGTGATGTGTTAACGCGAGCGTCTTCTTGCCTGTAGCAATGGCGCTTGCTTCCCTATCTGGCCGCCGCCTATGCCTTAGACCACTTCTCCAAATCGCTCTTCCTGGACTTGGCAGAGCTGCAGCAAGGCCTCATGGGGACAGACCAAGGCGCCAGGCAGGTGAGAGGTGATGCTCTTTGCTCCGCAGGTTTGTTGTTATTAACTCTCACCGAGGTCGAACAGCACTGACTCAGCCTGTCTTTCCTAACAACGTCTGTCCATCCGTGGCGGCCCTGTGGGGTTCTGAGCGGCTCCTAGCTGTGGCCGCCCGCTCAGGCCTCTTGGAATCCTCACTGGGATTTGGACAGTTTGGGCACTGTCCATATTCCCGATCCTCAAGGATGTGCTGACATGACTCCGATTCCAGCCTGTGAGTTCAGCTGTCCTCCTCCTTTTGAGAACATGATGATTTTGCAGAATCCGCATTACTGGCCCCTCAGTAGATTTCATGGTTCTGATCCTTTCGTAAACAACCCTGTAAAGGTCTGAACCCAGCTGACGGGATTGGAATTGACAGTCAAGGATTTATGCCAGAAATGAGCGTCCACTGAGCTCAGCCGCTGTGTAAAGTCATCCTTGGCTGATCTCTGCGTCAACGGTTTATAACCGCCTTTCCATGGCCCCTCGCATTGCCTCCTGGGTGTGAGTAAAATGTGAATCACGAGGAACGCATTTGAAAACAGATTAGAAATACTGCAGATCGGTCTTACGTACAACACCCTAAAAAGCCTGTATCAAATTAGCACATTTTGGAATATTCAGCACAAACATCCAGGAGTAGGGAGGCGGTGGGGGGTGTGGAGACGGCCAGCAGGGTGCACTGCTCAGCAAGGCACGGTCCCTGGGAATGCAAGGATTAAACATGTTTTTCCCCAGCATGAGTCACCGAAAGTTTTGCCAGCTGACATTGGAATCGTTCTCCTGTTAATAATGTTATAAAGTGTAAGCATGCTTTATTCTCTCTGAAACTCAGGGGTTTCACTGAAGCACCTAAAAGTGGCCCTTAGTTCAAGTTGAAAACACTGGTAAAAGGGATCATCCTATTTAGCAGACGTGTTTGTCTCTTTCTCTTAATTATTTCTACTAAACGTTAGGTAGAAGCAAAAGGATATCTATAAGACGCATAAGGCCCGGAGACGCTGGCTGGGGAGAGCCTTGCAGAGTTGACTGGAAATCGCCATCCCCTGCACAGTCTCCTGGGAACCGGTCCCCTCCCGCCCCCCTCCTTGGAGGGGAGCCCCGTCTCCACCTCCTGTGTGGTTTCTTGCTTTTCTTTCTGCCACAGCATATTGCTTGGTTTTGGGTTCGGGAGCATCTCATAAACCGAGGCAAAACGCACTCGTTGCTTCTGTGCTCTGCATCTGTGATCATCCTTACGCCCCTGGTGTTTATTCGCTGCACAGAGTTCAGGTCCATCCGTTTTCATGGCTCTGAAACCATTTGTAACACAGTGTATCCCCTCTGAGATGAATCTCCCCTTTTCAGCTAAAATTGGGTTTCTTTCTTTTTCCTGCAGTTGTCGGGTGTCTTGGATTAGACTAGAGGGGACACAAGCCTTTGACGCTAGGGGTGAAGTGACCCCTGACCTCTGGTGTCAGAGCCTCTTTTCACCTGGTCTTGTTGGATTTCCTCTCCCAAGGCAGAGCTCGGACGTGAGATCCACGCCTTGGCATCGGCGGGAAAGCCCCTGGCCTCGTGGACCGCCCAGCGGGGAATTCAGGAATGCCGGGAGGCGTGCGGAGGACATGGCTATCTGGCCGGTAGGTTTGGAAGTGTGTGATAGTTTTCTGCCCGTAGCCCTACTTTTGACTCAAGGGGTCAGCAAGCTACCGCCTGTGGGCCGAAGTTAGCCACCGCTGGTTTTTGCGAATAAAGTTTTATTGGAACATGGCCACGCCCATTCGTTCATGCATTTTCTGTGGCCGTGTTTGCATGACACCGGGTTGAGTCGTCTCTGTCAAGCCTAAAATGTTCACTGGCTGGCCTTTCCCAAAGCAGCTTTGCCGACCCCCTGGCCTAGACAGACACCTCCACTTGCTGCTGCCCCTGTTCCTTGGTCTCCCGAGGTTCCCCGCAGGGTAGGCAGCTCCCCTGGAGTGTCCGTCAGTGACCCCCACGCCGGGGAGCAGTGGGGAGGCCGTGTGAAGGAGCCCGCCAAAACCCCAGCAGAGAGTGGATAATCTGGGGGCGCCTGGGTGGCTCAGTCGTTAAGCGTCTGCCTTTGGCTCAGGTCATGGTCCCAGGGTCCTGGGATCGAGCCCCACGTCGGGCTCTCTGCTCAGCGGGAAGCCTGCTTCTCCCTCTCCCACTCCCCCTGCTTATGTTTCCTCTCTCGCTGTCTCTCTCTCTGTCAAATGAATAAATAAAATCTTTAAAAAAAAAAAAAAAAGAAAGTGGATAATCTGTTCTTTAGAATTGTCACTCTTTGCTTAATGACTTGGCAGTAATCTGGCACCAAGTTTTGTCCTGGTGAAAAATTCTTAAACTTAGAGCAAGGGAGTTGGTTTTTACTGGCATTGGCCTTGTTTGGGCAGCTGGTGTGTGGCTGAGAGAGTGGGCAGCGGACGGCCTGGGACGAGCTTCTGCTCTGATGCCCGCTAGCCACGCGACTGGGCCAGCTAGCCAGCCTCGCGGGCCTCAGTGTCCTTATCTGTAACATGGGGACGATCACAGTGTGTACCAACACAGTTCCTGCCGTGGTCACGTGAGTCGGCACGGCGTGGGGCGTGTGGCACGTCGCGTAGCCAGTGGCTTCTATCTGAGGCTGTTGCTGGAGCTCTTAGTACCGCTGCAGTTGCCGCTGTTACTCGTGAGCGTCCCGTGTGCCGATGTTCAGTGACTGGCAAAATCTAGTTAGCCCAAGCAGGCCACCAGGCGCTCCAGACAGCAGGATCGGCAGAAACCTTGTTTTCAGTTGACAGTGCACACGCATTTTAGGCTCTTGCCAACTTGGACCATCTCGGTGGTGGTCTGTGGTAAGTACGTGCTTTCAGCGAGGACCCGCCCCAGGTTCTTGTCGTGCAGGCGGCTCCCGCCACGCTGCCTCCCCGTTACCCACGGACCAACGGGAGACCGTGGCTGCGCCCAAGGCACTTACATGTCGCGTCCTCTGTGCAACGTTCTGTACTTTCTGTTTGTTGTCACGGCTCAGAGAGACGCTATAAATAGTTCGCCTTATTGGGCTTTAAGGAGATAATGAAATGGAATCGGGCAGCCCCGCACACAACACGAACACCCGAGTCAGCTGTCGTGGGTCCAATGGGGGGCTGAAACCAGCAAGGCCAAGCTCAGTGGGGTGGATGGGACGGGCCTGGTCCAGGTTCAGTATCAGTTGCGAGTTGTTTGTTAGTGGTCACGCCCAGCTGCTTCGGTAGAGTGGTCTGTGGCAGGGGGCAGCAGGTCGGTGGGGGGAAACGATCAGTGTGTCCCAGGTGACCACAAGCCCCATGGCTGCTGCAGAACATCTCACACCCTCTCGGGCCCTGTACCCAGCAGCGTGTGAGCATGGGAATCCCACTCCTCTAACCTCTGGCTCGTCCTGTCCCACCCAGCCTCACATGTGGAGAACATTCTCCATCAGAGGAAGGAGACTCAGATGAGAGGGTCTAGAAAGTGTACCTTATAAAGTATGTGCAGGAATCAGGTCCCTTCACTGGCAGGAGAGACAACAGAAGAAAACTGAGAGTTGTCTTGAGATAGTTGAAATTTCTTTCTTTTTTTTTTTTTTTGAGATTTATTTATTTATTTTGAGAGCGAGCGAGCAAGAGAATGTGCACAAGCAGGAGGGGCAGAGGGAGGAGAGAGACAATCCCAAGCAGACTCTGTGCTGAGCGTGGAGCCCGAGGCGGGGCTCGATCTCATAACGTGAGATCGTGATCTGAGCTGAAATCCAGAGTCCGATGCTCCACCGATGGTGCCACCCAGGCGCCCTGAGATATTTGAAATTTCTTGTGTAAAAAGATGGGTTCCCCGCAGGGTAGGCAGCTCCCCTGGAGCGTCCGTCAGTGACCCCCACACCGGGGCTCCGGCAGCTGACCGCACAAGGCTCAGTGTCCGCAGGGGAGAGGGATATGCTAGCAACCCCGGGCATTTCTCGAGCCGGCGCCGCGGGCCTCACGGGCTCAGCTGCGTGGCTACTCGTGTCTCCTTGAAGACGGAGCAGCTGGGTGAGAGGCTGGGAGGACCCAGCCAGGGAGGAGGTGTGGTTGGGCCCGGGCAGCCTGGGAGTGCTGTGTCTCCGTCAGGCCGGCCGGGACATTGGGGTTCCCCCAGGGAGCGGCGGGGTCTCTGCCCTGCACGCACACTTGAAGTGACAAAGCACGCGGCTTCATTGCAGTGAACCGCCTGGGTGACCTCAGGAACGACAACGACCCCAACTGCACGTATGAGGGGGACAACAACATCCTGCTGCAGCAGACCAGCAGCTATCTGCTCAGCCTGCTGGCACGCCACGTCCAAGGTGAGGCCCCACCTGGCTCACGCAGGCAAGCCGTCCCAGCCCTGCCGAGGGAGCTCGCCCCACAAGGCCCCTGTGTCTGCGGGAAGGAAATGTGTTACGAAACATGACTGACCAGCTCCCGGGGTGCTCTGGTCACTCCGGGTCCTGGGTGTGCTTGTAGGTGGCGCTCACTTCCAGAGCCCTCTGAGGACTGTGGACTTCCTGCAAGCCTATCCCGATATCCTTGGCCAGAGGTTCACATGCCCCGGCGTCGACAGCTGCCTGGACTCCTCAGGTGAGCATGCCGTCTCCCCGGTTCCCTCCCGTCGTGATCCCTGGGGCCCACTGTGCAGCAGGGGTTCATCCAGCGCCTCCCTGGGCGTGATGCTGAGTCAGGCGCTGACTCTCCCTAAGGATGAAGAGGGAGAGGCTCTGGGTCCTATCCCTGCCTCGCTGGGTGGCAGGGCCCGTGACTGAGCTGTCTTCACAGGAACCCGGGGCCCTCCTGCTCAGGGCCTTTGCACATGCCAGCCTCACTGGCCTCACTTCTGTGGCCCCCGCCCTGCGGCACGTTCACCGTTCTCAGCCCCAAACAGGCTCAGCTGCAGTCAGCACTGGGCTCCATGCTCATCGTGCTTGGCCGTGATTGTTGAGCGCCTAACCCTAACCGTGGGATACCCGCCGCCATGCACGGGGGGAACGGCAGAGACCCCGCTTCTCCCCCACGGGGTCTATCCTCAGAGAAATGAGCGTGGGCCGTAGGCAGCACACGACAAGCAAATGCGTTTTCAATGCAGAATGTACTCGATCTACAGACGGCACGTGCCCTTATGCTGGTCGCCCCTTTGATCTACAAGTATCAGTGTGCAACCTGGCTGGGAGGCAGAGCCCGCGAGACCCAGGTTCCTGCTCTCACGCAGCTTTGCAGTCCAATGGGGGCGGGCCTGGTGCAGGGAGCAGGGGCTGTGTGGCGGTGGCCCGCGCGGGACAGCCTGTCTGGGGTCTCAGTGACAAGGACGCGGTGGCCACAGGGGCGCCGTGGGAGGGATGTACCCGCTGGGGTGCACCTGTCGTCCAGGGCCATGGGAAGCACTTGACTCTGAGCAAGAGAGCTGCTCACCGACTTGGGTCTGTGTGTTCGTTGTGACGATTCACTCTCAAATGTTACTCTGGAGAAAACGCCACTCCGGCAGCTGTGGGAACAGAGGGACACGGCAGGAGAGGGTGTCCTGGACTGGGTGGTGGCGGCAGCGGCGGAGGGGGCGGACCAGCTCCGCCAGGACTCGGGTGGAGCAGCCCCAGCAGCGGGGGCCTGCTGAGGCACCGGTCTCATCCCGGGTCACCTCCCGCTGCCGCTGCCCTGGCGCCCGGGCTCAGGGAGGTCCGGCAGCGCGTCCACAGTGCGAGCGCAGAGCCCGGGTCCGGCCGAGCCTGTTGTGCTCTGAAGCTCGGCGTCCTCCCCGACAGCCCCGGGAAGCCTCCTGATGCGCGCGGGGCTGAGACCTGCAGAAGGAGCAGGGACGGAGCTCCTGCCGAGCCTGCGCCCCCGCCTCCCCCGAGCACTTGGGGCCACAGCTGAAACGGCACTGGTCCGCCGTCCTCTGACCCGTGAGCACCGAGGCCCCGTGCTTCACGCGCCTGGGGGGCCGGGCAGGAGCTGCCCTCGTGCTGAGCCCCCCAGGGACCTGCCGGGAGAGCGAGGGGGCGCCCTTCCCCGCCTCGGCCTGCTGGCTGTGCCCGCTCCATCAGGCCCTCGGGACACGGGAGCTAACACTGTGGCGTGCTCAGCGCCGTGCCCGGTGCCGCCGGCCGCCGTCGTATGCACGACCACGCGTGCTCTCCTCGCCATCTCGGGAGTCTTGAGCACGCCCCTTGCTCCACCGAGGGCCTTTGGCACGGGAGGAGGGCACCTGGCCTTGCATCAGGAGACCCCAGAGCGAGTGTCCCCTGGGCCTGGGGGCCGCCGCCCACCCGCCCGTCAGGGGCCGAGAGCCCATGACATCACAGCATCAGCAACTGTGGGTGCTGAGGGCATCCGCCTCACTCTCCGCTCGGCCCTGCTGGGCCGCACACACCGCTCCCATCTTCCCGAGAGGAGACCGGGCCAGGTGGCACCGACCGGTCCACCCCAGTCCACGCCAGCAGTCGGAGCAAGAGTAGAACCCGGGCTGGGCGACGTCCCGGCCGCTTCCTCCCTCCTCATCGTCATCATCCGGGAAGTTTCTGCTCACAAGTGCTTTCTTTCTTGTTGGTCGCACATTTTGTCATGCCTTTCCTGACGATGACCACCTGGCAGGCCTTCACCTGCCTTCGTAAGGAAGCAGGACACACTTAAAGGTCTATTTCAGACGGTTTCAGAGCGCCCCAGCCAACAGTTGCTACAGAAAACACTAGAGAAAGAGCTCATGCTTCTCATAACATCAACCCAACCAGAATTTCTTTCCCTAAAACCATCACCCATTGTAAACCAAATAGTAAACAAGCGGTCTGGCGGCTTCTGGCCACGCCGGGCCCTCTGCTGCAGCCCCTCCCTCGCGGACTCCGTGCACGCGGGGCCCCCTCCTGCGCATTGCGCCTCTGCACCAGGACGCGTGCCAGGCCCCGTCATCTGTTTTTCCCGTGAGAGCCCTGGCTTTTGCAAGATCCAGCAAAGTGGAAACATCTTCTGGAGGAAAAAAATGGAACCAGAATTCATTTGGTGAAAGTGACACTGGGTGCTGACGTCACCGTCCACGCAGAGAGGGAGCCTGTGGTACGTGGCCAAGCCCCTCGGCTCCGGGGCCCGTGGTCCTCCCACCCCACATGTCAGCCCTGGCCACAGCCGGTGGGATCCGCAGTAAAGATTCCGTGAAATCTTTACGAGCCTCGCTCTCTGTAGGACCAGAGGCGCGGGACCTCGCGGGACCAAGCGTAGCCTGTCGGGAAGGTCCAAGAGTTTTCCTTCAGGGACAAGTCGTTTATCTGGGGGGAGGCCGGCACGGCTCGGGTCCTCGGATGTCTCTCTGCTTCCTCTGATTCACACACAGGCGTGCGTGCCGAGGACGGGCCTCACAAATGTTCCTGTGCATTTGAGGATCTGCACTGTCACTTGGCAATATGAGGCCCATTTGTTTTTCTCAAGTTGGCTGATTTGCAAAAATACTCAGTGATTGTGGCTCAGCGTACGAGGTTCCAACGGCCACATGTGTGTAAAGCAGTGGGCTCACGTTGCAATCCGTGATTCCGTGGGGCCCCGTGGTGCAGTCATGGGACCTCAGGCTCCGGAGTCGGCGTGACCTAGGGCTGGATACTTCACCTCTCCGAGCCTCAGTTTCCCTGTAGGACACGGGGGGATGTGGTCATCCCCATGCTGAGCCTAGTAGGGCCTGGGCTGTGTTTCACTCGTGCGGGGGGCTGGGGGCCGCCGGGGCGCCGCTCTGAGCACCCCTGTGGGTGCAGCACAGCCTAGCTGTTTCCCCAGCAGCCGGCTCCCTGGCGGCCTTGCACCTTTACAGGAGGTCGTGTGGGGACATCCAGCCACACAAGAGTGCTAGGGTGTGGGAACACAGACAGACAGCAGGCAACACCCAGACCTGCGCCGTGCCAGCCAGGGAGCTGGGGCCAGTCATCCACGCCTTGCTTTCTGGGCACGCCAAGGTCAGAGCCCCGCTTCAGAAGGGGAGATCAGCCAGGAAATGGGGACCCAGGCAGAGGCAGCCTGGGAGAGGAGAGTGGAAGGGTGGGAGGCCAGAGAGGTGGTCGGCAGGTGGCTGGCCGGCCTTGAGGGGCTCGCTGGATGGACGGCTGGGTGAGAATGAAGCCCCCAGTGGTCAGGGCGAAGAGGTGGGATGACGCTGAGTTCAGGTGTCGCTCGTGGAGTCGAATGTCTGGCGGACGTGCCCAGGAGCCCCGGGACTAGGAGGTGGGGCAGGAGAGGCAGGTCTGGGGACATTGGATGCTGTGGCGGTGCCCCCTGGGGAGTGTGGGCGGGGCCGGAAACAAATGTTTTCTCTCTGGCAAGTCTGGACAGAAGGTGTGGGCTGGGCTGCGCTCCCTCCAGAGGCTTGGGCGGGACGGTGGGTCAGGGCCCCGGGCATCCTGGGCTCCATCGCCCCTGTCCCCCCGATGGCCTCGCCCATATGTGTATCTCTCCTCTGATGCTAGTAGGACACTCGTTGTTGGATTTCGGGCCCACCCACTTCCGGGGGATCTCCTCTCTGATTACGTCTGCCTTTTCCTGAGAAAGACGTTCACAGGTTTGGGGCAGGACGTGAGCATGTCTTCTGGGGCTCCCATTGGAGGTACCACGCATGGCAGGACTCTGGACTGAGGACAGCTGTGAGAGGAGACCTCAGAGAAACTGCAGTCCATGAGCAGTTGTGCTGATCCAGTCGAGGGTCCACGATGGGACCCCAGAGAGCGCTGCCCGTCTTCTTCCCGGGAGTGGGCTGTGTGATGCAGGAGCAATCCCAAGGACCCTTCGCCCAGGCTTTGGGCCCAGACCCGGTGTGGCCAGGTCCCCACGGTCCCTCCTGGGAACTGTGAGCCTAGAGCAGCTGCTGAGCGGAAGGGCTCCCCCGTGGCCTGTGGCCTCACCCCGGTGCCCAATTCTGTGCCTGACTCTGTGCCGGGGTGAGGGGGTGTGAAAGTGTGGACTCGGGGCTGTGTGTCCAGGTCAGACGACTCCTGCCCACTCCCTCTGTGCCCCAGGTCCTCCTCGGGAGGGTGGTAACAGCTCTGTGTGGCAGGGTGTTCTGGGGAGTTTGGAACCTGCCTGGTCCGTAGGATATGCCCTGTCAGCATCAGCCCTGGCGGAGATGTGATGAGGAGGAGAGGGGCCCACAGACGTGGCACAGCGCTGGGGGCAGGGAGAGGACAGGGGTCGGGGGGCACCCTGCAGTCTCTCCGGTGGGTCTTCCTTCTACCCCTTCCAGCGCCGGCCCGTATGTCTGCACTCTGTCTCCTCCCTCAGAGCTCCTTGGGAGGGGCTCCTTGGCAGCCAGTGAGAACGCCCAGCTCAGCTGCCCTCCAGCCCCAGGGAGGCCGAGGGCTGGGCTGGCCAGGGAACGGGCACCCCTTCCTCCTGCCGCCTGCCCGTCCTCTGCCGCAACGGTGCCCTGCTGTCCCCGCGAATCCGTAGTGACACTGAGGGGATGTACCGTGTCCCAGCAGATGAAGCACATGAGCCCCAGCCAGAATTTGCAGCCCTCCCAAACAAGGCGCTCACCCCAAAGGTGGCTCCGCGGCCCCCTGGCCTCTGGTTGCTGGAACAGTGTGGAACGCGGGGTGCCCTCGCGTGTCCATGTTTCACAGACTTGTCCCGAAGGTGGCTCGGTGCCCGCGAGCTGCCCATCTGCCCATCCCGGGGGAGTGCTCTGCAGACGGTAGATGCTCTATGGTTACTTTTGGTTTTTCTGTTTCTTGTTTTGAAGTTCCCCTGGCGGCTTACGAGTGGTTGGTTTGTTACCTGCTCCGCGAGAGTTATCAGAAATTAAATCAAGAGAAAAGATCAGGAAGCAATGACTTTGAAGCAAGAAACAACAGTCAGGTATATGTCTGTTTTAAAAAATCGCTTGTTTGATTCACTCCCAATTCCTGCACTGCCGTGGCCTCGGTAAGCTGCCTGTCGTGGTGGTGGCGGCTGAGCCCTCCAGCCCCTGTGACCACGGGAGTGTGGCTTCTCTGCACCTTGGTCTGCTGCAGGGACCTCACTGGACTGTGGGTGTTGTGTTCAAGGTGCCTGGCGGCATCTGGCCGCGGCTGGAGCGGGGACGCTGGGTTGTGGGGCCCCAGCTCTGGTCCCTCTCAGCCGACCGGCGGCGGCTTGGTGACACGCGAGGTCACACTTGCTTTCTCTCGGGGCATTACTGCCCTTCTCGGGGAGCCTTGGTGGGAATGGTCCCAGGGTGGCTTTGGTTCTCATGCTTGGACTGGGCTGGCTCCCACATTCCGGAACCTACCGCACAAAGGCAGCCTGCTCTAAAACACCTCCTGGCATCAGGATCTGGCCTGTTGTGACCCATACATCCAGTCCATCTGGAGTGACGGCTGTCGTTTGGGAGGCCACGGATAAAGGAAACATAAGAAGTTTGTAGAACTGGTGTCATTCCTTCTTGGCCTTGTTTTGTGAGGCTCATTTCATGTCCTCTGAGAACTCAGCATCTACGTCTGCCCGTCTCCTCTGAATGAACCCCGACCCCTCCCGTTACACTGTGATGGGCAGCTTCAGTGCTTGGGTGGACGTGGTCAGGAGCAAAGCCAGCGGTGTCTCCAGGGACCTGCTGGACACACCTGCCCCAGGTGTGCAAGTGAGGAACAGGATGGCGTCTTGACTGGAAAGGCCTGGATGGATAACTGGAACCCAGGGCTTATAGGAATTCAGCAGGTGGCCCCCATCAGTAAACTTGAGCTCAGTGCCATGGCGACCAAAGTAGGAGGCGTAGCAAGGATCCTTCTGGAACGGCTGGGGCCACAGCAGGCTTAGTCTTAGGACACTGACGAGGGTGGATTAGCCTGTCCCATGTCACCCCTTTCCCTGCCCATCAGGCTGTCACTCGGAAGTGGAAGTGGAGGGCCTCCCTAGAGTCACAAGCCAAGGCCCCAAAGAGATGGAGGGCACAAGAGGCACCCATTCCCGCTGCGTCCGAATCCCGAAGAGCTGCCTGGAGGTGGCTGTGGGTCTCCGTGCCGTCCCTCTGCACGCCTGCCTGCTGGCCCGTGCCTGGCACCCTGACACCGGACCTCAAGCAGGGGCTCAGCCGTTTTAGAAATAATTCACCTTTACGCCTTCGTTAAAGCACTCCGTGGCAGCACTTCAGTGAATCACACGGCAGAAAAAGTCAGGAGAGGCCAGCCTCGCCTGGCTCTGATCCCAGAGCCTGCGAAGAGCAAGCCCTGGGTCAGCTCTCACGGCCTGGGCTGGACGCTCACGGACGCCCCAGGAGGACACAGCCCCTTCCCATACGGTGACCTGAGCAGCAACTGGGCATGAGAGGAAAATTTCAGAGAGAATGCGTGTGTAGCCTCGGCATGGGACGCGCCTTCTTGAGACAGGAAACCAGAAGCCGTAAAAAAGAAAAAGTGGTCAGATGTGACTGTGTCAATGCTCACCATTTCTGTAAACAAAGTCTGGAGACAGGCTGCAGGCTGGGGACGCAATGCGGCGGGACCGGCAGGGCGTCCCGCCGGGGAAGGGCTCTTGGCCGGGGAACCAGCGTCGGCACAGCGGTCGCCGAGCACGACCCGGGCCGTGCAGGGGAAGGATGGTGTCTGGCGGGTCGTGGGGGCAGGAGCTGTTCTGCCCTGTGGGGCGGTTAGGGGCTGCTTTTCCGTGAAAATACAGAGCGTGCTGACTCTGACTCATGGGGGAGCGCATTTATCTCGCATCCCCTCCTGCCCACCCCTGAACAGCTGCCCCTTGCTGTGCACCTACTACAAGCCGGCCGCACACCGTAGGTTCTTTAAAAAAAAAAAGATGCGTTTATTGCCTTTTTTGGCCGAGTCGTACCCTCCCGTGTTCAGAGTGAGCATGTGTAAAACGGTGGGCGGTGGGGCCCCATACGCCCGGAGCTGCTGGCCTCCGAAGGCAGATGAACCGTGTTCTCCTCGCCCCACCGCACCCGGGGCTCCTGACACGGGTCGTTTCCTGCCATCTTCTCTGATGGATCGGGCAATCGGGGCCAAGAGACATGCCCTGGGTCACCCGGCTCAGCTGTGCTGGGGCTGGCCCGGAACCCAGCGCCATCCCCAGGCCCTGGCTCTTTGCCCTGAACTGAGGTCTGAATGTGGACAATGAGGAGTTCGTTTTTTGCCTGAAGTGTCCATGATTCGCTCCTTGTGCAAATATCCTCAGGAATTAGAGCACAGCAGAAATGAACAGCTGGACCTGATGGTTTAGGGCTTCGTGGGGGTGGGGGCTCACTGGAGAGGGGGAGGGGGTGGGGGCAGGGGCTGGCCCTCCGGACTCTTCACAGGTGACGGCCCTGCCCTCGAGCGCTCGCAGTCTGCGAGCACTTGTCCCGGGTTCGCTGCTTCCGAGTGACAGCTGACCCCCAGCCACGTTGGACTCCCTGCGGGGACAGTTAAACGGCACGGCCCGGGGGGTCAGCGGACTGTGCAGGAGCCCACGGGCAGAGCCGTGGCCTCACCGCCTGTCCCCGCCTAGAGGAGCTTGGGGGAGCAGAGGCTCCGTCTGACCATCCACGGACAATTCCTGGGGGGCCTGTCCTGTGCGCTGTGGGATGCTCAGCAGCACCCCACCTCTGCCCACGAAGGTGTCAACAGCACCCCTGAGTTTTGACAACCAAAGATGCCAGCCAGGGTCGGGTGTAGACACGGAAGGCACCGCATGCTCCTCAGTACAGCTCAGGCCACGCGAGTGCTGTTCTTCTCATCAGAACAGATCTGGTAAAATGACAGTGGAGACGGGAAAAGAAAACCTAATGAAGCTGATGATGCTCAGCGGGCTCTGAGGGGTGCTGGTTAAGAAGGACACATCGGGACCAGAAGACCGGCCGAGGCCTCCTGCTCCCACAAACACAGCGGGCGTCAGAACTCCTGCACCTGCAGGCCGGCTGGGAATGGTCCCGCGTCTGAGCCGCAGGGCCCGGCACGGTTGTCCCTGTACGTGTCAGGTGGGGCCGAGCTGGGAGCGGCCACTGGCCTTCCCCAGGTTGTGGAGTGCACGGACCCCGGCCTCGGCCTCAGCTTTCTCTGGCCGCTGGCCTTCCTGCGGTGTTTGCACACAGGTGATGCTCATGCCGTGCCCCCTCCGTGCACGACTTCATTTGGTGTCATTGTCCTGCCCGGGGACGTGCACTGGAGCTCCCACCCTGGCCTGTGTGCCCAGCGGTTTCTTCCACCGCCCCCCGCAGGCTGTAACCGGGGCCCCAGCTGCCGGCTCACGGGGGTCGGCGGCCCTGTGTTGTGTTTTGTTTTAAGGTATACCACTGCCATCCCTTGGCCCTGGCGTTCCTGGAGCTCACGGTGGTGCGGAGGTTCCACGAGTACACGCACCAGCCCCACGTGCCGCCCCCGCTGCGGGCCGTGCTGGGGCGGCTCAGTGCCCTCTATGCCCTGTGGTCCCTGAGCCAGCACACGGCCCTGCTCTACCAAGGTGAGGCCCCTGCGGTGGGCACCTGTCCCCCCGTCCTGTCCCGCCCGGTCCTGCCCGGGGATTCCAGCCGCGTCCTAGCCAGGAGACTTGGCCTTTCTCGTGAGGTATTACCTCCATGTGCATTCACTGGGCATTCCTCACAGGCTGGGGGAGGCTGTGGGCAGATGAGGAGCCTAGAATCCACGGTAAGAAAAGCGGCATCAGGACAGGACGTTTCCGTTTCGTCCGGGGCCCTTTGAAGTCTGTTTCCAGTTCAGAGAATATTTCCAGGAGGCCCACGTTAGCTAGGCAGGGAGCTGGTCTATAGTGAGCTGAAGCCCATGCCTCCCGGCCCATGGGACCCAGATAGACACGAGCCCAGGCTGCTGGGAAGCACTCTTAGGAATGCCCAGCCTGAGGACCCAGGAGGGCTTCCTGGAGGAGGTGGTGTGGGGGCTGATTCCCAGAAGATTGGTGAAAATGGGGTAGGCCTGGATTTCTCAATCTGTTTTCATTATTGTCCTTCTAAGGAGCATTTTTAGACCATTTTCTCTAATTTGCCCCGAGACATGTTAACGCTATGACAGCCTGTATATCTGTTCTCATCCTGTGTGTGTATCTTGGCTTTCTGAAGAGTGAGACTGTTTGTCCTGCTCCCCTCTCCAAGAACCAGGTTTCCCCCTCAGGGCTGGTGTTGCCCCACAGAGGTGGTGAGAGCACGTGGCTAGGTTTACAAGGGGAGAGCGGGCTTCGGACCCAGGGAGTGGCAAGGTGCAGGGCAGGGGCCCGTGTGCTAAGACATGACAATTCCAAGGGATGGACAGTTTCTTTCACAAAAATCAAACAAAAGATTCTGCAGCAAATGTGCTGTCAGATGCACAGGCCACGGCCTTGGGGCCCGCAAGATGCCATGGCAAGCCCACGATGGTGGTGGTGGTGGTGCAGGTGGTGGTGTTGATGATGATGGTGGTGGAGGTGGGCTGATCATGGTTGGTGGTGGTCGAGGAGCTCTCCTGGCCTGGCCATGACCTCCTGGTGCATGCACAGCGATGGGAAAGGGACACGGGAACCCTGGCCCCGGCCAGCATGTTCCCGCAGCTGGGAGACCTCACATAAAGCACCTGGGGGGCTAACATGGACGTGGGGTACCAGGCCCCAGTGTAACCAGTGCTGTGCTTACAGGTGGCTACTTTTCTGGTGAGCAAGCAGGTAAAATGATCCAGAACGCCATCCTGGACCTGTGCTCACAGGTGAGCTGCGATCCCTCTCGTGTCATCACGATTCCCCCGCGTTACATGTAACCACTGCATAATGGCACATGCCTTTGCTTTGCACGCATTCGTGTGTGTGCAACGCTGAGCAGAAACAGGAAGATTACAAGAAAATATGCCTATGTCAGGAATCTTAGGCAGATAGTAACTTTTAGGGAATGTCTTAGAGTCTGTACTCTGTAATGCACTTTTTACAGCCACCCTGGTAATTCTCTCAAGCTTTCCAGGGACTCGGCCTCCGGCTTAAATTCATTTCATGGTATTTTTCTTGTGTATGGCATTCTTGTACCTTTATCACAGAAAGGTCACGTGGGCCAAACCCCCACCCTATGCTCTAGTGGTGCTCTGTCCAGTGGGCCTTTCTACGGGGGTGGACATGTCCAGAGCTGTGCCGTCCCATCAGTCACTGTAATCCCACAGCTGTCGGCCATGGAAAGGGGCCCGTGTGGCTGAGGTGTTGGTCTTTGCTTGTCACCAGCAACACTTGAAGGGCCTCATGTGCTGGTCCCCCTGAACTAGGCAACTGTCCTTAGCAGAGTCGTCTCTCCTCTTGATGGCAGGAAACCCTTTTATAAGGTGTCTCAAATGACCGGTGCCATGCCGCTCCGTTTCTCCCTCTTGGAGCTCAGAGTCGATGTGGTTCCAGGCAGCACCTCTGACTGGTTTTCAAACCTCTCCCCAGACTCAGCTCGCCAGTGGCCATCCCTCAGTCTCTGGGGGTTCTGGATCGGCGTGCATCTGTGACCGCACCGCACCCATGTGTGGCCACGCGTACTCTCCGCCCAGTAAAACAGTAACTGGAGGGTTTCCTGGGTGTGTTCCCCTTGCTCTCAAATAGCTGCGTCCCCCAGGACCTGCACCTGGCGGCTGTGGCCCAGGCGGGCAGGTGGTCGCATGCACAGTCATGCCCCGGATGCCTCGTCTCCGTCCGCCACCGGGGAGGCCCAGGTCCTTGTGGTCACTCCGGGGGGCCTGGGTCAGACAAGTGGAGGGGGTGCAAGCCCCGTCCAGCAGTTCACTCGTGCATCGTCTGTGGGTGTGTTGGTGTGGCCTCGGCAGAGGTGGCCGCTGAGCCGGACCGTTTCCTGCTGTTATGTGGCAGGTGTGCTGACCCCTATCTAGACAAGGGGCCTTGCTGTGCTGATGGTTCCATCTGAAGTGGGCAGACTTGTTCATCTCTGAGCCGAGGGGCAGAGGGTGCGTGGCCGTGGAGCGAGGGAGCGGGTATGCTAATGAGCAGCACCCGAGCCACGAAGATGTGCTCCTCTCCTCTCTTGTGTGGACTGGGTTATTCCGAGCCAGCCAGGTGCTTTCCGTCTGCGTTGCCGAAACCGTCCCACTCCAGGTGCAGCCGAGGCACTTCACAATTATTTAAAAAAAAAAGAATGTTTTTGCATTTCAAGAAAGTCCTTGGGAGTCTTCTCCCATAAATTCCACGTGTCCTATTGAAGAACCACTTGCACGAGGGGACAGGGGCGTCATAAAACCTCCGCACACCAGACAGCCTTGGTAGGACGGCTTTCCCAGGTGCCCATAAACACCTTCCCTGGCACATTTTTTCCGGACGTGTTTTCCTTTGCTGGAACGGCAGCTGCCCAGATCGGGCAGGATTCAGACACAAACCTGAGGACGCCTGCTGGTTAGTGAGCTGCTGAGCCGCTTTTACGAGCAGCCCCTACCTTATTGAAAAACAGTTAATGCACTGGAAGTCTTGAGTGATTAGCAACATGGAGAAAATATTCAGACATACACCAAGGGAATCTGTGATGCAGGCCAACGGAAAGATAATGCGTTAGTAACCGAGCCACGCACGCTCCTGCTGGGGTTACTGTTGCTAGCGGGTTGTAGCAACAAACGGCCAGCACTCTGTTTCTCAGCGGTCGCCATGGAGATTTCTGGGAGTTGCCAAGCGAATGGACTTTGTTTTCCAACAGCTGAAAGATGATGCGGTTGCCCTGGTGGACGTGATCGCCCCTCCCGACTTTGTCCTGAACTCCCCGATTGGCAGAGCCGACGGTGAGGTGAGGCCGGGTGGGAAACGCCGTGCATCCGAGCACCAGTGGGGGCTGCTCTGGGGGTGCTGGTGGTTGTTGCCGAGCCTGGGATGATGGCATGGGCCAGGAGCGCCCTGGCGCCTTCCGGAACGTGCTCCACTCAGGCAGCAGTGGAGGGAGGGGCCAGGAGAGGTCAGGGTGGTCTGGGGCGAGTTAGCCTCACCCCAGCCCGCCTTCCCGGGAGATGTGGGCTGGCGGCACCGCCCTCCTAGGGCCGGGGTGCTGGGATCAGCACAAGCCCCTGTCAAGTGCGGGGGCCCTGCGGCGGTCCTCTTGTTCTCACACCCCCAGGGGCCATTCCCAGTGCTGGGTCTTCCTGACATCTCACAGTGCAAGACCCTGACCCTTTCTGTCAACCGACCATCCACCCCTGGTACTTTCACTTCCCAGCAGCCCCCACTTGGATCCCTGATCTGTCTTGCCGTGCTATGCTCCAGAATGATTTCTTCAAGTGATCTTGTCAGGTCACTCCTCTGCTGAGCACTCCACCACCATCCCTCATCCCCAAACCTGCATGCATTTCCCTTCCCGCACCCCCAGTCCAGGCAGCCTGACCTCTGTCTGCCTGATTCTGCAGGGTCATTTTATGCTGTGCTCCTCCTGCCCGCTGGACTCCAGCCTGACTGTCCCCCTCTGTTCTTCTATTACACTAGGCCTCCCCACCACAGGGCCTTTGTACCTGCTGTCCCTCTGCCTGGAGCACTTCCACATTGCACCTGAGCAGAACGCTGCCTCTCAGCCCTTCCCTGGCCTCCAGCCCAAGTGTCGCCCCCAGGCAGATGCCCCCACTTTGTCCTGCCATGGGACCGTTGCTATGCTCGTTCCTGAGCCCACTCCTATCCCGCGTGCTGCGGGATGCTCACGGGTCTGCTCAGTGCCTTCCAGCTTGTTGTTGCAGTGTTACCACTCGCCTGAGGTCTCACCTGACCCCGACCCCCAAGGCCATGTTCTTTGTGCTGAAACACCTGCTTTCAACTCAGGCTCTGTTTCAGTGGAGACTGAATGTAAGGGGGCAGGAGCCCTCCATGTGTGCTCAGGGGAACAGACTTCTCCAGGGAAGCGAGCAGGTGCCCTGGCTGTGGCCTGGCCCAGGCCACACCTGGGGTTGGGATGGTGTACTGGGCCCTGGGGTGGGCAGGATAGAAGAAGTCCCCAGGCCGGTGTGGGGACAGTAACATCTTTAGAGGCCCGCTGTCCTCTAGCTCCCTCCCACATGGTGTCTGTTACACAGCCGCTTTGCCAGGGAGAAACCCGACATCCAGAGAAGCCAGGTGGCCTGCCCACAGCTGCCCAGCCAGGATGTGGGTAGAGATTTACCACCTGGAGAGAAGACAGGAGACCGGACCTCAGTCCCCAGTGTGGCCCGGGCCCCAGTGGGTGCACGCAGGAGGACGTGCCAGTAAGGAGGGGGCTGAGGCTGACCTGCCCATGGGGGCACTTACCAGGCATCCGGCTGACATGCACTTGAGGAGGACCTGGACATGGCATCATGAGAGGCCCTGAGTCCCCGGGAGTGTTAGCGGGTGCAGGAGCCAGGGCGGCCGGCTCACTGCCCTGCAGAGACAGCCCAGCCCCCGGGCCGAAGAGTGGCTGGTGCGCAGGAGCCTGTCCCTGAGCTGCAGGCTCTTTCTGGCTCTGGATTCCACCGTGGAATCCCGAGGCCTCACCTGACAGGCAGGTGTATACAGCACACATTGTAACCAGGGGCTGCTAGGTGAGAAGTGCATTTTAAGTGAACAGACCCGGCTGCCAGAGCTTATTTAAGATGATCATTCCATGAAGCATCATGTTCCAAATTGCCATATGTGACCTGTGCGGAGAGAGCGAGGCTGAGTGTCCCTGGGGGAGCAAGCAGAGCATTTGGAGGGGCCCAGGAGTGCACTCAGCAGGTGCAGGGACACTGGCTTCTTCAAAGTAAGGAGCAGCTGACTGGCTCCATGGTCGAGCATGCGACTCTTGACCTCAGGTTGAGTTCGAGCCCCATGTTGGGTGTGGAGCCTACTTAAAAAAAAAAAAAGAGTAAAGTTTGTCAAGGCCAGCCCGGTACATAGGAGGCCCCTTCCCTGGCTCTGTGGACTGGAGACCTGTCAGCCTGGGCGCCGTGTTTGGGGTGGATGAAGAACCAGTCAACAGCTCCTGCAATGTGCATGGCCTTCCTCCAGGATAGACACTGCTCTGCTTTCCCCACGGGGCAGCCCGGCGGAAGGGGTTTGCTGTGAGCATGCTGGAGGAGGTCGCCCACTGGCCCAGACGTGCAGGCGGACGGGGCCCGTGTGCAGGCACCCCCCCAGCTGCACAGGGGAGGGGGCACATGTCAGAGCAGACAGCTAGCGCTCACCTGCAGAACCCTGCGGGCCTCCCCCTACGAGAGTTCCCAGAGAAAAGGACACGTACAAAGCTGTCACCCTAAGCGTGTTTTAAAGTATTACGTGTTTCCAGTTGTTTTCTGTGAGAAAAAAAGATGGATGTAAATTAAATCATCTTAAAATTTTCTAAAAAGTGACCAGAGGATTTTCTGTGTTTTCAGCAAAAGCATATGAGGGGATCTGTGTCTGTCCCCTCGGCTGTGTGAGGAACCTTGTTTATTATTCATGTATGTGTTTATTTTTTGTAGCTCTATAAAAACCTCTGGACTGCTGTCCTTCTGGAAAGCAGAGTGCTGGAGAGGCCATCATGGTGGTCAGAGTTTTCCGTCCATAAGCCCCGTATAGGAAGTTTGAAATCAAAGCTGTAGTCACGCGGCCCGTTCAGCTGAATCTAGGTAAGCTGGTCCAGCTGATGGAGACGGGGACCTCAGATCCTAGTTCCAGACGATATGGAAACGCTGCCCCTTTCTGAACGCACCTGTGTTCATACCCGCCCGGGGAGGGCTCCCCGCAAAAGGCACAGGGCAGGTGCCTCCGCCAGATTTGCTGTGTGCAGAGAAAATCCGTATGATCACCTCTTCCCGATGGACTCTTTTTTTGATAATTAGGACTTGGCACGTGCTGCGTTCACATGCCGGAGAGGAGGCCACGTGCTCACAATCAGGGGCTTTCTGGTCTGATGATCTTGCGCATTCTGAGATTTCTTCCAAAGCTCTGCTTCACTACTGCTCAGTGATGCCAGTCTGAGTCTTTGTTAACTGCTTTGACTTTATCGTGTAATTAAATCCCATTTTAAGCTTACCTGAGTGATGTAATTTGAGATTCCTAAGGAGAAGAAAATCCATTCTGTGTGGAAATTGCAGTTTCCATCAAGGAAATGTTTCCAAAGAAAATAAATGCATCACATGAGTCTGGTCGGTTTAGGGTGCTGAGCTGCCGGGCCGCACGCTCGTTCCTTCATCCCGGTTTGCAGTTCGGATCCGGCTGTTCTGCCATCGGCAGGATGGCCGGTGCTGCTCAGCGGCTCCCCGCCCGGCCCCGTAGGCGAGTGCGCCTGCCTTCCGGCGCAGACCAGGTCAGAGGGGGGCGGACCCCCAGGCGGTCACTCGTGGGTCCCTGCTCAGCACGACCGGCTCGCGGGTGCCTCTCTGTCATCAGCAGCTGCTCTGTCACCTTGGAGCGGAGCAGGCAGACATGACCCGGGCGCCCGAGGACCACAGGCGGTGCCAGGGGACCGGGGATGGCTTCTTGCTTCCGAAGCTCCGAGCCTCCGAGCACAGGAAGGGCAGGGCAGGACCTGTTTTTAAAGACTGAATTTCCAGCTTTGGGAACTGCCGGAGTGGTTCCTTGACTTCTCAAGCCTCAGTTACCACGCCTAGAAAAGGGGAACCCAACCCCACCCTGGGCCCCAAAGGGCAGCCAGGAGCAAGTGACTGGGTAAGAGGAGCTGCTTTTATTGAGCACTTACTGTATGCAGGGACTTTGTTGTCACCATTCCTGGACCCTCAGACAGCCAGGTGAGGGCAGTCATACTAACATGCCCATTTTACAGGTGAGAAAACTGACCCTGAAAGCCTCAGTCACCACCATGGCCCAAACACGGCCAGGAAGTTGTCCGGCCCAGAGCACACGCACGACCATCCCGATGTTCTCAGCCCAGCACAGGGCCGGCACAGAGCGGGCCCTTGGTAGTATCAGGGTCGTAGTTTTAACTGCGGGGAACTCCCACCCGAGTGTAATATACCTCTGGGTGGGCGTTTTCTACCAGCAGCTGCAAGAAGCTGTCCTGGGTCCAGCGAGCTGCGCCGAGGGCCGCGGCTCATTCAGCTGGGAGTCTTCCCCCTTGGGTGCAAACTAGGAGCCAGCCTCCCGAGGCTCTGTGGGGCCGGCTGGGCGGATACAAATGGAAACCACCAGAGCATAAAGAAGACAGTAAAAACCAGCCCAAACCCCTGTTAGCGTCCCGCGGACAGGTTCTTGGAGGACTTGTTTGCATCATCGTGCCCGTCCTCCGGGAGTGATGGACGGCAGCTGGCATGCCCTACAGCCTGCAGGCGCCAGCCGTGAAGCCAGCACATGGCCATCGGGCACTATTTCAGGAATGTAGAAAGCGTCAAAGAGGAAAATGCCACAGCTCCACTCTCAGCCATAACCACTGCTTACATGTCATTTCCTTTGGGGCCAGAGGGCACAGAATTGGGTTCATTGTCGTCCTGGGTTCGTGCCGGGTTTGCCCCATGCCACTCCGAGGCCAAAATGTTGACTGTCCTGTCCCCACTGCTTGGGGCCTGGTGGACAGTTCATCCCACCTCTGGTGGCGTGCTGGAGCGCCCCATTCCTGAGGCCCTCTGTGTGTTTGTGCACTCGTGTGTGTGTGTGTGTGATTTTCCTAACAGAGTGTGGGGCCATCCCCTAGACTCCTTTTCCTGCTGAAGGGTGTTTCTCAGGCACTTCCCCTGCTGAGCAGCACGAATGTACAAGCTTAACAAGCCTCCTGAGGGACGTGGAGAGTTAGTTTCTGCCCGGAGTGGCTCTGTGCATGGGTCAGCTCCTGGAAGCTGGCCTGCTGGGACCAGCACCTTGAGGGAGGGGCTTGTGATACCAGCACCGAGTCAGAGGTGGCACAGCCAGCGTGGACAAGCACAGGATGAGAGCCAGGCAGGACCAGGCGGCACCCCTGATGAAACAGCACGAACGACTGACTCCACCTCATTCCACACTTGTCAGCATTGAAATGGGCTAGCGAGGAAAGCACAGCACACGGGCCTGGCCCGCAGATGGTCAGTGCTTGAGAGGTCTCCACATTATCACACCGTGCCCAGGAAGGCACCTGCCTTTCCCGCTCCGTTGCCCTTCCCAGCGGTGTCCTCCCGGTTCCAGTCTGGGCAGTGAAGGAACACTGGCGTCTCCTGGGCAGATGCACTCTTCCCTGCTCCCTACGGAGGCTGAACATGTCTCCCCAACTATTTATAGGCTACCTCTATGTGCTCTGTGATGATTGCCGCTTCTCGCTTTTTGCCTAATGGAGCCTTTAGTTTTCACAATATTTTGTTGATTTTAAAAATAGTTTTTACATATTAAGAACAATAGACCTGGGACATACATATTATCTATTACTTTCCCTCATTTATCTTTTGCCTTTTGATTGTATTAATTTTTTTCTTTTTGATTTAACATGAAGTTTAAAATAAAATTTGAAATCTTATATAAAACTAAGAATCTTTTCTGCTTCGTCCTTTGAGGTCATGCTTGGAACGTTCTCTCCCACACCAAGATTATTTCTACTTTCATCTGTTTCTCTAGAGTGTATCACAGTACTGAGTTGACCAGGAGTTGATTTTGAGATACGGTGTGAGGTAGGGATTCCAGATGGCTGGCCCTAACTGGAAGTGCCACCTGCAGCAAATGCCAGAATCACAGACATTCCTGGGCCCATTTCTGCCTTTTTCTATTTTGGTGTCTTTTCTCACATCAGCTCCTATGGTTTCCATTATTGTGGCTTTCATACTTTTCAGTATCCTTTGGAGCAGGCAAAACCTCTCTCGTCTCTTGAAAAAAATGTCTTAGATGTGCCAACTTTGGTATTATTTTGTGAAGTTTGGTGCTCTCCCTTCTCGAGATTAATGAAAGAATCTTTGGAATTTGGGGTTTCATTTAATCTACAAATTACCATCAGGAGAATTTATATCTTTATGGTGAGTAGTCTTCCCATCTAAGACCTTTTATTCATGTTGTTTTTAATAAGAAGCTATCTTGCTTTGATATATTTACTGTAACTGGTCACTTTTTTAAAAACCTTAGTTATAATAGTCTTATGTTGATTCTCTTGGGTTTTCCTTATATGTCATTGGCAAATAGTGATGGTTTGGCCATTATCTTTCCAAAACTTTTACCAGTCATTTAACCTTCCTGGCTGGCGTCTGCTGGTCCTGCTGGAACAGTCTCCTCACAGGTGGCGGTGGCCCCCACTGTCCGGTCTCAGACATTCAGGGTTTGCCTTCAGGGGTTTGCATCGGTGTGATGCTGTGTGCGGGATGGGCTGCAAAGACAGACAAAGGCAGAGGACCAAGCCAGGGACCTTCTATCTGGGCCACATACACAGGTGCGTGCTCATGGCTGGAAATCTGACTCCCCGAGGACAGAGACTGTGGACTGGGAGTCTTCCCCCTTGGGTGCAAACTAGGAGCCAGCCTCCTGAGGCTCTGTGGGGCCGGCTGGGCGGATACAAATGGAAACCACCAGAGCATAAAGAAGACAGTAAAAACCAGCCCAAACCCCATGATCATTCTCGAGAGCCCATTAACATCTTGGGATTGAGGTCTTCTTTGTGGCCACTAATGTTCTTGGTGGCCGTTGGGCCCTCTGTTATCATGGGGCTGCATCATTGACATTTAGGGACCGTCCCTTTTGATGTGCTTCTGATAGCCTGGCCTCAGCTCTAGTCACCTTTCTCCCAGTCTCTTTATCCCCCACGAAAGACTGAAGGTGGTCTTGCCCTTGGGACCACCCCTTCCACGAAGTCAGTGTTTACTCAGCACCCACCCACATACCAGGCACCATGCAAGGGTGTGCATCTTAGTTACAAGGTTCCTTTCTGTGCTACTTGGCTCATGCAGCTGTTTGGACATTCCCCAGACTCCGTGGGGAGCGTGTCCTGCCGGATGGTGGGCCCCATCCAAAGACAACAGGAGGCCACACGGCTTCAGGCAGTGGCCTCCGGGTGCGTGAGCCACTGGCTGCCTAACCGCTCATGACCGGCAAGCCGGACCGACATACCCGCCACATGGAGCCCCAGCACCGGACCGGCCCCAGACACCCGCAGAACGGCTCAGCCGTGTGGCTCCTGGCTACATCCGTGGCAGGTCCACTCTCCACGGGGTGCAGGAAGACATCCTCCACCTCCAGACAGGGGACTCCTGGCCACACGGTGCAGCCCAGCAATCCCACGCGGCCCCTGGTTTGCTTTCATGTTCACTCACAGCCACTTGCGGTCCCTGAAACCGATACCCGGGGACTTTTCTTGGGCTGTGGCCTTGACCCTGAGTCCAGGAGATCAGGAAGGCTCAGGGGGACCCATGTTCCTACCAACTGCCGGGAAAGCTCCCTCACCCTGTTTCCCTTCCAGCGCGAGGACTGAACTCAGGTGGTTCCTATCCTGCCAGACTGCCCAGCGGCCCAGGGAGGTAGCTCAAGCTTCGTGATGCCCAGAGGAAGGCAGTGCTGGTCCCATGAAATGGCGCATGAGCACGGTTATTCCTACTCCTAGGAGTAGGTTTGCCAGTCTCTTGAGCAAGGAGGCCCGCGGTCTTGCAAGAGAAAACTCAACTGTGGTCTTACAGAGGCCAGAGGCTTGGAGTGCGAAAGCCAGACGTGAGACTTACCCCCGGGGTGTGTTCCAGGTGCCCTAATGCCATTTGCAAACATTGCTGACATCTCTTGAAATTCTTCATCTTCACTCTAGAGTGAGGCTTGTAAAAACAAAATAGCTTTTTAGGAATGTTTTCTTAGGTCATCATCCTTAAAAACCCTGGCCCAATATTCCTTCTGGCAGCCTGGAGAGGAGGGTGGCAGCATCTCAAGAGGACCAGCTTTGGAGTTAGGACCAGGTTCAAGTCCTATGTGGTTGGTCACTGGCTGTGAGGGCTTGGGCCCATTTCTTAACTTCCCTAAAGATGTTTGCTCCTTCCTGTTTGCCGGGTTGCAGGGGCTGATTGAGGTAATATGTCATGTAGTCCCAAGCACGTGGGAGGGCCCACGGCTCGCTGACCTGGGCCCTTGTGGCTGGGCCTAGGACTCTGCATTCCTTTCAGCACTGTGGGAAGTTGTGATGTGCCGAGTCTGAGGACCACCACCTCTGCTATGGGCCTGAATTCTGGGGAGAATGGAGGTAGGTCAGTGGCCTGGGGACAGGGGAGAAACCATCCCATGGCCCTTGCAAAGACGCCAAGATGTGTGCTCCCACTAGCTGCTCACATGTGCCCAGAGGCCGACTCCACTCTTGGCCTCCAGGCCTCCCACCCCAAAAGACGGTCTTTTCCAGGGACCAGGCTAGTTATGGCACGAGCTTCCTGGGGCTCAGGCTGGCCCTTCTCTGTAATCCTGGGCCTGCACAGAGGGCCACCCCTTGGTTCTTTTTGTGGGTACCCCTCAACACCCGGCCATCAAGGGCCAGGGGCCTGGTGGACAGCTCACTCCAGCCCTGGGTGACGACTCCTGCCAGCTGCCCCCATGGCTTCCCAACCCCAGGATGGCCACTGGGCGCCACCCAAGCCTGGCTCTCTCCGTGTCATTCCTTGGTGCTTCTGTGTGGACGTGGGTATAGTGTTGGCAGGAGACGCACTTCCCACTGGCGTCACAGCCACACCAGCCCATCACTTTCCCTGCACAGCTATCACCCTTTCGCCAGAAGGAATTTCATGGCATTTCTCCTTCATCACGTCATAGCCCAGATTCCCTGGATAGCACTGCTTGGTTTGTGGTCAGTCTTCCCACCAGTCTGGAGCCTTGTTGAAGTCAGAGACTGGGCCTGAATCCTCTGTGGTCTTCAGTACCCAGCACAAGGCCACTCGTGGGAAGTGCTTGGCAAGCACTGGAGGGAGGCATGGATGGATGGGTGGGTGGATGGGTGGATTGATGGATGAGTGGGGGGGTGGATGGATGAGTGGGTGGATGGATAAGTGGATGGATGGATGAGTGGGTGGGTGGATGGATG
>NW_023270323.1:78473688-78476996 GCF_011800145.1 Mirounga leonina | reverse complement strand
TGAGTGGGGGTGTGGGTGGATGGATGGGTGGATGGATGGATGGATGGATGGATGAGTGGGTGGGTGGGTGGGTGGATGGATGGGTGGATGGATGGATGGATGGATGAGTGGGTGGGTGGATGGATGAGTGGGTGGATGGATAAGTGGATGGATGGATGAGTGGGTGGGTGGATGGATGAGTGGGTGGGTGGATGGATGGATGGATGGGTGGGTGGGTGGATGGATGGGTGGATGGATGGATGGATGAGTGGGTGGGTGGATGGATGAGTGGGTGGGTGGATGGATGGATGAGTGGGTGTGGATGGATGGGTGGATGGATAGACAGATGAATGAGTTAAATGAAAAAGATAAATGAGCAAACACATGTGAAAAATTAATTAGTGGATGAGTAAAGGAAAGGTTTGAGTGGGTCCAGATATTGCAGAGGGAAGGAGGACCATCTTGGCCCCAAGTTCCTTAGTGATGGCATTGAGAGCTATGGTCTCATCACTCTATCAAGTGGGGCTGCTCACCATATGAGATATTGTCTTTCCTGTCACCACCTTGGGCTTGTGCTGTCACCTCAGCCCCCATGGTAGCCCCCTCCCCACCTCTGCCATCTTTCCAGCTCCAGCGCCGGCTGCAGCTCCTGGTTAGCCCCCAGGGTGGGGCTGCCTCCCCTCTGCACACCTGTGACCAGGGACAGGAATCGTTTTGAGCCCCTCACAGGGCCCCCCCGTGTGGTGCTGGGTGAAGGGAGCGGTGAGCAGAGCGGGGGACGCATCCTCCGCGCTGAGGACCGGTGGAGTCCCATGCCCAGCAGGCACACCATGTGGACAGCCTCAAAACCAATAGGGAGTGGCAAGACGAGACAGAGCTCGGGAGACGGTGAGAACCCCATTTTTCATCTTGCAATATCATTGTGGCTGAAATTCTTTAAAAATCACCACGAGAAAAAAAAGCGTGAGCCACTATTCTCCGCCAGTCCCATTACGTGAACACATGTTTCCAGCGACGCTCACTTGCCAGTTAGAGTCACTGGGGATTGTTTAAGGCATGTGTGTCTACTCCCGTATAGAAGGTCACATAGAATACGACAGAACACGGGATAAAGGCTCGGCCTTCATCATCCAGTGCAGCGTGCTGGCCTTCCTTAGTGACCCGTGCAGGAGGGGACGGGTGGAAGAGCAGCTCCAGGGAGGGGTGGAGGAGGGGAGCTCAGCAAGAAGGACTCCGAAAGGTCTCAGAGCTTCCCTTGTGGCCATAGTGCTTCTAATCTCAGCTTTTATGTCCTCCTTCCCCGAAGTAACAGCCACAGGGGTGTTATGGCTGAACTGTGTCCCCCCAAATCCATATGCAAAGCCCTCACCCCCAGCATCTCAGAACATGACCATAGTTGGAGGTGGGGACTTTACAGAGGCAATGATAGTAAAATGAGGTCCTTGGAGGGGGTGGGTCCTGATCCAGAGGGACAGGTGTCCCTGTAAGAAAGGAGATTGGGACACAGACATGCAGAGGGATGACCACGTGAGGACAGAGGGAGAGGAGAGCTGTCCACACACCAGGCAGAGAGGCCTCGGGCGAAACCAACCTGCCCACGCCTGGAGCTCGGACTTCCAGCCTCCAGGAGTGTGAGGAAAGAAGTTTCTGTTGTTTGGGTTCTGTTCTGTGGGTATGGCAGCCCAGCAAGCCAGGGCACGAGGATTCATTCCTTGTGTGGTCTCTGTGGGCCCAGCCAATGTCTGGACCATTCCACCCATTTCAGATAAGGAAACTGAGGCAGCGAGTGGCTTGGGGGCTGATCCAGGGTCCCTCTGGCCGTGGGGCACATGCACACAGGTATGTGGATTCCAGCTTCTGGTTCTGCTGCCCAGAGGGAATAGGCTAGGGAAATAAAGGGAGATGTGTGTGTCCAGGGAAATCATGGGGCCTGTGGACACTGGGCAGTGTGGATGTCCACAGGGAAGCAGGCTGCCTGGAGAATCAGCGTCCACTTGGCGCCTGCCACGCAGCCGGCGTCAGAGCGAGGAAGTGGGCCCCGAGGGAAGGCAGCAGTCCAGGGTCAGGAGCTGGATGCAAACTCAGGTCCCCCTGCTCCAGAGTGTGCTGGACTGCCGGCTGTTTACCATCCACACGTCACCCGATTCAAGAAGTAGGGATTGTCCCCCACTCTCCAGATGAGGACACTGATATTCGGAGAGCCTGGTGACCAGCCTGCAGCGCCAGGTGCCCCCACAGTCCCCTTGGGGAGAGCTCCCAAGGGCCAGGGGCCCCTCAGGGCAGATGCCCTGCTAGTCCAGAGGTGGCACCAGGACCCTCGTGTGCCAGAAAGAGCAAAAGGAGACTTGCTGCCTTGTGTTCGTCTATGGGAAGCTCTTCCCTCTAGAAGGTTCCTTCCCTCCCCGCTCTCCTCAGGCCCTTCCAGCCACATTTCTGAAGTCCATGGAGATACCAGGACATACCAGGGGCCACGGAACACAAGCTGGTGGTTCTTTCTGGAGTGTTTGGGGGTGGGCAGGGGGTGTTAAAAATTAATGGAAGACTTTGTTACAGAATAGAAAGCACCAGAGTTTGGGATATCCAGTCCTCCTAGGACCCGTGAAGAACGTGGGCGTCCACTTGGTGGCCCCCAGGTGTGCTCATTCACCTGCAGCCAGGTGAGCTGCTGGGTGCGTAAGAAGCAAGGTTTACACCCAGGCAAACCCTCCTCCCAGAGAGGACAGGCGGCTTGGGACAGGGCACTCGGGGACAGGAGGCCACAGAAGCCTCACCTCTTCACCCCTCCTACTTCCCGTCTGCAGCCACAGTGACAGTGACGATGGGGATGACAGCTCTGCGGATGGAGCCCAGCCCCACCCCTGCCTGGCTGGCCCACGCTGCCTAGGCAGCCGAGACATGGCTTTGCTCAGAAAGCCGTGACACCCGCCAGCCAGGGGGACACACAGCCCTCTGTGGGGACGGGAGGGAAGCAGGCAGCCGTCTTGCCCACCTGCTGGCATCAGATAGACGTCTGATCTGTGTTTGCTCCCTGTCTTCCCGCAGCCAGGCTGGAGAAGTGCCCCCTTCACCGGCTGCCAGGAAGGGATTATTTCATTTCCCTGCTGCGCTCCGGGACCCCAGCGGTTTCCACTGATGCCGGCCTCTGACCAGGTACCACACTTCCCGAGGCCACCTTGAAAATTCCTGGGTGGATATGAGCTTCAGGAAGCATGAGAGGCTGCTGCAGCCAGCACCCATCAGTGCCCACATCCCCCCAGCCCCTCCCACATCCCCCAGCTCCTCCCACATCCCCCAGCCCCTCCCACATCCACCAGCTCCTCCCACATCCC
>NW_023270323.1:78468108-78473678 GCF_011800145.1 Mirounga leonina | reverse complement strand
TCCACCAGCTCCTCCCACATCCCTCAGCCCTTCCCACATCCACCAGCTCCTCCCACATCCCTCAGCCCCTCCCACATCCACCAGCTCCTCCCACATCCCTCAGCCCTTCCCACATCCACCAGCTCCTCCCACATCCCTCAGCCCCTCCCACATCCACCAGCCCCTCCCACATCCCTCAGCCCCTCCCACATCCACCAGCTCCTCCCACATCCACCAGCCCCTCCCCAACTCCATCCCCCCCACCTTCTTCCATCCCCTCCCACATCCACGGAGACCCACATCCACCAGCCCCTCCCACGTCCTCCAGCCCCTCCCACACCTACCCAGCACCCCTCCCACACCTCCCCCCACCCACATCCACCCAGCCAGGATGACTATCTCTCACTCATGCTGGATGTGCAGGCGTGTCCTTCCTGCCTCCCTGCTCTGTCCGCTGCTGTCAGTTCTTCCTGAGCGCTCTCTGTCCCAGACCGGCACCTCCACGCCCCGCTGCGCCTCTGTTCCGAGCCCATCCCTCCTCTGAGTCTCTCCAGGGCTCCGTCCTGAGCACAGCCCCATCCCAGAGCGTTCCCAGGGTGCCCCCCACCCTAGGGCACGAGCCTGAACTTCCCACTTCCTCTCTGCAGACAGCTGGGCCTTGGGACAGCTGCTTCCTCACCTGGAACGCCCCTCCTGCCACCCTCCCAGAGCGTCCACTCCCATCCGGGACCCCCTGGACAGCCACTCAGCCTTGCTCAGCCTTGCCAAGCGCCTCTCACCCTGCTGGGCACGGGGTGGGTGCTCCGTAAGCGCGGAGTTCAGACGCTCCAACTGGCTCAGGCCCCCTAGTGAAGGGGGACGAGGGAATTTCAGGACCCGTCCCTTTGCACAGACTTTCCGCCGGGGCAGACGCAGAACAGTATATTTTCCAGGTGAGGTCACCACTTTGCAGCTGACACCTGAGGCTAAACAAGTAAATAAGAAGCCTGGAGAACAGAGGGTGACACAGACAGCGGGCTCCAGGGGTTGTGGTTTGAGCAGCCTCGGGTGGGCATTGAACCCGCTGCGGTGGCCATGCAGGATGGCTGAGTGTGTCCCCCTCAACGCCCAGGACTTGAGAGGTGATGTATTTGGAGACGGGGTCTTTAAAGAGGAGACTAAGGTAAACTGAGGTCACCAGGGCCCTGCTCCGATTCTGCAGTGTCCTTATAGAATGGGGAGATTAAGACACAGACATGCACAGAGGGAAGACCACATGAGGATGCGGGGGAGGACAGCTACCTGCCCAGGAGGGAGGTCTCAGGAGAAGGCGCCCTGCCTACACTAGGATCTCAGACTTCTAGCCTCTGGACCATGGTTCTTTGCTATGATGGCCCCAGGAAACTGGGGCGTCGTGCCTCCTAGGTCTGGGCAGTGGGTGGAAGCAGTTGGGGATGGGGTTTCCGGGAAGGTTTTAAGGAAATGATTGATTCTGGGAAGCCCCTTTGCCCTCCCCTCCCTGCCTGCCTGGGAGACCGTGGGGGATGCCAGGGACAGTGATGGGAAAACCAGTAACAGCAGGAGGGGCCTGGAGAGGCTCTGTGAATCCCATGCTGCTTGGTCCCAGGGCAGACCCCCAGCTGAAGCCAGCGCATGGCGGGTTTTCTGTCCCTGGCTGACCAGCCCAGGCCCCAGCCTCTCTGGCCTCCCCCGTAAGGGGCCTGCTTCTTTTCCACGCCTGCATCTGGCTACCCGGCCATCTATGGCGCCATGCTGCAGACCCAAGGCCACCCAGGCAGCCAAATCCAGAGGACCCTCTTCCCTCTTGCCGGCCGTCAGCAATCACTTCTGCCACGCCGACCTGACCAGGGGTCCAGGCTGTGACGTTCATGCTGCCCAGTTCCTGCCCACCCCGTTCTGGGCTGGGGGATGCATGGCCTCAAACATTTGCCATTGGAACCTCTGTATTAGCAGAAGGACACTGAGCCCAGCTCCTTGCTGTGGAGTCGACACGAGTCCCTGCCTCAGTTTCCCCCATCTGCAAATGGTGGGAGATCCAGGAGATTTGCTAAGGCCTGTTTGGCTTCGACACCCCAGGTGGGAGCAAGTGGATGCAGTGGGTCCAGGGGTGGGCAGCTGTTTGTCCCTGCTGTCAGAGGCCTCGGGGAGCCTTCCTTCCCCAACTTGAGCACCAGGGGTACATTTGTGACCTTTGCTTTCAGGTGCTGAAAGTCATCCCAGGTTCATTGTTTAATCTCAAGCTGGTTTCAAGCTTCATCTCCTCCCCTGTGCTCCAGGCCAGTGTGGGCTGGGTCTGGCTGCCAGGAGGGGAGAGGTGGGGGCACGAGCTGACTCCGACACACGCCTCGTCGAGCCCTGCTGTGGGGGTGCGGTGCGCTTGGGAGCTGGGGAGGGAACTCTGCCGCCGTAGGCTTCTCTCCCTGCTGCTGACCCATTTCTGCAGCGAACTCTACTGCTATCCTCAAAGCCCTCTGTGTGGTGAGCACTGGAACACAACATCTCTAAGGGGTGTGTGGAGGTCCTTGGGGGGTGGGAGCCCTGTAGGGGCTGGCCACCGCACTGCTCTGGCCTGAGAGATCTGGCCGTGGCTGACCGCACCCCATCTGCTCTCAGCTGTGCCCCTGCCAGGGCCTGCCCCATGGCCTCTGGCTGCGGGGTCCTCCCTCTCAGTCCTCATCCCCCCACTTCTGTTGTGACGTCTTGGCCCACAGGAAGCTAATCGTGTTGGGAGAGCAGAATGCTGCTGGCCACCCCACCCAACCCCCCAGACCCTCTTGGAAGGGCCCAGCAGAGCAGGCAGCGGCCTGAGCAAAGAAGGCCCTGCCCCCTTCAGCAGGTGTCCTGAGGAGATGGGGAGCCCAGAGGATGAGGGGAAAGCCCCAGAGTTGGTCCCAGGACCACAGTGCGCAGTGCCCCGGCCCTCTCCCCAGCCTGCTCTCGGCTCTCTAAGTGTGACCGCCATGCAGGGAGGTGCCCGGAGCTGGGCAGCTGCCCCAGGGCTCATACTGCCCAGGCCGTGTGAGCAGAACCCGGGCCTGCCTTCTCCTCTCCCCGCGCCCCCACCTGCGTCCCTGGGCCACCCAACGTGGCCACTCGGCGTAGATGCAGTATGTCGGCTTCCGCCGCGGTATAAACGTGGCTTTCCGTGTCTGGCTTCGTTCCCTCTGTGATGCATCTGCTGACCTGTGTGGCTGTGGATTGTCCGTGTTCCGCCCTGCCGTTCCAGCAAGTGGCTGTACCTTGGTTTACCTGTGCCCGCAGGTGGGTGTCGGGCTGTGTGCACGCGCGCCTCAAGCACAGCTGCTCTGAAGCCGTCCCAGGTCTCTGGGTGAACCCGGCGCGTGTGTGCGGGGCCCTCACCCCAAGTGGCCGGCGGGGGCACCGTGGCTGCAGGTGCTGAGTGGATCCTGCCCGACGGTCTCGGAGCGGCTGCACCCATCGTACCCCCACGACCCCACACGCCTGCACCTCCGGCCCTCATCTCGACACTTCATCTGCTCCGGTGGGTGGAGAAATGTCTCAGCCTGCTGTGGGGTCCCCCCCTGGGGTAGGATTGTGTCCTTCCAGGAACCCCCCAGCTCCGGGCCCAGCCGGGGGCTCGAGGAAGACCTTGGGGGTGGGGCCGTGCCCAGTGCATTAGGAGGCTTCAGCCTTCCCTTCTGCCATGGAGCCTTGGGCACCCTTCCCTGCTGTGCCTCAGTATCCCCTGCTCCTAAACGAGCGGTTTGAACTCAAAGCTGTCATAGGACTTCCAGCTGAGAGCATTTCCTTGGTTCATACTGTTTCCCATAAAAACAGTATGAACAGATTCTATCCAATTCTAAGATCGGAGAAAGGAATCAGCACAGCCTCACCCACGGACCCCAGACAAGAAGTGCCTCCGTTGGCAGGGGGTGGAGTTCTACCGCAGACCCTCTTCCTGGAGTGAGTCTTCTGGACAGACCTGCACTCCAGCGCTCAGATGATCCTTCTCGTGCTTCTTCTGCTCCCATTCGACTGTAAGTGTTTGCGCCGACCTCGGGAAGGCTGCGGACCATTCCGTCAGGCCAGAGGGCCCCTCGTTCGCTCTTCCCTGCGGCTGCACACAAAGGTGGCTTTCGGATTCCGCGCCAACGGCACAGCAAGGGTGGCCGAGCGACCACGTGCGGGTCCTTCCCTCCACGTAGTACGGGTCATTTCTTTAGAATACACTCCCAGAAGCAGAATTTCTGGGTTCTGGTCCACGAATATTTTTGTTGTTTAATGACTGATAGAAGTTTCCTTTTCAAACTCATTATCCCAGTTTATGAAAGCCCACAGCAAGGCTTGGGGACGCCGCTGACAGCCCACCCCAGCGCCGGACTCTGTTTTAATGTCATGGCTGGAAAGAGACCCCCCCGTGGGTTCGGTTGTGCGTGTGTGATTGCTGGCAGCAGGGACCGCTCTCCCCTCAGAAGAGCCAGGCTCAAAGGCGCTTTTAGTCTCTGCTCCTCGGGACTGACCCTCGGAGGGAAGGGCTGCCCACCACGCAAGAGCGCTGGGCAGGTGCCAGGGGCCCTGGGTTCCCGTCTCCCCCGGACCAGGTCCCGAAGAATGGAGCTTATCCCGACCCCTCCTCCCCAGGGAAGGGCACATCCTTGGGATCCCCAGCTGGGCTCCCAGGGGGACCCTCGGCCCCCCGGTGCCTAGTCCTGTCGAGGCTCGGGGTGCTTCCTCTGTCTGGGGCCCTCCTCTCTGCGCTCCCCGCCGCTCCTCTCTGAGCCAGCATCCAGGCCACCGGCAGCTGCTGCAACCTCTGTGTTTCCTGCTGCTCTGGGGGCCAAGTGGCAGCTCATCAGACTGGTCTCCAGGAACCTCCCTGTGTCCCCTCCGGTCCCGGCACCAGACACCGCACTGCCCCCTGCGGCCCACCACCCAGCCTCAGATCGGGTCCTCTCTCTGGGATCTGCCCCGCCTCTGTCCTCCAGCCCACCGTAGCCCTTCTTGCTCTGCTCTGCCTTAGATAGAGGTATGTGGGGATCCTAGACCCTGCCCTCGGAGCCCGGGGGTGGCGGGGGGCTGGCCTGCTCATCACAGGCCTCCTCAGGCTGCCCTGACTCAGAGCCCGGCCTGGAATCCCATCCTCAGGCCTCTAGTCCAGCGCCCTTCCTCACATCCCACTGCCTCTGGCCCTTTTCTAAGCCGGACATAGGTATCCGGGAGGGAAGAGAACTCACATGTTTGTGTCCAGAGCTCCTGGCCCTCACTCTGGGGCTCAGGCCGTGATGCAAACTTGGGGTGCCTCAGTTCCCTGATCTGTGAAATGGGACAGCATCACCTACATGGCAGGACTCCTTCAGGATTCGAAGAGCTGGAGGGCCTGGCTTGTGTTAGATATTCAGTGGATGCTGTCACGGCTGCCACTCTTGCTGAGGCTCACAGCAGGAGGATGGTACTGTCCGGGGGTCTGGGAGCACAGAGGACCGCCCTCATGCCCGGCACATGCTCAGGTGGGACAGCTGTAGGCAGTGCCACACAGGCCCCAGGCTCAGGCCAGCCCCTTGAGCGGGGTTCGAGAGTGTGTGGGGACACTGAGTGAGCTGGTCTGGGTGCTCTACCTGCGGGGGGTGCTC
>NW_023270323.1:78431444-78468098 GCF_011800145.1 Mirounga leonina | reverse complement strand
GTGCTCCACCTGCCGGGAGTGCTCCACCTGTGGGGCGTGCTTCACCCGTGGGGGGGTGCTCCATCTGCGGGGCATGCTCCACCTGCCGGGAGTGCTCCACCTTTGGGGCATGCTCCATCTGTGGGGGGTGCTCCACCTGGGGGTGTGCTCTATCTGCGGGGGGTGTTCCACCTGCCAGTAGTGCTCCACCTTCAGGTCGTGCTCCACCTGCCGGGAGTGCTCCACCTGAGGGGTGTGCTCCACCTGCCGGGAGTGTTCCACCTGAGGAGCGTGCTCCACCTGCCGGGAGTGCTCCACCTGCGGGGCATTCTCCTGTCACAGGAAGATGGAGGAGGGTAGATGCCGTGCGGGCCTGAGTCTGAGGCCCGAATGGCAGGGTTGCCATCCTGGCTGTGACCCCCAGATGGGTCAGCTCGGTTCAGCCTGTGCGTGAGATTGCAGTAGCCAGCCCTGCCAGAAGGGGCTGTTTTGGGACCTGGCCCCAAGTTTAGAAGCTGGGCTTGTGGTATCAGAAGCTTCTCCAAAATACCCATTCTCTCTTGGCCTCACAGCTGTTCTTCCTTAAAAAGAAAAACACAAATCAAAACCAAAAAAACGAAGTGGGCTTTCAGTGGCATGCTTGCCAGGCTGCTGTCAGATACGTGAGCAACATGAACTGCTGTGCCGGCCAATGTCAGCTGAAAAGCACTCTGGCCCTTCTGGCTGAAGTCGTTGTGTGAGGGGCCAAGCACCGTCCACCCCGTCCCCCACAGTCCCGTCAGGCCCCTCAGAGAACAGAGGGGCAGCTGGGGCCTCCTGCTCAGAGCCTTTGCACAGGCCGTTCCCTCGACCTCCCAACACTGTTCCCTCATTGTCCTCCCTGCAGCTCCCCTTGTGGGGGCTGTTCCCCACCAACCCTCGCTCCCTGCTTCTCAGCCATCTGTGTCGCCCATGTGCTTCTGTCCCACGGACATGCTCTCGTGGATGTGGGCTGGGCCATGGCTCCACGGCTCTGTGGTTCCCATTGGGGTCTCCAGAGCCTTGCATGCATGTGACAAGGATCCGGCTACTACCTGTTGTGTGAAGGTCTTAATGGTCTCGTTCCTGGGGCACAACAGTGCGTCACCAGGGCCCCTGCCCTTGGCAAATGCTTCTGTAAAGCTTCATCCGGGTTAGCAGGGAGGGGAGACGTCCTTACAGAGCCCATGCAGCTGCCAGTCACTGCGCATACGGTTTCTGAATGTGCACCGCCAGGCCGACTCAACCCAGCCACACCTCCCCCAGGGAGCCCTCCTGAGCCCCTGGGTCAGCACCCTGCTCCGTGCTTCCCTCCATCAGAGCGCCTCTCGGGCTGGCCCCCTGCCCGGCGTCTGCCCTCTCTCTGATGGCTCTGGAGTGTGGGTGCCCAGCGAGCAAAGCAGAGGGCCTGCTCCTGCAGAGCTGACATCCCAGCGGGGAGAGCTAGATTCAAACAACACACAACAGTGGGAACCAGTGAGTACATACACAAAGTGCCAGACAGCAGGAGCACTGCGGGGACAGTGGAGATGAGCAGGGTCGGGCCAAGGGCAGCGAGGGCAGATGCAGGGACATGGCCGCAGGCCCCCACAGAGACCCAGCAAGCTGCTGGTGGCTCAGAGCAGCAGAGGTGGTGAGAACGTTCTAGATGTTGTGGAGGTGGCACCTTTAGGACTTGCTGACGGGTTACCTGCCAGGAGAAAGGAGTGACAGCTGAGGTCCAGGTGGGGGCTAGTTCCCAGGGTGGAGACCCCAGCGGCAGATTTGACTGTGAAGGTGGCGGGGAGGCAATGGGCATGACCTTGCTGGGCCTGACCCAGAGCCCCGCTCTGCCACGTGTGACAGGTCCCTGGGTCCGGCTTCCCACCCGGCAGCTGGGGGAGGGCAGCCTGGCCTGCATGGAGGAAGCCTTCCCCCCAGGGGTGCAGCATGGCTGCGTGGCTCCTCCTCTCCTCGGTGGCCTCGGCCTGGGGTGTCCTCCGGGAAACCTCCCCTGGGCCCCCTTCCCCACCCCTTGCTCCTTCTCCCTCCTGCTGAACCTGGCCTAGCGCTCTGTTTTCTCTGCTGTCTGTTCAACGAACAAATCTAGAGAGCTCCCCCTGTAACAGGCCCACCAGATAGTAACGTCCTTCCTCCCAGCTATTCTCTCATTCACGGAAGAGGAAACTCCAAGCCCAGAGAGGGCAGGTGGCTTGCCTGAGGTCACACAGCAAGCCGGGGTGGCACTGGGCTCTGGCATCTGCACTGCCTTCTGCCTTTGCCTGCCCCCCACCTGTCTTCCCCACGGCCCCAGGCAGGGCTGGCTCTGACCCCCGATAGGCTCCAGCTCAGTCTGCCCGCAACAGAGTGGCGGCTCATCACAGTGGGCAAAATTAGATCTCTCCACTTGCCGGGTGAGGAAACTGCGGCCCAGACACTTAGCGTGTTCCTTGCTTGTCCTTAGAGGCTGTGTCCAGACTGGAGCTGGCAGCCCTCCTGAGCCCTCGCAGCGCGGCCCTGGGTTTGAGGCCAGAGTGTTCACTCATGCCTGTGCTCACCCCCGGGGCCAGTCACTCAACCTCCCCTTTCTCACTGGCTCCCCTAACCTTGTGAGGTTGGGGTGGGAATTAAGTCCCGGAAGCCATGGTGCCCTGAACTGTAACCTCCCCAGGTAGCTGCTGAATGCAGATCCCAAGTCGGTGATACTCACCCTACCCCCAGGTCTCGGGTGACACCAAATCTGCCCGACTGGGGCCCACGCTCTGAGCAGCAAGGACCAGCGCAAGACCAAGCACAGGGAGCCCCCTGAGCCAGCCCCCCCACCCATGTCACCGCCGGGGGCACGCGGGCATACGGGGTTTGGGGCAGACTTAGGGATTAGCAAACTGAACCCTTTGTGTTGGTGTGGGGCTCACAGGAAGAGAGCAAAGTGTGCATGGCTGTTGTCAGAACTGCGGAATTTGCCAGGAATTTGGAGAGAACCAGCCCAAAGCGCAAAGGACAGATGGGGCCTGTGAGCGTGGGTCTGTATCTCCTCTCCCCCGAGCGAGGAGTTGTTTGCTCCACACTGGGGGCAGAGGGACCAGACATTGTATTTTTCTCAGAATGTAAATGAGCCTTGGCCTCACTTGTCCCTCCAATGGGAAAAAAATTCGTGTTGGCTCTCCATCCGGGGGTGGAAGCAGGAGAGTGAAGCTCCAGCATGGCAGGAGGGCTGGCCACATGGGCTCAGAGCATGGAGCACTAGCTGGTCCCCAGGCCAGTGTCCACGGCCCCCGCCCTCGAGGGCCTCCAGTTAGGATCTAAGAGGAGGCAAGCATAAGAGGCCAAAAGATGCCCCACACCCACATGGGCTCTGCTGCTGTGACTTCCCTGCTCATCTCAGGGCGTGAGGCCATGTACCTTCCTCCCGCGCAATGTGTAATAGTGGGAAGGTGGACACAACCCCACACAGTGGGGACCCCCAGACTCACTTGCTGGATGCTCAAGTCTATGCCTTCCACCAGGAGCCTATGGCTCTGAGATCTCATATCTCCCCCTCCTCCGTGCCTCTCTGGCTAGGACGGGTCTCCATCCCCTTCCTGGGGCACACTCCCCCTGGGCCACCATCGGAGCTCTCCTTTTTCCATGGCTCACGGAAAGACTTTCTTTCAGCCTCAATTTAAATCAAAGTTGTATGCGTTTGTGATCTAAGGAATTAAATCATTCCCAAGCCTTGTTATAAAAACCAGCAGTCCTCTGCCTTCCACCCACCCACTCCAATTGTTCTTCCCCAGACACAACTGATTCCTTTTTTTTTTTTAACTAATTCTTTTGGTATTTATGTCTGTATTCCTAAATAGCCTTCTTGTGTTGCTGATTCTAGCTTTTTCAGCTTAGTCAATACTACTGACTTCCTTTATGGAAGAGAGGCACTAACTTTCTCTCATCCTTGCCCCACCCCACATACCTGTCATCCCTCCTATCACAGAGTGTAGTTTGAGTTAGAGTCACATGATCATATAAATGTAACTCACAGCAGAGCCAGATCATATACTATGATCATTTTACCTGCCTTTCCTTTTTTCCCCTACAGTTATCAATTGCTATGATTTTTTTTTAATTAATGTTCTTATTTCTAATTCAACACCAAACTCTTTGCCTCTTGTCTAAATCTTTGGACACACCAGGTGTTCTGTATCTCACTTGGTCTGAACTGACTCCCTCGTTTGGTGGAGCTTGCACTCTGTTGGCTTTCTAAGGAGGGTGCAGGGGTAGCAAATATGTTATGATCTCAACTGTCTGAAAATGCCCCATCCTGTCCTCACTCTTGATTGGTAGTTTGGCTGGTTATCTCAGTACCACAGACTGGGGGGCTTAGAGACAATAGGAACTTATTTCTCATGGTTCTGAAGGCTGGAAATCTAGGCTCAAGGTGCCAGCAAATTTGGTGTCTAGTGAGGACCTGCTTCCTGGTTCATAGAAGGTGTCTTCTCCCTGTTTCTCAAAAGGTGGAGGGGGTGAGAGCTCTCTGGGGTCTCTTTGGTAAGGCACTGATCCCATTCATGGGGCCCCACCCTCATGACCTAAGCACCTCCCAAAAGCCCCACCTCCTAATGCCATCACATTGAGGGTGGGGGCACAAACATGCAGTCTATAGCACTGGGTAGAATTCTAGTTTGGAAATCATTTTCCTACAGAAAACGGTGGGCAGAAGCCAACTGTACAGGAATTGCTTCACCATCTCATTGTCAGTATAACCATTGTCAAGTCTAAAGCCATTCTGATACCTAATTCTTTATGAATGATCTGTCCTTCTTATATTACCTATTGAAGAATAAAAGTAAAAATAAGTTCACTGTTGAACAGTCTCATTTGGCCCTCCGTCCTGTGTCCTTCAAATTGAAAAGAAAAAAAAAAAAAAAAAGGCCCATCTTGGTTTTTCTTATGGTCACGGAAGGGGAATGCAAATCCCAAAATAATCTAAGGAGTCAATTATGGCTTTGTTTTCTCCTCAAACCCAGCAAGTGTGGAGCCACGGGAGGGTAAGGAAAAATGCCATCAGCTCATTGTTGTCACGAATCTGGCCTGTTAGGTTTGTGTGCAAGATGCAGGTACAGCTTGATCCAGCTGTGGGCACTGGCTGTGGAACAGTGAGGGGTGTGCCTGGCACCAGCGGGCCTGCCACAGGGAGCTTCCAGCACCAGCATCCCTGCACAGGGCACCTGCAGCTTCCCATCCACCCACTGGGGCTGGGGCTCTTCCCAGCACACACCTGCCCTGGTTAGGGGCTTGGTCCTCTGGGGCTCAGTTTCCCCAACTGTAAAATGGGAAGAAGAGGGCTAGTTTGGAAACTAAAGCAGTGACAAGATGTGGTTTGACAAACACCTAGCGCACAGTAGGTGCTCATATTTGCTGTAGAACTGTCTTCCAGAAATTTGGGGGCCGTTGGTTGGCTCAAGTGCTCGTGACAGACAGACCCTTGGAGGCTCTATCTGGAGAGGTCCCAGGCTAGTCTGACGCAAACGGCAGCCCCCTTGGCCGTGGCCCTGGAACTGCAGCATTCTGGGATTCAAGGGACTCCGGCCAGGAAGGGCTGGGCTACCAGCTCCTTCTGGTTCTCCTTAGGCCGCCCCTCCTCCCCCTCCCCTGCTGGGCAACATCCCTCTTCACAGTCCCCTTGGGACCCTCATGGCCCAAGTCCCATCAGCTCACCAGGGTCAAGCCAGGGGCCCTGAGCCTTTCAGAAAGGAGGCGGGACAAGGCCAGACTGCAGCTTGCAAGCCAGTAAACCGGGCCCACGCGGGCTGTGGTTGCTGAACCAGGTGGCTGTGGGCCTTCGGACCTGAGTGAGGATTGGGTTGGGGGTCTCCCTCGCAGACAGCGGAGCATGCCTGGGCCGGGTGGACATGCTCAGACAGAGGCAGAGACTGGGATGCAGGATCGGGAGCCGGCCCTTACCCTGAGGCTCTAGCGGCCGCCAAAGGGTGTGCTTTCCCTGGATGTGGGGTTGAGGGAGTGGGTGGTATCAGAAAGACTTCTGGGGGGCTGGGGAGGGGCAGGTGGGGCTGATGGGTGGGGACATCACTGGGTACCTGGCCAGGTGCTGGGAGAGGGCACCCTGTGTCCCCAAGGCCTGCTGGCGTGCTCTGATCACTCTCTCCTGGGTCATGGCTCTTGGGGCTTCACCCTCAGGGTCCCCTTCCCGGGCAGCCCACAGGTCTAACTAGACCAGGGCCTTGGGTACTGACACCTTTGTGGGAGGTTCGAGTAGGTTTCCAGCCACCTCCTTCCTCTTCCTGAATACTTTTCCAAGAGACCCTTTGGCCCAGCATTTTGGGCACGCTGTGGGTGGGGGTGGGGGCAGCGCCCGGGGCTCTGGCTGGCCCGCTCTGGGCCCGGGTCTCCAGCAGGCAAGGGCACACACAGGCCCACAGGGCCTTGAAAATGCTTGGCTTTAAGTTCTTTATAAAGTCAGAAGGAAAAGCAAAGAGAATAATGAATATATGATAATGAATCCAGCCTAGAGCACATTAATCTTTGTACCAACATAGCTGTAAAATATAATTAAGAATTTGTTTTAAATGGAGGAAGTGGTCCATGAAAGCATCATACAATGAAGCCACGGAAGTCGCCTTTCAGTCTTGGGTCACACGGACAAAATAGGCCTCGGGCCAAATGGGACGCAGGGTACATGCGGGGCTGAGTCACAGTGGGGTGACTGTTTTCCTCGTAGTGACAGATTTGCTGCCCTAGGCATCCTCAGGATGCAGGCCTTCAGGTTATGACTTTCAGATGCAGTAGATCCTTACTGGGTTCATCTGGACCCTCTTGGACAAGTCAAAATACAACTCAAACCAGCTTAATCCAGACTCAGTGACTGATAAGGTTATGTGTGGTCAAGATGCAGGTACAGCTTGATCCAGGGCTCAGATGGTGTAGTCAGGGTCCAGGCTGCACCTGTGGCTCTGAGATGGGCTCTCTCCTCTCTCAGTGTGTAAGCGTGAGTTCGGTCTGACGTATGTGTGAGGTCGCACTTGAAGATGACCCCCTGTCTGCCCCGCCCCCACCAATCCCTCTCCTGGGGCTGCAGGTGAACCCAGTCCACAGGACACATTGCCGGCCACTCCTCATTCCCACTGAACATGAGTTAGTGGTACCTTTAAAACAGGAGGGGTTGGTTGATGCCTCTATGACCTCGTCCCCTTGCTGCCTACGGGGAGACTGAGGTCCGTGGTCCACGACTCTGCACCCACCCTCTGTAGGCTTCGGGGTCTCCCTGTCTATGGGTCGGAGGCAGCTTGCACTGGCCTTTGTCTGTGCCCCTCTCTGGGCAAGTCAGCCCCCCACCCTCCTGGGGGCCACAGCCCCAGTGACTCCTGCACCCAGCTTGCATGGGGCCACGTGGCTCAAACCCTAAACGGCGCCCAGCTGCTCCCATGTGAGTGCGTCACCTCGTTGCTGTCCAGAGCATTCTGCAGACTTGCCCGCCTATGACCAAAGACTCCTCGCCATGGTCTTTCGGCCTACCTGGGCCTTAGGCCGTCCTGGGGGAGCTGGGGAGACCCCCTCTGCCCAGGGGCGGCCCATCCGTGGGGCTGCATGGCACCCTCCACCAAATGTCTCTGGCTATAGGCATTTGACAGTAAGAAAGCGACACCCTCTGTCCCGGGGACCTCACCTTTCCTTGGCTCCCCCAAACTGTCCAGCGGGCAGGACCCCAGGAGCGCTATCAGGGCCTGAGGACCATCCACCTGCTTCGCTCAGTCCCTGGGCAGGAGGCTGGCCCGGGGTTCTTTCCCCCTGCACAGGTGGGGGCTGCGGCCCTGGATGGGGAAGGGCCCGGGCGGGGCTGCCCGATGCCCTCCACTGCTCGCTGTGCAGAGCGTCTCCCCGTAGGCCTGCGCTCTGCACCTCGGGGTTCCCGTCCTCTGTGCCCTCGCTGCCCCGGCCCCAGACCTCACCTGCCCGGCTCTGCCAGCGGCGGCACCGCGGCCACGGCCATCGGGCCAATCCAGGAGAGGGGACAGGCGTTCCTAAGTCTGCCTCACGCCGGCTGTGGGATGGGTGAGTGCGTGCCCTTCCCCTCTCAGACATCCTAGAACGGGAGCTGCCGCTCATGCTGGGCAGAGAGGGGGAGGGGCTTCTGCAGCGCCCGACCACGTGACCTGGGCCATCTCTGAGACCCTTCATACCCACTCCGTGAGGTGGAGACTCAGGGACCCATTTGACAGATGAGGCCCCAGAGGTGAGCTGACCAACGTAGGGTCTCACAGCTCTGGGCCGTCAGGCTGCCAGGCCACGCCCATGGGCGCCAAAGCAATGTCCCCTGGTGACACGGACTTCCTAAGGGCTGGATGACCTGATGACCTCCTGGAATCCTGCCAACGAGCCTCAGGCGGTGTGGAGCCTGGCAGAGCCTCGCATGGTGAGGAGGTCCAGAGGTGACCCTCGGGTCAGCTGTCTCCTGTGGTCTAGAAGTCCAAGGTCAAGGCCCAGGACTGAGCTGGGTAAGGAGAGGGGGGACCAGAGTGCGGTCTGGGGGGAGACGCGCTGACCTCCCTAAATGCTGTGTCCGGGGCCGCTCGCCCTGGCCGTCCTGGCCCTGATCAGCCACCTGTTTCCAGCAGTGGGGGCAGGGCACGGGGAGCTGGGGGAGAGGTGGTGGGCCAGATTCGGGAAGTAAGGTCTGCTCAGAACATGAGGGCAGCCTGGAGCTGACCCAGCCTCGCCCGGAGGAGTTGGGTCTGTGGTTCTGAGAGTGGGTCTCCCTAGCCAGGGGCACTGTTGACACATCGTCACACTGTTATTTTTGGTTAAATATAACGTATTTCTTTCTGATTATAAAAGTAGCATATTCGTGTCCGACACAGCGGATCACCAGTGGATCACCTGGGTGCTGAGCCTGCCACCCGGTCCCACTCCCTGCTCGGACACCAGCAGGCGTGAGGCTTTGGATGCGCCATGGGTCTCCCCCGCCATGCGCAGCTGTGTACGAGGCATTTGACAGTAAGAAAGGGGGCTGCCCGTCTACTCTTCTGCGCTTTGACATTCAAGATCCCAAGGTTCAGAGTTCCAGAATTCAATGCGGTTTTTTGTTTTGGTGGTTTGCGGGGGGGGGGCTGCTATGGACTGAATGTGTCCCCTAAAATATATACGTCAAAGCCTTAATCCCCAAAGTGGAGGTGTTAGGAGGTGGGGGATCACCCTTGGGTGAGGATCAGGTCATGAGAGTGGGACTCCATGATGGGATTAGTGTCCTTATAGGAAGAGACGGAGAGAGGTGATGTCTCTGGGCCACGTGAGGACACAGCAAGAAGGTGGCCATCTGCACACCTGGGGGACAGAGGAACCAATCTGCTGGCCCCTCGGTTTCAGCCTTCCAGCCCCCAGAACCGTGAGGGATGGATGTCTGCTGGTGAAGCCCTCGTCCCTGGTGTTCTGTTGCAAGAGCCCGAGTGGACTAGAACCCCACACCTCTCTCCCACCCCAACCCTCGGTTGGCAGGTCATCTGCTCCCTTCTGGTTTCTGAGCAGACTCTGACCCCGGTGGGTAGACCTCTCGGGGGTCTGCAAGTGCCTGGATATGTCTTGGGCGTCACAGGTGCAGCCTGATGCCCACCTCCCGGGGACTGTCTCAGCAGCTGTGAGCCCCAGGGGATGCAGGCCCCAGAGAGGGCAGAGCCCCGTGGCCTGGGCTACTGGGCATCCTCTGGTCTGATTCCTCGGCCGGGCCTCCAGTCTGCCAGGAGTGGGCACCTGGACTCGGGGCAGCTTCCAGGATTTTTCCCCTCACCCAGACACCATGCGGTTTCCGGGGCCCCTGTTCCACACACCCTCCTGCCAAGGCCTAGGTTATCGCCTCCTCCCAGGGCCCGCGTCCAATGTCCTGCTTTCCTGAGCAGTCCCAGCTGGAGCACTCCAGCATGGGACGTGCCTCCCCATTCCTCCTAGCCTCCCCAGGTCTGCTGGCCTCCCCCCAGGCTGACCCTCTGCCTGTCTCTCCATCCACCTGCAGCTGCTCCCCAAACCCTGGCCGCCGCAAATATCAGTGCCAATGCCTTATATCTGTCCCGCTTCCTGGTCGGTCTCAGCGCAGGGGCCCCTGAGGGAGCAGAGGCATCCTGGTCCATCTCTGGGTCCCAGGTCTGGGAGAGATACTCCTGGGATGCACTCCCACCCTCCTCTCTTGGGATTGTCACTGTTCTGTCCCAGACGGCTGGGACACTTTGTCCTCCTTCTCCTCTAAGAACCAACTTGGGGGTCGGCATGGCACCTCTAGCAGAAAACCTTCCCCTGTTTCCCAAGAGGACCCAGTCCCCATATAAAGATCGGGCGCTGGCGACCTGTCCCATCCCCCCGGGAGCGTCACCCCGGTGTGGCAGGCTCTGAGCCAGGGGTGACATTGCTCATGCAGCATGACCCCTAGGCTTGACCCTAACTCAGGCGGGGTGTGATGAGGACTGGGCTCACCGAAGGGGGAGCACGGAGAGGGGTAGGGGGTGATGGTGAAATGAGTCTAGAAAGGCCAAATGCAGCCAGGTTCGGTTGCTGGCCTAGGTGACAGGCAGAGCCAGTCGATGCAGCTACAAGGCAGGACAGACTAGAGCAGGGTCCCCAACTTGGGCCCTGTGGACATTCGGGCCGGGGGATGTGTGGGGGTGGGGGAGGGGGCGTCCCGTGCCCGGGAGGAGGCTGAGCAGCATCCCTGGCCTCGGCCTGCCCGGTGCCAGCAGCACTCTGTCCGTGGGACCCTGCAGAAGCCTGCAGACATTGCCCGTGTCCCCTGGCTGAGAGCCCCTGGGTGAAGCCAGGGATGGACGGTCCCCCCGGCGTTCCTGGGGAGCCACTATTGTTCTCCATGTGGTGTGTTCATGCTGTGAAGATGCATCACATGGTCCACGGTCATCCGAGCCCTGCTCAGGATGCACTCAGGCCGGCCGGGGGCTGGTGGCCGGGCTTCCGTCCCGACCCTGCACTAGTAGGCGATCCCTGTGCTCGGAGTCCCCAGGGCCCGGCACACGGTAGGTCTCAGTGATGCCCCCGAGTGGGCGCACCTGGCACAAGGACATGGACAGCCAATCGAATGTGCGCGAGCAGTCTTCCGGGCCCTTGGCCGAACTGCTCCCACGCTTCCGTGGGCAAAAGATAAGCCTGCTGGAGTGAAGAGCCATGCTGGAGGAGGAGCACTGGGGCGGCGGGGTGGGGGGGGTGCCCCAGGAACCAGGCAGAAGCAACACCTGTGCGTGGGGAGGGGGAAAGCAGGCCTGCGGGTCCCACAGGGCACAGCCTCAGGGCAGTGAGCCTCGGGCAGGGGGAGGCCGGCCACTGAAGGACTAATCGGTGGACGGAACTCCTCCGTGTCCGAGGCCCGGGAGCCTCAGTATGGTCAAGAGGCGGGTTCCCTGGCTGGATCTGTGGATTCAGAGCAAGCCCATCCCCCCACCAGCAGGCTCCTCGGCGGACACCGGAGAAAACCAGAGAAGACTTGCACACCATGTCTGCAGGCTGACGTTAGGAGTTAGGAGGGTTTTCATTTTTTTCTTTGTGCTTTTCAGATTTTTCTACTGTGAACTGTTATTTTAACGTGAGGGAAAGGCCGTCAGCTTATTCCTTTTTTGAAGGAAGGAATGCAGCGAGAAGGAACAAGCAGACAGGGGCCGGGGCCGATGAGTTTAGCAGCAGAGCCTTCTGGCGCGGGCTGGCCGGGGCCCAGCAGAGCCACTGGGGTCCCCTGTTACACGTCTCCGGCCGGCGTCTGGCGGCCCCGGGCCGCGGGCTCTGACGGGAGATGGGCCCGCAGTGAAATCGGACTCGGGCTGGCCTGGGATGTGGGCCCCTCTGCCTCTTACAGCTGCAGGGGGGCGGGGGGGACGCCTGGGAAGCAGCCCGTTTCCTACAGTCTGGATGGGCCAAGAGGGGATGATTTCTCCAGCTGCGGCCCTTTCTTTGAAAAGGCCTTTAAAATAGATGATGGGGCAGGTCCTCACGGTCAAGTCCCGTCCTCCGAGCCCGCGGTAGAAAGGGCCTGAGGAGGCCCAAAGGTGGTTACGGGCTTGCCCCTCACACTCTGCTCAGCCTTCAGGGCCTGGCTCCAGTGCCGCTTCCTCCAGGAAGCACACCACCCTCCCCCTCAATTTCCTAGGCCCACAGTGCTCATTCCCTCGCCGGCTGTCCTAATGCGCTTCACCTGCCCTGTGCTGGGTCCCCAAGCTGGACAACCCCAGCCAGCCCCTGCAGAGGAGCCGGGAAGGGAGGATGCACACCTGGAGTGGTCCCACCGAGGCACGAGGAAGCTGGTGTTATCCACGCAGCTGTCCCTGTCTGGCTGCCACTGCTCTCCGGCCGGGGCTGGCGCACCCACAGCCTGAGATCAGCAGAGGCGGACAGAGGCGGCCCTCGGCCCCAGTGACGGGATGGTCTGCAGGTGAGCTGGCCAAGGTGCCAGGATGGATGCCACCGCACCTACTCCTGTGTCCCCATGGCCACCAGGACCTCTGAGGCTGCACCCCCACGGCCTGCCCAGAGACAGCATCCGATGAGCAGCATGTGCCCAGGACCCAGGGATGCCGCCTGCCTAGTCCCTGAGCCCCTCTTGCCTTGGGCCTCGAGCAAGTACTCGGAGAGCTTTGATGAAGGAAACAGAGAGCGAGCAGGGCCCGTACCAGCTCTGACTCAATCCTGGAGAGGCGACAAAGCATTCATTCCACACCTATTTGTCGTCAGCCCCGTACATGTCTGGCCCGGACCCTGAGCCTGTCACAGAAGCTGGTAGTGGCTTGGAGACCCAGACTCAAAAGCAGGACGCTCGGTCTCTATAAAAACAGGCGACGCCTGGGATCGGGTGGTGGCTTTGCGAGCAGCGTGGACGGAGCTCACAGCTTGGCTTTGGAATCAGATCCAGGCGCACATTCAGCGCGGCCACCTTTGTGCTGTGTGGCCCGGGCACACGCCTTATCCTCTCTGAGCTCGTCTCCTTGTCTGCACAAAGTTGGGACCAACTCGTTTACAAAGTCATGAGATGACATCCTGTACCTCGGGTGCTCAGATGCCTTCCTCGTGGGGCGTGGTCAACACAGCGGTGCTGCGGTAACGGGCAGCTGGATGGGCTCTGCCTGCCCAGGATGTGTGTCTAAGAGCAAAGGGTGCTGCAGCCTCGCCCCTTCTAAAGAACCCTCTCTGAGAGGGTGCCTGGGGCGCTGGATTACTAACCTTAGCTGTCCCCTGCTTCTGGCGAATGTGATGGAGGGTGGCGAGTGGTTGCCCAGGAGAGGGCTGGCCGGGCCCGTGGTCTCCACCTCCAGTGGGGACGGGTGTGTGCAGCCCCCAAGCCAGGTGAGAGGCCGGACAGACCCTCTTAGCTTGCTTGCAGCGAGGTGGAGCACAAGCTCAGCCCTGCGCAGGGAGCCGGGTCGGGAGCACTGGCCCATGGGGAGTGTGGTGGGTGAAGTGCCCACATTCCAGAGTGGACGCCACGTGGGCCTCTAGGAGTCTTCCTGCCAGGCAAGTGTCCCCAGGGAGAGCGTCTGAGTGGGGCGACCTGCCAGAGGCAGGGGAAGCGACAACAGTCACCCCTTCACCGCCCCTCCCCCAGTCTGACCCCAGCCCAGCAGGGGGCTTGTGAGCCGTGGACCAAATGGATTCTTCAATGAGTGCACGTGTCTTTGCACAAATGTGCATTTCTCTAGGATGGGTTTCAAGGAGTGGCATTGCTGGGCCAAAGGGCACGAGCATTTCAACCTCTAATAGACGGAGCCAAACCACACTGCAAGGTCCCCCACCTGTGGCATGTGAGTGGCCTGTGTCCCCATGCCCTCCCTGCAGTAGCCCTACAGCCCTCTCATCTGCCCCTGGATGGTAGGATGGCACCTTGTGGTTGCTTTCACTCAACTTATCCCAGCTCCAGAAAATCCGGGCTGGGACCACAGTCCTCAGAGGAGCTTCGTAGACACGGTCTCCAGCCTGCCTGCTATACTTCCTTCCAAAACACTGGGGACAGAGATCCCCATTTTACAGGTATTTTGAAACGGGCTCAGAGGACGTCCCTCACCCAAGGCCACACAGCACGTTTCCATGCTGACTCCACTGAGCCAGAGCCCTGACAACGTAAGAGCTGGCCATCCACGGTGGGCACACGCCCTGCACATGCCTCCCTCTGGGAACAAATCACCATCTCTGGCCTGTGCAACCAGAGTGAGTTCTTGAACTTCTCCAAGGTCAGTGGTTGTCCGGAAACATCTGATGAGTTGCTAGCATAGGGCTGGATGTGTATTCTATGTAACACTGCAGAACAGACATATGGAAGCCATTGACCATTCTGGGATGCTTTGTGGGGAAGACACCTCGACATGCTGGAGTCAGGAAAGGCCTTCATGGCCAGGGTCTCTGCTGGGCCCAGTGCCACAGGGGGAGACTCTGCTAAACAGGGAAGGGACTTGCTGCTCCTTGGGGACACCTGGGAGGAGAAAGGAGTAACATGCACAGAGCAGGTGGAGTGGGGTCAGAGGGGAAGGTGGCCTCCAGGGAGGGCTGGGGCTCCAGGGGGAACCCACCCTCCTGTGGGACTGTAAGGGTGTGATGTGTTTTCCCTTCTCTGCTCCCAACAAAATCTTCGGCAATTCAACATTTTCCTTTTATACCATTAGGTATATAGATTCTTTTTTTTTTTTAAGATTTTATTTATTTATTTGACAGAGAGAGAGATAGCGAGAGCAGGAACACAAGCAGGGGGAGTGGGAGAGGGAGAAGCAGGCTTCCCGTGGAGCAGGGAGCCCGATGCGGGGCTCGATCCCAGGACCCTGGGATCATGACCTGAGCCAAAGGCAGACGCTTAACGACTGAGCCACCCAGGCGCCCTAGATTCTTCTTGAGAAACACTGATGAAGGTAAAGATGATGATGTGATGATGGTGATGATGGCGATGGTGATGGCTGTTAATATTTTGGGGACACTTACTAAGTGCCAGACAGAAGTTTAATTTTGTTTGACCTGAATTATCCCATTAATCCTAATGAATCTTCTCTGAAGTGTACCTTTCTTATTCCCAGTGTGAGTCCATGCCCAGGTAGCTCCAGGTGAAAGATCTGCTCTTGTAGGTACAAGAGTCTAAGGGCAGCAAGAGAGGGGGCACCTGGATATGCTGAGCCTCGCAATGACTCCTGTGAGGATGGACTGCTATTCTGCTTCCCAGGTGCAAAAACTGAGTCCCAGAGAGGGAGAGTGACTTGGTCACAGAGCTGGGGATGACAGAGACAAGGTAAGGACTGAGGTCAGTTCAAACTCAAAGCTTTCATGAAGCACCTAGGTCAGTGCTGGGAAAGCAAAGATGAATCAGACAGGCCTTGTCCTCAAGGAGCCCAGTCTTCTGGGAGAGACAGGGCGGTAAGCTGCCAGCAGGGAAGGAGCAAGGAGGTTGCCCCCAGCCAGGTGGTCTGGAGGGCTTCCCAGAAGAGGCAGCATTTGGAGACAAGGAAGCATGATGAGACAGCAGGCCCATGGAGGCAACAGTCAGAGTTGTACCTGCTCTCCTCACATTCTCAGCCGAGGCTCCGTCCTGAGCCCCAACCTGCCGCTAGCCATGCAGAATATTGGCCTCAGCAGCCACCTTTCCAAAGCATATTTTTAGATCCAAGTTTGCTCTAAATGCAAACACATTGTCAAGATAGTAGCCAACTTGGGTCCCATCCATGAACAGGCCCTCTCTGAGATACCAAAATAGAAAATGGCTCTATTTATGGATGACACGGACTGTTGGCAGAGGTGCTGACTCCCTGGGGATGGAAGCCAGATTACAGCCCAGCCCTTGGATGACCTGACACGTCAATGCTTCCTACCCAAATACAGTATAAAAATGCATGCAGAAGCGTGTTAATCTTGTAAGACAGCAGCTTTCTACTCGGGCAAACCAGAGTGCAAGCAGACTTCAGGGAGAGAGAGTACAAATCCTACTTGATGGAAGTGAGTGTGCTTGAGAGAGTTAGTTGTTGTTATCATTACTTTTCTAAGTTAGAAAGCCATTGAATGGGAGCTGGGAGGACCTTTTGGACCATCTTCCTAATACAGAGGCTGTATCAGCCCCAGCTTGCTTACTGCATGCCCACTATAGGCAGGAGCTATGCTAGATACTTCACCTGCATCTGATCTCAATCTACATCACCAACCCATGATGAATGCACTATTATCCCATTTCATAGACGAGAAAACTGAGGCTCAGGGAGGGCAAGTTATTTGCTTTTCTAGCTAGGAAGTGGGAGGCTTCAGTTTTGAATTTAAGTCTGTTGAACCGCAAAGATCTCAGGTTCAATTTCTCCATGACATTGTTTCTCTGTCTTGCAGAACTTCCTCCTCCTATTCATCTCCAAAGGCTAGCTCAAATGTCACCTCCTCAAGGAAGCATGCCTTGCTCACCAGGCCAGGTTGGGTGCTTGTTCTGCAAGGATCACACTGAGACACCATTCCTGACAGACTGGGAGTCCCTGGAGGGCACAGACTCTGTGATCATTCCCGTTATCTCTTGAGCCCAGCCCAGACAACTCACTCAAGAGAGATTCGAAAATGCATGAATGAATGAAGCTTTTCTTTTCTACAGGGTGGGAAGCTGAGGCCCAGTGGGCAGGACAGTATAGGTCAGAGGGACCTGGATTTAGTTTATGGGCTGCCACTTTTTAAACATTCGGTGTGGAGCCTTGGTTCCTTGCGTGTGTTCGCGGGTGATGGCGGTGCTCCTATCGGGGGTTGGTGCGTGCTTCAGTCTGAGGATGAGACATCCCACGCTTGGCATACGGCTGGCGCGTGGCCAGGCTCCACGGATGATTGTGTTCATTGATGTGAAAAACCAGACCCCAATTCCACATAAGCCAGGGGAAGCAGACTGTCTTGTTTCATCTACACAAAGTACCAAAGTGCTGGTGGTGGGGGGGGGGTTCATTTTTCACTTTTAAAAATTGGGATAAAATATATATAACATAAAATTTAACATTTTAACCATTAAAAATATTTTATTGTGGTAAAATACACGTAACAGAAGATTGCCCATCTCAACTATATTTTTAAGTGTCTGGGTCAGTGGCGTTGAGTACATTCACGGTGTTGTGCAGTCAACCCATCCTCATCCCCAGAGCGCTTTCCATCTTCCCCAGCTGGAAGTGGGTCCCCATGAAATTCTGACTCCCCATTCCTCCCCCCGCCAGACCCTGGCACCCTCCCTCCCCCCACCATCTACTTTCTACCTCTGTGGATTCGACTCCGCTAGGGGCCTCCTCTAAGTAGAATGACCCAGGATTTGTCCTTCAGTGACAGGCTCATCTCACTGAGCATAATGTCCCCCAGGCTCATCCATGGGGTAGCAGGTGTCAGAACGTCCTTCCTTTTTAAGACTGAAAAACATTCCCGACCTGTATGGATGGACCATATTGGATTTAACCATTCCTCCATTGATGGATATTTGGGGGGGTTCCAGGATCTGGGTTTGGGCCTCTGTCCTCTGACTTGGGGAAGAATCCATGAAAAGGTCATGATACATGGCTGTCGTGACTCAGCAAACTTCCTGAGCACCTGCCCCGTGAGCACGTGCACCCTCGGAGCTGCACGCACGAGCATGGGGAGGCCCGGCTACCGCAACTGTAGGCACACAGATTCACGCCCACGCCCGCGCATGCGTATGCGGTGGGTATGGGTGTCAATGGGAGGGGACGCACAGACCTGGACAGAAGGCTGGACGAGCTGACAGCTGCTGGGGGCACCAAGCACGAGAGGTGTTCAAGCCCCACTGGGAAGGAAACAACAAGAAAGTGGTATTTTCCAGAGCTCTTCACGGGAAGACAGCTGTGTGTGCAAGCGGGGTGCCATCGCAGGGTCTGCGGAGCCCTAGGGTGAGGGTCTGCACGCCCCTCCGCAGAGGGCCAGCCGGCAAGCCTTCCACACTCCGCTCACCATTTATAGCCCCTGTCCTCTTTCTCCTTGCACCTACCAAAGGACCGCAAAGCCTCTAGAGAGAAAAGAGCATTTATCCACAGAGGAGAGGCAACTATACTGACCCCCGCGCCCATCACAGCAACAGTAGATCCTGCTGGCCAAGTGATGACCGTGTGCAGCTAGAAATCAGGACAGTAGCTGCCTGTGGCGCATGGGAGGGTTGCATGTATTCAAAGAGGAGCAGCGGAGACACATGTATCAGGATGCTACAGTGTACCAGGGCTGGCCGAAAGGTTCACAGTTCAATTATATTTTCTATTCTTTGCTGTGCACTTGAAGTATTTCATAATTGAATTCTTTTTCATATTAAAAATATCAACAAAGCAAAAGGGATTTAAAACATGTTTTAAGGGGTGCCAGATTTCTAACCTCCTGCAGCATCTCATGCGTCTGCCTGCCCCGGGGTTTTGTCCATAGCTGCAGATGCTCTGGGTAGCCATTCACATGCCCTCCCCATGACCATCCCCAGGCTTCAGACAGTATCTTACTGCCGCTTTGCTCAAGTGCTTCCCTCTGGGCTCGCCCAGGGCACACCTGCAGAGCTGCCCTTCGCCAGTGACAGTGGGGGCTGGGCCATAGTCACCCAGCTCCCTGTCCCCTCAGGTGGACAGTGCTGCGTGGTTCACACTGTCTCCCAGAGGTGCCATGGCAGTGACCTGCTCACCGTCCCTTAGCTTCCTTTCCTTCCCTATCTAAACTCTCCACTCGTCACAGTGCTTCTGGGGGTCACCTCTCAAATAGAGCACTCACGCCCCCGTCCTCGTCTCTGAGCCTGCCTCTGGGGACCCAGCCTCAGCACCGTGTGGGTAAATGCTTGCCTGTGGGTGTCCCTCCAACCCTCACCTCCTGCAAGCTCCTCTGGTCACCATCCCATGGTACCCATTTATTTCTGCACACCTGTTCCTCAGTGACAATAATTTCAATTCTGGCATCTGACAAGTCTGTCATTACCATTGAGAATGAGTAGAAAAAGGGGTTCCCAGGTGGGGACAGAACTCAGAGGTAAAGCTGACGACAGGGCAGCAGTAGAGAGGGTTTGCAGGGAAGCTGCAGGAGAGCTCAAGGAGGCTGATAAGCATGCAGGTGAGCCAGGTCCTGGAGCTGCAGGGTCCTCCAGGTGCACTGAGGGGAACCGGGCAGATGCCTCTGCGGGAGGAGGGCCCAGGCCTGGTGGGGGATGCCCAACTGTGGGATAAATTTGCCCACAGTGCCCCAAGCACTGGAGCTGTGTATTGCCTCAAGGCCCCAGGTGGGCCTGAAGCGGGGGTGAGGAGGGCTGTATCAGATGGTTGCAGAGGAGTAACACAGAGGAAGGCCTGGTCTCTGTGTGACCAGCTGCAGAGCAGGTGAGCTGGGGGAAGGCAGACACAAAGGGCAGGCTTTGTAAAGACTCTGTGTTTCTCAGTAACACTGTGATTTGGGTCATGGACATTCTATTTATCTAAAAGGCGGTCTTTGCTGTTTTATTTCAGTGAATGCAAAAACACACAAATGGTCCTGTTTGCCCGCTTGCCTAGACTGGCCTGTAGTTTACTAAGCTCCTGTTTTGTCAGGAGGTTTGCACAGAGCTCAGCCCTTGCAGGTGAGGAGGAAGCCATGAGGGGCCATTCTCCATGTGTGCAAGTTTACTGGTATATGGGGGGGAACCTGCCCTGCCTAAGTTCTGCCACTGAGATTCCGGCATCCCCTTGCCACCTGAAGGAGTGCTATCCCCGTGCCTATGTGGGGGCCAGCTCCTGGGAACCCTGTCAGCTGAAGGAGGAGAGAGGAGCAGAACTGGGTCCATTTGGAAGGTTTGTTTTCAGAACCAGAAGTGGGACTGGTGGCTCTGGGTGTCCACTGTGGGCTGGACCCTGGGACCCACCTGTCTGTGTGCTGCATCGCCCCCTGGTTAACCCACTTCTAGACAGTACCACTCAAATCCAAGGTCAGAGCAGACTTGTCTGCCTACGGCTGTACATCCTGGGAAGCAGCAGTAAAGCTTCTGGAGGATCAGGAGGCTTTTCCCAATTCCACCAGGACACACTTGGGCGGGAGGGAATGGTCAGGTGGTGTTCTGACAACTCTGTGACGTGCATATTAACGGCCTCAATGTGCTGAGGCTCAGAGAGTTTACCAGGCATGACAGAACCAGGATTTGCAGCCAGGTCCGAGCAGGAGTCTGCTCCTTCCTTGTGCTGTGCCTACCCCCACAATCTCATGTTGGGTCCTGGGGAGGGGACCTCAGTAAAGAAATCTAGAAATTAAACTAAAGACATTTTTATCTTTAGTTTGGACCCAAGTGTGCATTTACTCCCCTCCTGTCTCCTAGTCCCAGGGAAATGACAGGAGGGAGGTACAGAGTGAAGCAATTTAAAAAGCTGTCTGGGCCTGAGCAGTGGCCACAAACTGATGGGAGATTCTAACAAGTTTCTGGGAGACTAATCACTGCTGGGAGCAGAGGGGTCACAGCTAAGGGAATGGGCCAAGGAGAGCCACCTGGGTTTGCAGAGAAGAGGGAGAGGAGGTGAGGGGATGGAGGCCTGCTTGCTGGTGAACCGAGCTGGTGGCAGAGGAAGCCATCCAGCTCCTCTGCAGATGTGAGGTCTCCAAGGGCAGTGTGGCATTCCAGAGGAAGGCCTCTTTGTATTGTCAGTGGGGTGAGGATCCCGGCTGCCCCATTCAGCACACCCTCTGTGAAGCCTGCCAGGAGACACAGTGCCCGGGACCCACAGATCATGGCCCACTTCTCTCTCGGCAGAGAAACCTGCAGAGCTATAATGCACTTCCATTAATTAGCCAATTCCCTAAGTCACATGTTCCAGCAGACCAACAAGGACCAGCTGATATTAGAGGAGAAGCAGGAGTAGCCAGGAGAAGGATCGAGGTGGAGAAACAGAGCTGAATCCAAAGAGAATGGAGTTGACACTGTTTTCAGACAGGCTGACCTAAAAACATAGTAATTACTATCCAGGAGGGATGTGGCATCCATAAAACAAGAATTGGTTACTACAGAAAAAAAAAAAAGGGTCAATTGGAGAACAAGAAAGAATTTATGGAAGAGTTACAGAGAATAAATAGAAGGAAAAGTCAAAGAGATCTTCTTGAGCTTAGATAACCAAAGACAAAGAAACGGAGAGAGGGGGTAATAGAGGGGTGACAGCTAATGACATATTTTGAGTGAATACCCTGTGCCAGGCACTATGTAAAGTGTTTTAATGATTTAATCCCCAGGTGGGCATTATGATGATCCCCATTTTACAGAAATGAGAAAACTGAGGAATGAGAAGTCACCTGGCCATGGCCCCAGCTAGAAAGTCTTAAAGTGGAAATTCAGTTGCAGGTTGTCTGGTCCCAGACTGCTCCAAACACAATGAGCAGCAGCACCTAAAAGGAGTTCCAGAAAAAACAACCTGGCTGATGCAGCTGAAGCAGCACTGGGGAGAAGTTCTACCTTCTGGTGCATATATTGAAAAAGGGGGGAGGTCGATTAAACCCAAAAAAGAAAGTAGAAGAAATAATAAGCGTAAGAGCAGAAATGAATGAAATAGGAAACAAAACAAATACACGATGGAGAAGATCAACAAATCCAAATCTTGGTTTTTTTTTTTAAGAGTAGTAAAATTTATAACCTCCTGGCAAGACTAAGCAAGAAAAAAAGAGAGAAGACACAAATAGTGATGTCAAGAGTAAAAATAGGGACATAACTGTAGAAACTGAAGACATTCAAGAAATAAAAAGAGGAGGGGCGCCTGGCTGGCTCAGTTGGTGGAGCATACGACTCTTGATCTCAAGGTCATGAGTTTGAGCCCCATGTTGGGTATAGAGAGTACTAAAAAAAATAAACAAAACTTAAAAAAATAAAAAGAGGAAATCATGAATAATTTTATGCCAATACTTTGAAATTTAGATGAAACGAACACATTTCCAGAGAAATACAACTTACGTAAGCTGACACAAGAAGAAATAGAAAATCAAAATAGTCCCGTAGCTATTAAAGAAAATGAATCCACTATTTAAGCCTTCCCACAAACATAACTCCAGGAGTAGATGCCTATTCTAAAATTCTATCATCATTTAGGAGAGAAATGCCAATCTTATACCAACTTTCTCAGAGAAGAGAAAGGGGGTAGAAACTGCCTAAGTCATGTTAGAAGGCTATTTTAGGAGCAAACTCCTATGTGAACCTTGGGAAAAAGGGAGATTGCAGACCTAGTGCACTTATGAACACAAAAATCTCAAGCAAAATATTAGCAAGAATATAAAAAAGGATAAGATATCATAATAAAATCTGGTTTTGTCCAGTCATTCAAGGTTGGTAAAATATTTCAAAATCAATGCATTTTCCTACATTAACAGAACAAGGAAGAGATCATTTGATCATGTTAGTAGAAGCAGAAAAGGCTTTGTTAACATCAGTATTCATGCATAATAAAAGCTCTTAGCAAACTAGGAATAAAAGGGAACTTTCTTAAGCTGACAAAGGGTAACTACAACAAACCTACAGCAAACGTTGTTTTCAATGGTGAAATGTTGACAGATTTGCCTTTGAGATCAAGAACAAGATTAAAATGTCCATTCTCATTATTTCTGCATGACCTTGAACTAGAGGTTTAGCCAGTGCAGTGAGGCAAGAAGAAGTAAAAGGTATTAGGATTGAAAAGGAAGAAATAAAACTCATTATTTGTATGTGATGTGATTGACTATGTAGAAAATCCAAAATAATCAATTGTGAGAATTAACAAGCGATTTTGGCAAGATTGTTGTCTATGAGGCCAGTATAAAACATGATGAAAAATAAGAAATCTTAAGAACAAATTGATATACCAGAAAAGTGGGAAATTAAAACAAAAATTAAAGGATACCATTTATGATATTAGATGGAAGCTATTTACACAGAAAATTATACATAATTTGGAGAAATTAATGAAAATGCAAATAAATGGGGGAACACCCACGTTCATGTATTAGAAGCCTGAATATCATATAAGTGTCACCTCTCTCAGAACTGACCTATAGATTCAATGCCTTTCTAACCAAATTCACAAGGGGTGGAACTTGGTAAATTTATTCTAAAATGTATGCAGAAAAGCAAAGAATCAAGAGAGTGAAGCACTCTTGAAGGAAAAGCACAGCATGGTGGCTTTACTGCACTGGATAACAAATTCTATCATAAAGCTGAAATAACTAGGGTGGGGTGGTGCTGGGGCAAGGACTCAGAGAAAGATCAATAGGGCAAAAGGAGTCCAGAGACAGATCTACACGCATATGGGAGCTTGGTTTATGGCAAAGGAAGAAAGACGTGCCTTCCAAATAAATTGTTTATGCGACAATTAGATGCCCATATATCCACATGGAACAAGTGAAATTTGACCTCTCCTGTGCTCCACGCACAAGAGTCATCTAGTGTAAAACGTGAAATAATCAAGTGTCAGGAAGCTAACAGACAGGTAGGCACCCGGGACAGGAAGGAGCTGGAAGGGGGTGGTTACCACCGAGCAGGGTTGTTGGGAGCCTGTGGGGGGGATGTGGCAGTGTGGGAGGCTGTCAGTGCTCTGGCTCTTGGGAGTGGTGATGTGCGTTTGCTTTCTGAGAATACAGATGACCCTTGAGTGACACAGGTTTGGACTCTGAGGATCTGCCTAGACGAGGATTTTCTTGGGTAGAACAGAACAACACTGTAATCGTATTTTCTCTTCCTCGCGATTGTCTCAGTAACATTTTTTTTCTCTAGCTTACTTTCTTATACAGGACGTGATACATATACAAAATACGTGTTCATCAATGTTTTTTGTTATTGGTAGGGCTTCTGGTCAACAGCAGATTATTAGTAGTTATGTTCTGGGGGGAGTCAAAAGTTATATGTGGATTTTGACCGCATGGAGGATCAGAGCCTCTAACACCCACCGTGTCCAAGGGTCAGCTGTACATTCAAGTGTTAGGTTTGGGCACTTTTCTGTATGTGAGTCACGCTTCATGATAAAAATGATTTGAAAAAAATGAAAACGTTCCAAGCATGTCAGCTCTTCACTCGCCGCCCCGCCCCTGTATTTCTTTGTGAAAACATTTCCTGGAGGAAACATTTCAACCAAAATGGAAAAGAAATGTATAAAAAGGAAAGAAATTGAATCAGGAAAAGTAGGTGTAACCCTGATGTGTGGAGTGAAAAAAAATGTCCACAGGTATGCATCATGCCGAAAATTGGTGCAACTGAGGGCTGAACAGTTCCACGGACGTGTGTCGTGTATACGCCTCTATGTACTCTGCTAAAGTCAGAGTGTTGGCAGGTCTGGGTCCTCCTGGAGGCCCCAGGGGAGAACCCTGTCCTCCAGCTTCTAGAGACTCCCTGTGTACCCCAGCCCCTTCCTCACATTCCCCAGCCTCTGCTTCCGACCTTCTGTCTCCCACTCTGACCCTCCCGCCTCCCTCCAATCAGGACCCTGTGACCCCAGGGCCTGCCCGGATCATCCAGGATAACCTCCCATGTCAGGAGCCTTCCCTTGACCATGGCTGTGAGGTCTCCTTGGCTGTGTGTGCGGTTCCGGGGTTATGATGCAGATGGTCGGAGGGAACAGAGCAGGCACGAGGGAGCCTGGGCAGCATCCAGTGAAGGCTGGAGGAAGCAGGTGGAGTGGAGGGAGAGAGTGCAGAGTCGGACCCCAAAAGACCTGAAGAATGTGGACCAAGAGCAGGGGAACAGGCGTGTCCACATAGACACAGGGCTGGGGCAGGTGTCCCCAGGTACTGCTCAAGCCAGGGTAACAGTGGCAGGTGCCCTGCGGTTTTCCTGGCGTCTGACCCATTCCAGAGCTTCCATCTTTGGCCACCCGTGTTCTGGATCCACTAATCCCCTTGGGGGTCGGGAGGGGCCCTGGAAGGAGGATGAGGCCGTGACCCTCAGGATCTGCCACTCCTGGAGAACCTGGCCTGGCCCTACGCACTCAGGCGGCGGATGTTTGTCCTGCTGCAGCTGTGGCCACAGCTGTCTATTTCAGCCCAGCCCTGGTCCCCTGGAGGCCAGCCAGGAGCTCACGTGTGACCCCAAGTCCTACTTTCTGGGCCTCAGTTCCCGCCCCTGTCCAATGGGGCATTTGGAGTCAGGGACCCGTGATGCTCCTTCTGGCCCTGTCCTTCCTGGATTCCAGGTGTTTGCAAGGGCCCCCAAGGCTGGAACAGGGTGCTCCTCCCTGAGGGCGCTGCCCTTGTCAGCACCCCGTTTATGGCTCCCAGGACAGACAGCAGAGGGGTGGGCTGTAAACCCAGCCACCGGTGCTTGCGTCAGGAGCATTAAGGTTGCACAACAGCGCTCGGCCCCTGGCAGGCTCTGGAAAAGTTGTTTTTCAGGGGGTGCAGCTGGAGGAGCATCAGGGAAGTCAGCTCCTCCCAGCTTGGGGTGTGGGGGGCAGGGCTGGGTGGCTGGTGGAGGACGGAGGGCCTGACCGCCGCAGAGCCCACTCCCACTGCTGCAGCCCCCAGCCTTCCTGGGTGCAGAAGCCCAGAGCTGGAGTCCCCAGCACGGGTCAGCCAGAAAGGGGCAAAGCCAAGACCACACCCAGGCTGGGCTGACCCCTGAGCTCAGAGACCTGCACCTCCCACATCCTACCTCCCAGATGGACAACCTGAAGCTGGGGGGGATGGCCCTGGTCATCCAGGAGGCTCCTGGCAGGGAGTGAAGGGATGTGAAGTGACATTTGGGGCACTTTGGGGGTCAGACCCTGAACCAGGAGCCTCTATATGACATTTAATTCAGTGTTGACTACAGCAAAGCCAGTGCCTTCCGGCCGAGCCCCGCTCGTCCCGGGGAACCACCACCGCCTTGCTGTGCCCTGCCCTTGCCTCTTTCTGGCCCTGCCCTCCAAACTCAAGGGTTTCGGGGTGGCGGCAGCAGGGAAGGAGTGAAGCTGACAGTTCGGCTGCCACCGATGCCCTTGGAGGCCATATTTGGGGAGCCCGGTCTATCCCAGTTCCAGACTTGGGGGCGAAGTCCCTGAGATGTCCAAGATCCTGGACAAGACCCGCTGGTGCCCTGCCCGCGGCCCCCCACCCCCGCCACCTCTGAGGTCTCCTGCCACTGCAAGGGACAGTTCTGGGCTGTCAGCCATCAGTGGTAGCTCGGGGACCTGCGGCCCTCATGCCCCTCCTCAGCCTGAGGGTTTTCTCCCGCACTGAACACAGTAGCTCAGCCTCACGCAGGCCAGCCGGGTGCCAGGACCTCACTCCCCCCAGGGCAGGCCCGCAGCCTCGATGTGGCCCGAGCGTGGGGACGAGTGCTCGGTGCACGTGGTAATCGGAGCTCACGGATTGCAAAACTGGGGTGTTGAACCAGAGCACAGCGTCCTCATTGAAAGCTGCTCGCGAGAGTTTCTGGTCCTTCTCCGGGTGTGGGTGCCAGGGGCTCTTGGGTCCGATTCTCCCCATCACGCTGGCCGGCCACAGGGCACACAGCCGGCTGGACCCACAATCACTGACGCCGGGTATGCCTGTCTCCAGGGATGTCCCGTGAGTCCCTCCAGGTACCACACAGAATTCCCCCTGCTGCCACACTGGCTGAGGCCACCTGAAAACTGCCCTGTGGCGGGCTCATTTAAATTAAGCCTCAGGCTCTCGGAGCTTGGAGGGGCTTGAAGTCCTGTGGTTGTTCGCCCCTCCCTAAGGGGAAGGTGGCCGGGGTCACATGGCTGCCCAGAGGCCAGCTGGGGGCAGACCCTGCCGCCCTGCGAGGCTTGGACCAGGGGGGGTCTCTATCCCCCCCTGGGCTTGGTGGTCCAGAACCCAGGCCTGGGCCCCTCGCTCTCAGATCTGCTGGCGCCCCTCACCCTCACCCTGGTGCTCCCACTGGCTACCCGGGGGGCTTGCCCTGGCACGTCATAGCTTTCGATGCCGTTTGCAGACCCCCGTGTCCGGCAATCTGCTTTGTCTCTTCCTGCCTCGTTTCCCCATCGCTGGGTAGTCTGTGGTGAGGTGACCTGGAGCAGATACAGAGAAGCTTTAGGGGACATGTAGCGCGGCTTAGGTGGGGCGCCCTGTAAGCCGGGCACCTTTCCAAGTGCTCGGCCCCTCACCTCTGGGGCGGTGGCATCTGTGTCCCTCCTCCCCCAGCGAGAGGACAGGGCAGGGGCAGGGAAGCGTCTTGCCTGAGACCACAGACCAGGAGGAAGTCGGGGAGCTGGCCCAATGCCCCTGAGCTCAGGGTGGTGTCCCCGGCCCTCGGTTGGCTGGCGTGTCAGCTCTGGATCCAAGAGAGGCTGTGGCCGGGCGGTGGGCTACCCAGAGTCCCCTGCTGGCTAAGGACCATGTGCTCGTAAACTTTAATTTCCACACAGTAGAGAAACATATAATACAAGCAAACGGGGGTCCACTATACAGCGAAGCTCACAAATACACCTCACCACACGTGCGCTCCCCAGCCGCTCTGGGGGCCGATTCTGTGAGCCGGTGGCCCCGTGCAGAACGGCGCAGGGGAGGCGAAGCCGGCTCAGTCCTTGCAACCCCTCCCCCCATCAGGACACTTCCTCTGCCCGCCGGCCCATTGTCACCACCAGGGGGACAAGCAGCCTCCCAGACACTCTGCTCCTGGCCAGTCTCTCTCCCGCCTGGGAAGGTGAACCTCATCACCAGCCACAGGGTTGGGCTGGGAAACCAGGGGACATCCCTTAGGGGCCTGCTCTGGGCCAGGTCCCCACACTTGACGCCCCAAGCGGGTCAGACGCAGCCACCGTCCAGGTCCTCCAGGCTGGCGGAGCGACAGCCTTGGTCATTCAATGTGGTGGGCACTGTGGTGTCTGGGGCAGGGGCTGGGAGACCTTCGTCGGGGAGGACAGGCTGGGGAACTGATCTGAGCAGGTGAGTGGGAGCAGGGGGTGGGGTAGGCACAGGTTGGGCATTTAGACAGAGGTTGGACAGGTATAAAGGCAAGGGAGTAGAAGGGAGGGTGGGACCTGTGGGGAACTCCAGAGGGGTGTTCTAGATATCCTGGGCACTTGGAAGGTGGCCGTCAGGAGCATCTGTACGAGGGGGACACCGGCTGCCCCCGTGGCACAGTGATGTGGGAGTGTCAACCTTCCCGAAGGCTGAGGTGGGTCCCTGGCCAAGCCCTGCCTGTGGCTCTGCCCCTGGATGGCCAGAAGGAGGCCACCGGCCCTGCTGAGGACCATCCGTGGTCCTTCGTCCTGACCCTGTGCGCGTCAGCGGCTCTGGACGGGAGCTCTCGGCCGGCACCTGTCCCGGGCTGCAGGCTCTGGCACGTGGCGACATGGGGAGGGGCCCCACACTCACAGGACCACCTCGGGCGCGATGCTGAACAGGAGGTCATCATTCCCCCGCCGCACCTCCAGCAGCAGAGGGGACTCCGTCAGGATGGCCTCCTGCAGTTCGCTCGAGTCCGCCAGAGGGCGCCCGTTGACCTTGACGATGATGTCGCCATCTTGGATGCCCCCTCTGCCCAATGGAGAGACACCCAGTCACTGCACATCCCCGCGAGGCTGGGACCCCGCTCAGGGGACGATTCGGTTAAACAGCAGCAGTTAAGAAAAATCATTTCAACAGGTAAGAACAGCGTCCTGACCGCAAGGTTCTCACACCAGATGGAAACCGATGTCCTCCAATGGGCTAGTGCTTTGTGAGCCTGCTTCTTCTCTACATTACAAGGGCTGGGTTCAAGTTCTGGCTGCAGCCTTTTTGGCTGGGCTGCCACAGGCCAAGCACTTGGCCCCTTTGAGCCTCAGTGTCCACATTGGCAGTCCCATGTGGGAACAGGCCTGCAGATTACGAGGTCCAGGCTGCAGTGAGGGCTGACTGATGAGGCAGCGTCGGTCAGCAGCAGACGCCCTTGCCACTGAGCCCACCGCTCTGGCTCTTGAGGCGGCCTGCCCGGGGTCCCTCCCAGTAACTGCTGAAACCCTGAATAAGGGGCCTGAGTGTGGTGGCTACTCATTGGCTTCACAGACCTATGTTCCAGCAAGTTCTGCTGCAGGCCAGCTGTGGACCGAGCACCCGTGCAGCCTCTGAAGCACCATGACAGAAAACAGGAAGAGGGGTCCTGTTCAGGGGCGGGGGCCCTGCGGGGCTGGAGGCCTGCCTGCCCGGCTCCTCTCCACTCCGCACCCTGCCCTCGCCCCTCACAGACGCCCTGTGCACGACCTGCAGCTCCGGGGATTACTGTGTAGACCACTGGTCGAATGAGCCCACCTACCGTACAGACGCACACCTGGGGCAGAGGAGGGAAGGGCTTGCTTGGAGCCCCTCTGGGGCCTGGATCAGCCGTGCAAGCACGAGGCGCCTACACTACACGGGCTGGCTCAGCTCACGGCGCGGCAAACAGTCAACCGTCCTCCGGTACTCGGCAGTTTCAAAGAGAACGGTGCTTTGTCTCATTTGATCTTTACAAAGCCTCCTCAGGGGAGAAAGAGTAGGTCGAACTGTGCCCATTTTGCAGATGAGGAAACAGGCCCAGGAAGACCCCAGTGCGCCCACCGAGCTGGTGGGAGTTGGGCTGGATTGGGGATTGAGCTCTGGGGGGGTCTCCACTACTCTGTCTCTCTAGACCCAAAGCAGAGGACACGGTGGGCTGAGGAAGAGCACTGCCAATGCTCTAAGGGGTACCTCATCTCTCCAGCCTGCCCCTGGCTTAGGCGATAGGCCAGAATCCCACCTGCCACTTCTGTGCCATGTCATGTGCCGGCGGGGGTGGTGGTGGTGGTGGCTCAAGGTCACGCAAGGTCACTGAAGCGGGCCCACCCTAGGCCTCATGCCCACCCAACCCCACCCGCCAGGATGTCTGATTGCCTCCTGTCCAGTGTCCCTGCTTCCCGTAGTGCAGCCTACCTCTGAGAAGGTGAGTTTGGGACAACCTCTTGCACATAAATCCCACTGCTGACCGACGGGAAGTCTGGGTTGCTGGCCTTTAGTTCTTCTACCAAACTGAAAAGGAAGTTCCACAATGAACACACTTCTTCTGAGCCTCCGTGGCACAAAGCTGCCCTCCCTCCCCCACCACCCACGCCAGAAGAGGCATCTCCTTTGGACCCCAACACTGCTCTGTCCTACCACTGACCACTCTGGGTTGTCACTGGTTCTTCTCAGTGTCCCCCACTTGACATGGGATCCTCAAGAGAAAGCTTACTGAAGGTGGATGGTTAGAAGTGTGGATAGGGGAGGGTGATGGATAGATGGGAGGGTGGGTGGGAGGAGGGATGAGAGAAAGGAAGGAAAGGTAGAAGGATGGATGAACAAATGGATGGATGGATGGATGGATGGATGGATGGATGGATGGATGGAAGGATGGATAAATGGATAGATGAAAGATGAGCAATGAGTGAGTCATGGACTGGATAGACAGAGGCTGGACAGACGGTGGGATGGATGGATGGATGGATGGATGGATGGATGGATGGTGTGATGGATGGATAGATGGATGGTGTGATAGACTGATGGAAGGGTGGTGTGATAGATGGATGGACAAATGGTGTGATGGATGAATGGATGAAAGTCAGAAAGAAAGAACACATTTAATAGATAAAAGTTGGTATATTGGTCTTGATTACAAACGACTGTCAGATTTAATCCCTAGATTAACAGTTAATGAAATGGGAAGAATGATCATTTTAGGGACTGTATAGTTTTGAGGGTATAATCAGTTGAGCATGCCTTAGTTTTCCCGAGAGCACCCAATGCTCCTCCTTCTCCAAATCCTTGGACTTGATTTTGCATATTTTTCACTCTGATTCCCTTCCTTTCCCGTCTTTCTCCTTTTCCTTACACACACCACCCTTTATTCCACTATCAGTGTTTCCAGCCACCCACTCTGCTACAGACATGATACCAACGAGCAGGACAGAGTCCTCACTCCCAAGGAGCTCAGGTTCAAAGTTGAGGGGTGCAGGGCACAAACAGGCAATTCCAACCCATGGGGCCAGTGCAATGCTTGGAAAGGAAGCACAGCTATGCGGGGGGAAAAGGTGGAACTCCCCCCACTTGAGTGGCATGGTGAGTAGAACAGTGTCTCCCCAAAATTCATGCCCACCCAGAACCTCAGAATGTGACCTTTTGTACAAATAGGGTCTTTAAAGATCTAACTGGTTAAGAACCTCTAGGTAGTGTCATCCTGACTTAGGGTGGGACCTAAATCCAAGGACTGGTGTTTTTATAGAAAGAAGAGGGAGATTTGGACACAGACAGAGGAGGCCACAATCTGCAGATGGAGGCAGAGATTGGGGTGATGTGGCTACAAGCCAAGAAACACCTGGAGCCCCCAGAAGCAGGGAGAGCAAAGAGGAACTCCCCACAGAGCCTCCAGTGGGAGCACAGACCTGCTGACGCTCTGATTTTGGACTACTAGCATCCAGAATAGCAAGATAATGAATTCCTATTGTCTTAAGCCACCCAGTTTGTGGTAATTTGTATGGCAGCCATAGAAGCTTTCTTCCTGGAGGAGGGGGCACCTGAATGGAGTCCTGAGGGAGCTGAAGGAACCAATCAGACAAAGGGGGAAAAGGCATTGTAGGCAGAGGGCTGGCCTGAGCAGAGGCTTGGGAGTCTGAGTGTCTGGCCCTTAGGAACACCTGCAGGTGGCCAGACACAGCTGGGCAGGGTCTTGGAGGAGAGCTGAGGAGAGGGATGAGGATGGAGGGGTAACAGGGTTGCATCCTCAGACACTCACCTCGGTGTGATGGTCCGCATCCGTATGCCAATGAATCGCTTCTTCCAGTCTGGGAACAAAATAGGACAGGACTCCGTTAGAGCCACTATGAAAGCCTCTGCCCTCCTTGAAGAGCCATGTGGGGCCGAAATTCCCCCCAGGAGCAAAAAGCAGCAGAATCCATCCCACGTGGTCACAGGCTAGAGCTGCCTCTATCCTCCAGGCTGCTGTTGAGGGGCTGGGAGATGTCCTGCCTAGTCTGGTAACTTCAGGCTCACCCTTGCTCTCAGGCCCCATGCAACCACATCAGCTCCCACAGCTGCTTGGCTGCTGAGCCCCACACCCAAACCCCAACGGCCAGTGGGGCTCTCCTCTCCAGCCTCCATCTCACAGGCTCCCCAAACTTGCCTGCTCAGATCTGAACTTGTTACCTTCTCCTGCCTTCCCCATAAATTATAACATTAGCCTATAATGCCCAGTGAGCACTAGCCATGTGCCAGGCCCTCCAGTTGGAGACTTAAACACACAACTCGCCAAGGCTGCGCCAGCCTGTGACTTAAAAAGTGTTTTAACCCCAGAAATAGCATTTACCTATTTGGAACCATAAAACAAGTCTCAGTACAATTAAAGTGTCTTATAAAAACATGCTCTCTGACCACAATGGAATTAAAGTAGAAATCGGTAATAGAAGGGTATCTAGAAGATTTCCAACAACTTAGAAACTAAGTAACACACTTCTGAATTCCTCATCTTCAAAAAGGAAATTAGAAAGTATTTAAAACCAATAAAAATGGGAAAATAACGTATCAACAGCTGTGAGGCACAGGTGAATTGGTACACGGGGGAAATGAATAGTACCAGGGTGCCAATATCAGAGAAGAAGAAAGGTCTCACATCACTGATCTTAGCTTTCACCCTGAGAACTAGAAAGAGAAGACCAAATGAAACCCAATGTAAGAGGAAGAAAGGGAATAATAAAGACTAGAAATCAGTGAGATAGAAAACAGAAATTCAATACAGAAAATAAATGAAGAGCAAAAGTTTATTCTTGGAGATCAATTAAATCCATAAGCTTTCAGCCAGACTTATCAGCCAGAAGAAGAAAAAAGAAAAAGACAAGACAATTATCCGTATCAGGATCAGGCATGGGAGAAGGGACATCACCACAGACCCTACAGTATTGGAAGGGTAGTAAGATGTAATTATGAACAACTGGATGCCAACACATTTGACAACTCAGATACAATGCATACATTTCTTGAAGTTTCCAAACTGCCAGATCTCACTCAAGAAGAAGCACATAACCACAGTAGCCGTGCCTTTATTTTGTAGTTAAAAATCTTCCTACAAGGAAAACATCAGGGCCAGATGGTCCCACAGGACAATTCTACCTAATGTTTAGGAAAAAAATAGTATCAATTCTGCAGAAACTCTTTTTTTTTTTAAATTATTTATTTAGTTATTTGAAGAGAGAGATACAGTGAGAAAGGGAACACAAGCAGGGGAGTGGCAGAGGGAGAAGCAGGCTTCCCGCCGAGCGGGGAGCCCGATGCGGGGCTCGATCCCAGGACCCTGGGATCATGACCTGAGCCGAAGGCAGACACTTAACGACTGAGCCACCCAGGCACCCCCTGCAGAAACTCTTCTAGAAAACTGAAAATGAGTGAACACCTCTGGGATGTTGTGATTTATAAGAAATATGTGTTTTGGTTTTTGCTTATGGTTCCCAGCACATGGCCCCTAAAACTTCTGTAATTCCCTGTGACAAGCACTCTAGGAACATCTTTTTGCTGCCAGCCCCTGAAATTGCCTCATGGTGATACATGTGTGAAGGATGTCTTCTGTTACTCTTACAAGAAGCCCCTTTCAACCACTCCCAAGTGTACGTTACTGAGGTGGTTTTGAGAAGCCCCTAAGGATGGGTCTGGTTGCCAGGAAACCTACAATGTGATTAGGGGGTTGAACTTTCAGCCCCAACCTCCGCACCCCTTCTGGGAGAAGTAAGGGGCTGGACGTGCAAATAATCACCAATGGCAGTGATTTGAACTAATTGTGCCTACATGATGAAGACTCTATACAACCCCAAGAGCGGGGATCAGAGAGCTTCCAGGTCGGTGGATGTGGAGGTGCTCCGTGTCCTTTCCCAGACCTACCCTGTGCTTCTCTCCAGTTGTTGTTCTTGAATCATACCTCTTTATACACAAACTGGTCATCTAGCCAGTAAACTGCTTTCCTGAGCTCTGTGAGCTGCTCCAGCAAATGATCAAACCCAAGGAGGGGGCCGTGGGAACCCCCAATCTCTAGCCGGTGGGTCAGAAGCACAGGTGACAGGCTGGACTTGTGATTGGCATCTGAAGTGGGGGGGCGGTCTTGTGCGACCTTAACCGTGGGTTCTGACACTATCTCCGTGTAGATAGTGTTAGACTTGGGTGAAACGGTAGGACAGCCAGCTGGTGTGGGGAAGCCCCTTGCATTTGGTCACTAGGGTGTCAGAAGTGAAGCAGTGTCATAGCAGAGAACTGAGGACAGACAAGAGGCACAGGAGGAGTGTTCTTCCTAAAAATTTCCCAACCATCATCCTGACGCCAAAATCAGGAGAGAAAACTAGACCAATACCCCTCACAAAGACGGCTGCAAAAAACCCTCAGACATTTTCCGCAAATCAAATCCAACAACATATCCCAAGGATAATGCATCACGACTGAGGGAGCTTTATCCCAGGAATGCAAGGATGGTTTACCATTCAAAAATCAGCCAACGCAATTTACCACATGAACAAACTACAAAGGAAAGTCGCCATCTCAAAAGGTGCAGAAAAGGTGTCTGACAAAATCTTCTAACATCTGTTCCTAAAAAAACCTACGAACTCAAGGGAACTTTTTCCACCTGATGAAGCGCCTGCAAGAGACGTTGAGCAAGCATCCTCCTTGCTGGTGAGAGATAGAGACTTCTCCCCAAAGGCAGGAATGACGCCACCCCATCCACTCTCACCACTTATTCAATATCTTACAGAGGCTCCAGCCAGGCAAGAACAAAAGAAAAGGCATCCACGCTGGAAAGAAGCCAAACTGACTCTGTGCACAGACTGCAGAATCATCTGTGTGGAAAGCTGATGGAACCCACAGAAAGTCCTACCAGCATAAGCTGTGAAGGTCACGGGATCTCTCATGATTAATCAACATACGAAAATCAACATTACTTGTATATTCTGGTGACGAACAATCGGAAATTGAACTTTAACATTGAAACAATTGAAACAACTGAAATTGAAATCATGAATTGACAAGCTGATTCTAAAATCCATGTGGAAATGCAAAGGATTCCGCAAAACCAGAATGATGTTGGAGGCGGGACAAAGCCGGAGAGCTAACATTGCCTGACTTGAAGACATTGCAGAGCTGCGGTAATCAGGACAGACAGACAAGTGGGACAGAACGGGCTCATTTTATTTTTGACAAAGGAGTAAAGGCCATTCAGTGGAGAAAAACACACGATGTCGGGACAACTGACTCTCCAAAGCGGGAAAAAAAAAAAAAGAAGAACTTTGATTCATACTTTGCACTCTTTTAAAAAATTAATTCAAATTGCATCATCATCCTAACTCAAAGACTTCAGAAAGTAAACTGCTAGAAGAAAATGTAGGAGAAGATATCCCTGACGTTTGGTTAGCAAAGATTTCTTAGATACAATTCCACACGCAACGATCCATTGAAAAAAAATTGGCAAATGAGACTTCATAAAAATTGATAAAACGCCCACTCTTTGAAGGCGCCGTCAGGGGAATGAAAAGTTAAGCTGCGGGAGGAGACATTTGCAGCTCGTCTCTCTGACAAAGGTTCCCATCCAGAATGCACCCAGACCCCTCCCAAAACCTAGTAAGAACACAAAAAACCCAACTTTTTAAAGTGGGCAAAATATCTCAACTAACATTTTCGCAGGGCGGGGGCGGGGGGCTGGCCCGTGGCTCTGCTGGGCCTGTGACTTTGGTGTTTACCCCCAGCAAGTGCAGCCCCGGGACGCTTTGGAGCAGAGTGTGATCTGCCCTACGTGGTCTGCTCTACGTTTTGAAAGGACCCCTCGGCTGGGACGCGTCTGTGGAGCAAGGGCAGCTGCTCATCCCAGTGCAGTGCTCCACGATGGGGCCAGCCTGGTGATGGAAATCTGGGAGTCACTCCCTAGATGGCATTTCCATCCATAGGTGGGGTGAGGTCCTCAGAGCTAGGAGAAAGGCCTGGCAGAGGCCTAGGCCCTCCATCCTGCTCCTGACATGGGTGCTGGCCCCTCTTCAGCATCGCTCAGAACCCCAAGGTCATGCTTCAAAACAGGAAGGAGCCTGAACTTCCCGTGCTTGCGCGTGAGCAGCATCCTGGCTGGGCAGAGGGGCAGCCCTGTCCCCCCAGAGACAGAGGCCATCCGGTTAGAGACCTTGGTTGGAAACCCACTGCCCACCCCAGAGCCAGCAGGCTCAGCCAGTGCGGCTTCTCCAGAAACCCTGGCCGGTGGGGCTGGTGCGGGGTGGCCTGATTGAGTTTGGGGGTCAGCAGACAACCCTGTGTGTCCTCCTTCACGGGGAGATCAGCCAGATGCAGAGGGTCCCGTGCGCTGTGCTGGGAACAGGGAGGTGGGCTGAAGGTCCCGACTTTGTTTCCTACTACACAGGCCGTGGGAACACTCGACCCACGTGAGGCAAGAAAGCCAGTGAAGGAAATGAAATGGTAGGGAGGGGGGAGGAGGGGAGGGGAGGGGGTTCGGGGACAGAGCAGAGGGAGGAGAAGGGAGAAGAGAGCTGGCTTTGGGTACCGATCACTCCCTTCAGAGACTGGCAGCCCCCCACACTGCAAGGGCACTGATGCCGCTGGACAGGGTACCCAAAGGGGTTCGCTGTACGCAACGGGAGTTTCACCTCAACAAAACCCCAAACCAAGCCAGAGAGCAGCTCAGGCCTGGGGCTTTGCAGGCATCAGGGCTGACCCCTCCTTTGCCCCCTGAACCCCCATCCCAGGAGCTGCCCCTCTGCCTCGCTCACACTCTGCATCCCTCCTTCCAGCAAGCCCTGTTGGCCCCAAGTTCAACACTGACCCGGACCCAACCAGGCCTCACCCTGCAGCCGC
>NW_023270323.1:78407762-78421444 GCF_011800145.1 Mirounga leonina | reverse complement strand
CAGGCCGGGACTCTAATCTCAGGCCCATCCCATTTATTATCTGCCTGGCCGTGGGCAGGCCTCGATCTCCCCAGCTAGGAAATGGGGTATGTACCCCGCTGAGTGTGACGCCTGGAGGCAGGAAGTCACTCAGCAAACAGGGCTGCTATTGGCACCAATGGGCACGTAGCCTCTGCTGGGGTTGTCCCACGGCAGGTCCCGGGGGGTAGCTTCCGGGGGGGGCAGATCTGCCTACACAGGGAGAGGGTAGCACTGGGGGGCGGTCTGCTCCCCCAGTGCCGATGGCAGGCTCTGCTCCGTGAATTCTGCACCAGGCACTGTCCTCCCGGAGACTCAGGGCAAGGGACACCAGACGGAGCCGGGCGGGGTGCGCGCTCAGACACACACAGGGCTTCTGCCTCCGTACATGGGGTCCAATGGTCAGAGATCAGAATTCACGGATGCGTGACAATGCCCAAGCCTCGCCAGAGCCGAGAGGAACCCCGGTCCGTGGCCAGGATGCCAGGGAGGAGGGAGGCCGGACGCAGCTCAGGACCCTCTCTGCCACCCCAGAGGGGCCCGGACGGAGCAGGTACTCAGTGCCTGAGGCTGCTTAGCAGAGGTGAGGGAGAAAGGGCACCCCAGGGGTCTGGGACACGAGGGGGAACGTCTCAGGGACGTGAGGGAGTGCAGAAGGCTGCCTCGCGGGCAGGACCAGTGTCAGGGGCTCACGTCACCGAGCCCTCCAAGCCAGATACAAAGTGATTTAATGCCCACGATCACCCTACATGGTAGCAGGCCACAGACGCCGTGGCCCAGGACACGAGGGCCTCGTCTGGGTCAGGCAGCCTGGCCACTCGGCCCTGGGGGGACCGTGGCCTCTGTCCACTCTCACGGTCAGCTTCCCCCGCCGCCCAGCTCTGAGTGTGGCCCGGGGCAGGGGCTGCACCTGACCGCCTCCTGCACCCACGGTAGGAGCTGGCTGTCTGCACGAGGGGCCTGAGGCCGCCGGCGGCCTCCTCCCCCAGGTCAGGGGTCACAGCCAAGGCTCCCAGGCTCGATGAGCATCTCATCTGTGTCTGGGATCTGGCCCACTTGGTCTTGCCCACCCGCCCACTGGGACATGGGCCTCCAAGGCTGATGTGGCAAAGGCATTGCCGCCTGCCAGGCTAGACTGCCGTCAGCAATTAGCTGGCTCGGAGCCTGGTGCCCGGAGCCTTCTAGAAAGACACTGGCCCCATCTGAGCCACTGACAAGGCCAGGGATGTGCCACTTAGCATGTCCAGTTGTAATTTCCTCAATGACATGTCTCGGGGTCTGGAGCCTGCAGAAAGGGCAGGTAAGGGGTCAGCTCTGGGGCCTGAGAGACCTGGGGTCAAAGCCCAGCTTGGCACTCGGCAGCTCTGTGGGCCTGGAGAAGGTCCCCTGCCTCACTCCACACCCAGGGAATGGGAACATCAAAGCCTAGCATCTGGGGTTCAGCCGTGCGTGAGAGCAGAAAGGGCCTCGGGGTGCAGAGTGTCAGTCAGCACGGAGGGGTGGGCCCCCGGTCCTGACTCAGGGTGAGTCCTGCCTGTGCCCGGCTCCCTCCTCTAAGAGGTGGGCACTCACCAGGGCTGTTGAGACACATGTTGGCAAAGCGGCCACCAGGGCTCAGAGCACACAGTTGGTCCAAGGGCATTGCTGTTCTGATGGGGGGCTCGTGCTGTTCGTTGCTCGCCCCGTGAAGCACCATCAGGGGTGAAGACAGTCCCTACCCTCCAGAGATGGGGGGCAGTGACACCTCGTGACAAGGGCTCCCACTGGGCAAGCACCATGCCCAGTGAGCAGGGAGCCCCATGCTGGGGCCAGAGATCAGGGCGTGAGCGATTCTACCCACCCCCCAGGGACCCCCATGGGCCTCAGTGTCGGCATCACGGCACCAGCCTGCCTCCAACCCCCCGGGGAAAGCGCCACGCAAACGTACAAGGCCCCAGTGCCCTGGCCCGAGGCTGCGGGGTGACTGTGCACTCCGGTGCACAGGGGCCTGGCTCCCTCTGTCCCCCATCAGCGTGGAGGGGTTCGGACCCTACGAGCCTCATCTGGGCGGTTTGGTCGCCCCCTCCACACGCAGGGGCCAAGAGGTGAAGTCAGACAGAAGGAAGAAACACTTTTAACTTGAGACGACCTGCTGCCAATGTTTTCTCTTTGGGAAGTAGAGGTCTCTCTGGGAGGAGACCCCAGGATTCCACGGGCGATCAGCCTTTGGGGTGGCAGTGCTTCCCAGAACCAGCTCAGGCAGCCTCTGTGACACCAGGGCGCCCCCTGCCCCGGGACACACCTGCTTAGCAAACCTGCAGCCCGGAGGGTGCAGGTGTGTATCCATTCCCCTCAGCGAGGACACCAGGGGCAGAGAGTGGGCCTCCCTCCCCAAGGGTACACGCCACGGAGGTGTCAGGGAGACCCACCTGACCCCACATGCACCTGGCTCCACCTGCCCCCGGTGCTAGAATGGGCGGACGCCTGGGAGGGGCTCACGCACCTCAGGAAGAGCTCTATGTGGACCACGGCCGGCGCGATCTTCTCCACCACGTCCGCGATGAAGTTGAACTTGTACCGTGGGCTGGTCAGCTGGTGGAGACCTGCGCTGGCAGGAAGAACCAGGAGCATTAGTGAGGCGCCCGAACCCCCACCCAGGAGGAAGCTCCCCCAGGGACCCCACCGGGCTCGGAGACCCTCAGCGATGCCCCAAACTCAGCAGCACAGCGACATCCAGACGTTTGGGAGGGGGCTTCTTTGCCCCAAGAATGGCGAATGCTGAGCTTCCTCACATTACCTCACTGGACGCCACCAAGCGGGCCAGGAGGCTCAGAGCAGTGAGGACACTTGCCCTCGGCTGTGAGCAGTGACAGGACATTGGAGCTAGATCTGGGCCAGCCCCCGGGGGCCCGGACCCTTTCTCTGACAGACGGCAGTGCCCCGGCTTGAGGCAACCGTCCCCTCCCCTGCGGCTCTGGCCCGTTGCTCCAGCCCTGGGGCTAAAGCAGTGATTGGGCAAGGGTCCGGCAGGGGCCGCCGGCTCGCCCTTCCAAGCTGCCCCGGTCTGGCCATGGTGTGACCCCCTGCTGGGCCCCGCGGGACTCCGATGTCTGAGTCGCCAGGGCCCCCTATCCAACTTGGCCAGGCCCCAAGTCCAACTTGCCGGGTGGCTCACGAACCCCCCTGGAACCTTTGCCGGCTCAGATTTCTGCTGCTGTCAGCAGCAGGGGCTGCCGCCTGCCAGGACTGCAGGCCTGAGGGATGTGGGTGGCACGGGGCCCACACCCCTTTGGTCTCCCTTGCTTGGGCATGTGCCGAGGCCCCTCAGGCCCCCCCGGAGACTGGCGCTACCTGGAACCCATGGTCCCCGAATGAGCTTATGCCTGGAGCTGGGCGCATGCCGGGCTTGGCTGGGCACCCCTCCTCCAGCTGTGTGGTTTAGGCAAATCACTCGCCCTCTCTGGGCCTTGACTCCTAGTCTGAAACTGAGACTGAAGATGACCCCTCCTGCCCTGTGGGAACTGGGTAGGAATGTGACTTGCGGGTGCGAAGCTCCCTGCCCAGGGGAGCCCACCATGCCCCCTGGCACCTGGGTCAGTGAGCAAACAGGGCTCGGCCTGTGAAGGCTAGTTTTGCAGCTGAGGCATGAGGATCTAGTGAGAATCTGGTTTTCCGTTTTGTCCAGAGGGACAGGAGGTCATGGTGAGTGCGGCCACCCTGCATGCCCCATAAACACTTGTGGGCACATCCCGACTATTCTCCCCATGTCCAGGGGGCAGCCAGGGCGGGGGTCACTGCCTCCCTCTCAAAGGTGGGGCGACTGTGGGGCTGGGTGATAAATCCTCCTGCCCGAAGACACATACCGAGTTGGAGAAGGCACGTTCCGAGCTTGGGCCGGGGGCTCGCTTCCTTAGGGGCCCCTCACCCATCCCCAGTGGCTCCCTCATGCCCTGACGGTCTATTATACCCGGACTGGGACTCTGGGTCTGGAGAGGGCTTGCCTCAGGCTCCAAGGTCAGGGGTGGAGAGGAAGCCCCACCCACCAATTCTATGATGTCCGTCTCTCAGCCAGGCAGTGGGCGTGGGACATGGGGGCGCAGGCCACTGTGGTCAGCCTGAATCAAAGGCGGCCTGTCGGGGGGTGGCCGGAGCCCAGCTGGGAGACATGGCCTGTGGCCGGCCACGGCTGAGGCCCCTCGCCCAACCAACTGCAGGAGGCCAGGGGCTACCTGCCTGGGAGCCCTCCCCCGGGTGGCAAAACCCTCGGAAGGGTGGGGTTTAGGGTTCAGAGCTCACAATAACAAGGGCCCCAGGGGCTGGTCCCACTCTGGTTCCACACATTTATTTCCACGCAGGATTGCGAATTGTCCCTGAAACTCCACAGTTTCACTAGTCAGCTGTGGGGGCTAAGGCCAGCTCGGTCTCCCCCACCCCGAGGCCCCTGGAAACCCAAACCATGCTCTTGCCTCCAGGCAGAGGAAGGAAACCAGTCACAGAAACTGCTGTCCTGTCGGGTTCTGGTCTCTAACAGGACACTCCTCACCAGGTAATTCCCGTGGCCCTGGGACCTCAGAGGACCTCCGCCCCAGGCCCTTCTCCCTTCCACGGGTCGGGGCTTGGCAGGGTCTGCAGGTCTTCCTCATGTGCTGGGTTCACCCCAGCCGAGGTGCGTGCCCACCGTGCCGTGCTGGGCAGTCCCCAAGGGCCACGTCAGGTGTCACCCCCCCAGCTATGTAACCTGTTGGGCCATTTACCCCAAGTCTCTGTTCCATCACCTGCCGTTCTGTGCTCCACCTACACAGACCACTCCCCACTGCTCCCTAGCAAGATGCTCCAGCTTGTCCCGGGCACAACTCAAATCCCACCTCCTCCAGGCAGGCCCCTGGCAGGCTTCTTCCAGCAGAATGAGTCTCTCCTTCCTCGGGGTTCCCAGAATAATGCCCCGCCCTTGGCACTCCCTCTCACATGGGGCATATTCAATCCACGCATGCTGAGTGTCTCTGTGTGCCCTCTACGCCAAATACAGACGAGTGACCAGCCAGGCACAGCACAGGGTGACAGGGGATGGGGCAGAGGGAAGCCCAGGGATGCCTCGATCCAGGTCCCAAAGACTTCAGAGCCTGAGCCCTCCCTGACCCAGGGCCTGGGGCACCCCCATGGGGCTCCAGGGTCAGCCAGCTGGTGACCTGGGCCCTGCCAGGCCCTGTCCCTTTAAGCAGACGGACCGTGGTGGGTGGTGGGGAGGGGGTGGTGGGGCGGGGCAGGGCCAGCTTCCTGGTCCTCCTCCCCACACACAGATGAATCACCCCATGAATCAGTGGGAAGGGAGGACTCGGTTCCCACCGCTTCTTCCCACATGAAAACCTTGGGCCCCACGGCTGGAAAGCAGACGCTGTTTATTTGGGGTTTTGACAACCCCCACCCCCACCCCGTCCTCCAGCCAAAGTTCTGAAGTCAACAGTCAGTCCCGACCAGATTCAGCTGTTAGCATTTTGTTTTGTTTTGTTTTCAAAAATAAACTGTAATCCACAGGACTTGGAAGTTCTAGTTGGGAGGAATTTGACACAGAGCAAAGCAATCAGGGCCAGGTGTCTTGTGGCGCCACCGGGGAGGGGAAGGGGCACAGCCAGGATGCGAGCGAGCGCCTGGGACCACGCACGGCAGGGAGAGGAGCTGGGCTGCCGGCTCCGACCCAACATTCTTGCCTGGCAGAGCTCAGGGACAGTGGCAAACCCTGAAAGAGGACTCACCATATGCCAGCTCTGGACAGTCGTAATGCCATGGAACAGATGGGGAGACTGAGGCCCGGAGTGGGAAACTGACTAGCTCAGACATTCCACAGGGCCACTTTGTACTGCTGCTAGGCAGGCTGCGAACTGCACGAGTCCATTATTAACAAAGATCACGGTGCGCCCAGCTTCCCTTGCACAGCCTGCCCATCTGTAGGCACCACCCCTCCAGCACATAATGGGCAGCCGGGACTGAGACCCAGGTCTGTTGCGCTAACCCTGAGGTCATTGCCCTTAGTCTATCAGAAGAAGCCCCCACCTGTCACCCAGTGGTTAGCTATGAGCTGGGATGGAAGGGCCATCAGCAGATGACCACAAAGCCCCAGCTGTGCCCATCTGTCCATAATGCTATACACAGCCTGCAGACTAGATGACAACATCTTATCAGCGCATTCAAGGACCTGGGTGTCCGGGTTCCATCTGCATTTGCAGGCTCGCCTACTGCCACTCTCCCCTCTGTACCCCCAGCTCTGGTTCCCTCTGTCAGCAATTGCCCTTCTCTCATCCTTCAAGCCGGCTCAGTGACCACAACCACCCCTCTGGGTTCCACAGCCCCTCGGAACCCCTCCCAAGGCGTGTCCCTCGGACTGTCCTCATGGCCTGGGTGCCCCCAATCCACAGCACTGAGCAGGGAGCAGTGAGAGAATGAGTGAATGAGCAAGGGGGTGCACGAATGCTCTGTGGGGACAAATGCACCATCTCAGGGGCCCCTCCACGGCCCCAGCCCCCACCCGCAGGCCCCACGCACCCACCAGGGGCAGGCTTTGAAGCCCAGGAGCTGCGTCCCGGGTCTAATTAGTCCTTAGAACAGTTCCCTGTGTTTTTCTTGATCTTGAAAACTTGCCTGTCCCCAAGTGACTGCCTCCCCCCTGAGCCAGGAACAGGGGCTCCAGATCCCACTGTGGCTCCCAGGGGCATGGTGCTGCGGTCTGTGGCCCTCAGGCCCAGGCTCCTGTCCCTGGATGCAGGGCTTCCCCCCCTTGCACGGGTCCTGCCCAGCAGCCGCCATTCGCTGGGCCCCGGACGTTTATGAGACCAGTGAACTCTCGAAGCTGTTCTGTGAGGCAGGATCTTTGCCCATTTCCCAGGCCAGGAGAACCCCCCACCCAAGGCCCAGAGCCAGGTCCCTTGACGCTGACCCCAGGTCCCTCCTCTGCTCTGGGCTGGTCCTCAGCCAGTGATGGGCTGTCCTGCCCAGGGGCACCCAGCTTGGCCAGTCTTTGGCTTGGGGTCAGTCTGGCTCCTGTAATGTGCTAACCTCATGCCATTAGCTTGTCTGTCCTTTACCAAAAGTGTACCACAGGCCAGGCAGGACTCTGGGTCACCATGGAAGCCAAGGTGGGGTCAGCCCCAGGCCCTCCTCCAACAGGAAGCACTCTCTGGCCTGACTGGTCCAGCGGCTGACTCCTCTGGGCTCAGGCTCCCCGGCTGGGTTGTGCACTGAACAAGGTCAGTAGAACTCCCTTGGGCACATGGTAGCCCTTCCACAAACATGGCCTTCCAGCATCTTCCTTCCTCCACTACCTCTCCTTCTCTCTCACAAATTCCATTTATGTCAGAAACACCCACTTATCGGCACTGAGGTCTGTTCACACTAAAGTCTGTTAGATTTGACCCAGGGACCCAGCCAGAAAGGTCCCATTTCACAGATAAATCTGAGATGCAGAGAACTTAGGAGACTTGCAGGTGGGGTAGCTGGGACACACCCCTGAGCAGCTGGACGTGGAGAACAGAACTGAGTCCCAGTTCTGGGCTCTGCCTATCCTGTGCTATAGGGGCTAAAGCATACAGTTGGGCAGGTTGTGCACTGCATAACTCCAAGGGTTCACCGATTCCCCCCTACATGAGACCTGGTGTTCCGTTTAGGGCACACACATATACGTCCCAACCACATCTTTTCTGTGCTGAGGACAAGGAGTCTGTGACTTTATTCTCTTTCTTACCTGCTTATTTAACACCCTTATCAAAATCAAACAGAAAAGCCACTTCCTCAAGGCGCTGGAGATCTGCCCAGCATGCAGCACAGCAGATGGAGAATCAGGGGGCCTAGGCTTGGGCAGAGCTGTTCCTCCCCACCTGGGGTAGGTCCCTGCCCCCTGAGCTTTTTCTTATAAAGGGCCATGACAACAAGACCTAAATAATGTGTGTTTAAGGCTTTGGCAGCCTGAAGCACAAGCCTGGTGTCTCGCCCTTGACCTTGGTAAACCCGGTGGCTTTTCTCCCTCAAAGCAAGGCCCGAGAGGAGGCAATACTCAGACCCTCGGGAGGACAGACCACTCACTTAGCCAGGTGCCCACCATGGACACGCGGACGCAGTCGCTCATCAGCTAGTCTCTTGCCACGGAACCCTGTCCCCACTGGAAACCCTCCGCACCAAGGTGCCCCTCGTACCTAATCTGCACTCATCACCTTGCCTCTCCAAACCTGCTCCTCCAGACGCCCTGCCTCCAGGAGAGGCCCCGCCATCCGTCTGCCCCGACAGCCCCCTGACCAGCCCCCGTCAGACATCCTCAGGCCTCATCAGCTCTCCCCACCCAGGGCACTGGCCTCCCGCTAGCTGGGCCCCCTCTGCCATTTTGCCCACCTGTTACCCATAAACCTTCGGTGGCTCTTTGCCTCCTGATGCTGGGTCATCCTCCCAGTGTTTCCCGCCATCCTTCTCTGCACGGGTGCTCTTTGTGCCCACCCCTCAATGGCTGGCTGTATGCTACCTCCTGTAGGAAGCCCTTCCTGATCTCCCCTTCCCCCATTCTGGCGGCGGTGTCTCCCTCAGCTGGGTTCCACACAGAGTCATCTGTCCCTCACGAGACAGGAGCAGGGGTTTCGTAGGGATCTGCTAACGGTGATGAAGCCGGGCAGGAAGGCGAGGCCAGGCAGCATCAGAAGTTTGTGCTTGCTTGGTCTTGAAGGCAGTGGGAGCCATGGCTGGGCTTTGGGCAGGGAGATCCAAGTCTTACGACACCCCCTCGGGCCGCTGTGTGGAGGTGCAGGGCAAGGGGAGAAGCCTGAGCAGGCAGACCCCAGGGCTTGCTGTGGGACCCTGGGCGCACCTCCAGGCCGACGGCAGGAGCACAGAGGGTGGGGGTGCTCCCTGGGACCCTGGTCACAGAGCACAGCTGCTCAGTACCCTGGTCTCCGCTCCCCTCTGACGGGGCTCCTGGCTCAGAAGGTCCAGAGGCTGCAGCTGGGCTCTGCTGTCCAGCATGAGGGCAAGGGGGGGAGAAGGACGGGAGGCGTCATCCTGCCCGGTCCCCGGCGCTGAATTCCATCCAAGACATACGCAGGAAGCCGTGAAGGGAATTAGAACTCAAACATCGAGCAAAGCTCTTAAATAAATAAAACGGGGAGAGACACCGTCGGAACCTGCGCTGGGCTTGCACAATCCACACGGATTATCAAATGCCACGTTGTAAATCGCCCTTGGGCTCTAAGTTTTGAATTAATTGTGTGCACATAGACCTATTTGTCTGAGTCGTGGGCAGGGAGGCTTTGAGGGTCACGGGGCTCTGCTTAGGTGAACAAGGAAGCCTCCTCTCCCTGTAGACACGCTGAGCACGTTCATCTCCGTGTTACTATCCCACTGACAGACACTTCTCCACACCACGCAGTCCCCCTGCTGCCAGGGGAGATGGGGATATGCAAAGCTCCTGGAAGGGTAGTGAGCCCCCTTCACTGGGGGTATGCAAGGAGGATCCGAGGGTCGTAGGGGATTCACCTGTTGAACAGATGATCCGTTCAATCCACAGTTCCTACCATGCGCCGGGTGCTGCAGCGGGCCTCGCAGGGAATCAAGGGCTCAGAGCCGGTGAGATGGAGACACTGCAGAGAAGCCTGGTCACACCGGTGAAGGGAGGGTCTGCTGGGACCCCGTGGTGTGCTCATGAGGCTGAGGAAGGGGTTGTCTGGGTGTGGTGTCAGGGAAGGTGGCTCAGGGGTGGTGGGACATCTAGGCCCAGACAGAGGAGGACATGGCTCCATGAAGGTGAGGAATGGGCATCTGGGGCTGCAGGCCCAGCATGTGCAAGGGCCCTGAGGTGGGGAGCAGAAGGGCAGGCAGGAGCACAGAGGATGAGGTGGCACTGCGGGGTGGGAGGGGCCAGACGGCACAGGGCCTCGCGGGTCAGTCAGTGCTGGGGAGCTGCCGAGGGGTTCCTGCTGGGGACGGGCAGAATGCATTGATCCAGGTTATCATGGTCACTGCAGGGAGAAGGAGGGAGATGAGGGAGGTGGGGCGGTGCAGGCCAGTGGTGCTGGGGCAAGGAGGATCGAGGGCGGCTCGGGGCAGGTTCCAGGTGGAGCTGAGGACTCGCCTGTGGATGGGAGTAAGAAGCCAGGGGAAGGTGACATGACAAACACGTGTGGCTGAGGACCAGGTCAGCAGAGGACAAGCCGGGCACTGGGGACTGGACCTGAGTTGTCAGTGCCTGGACATCTGAAGGCAGGCCCAGTTGAGGGTGGAGACGGTGGGGATTTTGTGCAGAGAAGCCCGGGATGGGCAGCACCTCGCCGGCCGCTACACGTGGACATCACCCAGTGACCTCGGGACAGACCCTCGGGAGGGCAGGGATGGAGTGGACGCTGTCAGTGACACTCGATGAAGGCTGAGCCCCGTGGCGCTGGACACCCTGGCCGGACCCGGACTCCAGCCCTCGGGGACCCTGCTGTCCCCCACCTGCAGAAGAAAGCCTGGGCCCCGTGACAGCGCCGCCTTCAAAGCCAGCCAGAGCAGGGGTCCTGGCCTGGCTCGGTCACTTCCTGGCCAAGTGACCTCAGACCAATCACTTGACCGCCCCCTGCCTCCCTGAGCGCATCTGGGCTGTACGAAGGGCCAGATTGGCAGAGGCAGATAAACAGCGCGAGCAAGAGACCCCATCCAGCACAGCAAGTATTCTGTAAGGGCTGGGTTTAGCAAGTGTAACTGGCAGAAACCTGGATGTCTGCGGTCCCTGTGCATGGGGCAATCTGATGGCACAGGGCCCAGGAGCGAGGGTGGGGCCACACAGACCATAACGTGCACAGTGAGCACCAACCCCAGCCCCGAGCGCCCTCCCAGCAGCACTGAGGTCTCCCACCCCCCTGTTTAAGGCCCCGGCTCCCTCCCGGGTTCCTTGCCCCTGTGGCTCTGGCTGGGTCAGGCCTGGGCCTGAGAGGTCGCTCCTTCTGCCTCTGCTTTGCTCCGGTCCCTCCTGTCCCGCCCATCCTTTGCGGGGAGAGCTCCAACTCACCTTCCACAGCTCAGCACAGAAGCTGACCTGGCCAGATAAACCAGACACGGTGGTGGTCCTAACAGGGACAGTCACCCGTGAACAAATAAGTGGTCTACCGAGGGCTCAGTAGGGGGCACGTGCCCACACACCCTGGCTCATTGATCCCTGCCAGCCCCACCCGCGTTACAGAAGAGGAGACGGGGGTCAGTAGCCTTAGAGCCCCAGCCCGTGACCTCCACGCTGGCAGCCCCTTCCTCCCATCGTGCCCTTCCTACCTGCGGAGTGACCTCTGCACCTGTCTGGGGTCAGGCTCCTCCTGTCTTCTCACCCTCCCACGTGTCTCCCCAGCTGTCGAGTTTCTCCAGGGCACAGATGGGGTCTGCCCATCATGGTTCCCTTGTCGCCAGCCCCGGGCCAGCTGGACACACAGACAAGGTACTTCACAAATATGGACTCCATCCTCAAAAAATGAGGGTTTCGAAATGCTTGGGACCTCCCCTCCCCTGGCCCTGGAACCTTATTCTAACAGCATCCCCCACACGGGGGAGTCAGGGTTGGGGGGCCCCATGGACACAACCAAGCTGTAGTGGGCGGGCGCGCCTCGCCCTGAGCCTGCGGTCTCTCGGAGCCACTGGCATGGCCTGAGGTGGCCCCCCCAGTGCCAAGCCCCGGGGCAGAGGGCCACCTGTGAGGTGTGGCCATGGTGGCTCATTCAATGCCAATGCCCGTCTCAGACGCTCCGTGGGGCCTGGCGCCCTCATCCCTCGCTCTCCTGGGCACGATCTAAACACAGACACTGTCGCCCTCACCTCCCTTAGAGCCCTTCACTGGCCCCCCCAAATAATATTTAATCCTACACAGTCTTCCCAGACCGGGCTCCCCAGAACCCCAGGGTGCCAGGAGGAGCACATACGTGTTCTGCCAGGAAAGAAGAGCTCTCTGCTGAAATTCTCTTGGAAAACCCTGGGTTTTATGATTTTGTGTGTGTGGGTTTGTTTGTGTTTTTCTCACTGCAGGTTCTCTCAGAACTTCTGATAGACTCCAAGGTAGTGTGAATCACCACTGCATGGACGGTGTTTATGTTCCCAAACTTTCTGGGCCATGAGACACTTATTTTCAGAATACCAGACACAACTGGGGGAAGTCTGGCCTACAGGATGAAGTCTAAGCCAATGGCAGGACGCTTATGGCCATTCGTCCTCCATCACCACCAGCCTGCCCAGCTGCGGGAGTCGCACCCCCCACCCCATGCATCCCACTCCCCACCAGCTGCTCCTGGCTCCGTGCTCCCCACGTGGTGGCTCACACTCTCCCCTCTTCCCAGAGAACCTGTCCCCCCTCGTCCGCGGGATTCAGTTGAGACCCTCCTCATCCCTGAAGGCTTCTCGGCACCCCAGGCAGCTGGACTCCCCACGGTGCTCCCAGGGCCCGCAAAGCCGGGCCCAGTGGTCAGAGTCTCCCCCCACCAGCTGGAAACTGAGGGCATACACAGGGCTCGACTCATCGCTGCGAACTTGGGGCTCAGCCCCAAGCACATGGCAACCGCAAGTACCTACTGAACCGACTTCCTAAGAAGTGCCCTAAACAAATAAAGGGGCGGCAGGATATTCTAGCATTTTCTTCCATGCACAGGGTCAAGCTGTGTGGCAAGAAGCAGTTCTGGGCCAGCTCCGGGTGGGGGGAGGCTGTCCTAGGGTTTGAAGGGACAAAGGAGGTCCCTGATTCAGCAGCCTGTCCCAGGAGGCCCCAAGCCACTCAGAGACCCCACATGCTGGCTCACCATTCCCAAACAGCCCTCTAGAGACGTGAACTCTTAAGTGCAGCTAAAAAGAAAGGAAACACTGGATGTCGCTCAAGAGAACATCCGTACTGGGTTAGATTTAAGGCCAGGAAAGATTGCTTTCCACCCAGCACCCGGACAGAGCAGGAATATGGGACCAGCAGAAATGATACACAAGACAGTTACGTTTTGATGGGGCCAGAGAGAGACCGGGAAGCAGAGAGCTAGACCAGACCCCTAGGGTGGTCAGGAGGGCACCGGGTTTCACTCTTAACTACTTCTGTGACTTTGGGCCTCAGTTTCCCCACCCGGAAGGCCAGGGGTCAGGTTAGATGATTTCTGCCCCTTGTGCCCAGCCAGCGCCGACCTCGAGGCTCCTCCCTAGCTCTGCGCCTCAGTTTCCCCCGGGGGCGCCTTCCCTCCCTCCCACCCCGCGGCCGTCGCCCGGGCGAGCGCTTACCCGATGGGCAGGCGCCCTTCTGCAGCGGGCGCACGGGCGTCCCCGAGAGCTCCAGCGCGCGCCGGCTGGCCGCCTGCAGCGCGCACACGTTGGCGTAGGTGTGCCCGTCGGTGCCGCACACGGCGCGCGCCCAGCGGCAGCGGCACACGCCGCGCGCGCACTCCAGGCTCTCCCCGCACGGCGAGTCGAGGGGGCGGCCGCACGGCTCGCCCTCGCTGGCCGCGCACACCAGGCAGCAGTTGCACAGGTCGGGCACGTAGCCGCCGGGGCAGCGGGGGCTCGGGCACCGCGACACGTCGCAGCGCGCGGGACACGGCGCCGCCGGGGGCTCTCGGGCCAGCGCCAGCGCGGCCAGCGCGGCCAGGAGCAGCGCGCGCGCCGGCATAGCGGCGGGGCCGGGGGCGGGCGGCAGCGCGGGGGGCCGGCCGGGGACCAGCGGGGACGCCGCA
>NW_023270323.1:78394289-78407362 GCF_011800145.1 Mirounga leonina | reverse complement strand
GCGGGGCCACAGGGGCATGCGGGGGGGGCGCGCGGGCCGTGGAGGAGCCAGCTCCTTGTGGGCCGCCACTGCGAGCCGGGGGGCTCCGCCGCATTTAAAGGCGCGCGCGCGCGCGGCCCGCCCTCGCTGGAAGGGGCGGGCCGACCCCTCGGCCAGCCCCGCCCCGGCCCCCGCCGGCCCCCGCCCGCCCCCGCCCGGCCCTCCCGGCCTGGACCCACCAGGCCCCCGGCCTGCCTGGCCTGGGAAAGGTGGGATATGGGTCAGCTGGCGGGGCCCGAGGGGCGGAGGGGCCCGCGGGGCGGAGGGGTCCGCTAGGCACAGGCCTCGGGCCCTCCCAAAGCCCCTGTGCCAGCCCTGTCCGTGCCCCGGGTTCCAAGGACCCGAGCTCCTCCTGTCCTCAGGGACATGGACAAGTCAGATCTCCCTGCTCCTCCTCCCCAGCACGCCCCCTCCCCCAGCTCCAGCGCTGGAAGGGCAGATGTCACCCCTCCTGGCTCCCCACCTCCACTGGGGACAGACCTTCAGGAAGCGCCCGCCTTGTGCCTGACTTCTCACTCTTTACAGCTTGGAGGATGTGACAGTCTGTCTGCCCTGTCTGACAGTTCTGTCTGGGCTTCCAATCCTAGCTCTCCCTGCTCTGTGACCCTGGGAGTTGGCTACGGCTCTGGGCCTCAGTTTCCCCCTGCCCAGAAGGGCAATGAAGAGCACTTTGCTCCCTCCCAGGATTGGTGGGAGGACCCCAGGGAAGGGGTGGGCTATGCAGCAATGGGACTGGGGTCTGGCAGAGGACACACCAGGAGCTGGTCACCGCCTGGTCAGAGGCTCCGGAAGCAGAAGCAAATCAGAGTGGCGACTCATTGGGCAGGAGAAAAACACACGTGTGCAAACCCTGGCCCTGGGGATCCTCACCCTGGGAAGTCTGGGAAGGCTGGCTCGCAGCATGATGCTTTTTTTAAATGCTTAAAACAGACTGCACAGTGTTAGAAGGGCTACTGGGATACGGGCATTAAATATATAGAACGACAAATCAGTCCATGATATACACGGGCTTCTTGGTGAGCATGTTAAATAACATCTGGCCAGTGGAGGAGCCACCAGCCAAGACTTCCAGGCATTGCTGAGTAGAAGGGATACTTGGGGGGACCTGCAGTGGCTAGGGTGGCCTGGAAATGTGCTGTCACCCCTCGGGGCAGTGCTTCTGCGTGCCTGGACGCTACGGTGCCCAGAAGAACAGAGACCACAGGCAGGGCCAGGAGCTCATTTCTTCTCGCCCCTTTGTCTACAGATGGGGAAACAGTCTCCACAGAGGCTCCAGGGCTGGCGGCTGCTGCAGATGAGTGCCATAGGAGCCTCTGTCACTTACGAGTGACAGCGACTATTACTTCTGGGCCCTGGGGGGCCCTGCATACATCATTTGACTCAATATTCACGGCGCCGAGGAGACAGGTATTAGGATCCTTATGGGGAGGCTGCAGAAGGGGAAGGTCACAGCGTGTGGCAGGCAGGCTAGGACTCAGCTCTGGGCCTTTCTGCCAGGCAGGTCCAAGCTCTTCCCTCAAGACCACACTGCCCCCAATGGCCACCTATGACCTCTACAACCGCCTGGCTAAGGGGATATCCATTCCTTGTACGGATGGGGAAACTGAGGCCCAGAGCGAAAGGACGCATACAAGCTTCCCTCCCGCGCTTAGAAGCGGGGTGTGGTCCCTGGGGTCGTCTCTGTTCTCCCCTTACGTGGCTGGGCTCCGGGAGGCTGCAGTGAGCAGGGGCTGGGTGGGGAGGGGGGGCAGAGTGCTCTGCGGGCTCACAGGGGCGTCCATTTCCAGATGTCGGGGCAGCTGCCACGGAGACGGTGGAAACAGCGCCCCCTGCCGCTCCTGCTCCTTCCTGCCTCCCGCTCTGCAGACCGGGTCGCCCCCACGAGCTTCCCCTCTGGCCTTGGAACCCCTTCCCGGGATCTGAGTCTCTCCCGGAGCCCTGCCCACCTGTGGGTGCGCCTTCCTTGAAGGGGGGCGCTTTGGCGAGGGGTGGAGGCTCTGCTGCCATCAGGACCTACGCGGGACCGGAGGCACCGTGTCCTCAGTCCGGGCTTCTGGGCTGGCGCCCCGGGGCACCCCGCCGGGCCCTCTCTGCTACACTCTGGCTGCCCTCCCTCCCCAACATCTCCCGCGAGTGCTGGGAGGTTATTTTGTCTGCATAAATTTATCATTCAGTCATGTATATTTACTCCCCCTTACCCCCACCCCCCATGTTTAAGGCTCTTTACGAACAAGAACAGATAAAAAGGAGAAACAGAGCAAAGCAAAAAAAAAAAAAAAAAAAGGAAGAAAAGTAATGGAAAGCCAGAGGTGAAGTTGATATACGAATTCTTACCATGAGATGGTGTTTTTCAGCCCGTGCCCATAAACGTGGCTCTGAGCTTCCTAGTCACCAGGGCAAAGAGGGAAACATGATGTCCATGTGATGAAAACAAGCAGCCTCTCTTTTCTCACCATCGGGAGGGGAGAAGGGTTCCCCAGAGAGCCTCAGAAAGATGTGGCCAGTGTCCTGACAGTGAGCCCTGTGGGACTCCCCATAAAATACTCCTTGGTGGGACCAGGGACAAGATGGCCTGGGGCTTCCACAAGAAGTTCCATTTGTTAGAAGGTGTGAACTGGATTTCCCAGTGGGGTCGTGGGTGGGGGGCCGACGGCTTCGGCTGTAGTGCCCGGGCTTGGCAGAAAGTCCTGGAAGCTGATTCGGGAGCAGGGGCTGAGATGCTGAAGTAGGTGAGAGCTGCCTCACCCGCTCACTCGTGAACACGCCTGCCTCACGCTGGGCCTCCCCGGAAAACACAATCACAGGGGAAGAGCTCCGTGAACCTTTGTTCAGTGAATGGGCGGGGGTCAGCCCACGTGACGTGGGGCACACAACACAGCAGGGCCAGAAGGTTCTAGAAGAGGGGAGAGGATCTGTGGGGACTGAAGGCCCTCAGAACCGTGTGACGAGGGCCCCAGACACTGCCGTGGCAGCCTCTAACAAAACGTAGCCTATGTCAGCGTGGGCGAGGGAAGGGACCCGGCATGGCCACAGCAGAGGGCATCCTGTCCCGCACCCTGCCTCATCCGTGCGCTCATGAGGAGCACCTGCTGGGGGACGCCCTGACATTCTGGGGCAAAGGGGATACTTTCTGTGGGACTTCGGGTCCTGTGCCTGTGGGTGGGGGCTCTGGCTGTGAACAGTGCCCTTGCTCCGGGGTATAATCTGACCACCATCTAGGCCATGTCTGATCCAGCTCCAGATGGCAGCCCCTTGCCGAGAGAGGACAGGGTCTCCTTTCCCCAGGGCTGGCGCATGCTGGGCGTCGGACAGTGTTACCTACACCGATCAGAATGGAATTGAGTGCACCCAGGCTGGACCTGGGCTGGACCGGGGTCTGCCTCTCCCTGGGCACCCCCATCCCGCACCTCCACCTCTGCAGGGAGCCGGACGGCGGCACTGGGCCCTGGTCCTCAGGCCGAGCTGTCCAAACTCTGGGCAGCCTCTACGTTGTCACCTGACCCTTGTCCAGGCCCTGGGCTTCCCATCGGATGAGGTCATGACTGATGTCACTTGGAGACCTCAAAGACCATCCCTGGCCACACCTTGGCCTGTGATAAGACTCATCAGCCCACATCAGTGGGTGACTCAGAGGGTGGGGTGTGAGGGGCAGTGACATGGGCCGTATCTGTCTGCAGGCCCCTCCCCTTGGCATCCACCACACTTTGAGGCCGTGAGTCCCTCCGAGGGGGAGACTTCCCTCCTCACCCCTGCCCGGCTTCCTTCCTCTTCCTGTGCCACGCGGGGCCCCCTGGCCTCGATGGGGGAGGGGGCAAGGGCAGCAGCGGCCGGCACTCAGTACTGCCCTCGGGGACCCTGTGACATTGGCACCATTAGGATCCCCTTTGGCAGGTGCAGCAGCCAGGGCACAGAGAGGTGGGGTACCGTGGTCAAGGTCACACAGCTTGCCTGAGGCAGAGCCAAGATTTGGACCCAGGCTGGCTCCAGAGCACATGCCCGTGGCCACACCACGACGCCCGGACGGTGCTGGGACAGAAGGGAGCCTGGACGCCTGGCGGGGGCCGCTCCAGGGCCCAGGGGAACAGAGCACCTTCCCGCGTGGGTGGCATTCAAGAGGTGCTCTGACAGCCAGAGAAGGGTTTGCGGGGCAGAGCGGAAGTCAGAGAGCCCAAGGACATGGTACAGGGGTGCAAACTGGCCCAGCCAGGCAAAGGAGGGCAGACTTCTCTCCAGCGGACGTGGTCAGCTGTTCTGAGACAGCTTGTGCTGGCTACACGAAGGCTTGGGCTGGCTGGAAGGGGGTGCACAGAAGACGGGGAACCCCGAGGGGCTGCTGTAGGCATTCAGGTGCAAGACGGTGCCTCAGGGCCAGGTCCTTCGGGGCAAGCGACGGAAAGCCCAGCTCAAACCGGCCTCAGCAACAGAGAGCTTACCTTCCTGACTGGCGCACAATGAACTGGCATCAGGTGTGGCCTGATCCAGGGACTCCCGACGTCCTCTGGCCTGTGTGGACTATGCTCCCAGTGTGACCTTGGGCACAGCAGAACCAGGCGCCCCCCTCTAGGGTGGCTTTCTCCAGCAGCCTGGCAAAAGTCTCAGCGCATCTTATTGGCCCTGGTGGTTCTCATGTCCATCCCAGACCCAGTCACAGAGCCAACGGAGTCAGGAGCTGCCTCTGGGCTAGTGCTGATAACCTGCTGGGCTCCACATTTTCCAGGAGGACGATATGGCTGGAAGGTATGTCTCAGAGACTGAGCTGGAAGAAGCCACACGGTGACTGGCAGCAGCAGACCTGGGCATCCCCTTCACAGGCTTCCTGATGGGCTAGCCAGCCTCTGCTCATACACCTCTAATGACGGGGAGCTCACTACCCATCAACTTAATCCCTTCAGTTGCTAGAATGTTCTTCCTTTGAGTTAAATTCTGCTTCTGTAACTCTCGCCTTTGGACTCTGCTAGACCCCAGAAGGCTATAGAGAATACATCAGTCCCCTCATCTACAGAAGAAGGCTGTACACATCTGAGGCTGGCCCCCAGTTGTTTCTTCTCTAGGCATTTGCTGTGTGACCTGGGACCCCAGTTTCCTATCTACTGGAGGGTGAGAAGGAGGAGCCTTCCTCCTGGGGCTCCCGAGGGCCAAAGGAGGAGGCAGGCAGGGTGCTAGGATGTCCCCCAAGATTCCTGCACACCACATATAATTCGGTATGCACACCACACATAATTCCTTTCCCCTTGAGTGTGGGTGAGCCTGACCTAATCAGGTGAGCCCTTAAAAGAGACTAGTACGTTCCTGAAGTCAGAGGCTTGAAGTGTACAGAGCATGGAAGTGTGAGGGGCCCATGAAGGGGGCCATGGGGCAAGGATCCAGGGCAATGTCTCAGAGCTGAGCGGCTCCCAGCTGACAGTCAGCAAGGAAATGGGAACCTCAGTCCTATACCCACAAGGAAGTGAATTCTGCCAACATCCCTAAAGGACCTGAAGACAACTCCCTCACTGAACCTCCAGTCAGGGGTGCCGCCGGCCAGCCCCCTGTGACACTCTGCAAAAAATGTGCTACCCCTTGACCCACAGAGACAATGAGACACTAAATGGGTGTTGCTTTAAGCCACTGGGTTTGGGACCATTTGCGACACGGCACAGAAAACCAACACGGGGTGAGGGCTGAGTGAGCATATGGTAACAAGGGCACAGGGGGAGTGAGTCGGGGGAGGCAGGGCAATGGCCCAGCAAGGGTGGGGGTGAGGTCTGGAGAAGGGGAGGGGCCCCACTGCAGTCGGTGTGGGTTGAGCTGCTCACCCAGCTCTGCCCTCTCTTGGGGCGTTTCCTTAAATTCTGGGAACGCCACAAGGGGTGCTGGTTATACCCATTTTGTGGATGCAGGAAACTGAGCTAGGAAAGTTTGAGTGGCTTTCCCAAGGCCCCTAAGCCACTGGATGGACCCAGGACTAGAAAACAGTTGGATCTGACCCCAAAGTCCATGTTCTGTCCTCAGCACTATATAACCGAGGCCCAGGAAGGGCAGATGGGTTGCTGAGACAACCAGGCTCACGGACAAAAGGTCACCTTGACTGACGTGACAGCACAAACCCTTACCGGATCCTCCAAAGAAGCTGCCATTACTGACATGCTCATTTCACACATTTAGAAAGCAGGGCACAGAGAGGTTCAGTGACTTGCCCAAGGTCACACAGCAAGCAAGCCACAGAATCAGGATTAGACCCAGGCAGCGGGACTTGTGCCTCCTATGTAAAAGCTGGTTTGGGACTAGCTGATGGGGAGGCTCGGTCAGGAGAGTGGACACAAGGCGGGCAGGGGAGGGGTCCGGCTGACTGAAACGATGAGATCATGACTGCTCAGACAGCAGGGGCTTGGTCTCTTTTTTTTTTTTTAAGACAACAATCCTCAGCGTTGACTGTCTGCAGCCTGGGCTCTTGGAAATCGCCACACCCCACCCTATCCCCAACAGGGGGAGTGGACCTGACCCCTCTCCTGGGAGGGCACATCCTGTCCCTCAGCCCAGCCCAGCCTTCCAGCCATCCCTGCCAAAGAGCCAAACATAGAAGAGAAGCTGACCCAGACCCTCCAGACCAGCTCATCAGCCAACTAAATGCTACTGCTTGACCTCTGTCAATGCCACACGGAACCAGAAGAATCAGCCAGGACTAGACGGGCATTGAAATGGATGTGAACACCGCCTGCAAACTTCGAAGGACACCGCTTTCCCCCACTGTCATATTGCAGGAGGGAATCCTGCATTGGGTACATAAAGGAGTGAAGGCCTCGCTCCCATCTCTACAGCTGGGTTTTGTTCTGCCCTTTGTCACCGAAGCTGCTTTGTAGCACTTCATTATGCATGAGCAAGAATCCTGGGTTTTCAGACTCCATACCACCAGTCCACCTCAATAAAGCATTAGTCTGAAGGAAGCAGAGAGAGAAAAAAAAACAAAAAAAAAACCGGCCAGTTCCTCAGTCACTGAGGCCTCATTCTCATAGGAGCTGGGGGGCTGGTCGATGCCCCCAAAACGTCGCTCTGGCCATCCAGAGGTGTTAGGCATGGGCCAGCTTGTCAGGAACGATGGGCAGGGGTCTGGAGCCCCTTTCTCCTTGCCCCTGGGCCAAGCTGTTCTTCGGGTCCCCTGAGCTGTGTCCTCAGGGTCCCAGGGGACTGCAGTGCCTCAGATCTGAGGGTGAGGAGGGCGCTGACAGCCATCTGGGGCTCCCCTCAAAGGCTTCACGCTGTGATGGAACACAGGTGCCCCCAGGCCTGCCCTCCCCCAATGGTCCTCCCCCAAGCCATGTCTGGGCGCCTACCATGTGCCCTGTAGTTTTAGTCCTCACGTGTCCCTGTGGAGGGTCTCTTACCACCCCCACATCACAGGGAGGAACACTGAGGTTCAGAGAGGTGAAGTGACTCGCCCAAGGTCACACAGCGGGCCTTGGTTTGGGGGTGGTGTGGGCTGGGAACGTGGACGGTGTCCAGTTGGAGGCTGGGTCACATGGTCACAAGGAGCCAGAGCTAGAAGCCCACCAGGTGTGGTCCCAATGGGCTTGCACACCTTCGGGGAGGGGAGCCCCTCTCACACACCCACCAGCACAGCCCGCCTGCTTCGTTCCTCCAGCAGCCCCTCTGTGGGCAGCGCCCCACACCCCACGTGGCCCCTGCCAGGCTCGGCTCCCACAGCGACCCGGACCTCTCAGGCTGGACCCCGGGCAGACCTCCCAGTGCCCACCCTGCATTGGTGTCAGGCTCTGGACACGGATCCCGCTGTCTTCCCGGAACTGACCCCCATTTTTAACCAACGGCACCAAGTTTCACGGCCTTCATCTTGGAGCTCAGGTGGAACTGAACCAAGTGCCATTTGAGGGTACGCTCTGATAGGCCCAGCCCATCGGCATATCCCACCCCCTTCCACGGTGATTGGTTCAGGGGTGGGTCAAGCAGAGTCGGTTCCACATAAGGACTCGTTTGCTGGCGCTATGGGGAAGAGACATTTTTTCCTCCAGCCCAGTCTTTTTCTTTCCTTGGGTGCAAGAATCAGGAAATGCTGTGACCAGCAGCATCTGATGACCTTGAGGGGAGTGTCTGCCTTTCAGTGAAGCCACACGAGAAGTGGAACTGAGAGAAGGAGAGAAAACAAGCTGGTCTGGGGCCTGGATCATGCCATGCCTGAAGCTGTACTCTGTTCTTAGTGGATTAAGCCAGTAAACTCCTATGACGTTGAAGTCAGCAGGGTTGGGTTTCCTGTGGTTACCTGCAGCTTAGATTGTTGTACAGAGGCCGTGCTCAGCCAGACCCTGACAGTAAACATAGATGAGGAGCACTCAGCCCAGGGTGGGGATTATGCACCTACTGTAATGTGCTGGGCACTGTGTCCTGTATGCCGACACAAGGTCCCCACTTTACAGGTGAGGACCTGAGGCTAAGAGCAGTGAAGTGGCTCTCCCTCGGCTGGGATTTGAACTCTGGTGTGTCTCACCCAGAGCCTGTGGGGTTCTCTCTCTCCAGGCAGCCCCTCCCCAGCGCTGCACTTGCCTGGAGCCCAGAGCTTGGCCTCCCTGGACATCTGGAGCCGGGGAGCATCTGGCTGCAGGTGGGAGGCCTGGGCATGGCTGATGCCTGATGCTCAGGGGGAGCACATGACACCACCACGAGCCGGCTCCACGACCCCGAGTGCTCAGGCTCTGCCACATCTTGCCATGTGACTGTCAGAGCCCTGTCTCTCCTCCTTAAGGTGGACACACTTGGCTCCCGCCCTCTTGTGCCCTGCTCCTCTCCCAGCAGCTGATAGGGGACCAGCTGACCAGGCGGTAGAGAACCGAGGACCCCTACCACTCTCAGCCTGAGCGCTGCCCTCCTGAGGGCAGATGCACCCCACACTGCCCACCTTCCCGGACGATGGTCTCTGCCTTTCCCCCATCTGCTCGCCCTTTGGCTCTCATCCACCCCTGCCCCTGCAAGTCCTGGCTGGCACATCTGGTATCCCTGTCCCCAGGACCCTCACTGCAGGGACTTCCTTCTCCATCCCTCCTCGGTTCTGGCTCCATGCCCAGGGCTGGCATCCCCAGAAAGGACTACACTTCCAAAATCTCAGTCTCCAACAACTGACCCCCCACTCAGTTTTGAAAACGATTAACAGCTTCACTGACATATAATTCACATGCCACACAATCCACCCGACAAAGCATATGATTCCATGGTTTTTAGTAAATTCAGAGATGTGCAACCATCACCACAATTCATTTTAGAACGTTTTGTGTCGCCCCCAAGCAAACCCTATACCCGTTAGCAGTCACTCTCCTTTCCCCTTTCTCCCAGCCCCGGAAACCAATAATGTGCTTTCTGTCTCTATACGTCTGTCTGATCCAGACATTTCGTGCAAATGGAATCTTACAGAGGTGGCCTTCCGTGACTGGCTTCTTCCACTCAGTGTGAAGTTTTCAAGGCTCATCCACACGGTGGCACCTGTCAATGCTTTGTTCCTTTCTACAGCTGAGTAACATCCCACTGCACGGATGCACCACACTGTTTACCCAACCGTCCGCTGGTGAACGTTTGGGTGGTTTCCATTTTTCAGCTATTATGAAAAATGCTAGGAACATTTATGTACAAGCTGTATGTGGATGTAGGCTCACAATTCTCCAGAGCACAGACCTAGGAGCGGAATTGCTGGGCCATGTGGTGCCTCTGAGTTCAACCGTTGGAGGAACCGATATACTGCGGAGTCTTACCTTCCCACCAGCAGCGGACATACGAGACTCCCGTTTCTCTGCATCCTTGCCAACTCTTGTTATTTCCACCCTTAAAAAAGTTAATACAGTCATCCTAATACATATGAGGTGGCAACTCTTTGTGGCTTCGATTTGCATTTCCCTGATGACCAATGACATGGAGCATGTTTCCATGTGCTCTTTGGCCATTTGCGTGTCTTCCTTGGAGAAACGTCTGTTCCAATCCTTTGCCCATCCTTCAACTGGGTTGTCTTGTTACAAATATTGAGTTGCAAGAGTTATTGGTGTATTCTGGATAAAAGCCCCTTCATCAAATATATGATTTGCGAATATTTTTCTCCCATTCTGTGGGCAGTCTGTTAACTGGTGTCCTTTGAAACACAAGAGTCTAATTTTGATGAAGTCCAGTGTGTCTGTTTCTGTGTTTGTTGCCTGTGATTTTCAGTGTCATACCTGAGAAGGCCTCGCCTAACCCAAGGTCATAAAGACTTACTCCTGCATTTTCCCCTAAGAGCTTTTGGCTTTAGCTCTTCCTTTTGGGTCTGCGACCCCTTCTGGGTCATTTCTGTGTGTGGCATGAGGTAAGGGTCTTGCTGCACTCACCTGCATGGGGACGCCCCCCCCCCACTCCAGCCACCAAGCAGGGGTCCCCAGCTCCAAGCCAAGGCCCTTCTCCCACTGCATTTCTCCCCAGCGATGCCACCTTCTTCCATGTGTATAAGCTTCTTATTTGAAGATTATTATAGACTTGCAGAAAAGTTGTAAGAATAACCCCAAGAATACCATATACCTGCCCCAGATTCCCCCAGTGCTTCCGCTTCTCTCCCTCATGCACATTTTCTTCTGAACTGTTTGAGTTGCAGACACGTTGTCCCTTTACCCCTAAATTCCTTGGCAGGCATGTCCCCTTACAGATCCACAGCACAATGACCAAAGTCAGACTCAGCTCTGCTTTAGGGGAACCCAACCAAGATGGGGCGAGACAAATTGAGTGCCCGGCCTGAGAGCCTGAGGTCAGGCTGGAACCCAGCCCCAGAAGGAGCTAGGAGACCAGGAAACATCCGGCCTTTCTGAGGCTGCGGCCACCACGGAGGAGAACGGCTCGCCATCGGCTCTGCATTCGAGGCTTACAGAGACAGAGAGAGGTGCTGCCCTGGACGGGATGTAGGTCCAGAGTGGGGTTCTCTTCCCAGCCAGAGGGCACTGCCCCAGCTGCCAGCCCTCAGCGTATCCAGAATGTCCCACCCCTGGGAATGGGGACTTAGGGACTGGCCAGGAGGGAGCAGCCGAGGGTGACTCTCTGTGGCTGGAGTGTAGGCGGGAGACACGCAGGGAAAAGTGGGTGGGCTCAGACCAAGGATGCCAGGCCCTGGTGGGGGGCTCGGATTTGATTCTAAGTGTGATGGGGCCACTGTGGGGCTGGTGAGCGAGCTGTGTATCCATAAGCTTGGCACTGGCTGTGGGTAAGGGATGGTGAGGCTGGAGCCAGGAAAGGACAGTGTCCATCGTGGGCGCAGAGCCTCTGTGGCCCTTGGGGTTGCCGGTACGATGCCCCTCCAGCCTTCACTCCTCCCACGCAGATGTGCTCCCCGAAAACCCCTCCAGGCATGTCACAGGAGGCGGCCCGTGAAGGAAGGAGCCCGCGGCATGTTCCCAGCCAGCGTGCGGCAGAGGCCCTATAATTATCCTGCACCGCGGGCAGGAGGGCTCAGCCGCCTGCTGCCACGGTTCCCTGCCCCAGGACGCCTGGCTGTGTCCCCCCCAGCCCAGCCGTGGCTTTGTGCAGAAGCGGCACTTCCACCCCTGCCCCCCACAGCCAGCCTTGGTGACCTGACCCCCGGGGCACGTCCCCTGCCGCACCCCTGCCGCACCCCTGCCGGCCGGCCTGTGTGAGGCTCCCCCCACGGCCCCCTGTCTCTATCTCCAGCCTCGCCGGGCTCCCTGCACAGACATTTCCGTCTCCTCCTGTCTCCAGGCCTTGCTCTTGCGACTGTCCCCCTAGGACGCACTTTCCGCTCTTCTTTGCAGATGGGTGGCAACGTCACCTGCATTTTCGCGGCTGCCGCAGCAGGACCTGAAAACTAGCCCATGGTCAGTGAACCCGAACCTGTATTTTGCTGAAGCTAACTCGGAGGACATGTCTGGAGGCCTGGGGACTGACACCCTGCCACCTGTCTCCCCTGAGGCCACAGGACAAAGCCGAGACTGAAGCCCAGGGCGCAGGGTCTGTGTCTCCTCGCTCCTGGAGGACTGGGTGGCCGTCCCAGAGGTGAGGACATGCAGGAGGAGCGGGTGGGGACTCCTGCCTCCCTCGTGACACACAGTCACCGCTCCTTTCGTGTTTCTGTGGTGAGGACCTTTCAGATCTGCTCTCTGCAGCTTGCACGTGTGTGGGACCGTGCTGTCATCCTTAGCCACCATTCGTCTCCTAGCCAAGGTCCCTGTCCTCCGACCAGCATCTCCGCACGCACCGCCCTCCCAGCCCTGGCCACCTCTGCTCTGGTCTCTGTTTCTGGGAGCTCGGCTGTTTCAGATCCCGCATGGGAGTGAGATCATGCAGTTTTCGTCAGTGTCTGACTCACTTCAGTCCGCCCGACGCCCCCCAGGCCCATCAGTGTTGTTGCGAGTGGCAGGATTTTGTTCTTTCTCGTGGCTGAAGAATACTCGCTGTCTGCACGCACCTCATCTTCTTCAGCCACTCCTCCCTCGGTGGACACTTGGGGTGTTTCCCTGTGTCGGCTGTTGGGAAGATGCTGCCGTGAACGTGGGGGCACACACGACTCCTCCAGATCCTGTTTGCCCGCCCCTTGCATCTACACCCAGGCCTGGGATCATAGGGCAGTTCTATTTTTCATTTTCTGAGGAACCCCCATCCTGTCCTCCAGAGTGGCCGCACCAGCTTGCACACCCACCAGCGGTGCTCAAGGGGCGCTTTCCTCCGCATCCTCACCAGCACCTGCTGCTTCTTGTCTTTGATACGAGCCATTCTGACAGGTGTGAGGTGAGAGCTCAGTGTGGTTTTGACTTGTACTTCCTGATGAAGAATGATGTTGAGCATCTTTTCACGTGCCCGTTTGGTCATTTGTATGTCTTCTTTGGAAGTTGTATGGGTTCCTTTTCTATGTTGGATATAAAGTCTTAACCAGATAAGTGGTTGGAAAATATCTTCTTCTACTCCGTAGGCTACCTTTCATTTTGTGGATGGCTTTCACATTTTCCTCTTCATGTCATCTTGTCAGGTGGAAACACAGGGGCTTTGTTTTCATAGGAAGCTCGAATGTGCACGGATGCTCAGCAGCCAAAAGC
>NW_023270323.1:78376638-78394279 GCF_011800145.1 Mirounga leonina | reverse complement strand
GGGGTTCTGCACACCAGGGTTCTGCAGTCACCTTCTCTGACCTGCTCTGTGAGGCTGGGCTAGGGCTCTGTAGGCCGGGGCTCTGTGGTTTGAAATCTTGGCAGGCAACAGGACAATGTGTCGAATTTTGAAGGAAAAGCATTGCCTCCCCCAAGAATTTCATTCCAGTCAAGTTTCTCTTGGTTTGTGAAAGAAGCATGCAGGTGGTTTTAGATCATCGGGAGCTCAGAAAATGTGTTCCCCTCTACTCTCCCTGAGAAAGACCCCTTAGAGATGAACAAAGGGGATTCCCATCATCTGTCAAACCATCAGGAGGTTGTGGCATGGAGGACTGGCAGATTTGAAGGTGGTCAGTCACAGAGTCGGGCTGAGTAATTATGCATTGCTTACAAAATCACAAGTGTCAACATTATTTCTAAGGGCAAAGCTTCACAATTTATTCATTCAGTAAATAATAAACATCGCAGACCTGCAGTGGGCAGAGCGAGGTCCCTGCTCTGCGGGGCTGGCATCAAACGGAGGAGGCAGAGAACGAAGGAGTTAGCATAACAGCTGTCTGGCGCTCTGACGGCCCTGGGGGGCATGAGCCGGCTGAGCAGGATGTTGAGGCAGCCAGGAAGGCCTCGCTGGGATGGGGACATTCAGCCCTGATTGAAGGAAGTGAAGGAGGGGGGCCCTGTGGGTTTGTGAAGAGAAGGGTGCCAGGCAGCAGGAAGAACATGTGCAAAGGCCCTGAGGCAGGGGGTTGTTTGGGGTGCTCTGGAACCCAGCAAGTGAGGGGACAGCTATTGGAATGAGATGGGAGAAGGAAGGTGGTGGGGTCACAGGGGTCTCAGGGCCGTGTGGGAGTTGGGGGCCCCCGAGGGGTCTGAGCAGGGGACTGACATTGTATGTAGGAGGGAGGTCGAGGCAGAGGCCAGGAGGCCAGGTAAGGGTGGTCGCAGGAACACAGGAGAGAGGGGACAGGCCTTGGGCAGGTGGAAGTGGCCCGGGGGCTGACAGGTGGTGGGGCTCTGGGTCTGCTCTGAAGCTGTGGGGTGACAGAGAATGCACGGGGCCCAGGCTGACCACGAGATTCTGTGCCCAAGCGCCGGAAGCCTCGAGCAGCCGTTCCTGAGAGAGACTGCAGGGGCCGCGTTGGGGCTCGGGTGCGAAGCTCAGGCATCCGGCTCCAGAAGCTTGTGCGCATCCAGGTGGAGGAGCCGAGTCACCCAGGCGGTAGGTGGGTCTGGGGTTGGGGACACTTTGGAGCAGGGTGTGTCACAAGGAATCCCGGGTGCAGAGGTGGTGTTTGAATCCATGGGGCTGACAGAAGCTGCCCAGGGAGGCAGTATAGACGGGGAAGACAGGAAGCCCACGGGTCGCAGACGGGCCTCAGACCCTGCGACCACAGGCAAGGCTTCAACGTCAGACATTTCTTCTCCCACATTTTGGAGGCTGCAAGTCTGGGATCTGGGTGCGGGCAGGTTGGTTCTCCTGAGACCTCCCTCCTTCGTGTGTAGACAACCATGTTCTCCCCATGTCCTCACGTGTTCCCTGGGAGGGGTGACACCAGGAGGGTCTCAACTTTGTCAGGCACCCAGAGCTATGTTCTGTGTTCTGTGTTCACCTGCAGCCAGAGTCCACTGGATGCAAGAAGCTGTAAGCCCACGTTTCCATGAACACAGCCCTCAGGGGCTGCTCCCCAGCAGAGCACCCTTCACACCCTGGGGACCTGCACCTGCCTCAAACACAAGTTATGGTGGTTCAGGGTGGGGCACCATGCGAGGAGAGTCATGTGCAGTGGCTCAGGGTGGGCACCGTGCAAGGAGAGCCATGTGATCTCTTGAACCAAACCACATGAGGCTTCAGGGAAGGTCCCTGCCTGCTCACCCCTGGCCATGGCCGGCTCTGGGGTGTGCCCCTGTGCTGGGTACCTTTCGGGGCGGCGGCAGGGAGAGCAGGACAGACAGGGACAGATTCTCCTGCAAAGACAGGCAGCTCACCACTGGCCCCACAGCTCCCAGGAGCTTATCCTGAGGGAAGAGTCAAGGTTTCACACAAATGTTTAGCCATGGACGCTTCCCACGGCGCTCTCAGGATGTGGAGCAATCCGGATGCTTTGCATGCCGCCTGGGGGGCTGTCTGAGGAAGCAGCGTCCCTCGGGGCACGAAGCCTCCTCCGCAGTCTACATGAAAGGTGTCCCAGGGCCTCCTGGGCTGGAGAGGTCACCACCCGGAAGGGCTGTATGAGGCCATTGTTGTAAAAATTAGAACGGATAGACGCCTGCCCGTCCCTTCTATCCAGCTCAGGAAGGAAATTCTCCAAGAGGTGCACCAGGCTGGTGGGACACTGGGGGATTTTTCCTTTACTGGTTGCCTTTCACTGCATCGATGCGTATGGAGGGTAGAGATGTTCATAGTTATTCTAGAGCCATGAGCACGTGCGTGCACGCGTGTGTGCGTGTGTATATTTGCGTGTCGTGAGTGGCGCCATGTGGGTGTGTAGAGTGTCTACTCCGCAGGCACTGTGTTGTCCACAGACAGTCCTGGTCCCCGGGGCCCTTCCCGGGGCCAGGATGAGAGTTCTTCCCAGACTGGCGGTCCTGGGACTCTTTCTGGAGGGCGGAGGGGGGCTCGCCACCTCCAGCGGGGGGCAGGCAGGGGCCTGGGACGCTCAGAGCTCAGCACTGACCCCCGGCTCCTGGAAGGCGGAAGGCGGAAGGCCGGGGCCGCCAACAGGCCTCGGGGAAGAACGCTTACTTTCCCATCTGCCGCTGCGGACCAGAGCTCAGAGCCTGGCAGGGCCTGAGAAGCATCGCCTCTATTGTACAGATGGGGAAACTGAGGCCCAGGGAGAGCGTGAAACGTGCCCGAATCACAGAGCAAGGGCGCAGCACCGTGGGGCACGGACTCCTGGACTCAGAGGGTCGCCACCACCCCACCCTGCCTCTGGGGTCCCTCCTCCTTGGGACTGAACGCTGGCCACGCAGAACCAAGCAGACGTGAGCCCTGCCCTCAGGGAGACGGGGTCCAGGAGCACTGAGTGAGCACCACTGCATACAGCCAGGACCGACAAAGGGGCGTGATTTCCAGTCTACCTTCAGCCACGTGTTTCCAAGTGCTCTGGAGACCACACGGCCCTGTCCGAGTCACACCCGTCACGCACCAGCTGTGAGCCTTGAGCAGATGATCCGACTGTCTGAGATGCCGTTTCCTCATCCGTAAAGTAGAGGTGATGGCGCCGGCCTCAGCAGTGAGGTCCCGAGTGACAGGCAAGGGGACTGCCCCGTGCTGCCTGCCCGGTGCCCAGGGAACAACACGCACGGCCCCCCATCTGCTGTTCCCCAGCGGCCGCACCGCCCCATCCCTGTGCCCGTCCTCTCGGGGGCCACAGGACCCCAGTCAGTCCCCCATGCTGGGGACATGCGTGTGTGATGGTGTCACCCTCACTCCGACCCAGCCCCCAGCTCTCGGGCACCTCCGCGCTCCCAGGGTGTCCAGCCCCCTCTGTCAGTCAACCTGCTTGTCGACCGTCTCTCCTGTCCTACTCCTGGCTCTCTTTCAAGTGGGGAAAAATAACTATTATTTTTAGGTAACCCATTATTATTATCATTGTTAATTGCATCTAACAATAAAAGCTACCCATTCTCGTTGTGGATAATTCAGAAAGTAGCAAAGAGCACGCAGAAATTTTTTAACGTCATCCCCTCAATGTAGGTTGAATGGTTCGTGAACCTCCCTCCCACTGGAACTTGTGAACGTGAACATATTTATAAAATATTTCTCTGCAGATGTGATTAAGTGAAGGATCTCAATGTGCGCTCATCTTGGATTCCCCGGGTGGGCCCTAAATCCAACGACAAGTGTCCTTATCAAAGACACACAGAGAAGGAGGTGGAGGCCACGTGAGCACAGAGGCCAGATGGAGGGGTGCAGCCCGGAGCCCGGGAGCACCTGGAGCCCCAGGAGCTGGAAGAGGCGGGAAGGTGCCCCCCCTGCAGCTCCGGAGGGAGCCCCACCCACACCTTGATTTGGATTCCCGACATTCGGACATTTGTGGTGATTTGTGACGGCAGCCCCCTGGAACCGAATACTGACCTTGACCCCAGCAGTCAGGGCCATCCCACAGACGACCTGGTTACTGTCCTCTGGTCGTGAGTCCTGGGGTGTGTGGGTACGCGAGCGTGCACGTGCGTGTGCCTGAGGATGTGTGTGTTCACGGTCATACTAAGATGTGCCGATACCCCTTACAGTATCTTCACTTTAAAAAACATGATTTCGGGGGCGGCTGGGTGGCTCAGTCAGATAAGTGTCCGACTCTTGGTTTCGGCTCAGGTCATGATCTCAGGGTCATGGGATCGAGCCCCGCGTCAGGTTCCGCGCTCAGCACAGAGTCTGCTGGAGATTCTCTCTCTCCCTCTCCCTCCACCCCTCCTCCTGCTCACGTGCACGTGCCCTCTCTCTCTAAATGAATAAATAAAATCTTTTTTAAAGAATTCAAAAAATAAAAACGTGATTTCGTGAGAATTTTCTCATTTTATCAAATAATCCTTACAGAACTTACTTTTTTTCTGATCACAAACTACGTCTTACAAAATTCCGTAAAATCGGGAAGATACGGACATGTGCATGGAAGGAGGAGCAATCACGGTTGACCCTGCCGACCCAGGCTAGCAATCGCTTGTGTCCTTCTTCTAGGCATGTCTGTCCGTCAGGACACTCTCAGGACACAATGTGGCACTCGCTTTAAAGCACTGAACTAACCGAAAGCACGGGACCCGGCTGTGGAGGTCCTGGGCATGCCTCCCAGGGCAGCGGAGACTCACGTCCCCACAACAGCCTGTACGTTCATCGTTCTAGCAGCTTTTTCCTTAACAGTGCCCGCCTGAGAGCAACCAAGTGCGCGAGGCGAGTGCTTAGAACCACCGCGGTGCACCTGTGTCGCCCGGTCCAAAGCGAGGAGAAACCAGTGGTAACATACAGTGGCCTGGATCCCAGGGCAGGTGGCTGAGCGAGGAAGCTCGGCCTCGGCATGTCCTGCATGATGCCATTTATGGAAACTTCGGGGGGTGGCGGCATCATGGGGACGGAGCAACAGTTCGTGGCTGTGGCGGTCGGGGTGGCAAGGGGGTGTGACTCACGTCAGGGAGCTGTCTTCACTACAGCCGTGCCTCCGTGAATCCACACACGGATAAAGGACGGGGACCGTGCACACTCACTGAGCCAGGGGCGGAATCCCGGCTGCAGCGCCGGGCTGCCATTAGACGAGACGCAGTCCCTGGGGGAACCCGGGGAAGGGTTCACAGGACCTCCCTGCTGCCTCAGCTTCTTTCAAAATAAATGAAAACCAGTCCCGCTGAGAAACAGAAACCGCTCTAGGCGTTTCAAACCAGTCCCCGAAGCCGGCACCTGTCCCACCGGTGGGCGAGGGGGACGCAGAAATGCCACAGCAGTGGGGAGCCACGGCCACCCCAGGGGCCGGGAGGGGGGAAGCGGGGGTTTCCGGGGCCCTGGGGTCCCCTGGCCGGAGCTCTGCTGCCTCCCCGCTGCCGCTCGTCCCCTGGCTGAGCCCGGCTGGAAGCCAGCTGCCCCGGAAGAGCTGCTCTCCCCGAGGCTCGAGGCGCAGCAGAGCGGAGAAGCCAGGCCACGGTTCGAGAGCCGGGGCCAACGCCGCAGGGCGTGCGTCGCGGGGGCTCACATCAGCGTTGTGCCCTCAGCTTGTCTGACTCGCCCCCCAGAGTCACCGCCCGCGTCCAGCATTTTCCAGAACCATGCTTTCCGGGCCATGGAGCGCCCGCTCGGCGTGCGTGCTGCAATCCTCGGTCAGTGCGTTTGTTGGTTGCGCGGGGGCGAGGGGCTGTGGGCACCCGGGGCGGCTTCTTGGGGATGTAGTCCTACGGGAGTGCTCGCGGGGTCAAAGGATACCCACTCTTTTAGGACGACACAGAGAGCCACCTTGCTTTCTAGAAAGGTCCGTGGGGCTCCTTCCTCCCGCAGGAGGAGGGCCTGTCTTGGTGCGCCTCGCCATCATGGACTATGAGCTTTGAAATACGTTTGGCCACCCACGCGGCCCGGCCCTGCTGCTAGACAGGTGTCCTCTGAGGGGCACACACAGAAGCCACAGGGAGGACATCAGGACGGAAGGCCCGTACACCCTCTGGGCTCCGGGAGGACGCCTGGGTCCGGCCCGCAGCTGCTCACGCTCCAACCGTCCCACCTGGCAGCCCGCCGGAGCCCACACCTGCCCACTCCGGGGCTCCCCTGCCAGCCACTCTGCCTGGAGTCCCCGTCCCCCCCATCCCCTGCTGCCTCCTTCGCCTCTCACCCATCCACACACGGCCCAGAGCTCCTGGGTCAAGCCCAAGTCCCGGGAAGCGTGGACGAACCCCAGAGAGCTGAGCATGGTTGGGGGGGTGCTGACTATCACACAGCGGTGGCCCCATGAACGGCCTCCCTTGGTCCCTGCCCTGCCCAGTCCCCGGGCGGCATTTCTGCCCCTTCTCTGTGTCTACTCCCTCTCTTCCGTCTGCTCATGTGACGGCAGGAGGGCAGGGAACATCTGCCTCTGCCCCGCACCTTGGAGCATGCTCCACGAACCGGGGTCTGGGTGAAGGTCTCACAGGGGCGCTGTTTGGAGGCCCCTCGCGTCCCGTGTGCCCTGAAACATGATCCAACACCCCCTCCCACACCTCGCAGGTGTCCTGTCAGCCTAGAGCTAGGCCAGAGTGCCCTCCCACGTCCCGCCGCTGTAGGAGACTGCGACACTGTGCGGGGCGCTGGGCTGGTGCCCTCGGGGGTGGCGAGGCTGGGCTTTGAGCCAGAGGGCATCAGAGTTTGGAAGGCAAGCAGCAAACACGCGCACCTGAGTTCCAACCATGACCAGACGCACGTCTTGGCCTCCTCCACACCGGAATGTGAGCGGCGGTTCAGAGCAGGGATTCGATGGCACGCGTCTGTCCAACACGCAGCTGACAAAAGCATCCAAGCAAAGTGCTCTGCAGCAGAAATCCAACAGATGCTCGCTTGGCCCATCCTCAGTGGAAAAAATATACGACAATAACTCATTGCAAATAATAGGGCCTTGGAAAGAGGCGCTTAAGAGATTTTTGAGAAAAGAAAAGATCATTTGGTTCAGTGCAGAAATTCCCTTCTTCCACCGCATGGTTTCAGAGCTCTTTCCCAACCTGGCAGGACGCACCTGCCCCACCATGTCCCAGGGAGGCGGGGACCCTCCCCAACGCCAGCCCCTGGGGGGGACTTCCCGCTGCATCTGCATCTCCAGGGAGGGCTCCTCACTCCTCCAGAGCCACCTTCGTTCACGACGTCTCACACGCACGCTCTCGCTTCGGGTGTTCATTCGCTCGACAGACAGCTGCCGAGCTGCCGAGCCCAGCACTGGTCGTGGTAGAGATGGTGCATGAGACCCACTGCAGGCCTGTGGGGCTCATAGTGAACGGGGGGCACAGGTGAGTGGGGGGCAACAACCCAGTGTGATGCGAGCCGCATGGGGAGGTATAGGGGGAAGGCTTTATAGAAGGGGCCTTTCACAGTGGGTCCTGCCAGCTGAGTAGGAGCCCGCCAGGCGGAGGAGGGAGCATGAGCAAGGGGGGTGTGGTAGGTAGATTTTTGCGCAGGGCATGTGGTCATCCCTGTGAAGACCTTTCCCAGTAGAAAGAGAACAGTAATGGCACCATTTGGTGAGGGCTTGTGCTTTAAACACACGCTCTCACAAAGCAACATCATCATCCCCATTTTACGGAGGCGGAAACCAAGACTCCAAAGGGAAAGGACACCCAGCTCTCAGGATCCAGGCCCCAGACCCAGAACAAAGGAGCTCTGAAGGACAGAGGGAGTCACACACACCGTGGAGGCCCTGAGCCTCCAGCTTTCCCGGAGGAAACCGCCAGCTCCCATCTGGGATCCTGCCTCCTGCAGGGCCCCAGAGCTCACACGGACCAGCCTTCCCAGGGGGCCAGTCTCCTTCCCAGGCTCCAGGCCACCCCCTGTCCCTCCCTCCAGGAGACCCAGGCTGCTGATGGGGAGGGGACCGCCCCCTGCCCACCTCTGTCTGGTGGGGGAGGCACACAGCCACGGGTCCTTCTAAAATTGCACCTGCAGCCCCATCTCCCTCACGATGCTCTCTATAGGGCAACGGATGGGGCTTGAATTGCCCTTGACAGGGGTAAGCAGCAGGATGATGACCCCGCAAAGGTCCACACCCTAACCTTGGATCCTGTGAATGCGACCTTACATGGCAGAGAAAGGATTTTGGAGATGAGGCTGCATTAAGGATATTGAGATGGGGGGCTATCCCGGGCTACCTGGGGGTGGGGGGCGACCTGAGTTCACAAGTTCACAAGTGTCCACACAGGCAGGGGTGTGAGACGGGGAGGTTTCCAGGACGCGGCCTTGAAGGTTGCAGCCCCCGAAGCTGGAAAAGGCAGGAGGCCATTCTCCCCGGAGCCCCGGAGGGAGGAGAGCCTGCCGGCACCTTGACTTCAGACTGCGGGGGATGGTTTCTGTCCTTTTATGCCCCCGCCCCCGCCCCCACCGTTGTGTGTGTTACATTTGTCACAGCTGCTGCAGGACGCAAGTACAGTCTTGTACTTGAATAAACGAATAACCAGTTAAAAAATACCCTGAAATACCGACTCGCACACAGACCGGACCCCCCGCATCCACCTGATGTGTTTCTCCGGCCCCTGCCCGTTTCCAGAAGGATCCACCCAGAGCCTGGAGGCCTGCGGGGGAGCGGGCGTGCTGGGACCAAGCCCCAAGGAGCTCGCCAGCGCTGGAAAAGCCGTGTGGCCGAAAGGGTCAGACGAGGGGGCCTCCCGTTTCTGCGTCCCCACCATGTGGGGGGCATTGCCCCAGATGGTCCACAAGATTGGGGCTCCCAATGGCTGCTCACAGAGTCATCTGGATCCGCCTGAGACCAATTAACAAGACACTCGGGGCTCTGGTGATCGCAGAAACCTTGTGCTTCCCACTCATAGTGACTCGGTCACTTTGGTTTTAAACGTGGCTCCTGAGGATTTGAACTTGGCCAACGCGAGATGCTCCTCCCCCTTTTCTTCAGTTCTCAGGGGCTAACAGTGAGTTCTGGTGTCGGGGGGTACTGCGCTCAGCTGCCGAGGAGACACCCCCAGTCCTGGACGTCACGGAGTGAGGCACCCACGGCTGGTGGCCACGGGCCCTCGGGGTCACGGTGCCACCGTGCTGGTGGCGGGGGTCTCCCAGCATGAGGGCCATCTGCTCGCACTGTCCTCAAGGGGACTCCCTGCCTTGTGCCTCCCGGAGGCCTCCCGACACTTCCTTGGCCCCCAAACTGGGGGCGGGGACTCTGGCCATTGCCCTCAGCCGTGGGCTCTACCACCGGAACCGTGTCAGATGACATTCTTCTCTCTCCCTGATCCAATTCCCAGAGCAGAAGGGTCCCTTTCTAGGCAAAGCCCTCCCCCTTCATGCAGAGCTTCCCCTATTACCAACATCCTGCACCAGAGGGTACCTTTGTTAAGACTGATGAACTTGTGTGGGTATGCAATCTCCCCAAGTCCACGGTTCACATCCAGGTCACGGGCGGTGTCATGCACACCGTGGGTTTGGACAAGTGCGTCGTGACAGGGGTCCACCCTCATGGTATCACAGAGTAGCTTCCCTGCCCTAAACACCTTGTCCTCCACCTGTTCCTCCCTACCCGACCCAGCCCCCTGGCAGCCACCGATCTCCTTGCTGTCCCCATTGTTCTGCCTTTTCCAGAATGTGCTCTAGAGGGACTCCCACAGCCTTTTCCGCTGCCTGGCTCCTCCCCCTTGTCATGTGCCAACCACCCCAACACTTAGTGGGGCTAAACAGCAGCCCTTTGATGAAGCTTGCCAGTCCCTGGGCGAGTGTGGCCGGTGGCCACCGAGCTGTCTTGTGTGTGGGTGCCCGGCTGGAGCCCGAGTGACCGCGTGACCCGGGATGGCTGCGCTCACGTGGCTAGCAGCCACTGGGGACACCTGGCTTCTCCTGCCGCGGCCTCATGTTCTCCAGGAGGTGGAGCTGGCTCTCGCGGAGCCTCAGGGCTCCCAGCACACGGGAGGCGGCCGAGCCCCGTGCGGCCACGCTTTCCAGGCTTCCGCCCGTGTCCCGTGCTCTAATGTCCATCAGCCAGAGCCACGCATGAGGGCAGGGGACGCCAACTCTCCAGGGAAGAACCGTGTCCATCCACCTTCTGCCACGCTTGCCATCCCAAAGGGGGCTTCCGTGCCATCCTGCACATCTCCGGGGCTCGTGCATGAGGCTCGCTGTGGACGGAGGAGTGCACACGTGGACGCCTGCACACAGGAAGGGGAATTCACTTCTGGGTTTTCTAGATGACGCGAGAGAATGCTGGGTGACTGCTCTCTAAAGTGGGGTCAGCTCTGGCCAGCAGCGCCCGGGAGCTCCCGAGTCCGTGTCCTGTGCGCGGGGCTGAGCTGGCATCTCGCCAAGGCTGGACCCGCGTCATCCTAACGGCCAGTGCGGCCGGGCTGCTCTGCGGGCGCGTTGGCCGTTTTCCTTTCCACTTCCATAGCTGGTCTTCTGCCGTTCTTGTCCCTTTATTTAAATAATTCACCAACCGTGCGTGTGCACGTGTGTGGGTACATCCTAGGCACACGCATGTACGTACGGCGTGTGTGACGTGTACTGCACACGCACACAGAGCGACGCCCGCCCGGGACACACGCAGACGTCCCCTCTGAGCCCGGGCTTGTCTCTCCGCTGTGCCCGCGCCGTCTTCCGTGCAGGATGGTGGATAACTGGATTGCGGTCCAGCTCAGCAACCTTTCCCTCTTGCGCTGCTTGTCTCGTGGGAGGCGTCCGTCCCCGCTCTGCCTCGTGAAAAGATGCTCCTTTTCCCAGAAGTCACACCATTCCTGCCCGCCACAGCTTTGGCTCTCAATCCGACAGGCGTGGGGGTTTGGGGAGCCGAGCGGTGGGGTTCCCACGCCTCACGCGGACCGGCAGGGGCGCCCAAGCAGACCCCGAGCTGCCAGGCCACGGGTCGGCACGCTGGGTGTCATGTCCACCTGTCTGCGAACTCAATTCTAGGAATTTCCGTTTTTTCATATTTATTTATTTACCCCATCCTGACAGTGCCCTGTAGTCATGAAGCAATTTTATAATAAACCATCAGATCTAATAGGGAAAGGGCCCCCTCCTGAAATGTGTCCTCTTCTCCAGGGGAGCTGCGGTGAGCTATCCTGACATTTATTCATCCTTTCATTCCGGAGTCCGTTCGTGAAGGTTTACATCAACCCTGTGGGATTTTTTATTTTGCGGTCGCCACGAAGCTCCGGACATCTTTACCATACTGACTTTTCCCACTTAGGAACACAGGAAATACTGGGCCAGGCTTATTCCCAGATATTTGTATACATTCTTGATACTCTGAACTGTTTGGTTTTTAAAACTGCATTTCCCAGCTCAGTGCTGCGGGTCTGTAGGATCAGAGCCTACTTGGTTCCCTGGGAAACCCTCCTGGTCATCCCAGAGGCTGGCGGAGACTGGGGTTTTCTGGTCAAGCGATCGTACCCTCTGTGGATAATGTCCACTCCTTTCTTCTTTATCAGCCCTTTGAACCTGTCTCTTTTCCTTGGTTTGCTGGTTTTCTGGGACCTTCAGAATCACGTGGATGGGAAGTGGGGGACACCACCTGGCCCCCTCCTCGGACTCACTGGGAACCTGCTCCGGCTCCACAGTGGGCAGAAAGCCCTCGCCCACTGAGGTGGGTCTGTTCCTCACTTGCTGAGGGTATTTATCCCGGGTGGGGTCGGAGGGCGCGGAATGCCCTCCCTGCATCTACTCAGTGGGCCCTGGGGTTCTCTTCAGTCTGCCCAATGGTGTTAGCTGAGATCGGGGTGCAGGTAGGTGAGCCGCTGAGCTCATAGCAGTCTGGCCTCCCAGCAGGTCCCTTCCTGCACAGGGAGGGCTGTGCCCCAGGACCAGGCAGAGGTGGGAGATGACCCTCTGGGCCGTGTCCTGGAAAGCAGATGTCCCTTCGGTCAGGGCCCGTCCAACCTCGAACTCAGCTCCAAGATCCAGGCCGGGTCGGGAACGGGTGTGTCTGCCGTGCTGGACAGAGAAGCCGGGGGTACGCCCGTCGTGATCATACCCTGTGGGGTCCTCCTTGCTGGTCCGCGGGCCTCGAGCGCGGGTAGGAGCCGGCTCAGAGTGGATGCACGTGGGAGCTGCCCCACGGGGCAGGGGCAGGGTAGAATGTGAAGAGAGGGGCCTGCTCCCGACCTGGCCCGTCCTGGTAAGGGATCTGCCACCCCTGCCTTCCTCCCCCAGGGGTGGGGCCCTTTCCCGAGCCTGACGCAGCTGCATATCCCTCCCTTGGATTTCTCTGGAAACCCAGCACTGTCCTCCCCTAGCCTTACCACCTTCCCAAACTGATAGGTCCCCAGAGGTCCCCCCACCCTGCAGACAGGCAGGCCCGAGCTGTCACAGACACGGAGCCCACCCTGTGTGTTCTGGAAGAAACGCCCCTGTTTCCCGGAGACGCCCCTAGCCCCACGTTCCCTCTTCCCGGGATGCTGTGCGGACGCCACCCAAAGCCGCAGAGGTTGTGAAATGCTTTTGGTTCTGGCTGGAGGTGAGGGCCGGCCGAGCCCAGCAGAGGACGGACGAGGGCCGTGCCTACAGTTAGAGACGGCTGCCCCGGGGAGGGAGCGAGGCTCTGCAGAGCTCCGTGCCCAGCGACGTGGGCCCTGCCAGGAGACTGCCCTCTGCCCGGGGAAGGGACACCCGCAGCTGTGCGGGAGGCTGGCTGAGAGCCTGGGCTCCCGACGCCCGGCCTTCCGTCTCTCCCTCCTCCCTCACTGCCTGGTGCAAGGCCTCACGCGACTAGTGGAGCCTGGAGGGCGTGGCCAGGTGGGCAGGTGCACAGGTGTCCGTCTTCTTTCGCAATTTCATGTCAACCTGGTGACCGTCATGAACCCCGGTTTGTTAAAACGCTAGTGTTTGATGTGCTGTGGTGAGTCTCCCCAACAGCCTGGCGCGGGACACCTCCTGACGCCCTCCACACACCAGGACACCGACCGCACGGGGGACAAGCCGCGGTGGCATGGGAAGGGGGTCTTTGCGGGGCGCTCCAGATCACACAGGGACAGAGAGAGGCAGAGCCTGGACTCGCACAGACCCCAGCCTGTGGCCGGCAGCCCCTTGCCCAGGCCAGGCCCTGGGGGCCCCAGGAAGCACAGGCCGACTCCCCCAAAGCACAGGATGGATGAGGCAGACCGGAGTCCGAGGGGCACCTTCTTGGCCCCCACAGACAGGCCTTTCCCTTCACGAGGGAGGGAGGCCCTCTGCCGAAGGGCGTCGAGCTCTCGCTGAGGTGGGCCGAGAGGCCGGCCCGGGAGAGAGTCCAGCTTCGCGCCAGGCACACCCACCCCCCGCCACCCCTGCCCGCCCCTTGTTCGGAGGCCACGGGCCTGCTGTCTGCCACTCCATGCAGTGATGAGGAGGACAGACGCTGTGCGTCCTTGGGGCGGTCACCATCCCTCGCTCAGCGTTTCCTCAACCAAATTTGGTTGAGGCCAACCGGGACTTGCGTGGACATTCGTCACTCGGAGGAAGCTGGTGCAGGGAAAGACGTGGTCTGCAAGGAGGCTGGAGACAAGCCATGCTGGGGAGGAGCTCCAGCACCTTGCAGTTAGGAAGTGGGGCTGTGTGACCCTGGCAGGTCGCTTTCCTTCTCTGTTTGGGGAGGTGGGTGGGAGAGTCTCCAGGGACACCTGGCAAGGAGTGACTCTATCCCCAGCCCGGGGGCTCATGCTGGAGGGGGCATTTCTTCCCCCTCATGCCCACACGGCTCAGCCCTGAGCAGGGTCTGCAGTAGTTAACGGGGCCTGTGCACAGGAGGGGCCCCGTGAACCTGCGTGGCCGGGTTTCCCGACAGACCCAGCGGGGACGCCTTCCGCTACGGCGGGGGCAGCGGGGCTCCTGGGCTGGGCACCCATTCGGGGCACAGGTACCGGACACAGGCCCATCCCGCACTCATGCTGCCGTCTGGGGCTCGGCCCACCCCCTCCTTGCCTCGGCCGAAACGGAGGGCCCGGCCGCCCGATGCTGCGAGCCCCTCTGTGCCTGGCGTGTTTTCGCTCCTCCTCCTCAGGACCCCGCGGCAGGGTTTGCTTCTGGTTACAGATGAAGGAGAGAGGAGGGTCTGAGAAGCTGAGAGACTTGACCAGATGACTCAGCCTTCGGTTCAGAGTTCCGTAGCCTGTGGTTGTTGGCGCTCTTCCTGCGGTGTTAAGTATCGTCGAAAGCAAACAGGAGACTCTCAGCCCTGGATCTGGCGCCGAACCCTCTGCTTCGTGAATCCTCACTTGACTCCCCACACCGGGATCATCAGCCTCATTTTAGCTTTGACCAAACTGGGGCTCAGAGAAATGAACTCACGCCAAATCCCCAGCCTCCAAGTAGGGGACTGGGACGGGAACCCAGGGGTTGGACGACCGAAGCTGCTGCCCTGGAGACCTGGGGGCCCGACGGGTGGGGTGGGGGGCTGGGACCCTGGGTGGGAGGGGAGGGGTGGGGGCGACAGGGCGAGGAAGGTCAGCGAAGGCACAGATTCCCAGGCAGGTGCTGGGCCCCTGAGTGACCCAGCCGCAGGTCCAGGCCCAGGCGCTGCCCAGCGGTCAGTGACCTCGGAGATCTGGGCTGGGGTCACTGTGCCGGCCGTGGCCTGCCACACCAGTGTGGGTCATCAGGTCGTCCTGTTTTCAATTTCGTTGCGGCCTCCTCCCACTTTCCACGCCCAGCCCCGAGAAGGCAGTTTGGGGTCAAGGTTGGAAGGTTCGGCTGTCTCTCTGCTGCCCCCTGGTGGGAGCGGCCAGGACGGGGCCTGCAGGCCACCTCTGAGCCCTGGACCCCAGGGACAGTAAGGATGGTGGAGACCCCCTGCCTCCCTTCCTCGGGGCCTTCCGGGCTCTGCCGCCTCTCCTGGGCGTGGAGCCAAACCCAGAGCTCTGCCCACCGGCCAGTCCCTCTGCCGGCCTCGGTTTCCCCTTCTGCTAAAGGAGGGTCTCAGAGAAGGTGAAACGAGAAGTGATGTTTTCGGGGCACAGGGGTCCACGAGATGAAGATGTTTTCCAACTAAGTGGAGGCGGTGCTTACACATCACCGTAAATACACAAAATGCCACTGAATGGTCCACTTTAAATGGTTAATTTTATGTGGATTTCACCGTATTTAACAAAATAAATTAAAGAAAAAGAGGAGATTGAAATAACGCCGTGTGGGTGAGAGCCAGCCAGGAGACCCACGGCCTCGCTGGGCCTCAGTGTCCCTGCCGGTAAATTGAGGGTCCCCGGCGCTTGGCGGCCCCGATGCGCCTTTAAACACGCTCAGCAGCAGGCTCCGCACACAGGCCCGGTGAGGCTGGGCCAGAGGACAATCAGGTCGGGGAGCACTGGGGCCACCTTCCCCTTGCCCTGTCTGTTGCCTTCGGGACACTGACGTGCTAACACCCTGTTCTCGGACCCGCCCTTGGGTCCTATGGCAGATGCATCCCTTGGGGCAGGCGGGCAGGTGGTACACTCGGCCCCACCTACCTGCTGTGTGATGGTGGGCCGGGCACCTACCCTCTCTGCGCCTCCATCTCCTCCACTGGAAATGAAGACGGTACCAGCCCCAACCGTGCAGGCCCCGTGAGGGCAGTTTGAGGGCTACAGGCAGGGCCAGAGCCAGACACACAGCGAGGGCATGGGCAAGGGAGAAAGAAGATGCCCAGGGAACCCCACAGCCACCTTCACTCTGACGTGGGGGAACTGGGTGTGGGGGGCCGGCAGGGGGGCCAGTCCTTCCAGCTCATCGCCGCGGACGAGGTGCAGCCGCAGGGTGGTGCCCGGGGACAGGGCCTGGGCCCTGGGCACTCCCCTGGAGGCAGAGTGGGGGACGGGGCCTTGCAGGTTCGAGCAGACTCCTGCAAAATCACGTATTGCTATGGGACCCCCACCTCCGTGCCTCCGTTTCCCAGAAAATGAGCCTCGCAGAGACACTAGGAGAGGTGGGGACAGCGGTCCTCAGGGCGGGGCGCTGGGGGCCAGCCAGGGCGCCCGTCCCCAGCACCGCTCCGGGGCCAGGTTGACCCTGCGGATGTTGAGCTCGGTGGCAAAGGTCCTGGCCTTCTGGTAGAAGAAGAGGGACTTCTCGCGGTCCAGGAGGAAGTTGTGGTAGATGGTGGCCAGGCGCGTGTAGATCTTCATCTGGGCCTTCTTGTTGCCCAGGTCCACCGCCGCGGCCAGCGCCAGCTGGTAGTACCCGGCCGCGTCGAAGGGGTCCTGAAGGGGAGATGGCGTTTGCCAGACTCAGCGCTAATGCGCCTGGGTGCGGGCGGGGGCTTGCCCGTGCCCAGCCTCCCCGACCTGCCCACCCCCAGCCCCTCCTGAGGGAGTGCTAAACTCAGACCCTGCCCTTCCCTGTGCCGCTCGGAATGGGAGGGCTTCCTGGAGGAGGGGACATCCCAAGTAAGGAACTGGCCACAGCGGGTGCTCGCTTGGGGGGGCTGTGTATCTGCGTGTGTGTGCATGCCTGTCCTGTACGGGGCCACAGGGAGCCTCTCTGCCTCCTGGGCGTGTGCCGGAGGGGACAAAGTAGGCCCGCGGCCCCTGATGGAATTCCAAGATCTCCTCGTGGTGAAGACAGACGTGGTGCTGACGGCGGTCATGGCAGGGAGGCCCCTTGACCCCAGCCTCCCGGGCCCAGGGACCTTTCCTTCCTGCACCATGAGACCGTGGAGAGATAAGGTCCTGTCCCCAGAGCCTGGGCATCAGGTCAGGCACCCTGGGCCCGGCTCCCTGACTCTTGTCTTGGACAAGTGTGTTCACCTCTCCAGCCTGTTTCCCCTTCTTGTGCAGAGCTGCTTGTCACCAATCTCATAGACCCTGGGGTTCTAAGCTCTATGTGGCCCCATCCTCAGATGACCGAGGGGTCAGGAGCATTATGTCACAGACGCCCGATGGCTCTGGGTATAAGGAGCGCAGCTGAGGTGGGCCAAAGGCCTGCCCGACCCCAGCCTCCACGGCCCCTGCACGGGGGAGGGCCCAGCCCAGAGCCTAGCCTGGGACAGCAGGCACAGACATGGAGCACGGTCACTGGGTCAGACGATGTGGGTTCCGAGGTCCCGGGCACTGGATCCCCACCATGCGGCTCCCAATCCCTACTCTGATTAATGGACCATGCCCGGCCTCAGTCTCTGCCCTGTCCTGTGGGGGCACCTCTCTTCTAGAACTATAAAGCATGTGAAGAGCCAACCACAGAGCTGGGATCACACAGAGGCTGGGTCACATACAGCCTGGGTTACAGATCCTGGATCACACAGAGCTTGAATCACACAGAACCTGGTTGTCACAGAGCCTGGATCACACAGATACTAGATTGCACAGAGCCTAGATATCACAGAGCCTGGGTCACACAGAGCTTGGATCACACAGAACCTGGTTGTCACAGAGCCTGGATCACACAGAGTCTAGATTGCACAGAGCCTGGATATCACAGAGCCTGGGTCACACATAGCCTAGATCACACAGACTCTGGATGGCACATGGCCTGGATCACACAGAGCCTAGATCGCACAGAGTCTGGAATCACAGAGCCTGGATATCAAAAGCCTGGGTCACACAGAGCC
>NW_023270323.1:78365778-78376628 GCF_011800145.1 Mirounga leonina | reverse complement strand
ACCCCACGCCAAGAGGGACCCAAGTGCCCCGAGCCCTGCCCCCCGCCCCACCCACCTTCAGATCGTAGAAGATGATGTCGCCGAGCACCAGATACACTTTCACATAGTACAGGGTCTCCTCATCGAACTGCAGGGGCGAGCTGCAGAGCGACAGAGCCTTGAGGTAGAAGTGCTCCGCCAGCTCGCCGTGGCCCAGCCGCTGGTGCAGGGCCGCCAGCCGGTGGTAGGCCACTCGCTCGTTCAGCCGGTCCCCTAGGGACGCAGGGGAGGGGGCGCACGTGAGGTCACAGCTGCAGGGGTGGGGGGCACAGACCAGCTCCGGCCCCCACGCCCACACTGTCTCAAAGCTCCAGCCAGTCACTTCCCGTCCCAAGACTCAGTCTTCCCGTCTACACAGCGGGCCCAGTATTGCCTGCGCCCTGTCCACGTCAGGAAGGTGGACATCCCAGCTCTGTGTCTGCACACGGCTGCCTGGAGGGGGTGACAGCAGGCCCCAGAGTCAGGCAGTCTGTGCATCGCCAAGCACTGGGACTCCAGCCAACCTGCAGACACGACAGGGCCCCTCCCTGCTGCATTAGCAGGAGCCCCCTCCCCCCACCCTCCCCCCACCTGTCTCCAAGTCCCTGCCCGTTCCCCGTGGGGCCTGCACACACACCCTACTGCACACCCACTGCGTGTCTCTCTCTGGGGTGCTGGGACAGAGGGTGCCCGGCATTGAGGGGACCGGGGTGTGGCCAGCCAGGAACAGTGGGGCCGGCAGAGTGCCGTGATGGACACCAGTAAGGCATGGCATGTGTGCAGGGACGGGAGAGAAGCCTGGGTGTCCACAATGCAGGGCCACCAGCCGGCCTCCCGGTCAGCCGGGAGAGAGGCGGAGGAAGCCACAGGGCGGACACACAGCGCGTGGGACACTTCCTGAGAGGCCCCGACCCGTCCCCCGGGCAGATTTGGGGCCGCTCAGCCCAGCCCCCTGGCAGGAGAGAGGGCAGCTGCAGCCCCGAGCAGCCCCGCAGGCGTCCTGGGCTTCGGCCTCCTGTGCCCACCCTGCAGGTTCCGGAGGCGGAGGCCCCGCGGGGGCCGGTGTGCGGGGCTCACCCCGGGTGATGCTCAGCGCCAGGGCCACGTGGGCGAACTCCAGGCCCTCGCGGGGCGACTCCAGCTCGGCCAGCAGCGCCACCAGCTTGTTGCACAACCGCAGCTCCACCTCCTGGTTCCCTGTGGTCACGGCCAGTGGCAGCGCCCGATCCTGCCGCACAGGCAGTTGTCAGGCCTTGCCCACAGTGGCCGGCCCGGCCCAGGACCGCTCCAGGGCCCTGAACACACGCAGGGAGCTTCCACCCCTCCATCCCTGCATCTGTATTCAGCTCTGGCCCCCAAGGGCAAGGTCAGCCTGGAGAGGCCCTGACAGTCCCAGGGCCACTGGACCTTGAGCAAGCTGGGGCGTGACCTGCAGCCCATCTCAGTGACCTCAGACCGCCCCCACCCCCCGGGCGATGAGAGCCTGACCAGGAGGGTCCAACGCCCCTCCGCGCTCTAAAAATGCTTGTCTCTCTGTACCCCAGGGCTGAGCTGCACGCCGTGAGCCGGGTGGGCAGGGAGAAGCCGGCCTCCTTGGGAGGCTCCTACAGCCCTGGGCCCCGGTGCCGGTCCCCCCACTGACGTGCTGTCCTGTCTCTCTGAGCCTCAGCTTCCTCATCTGCAAGACGGAGCAGGACTCGCCTCCCAGCTGTTTGAGGACCTGTAAGCCTGAAGCTGCCTCTGTCCCTCAAACAGTCCCTCCTTTCTCCTTCCCTCCCAGGTTGGGGGTGGGGGTCCAGATCACCCCAGGTGAAACCACCCAGAAACGAAGCGAGTGCATGGGGCAGCCCTCCAGTCCAGGTGGGAGGCCTCTGCCAGCCCACTCCTGTGCCTCGGCCCTCGAGGCCCACCCTCGTCACCCAGCTCACCCGGTAGAAGGACACTGCTTTCTCTCGCTCCCAGGTCCCATTGAAGAAGATGTCCCCAGCCGCCTCAAACAGCTCCAGCCCCAGGTTGGGGTCCCCCGTGTACAGGGCCGCATTCTGTGCCACCTGTGGGCATGCAGGAACTCTCATGAGACCCACAGTGCTCTGGAGGGAGCTCACAGCCTCCCCAGCCGCCCCCAGGCCCTTGAGGCGGCCCTGAGGATGCACGACACGTGCGCTGGGTGTCTCTTTCCTCTCCCACACCTCCGTCCCTCAGCAGGGACTGGCCTGTTTCCAGCCCCTGTGCAGCTGGGGACATCAGCTCCCACTACATAGCAGGGGGAGCCCCATCCAGCTGGGGCCCCGGGAGTCGGCAGGTGTGGGCTGCTGAGGACTCTGGGACGGAGCTCGGAGGGGGCTCTGAGTCCTGCCGGCCGCTCCCGGACCCTGGCGTTCTCTCCTCTGGCTTCCCCTCTACCATTTATTTTCCTCCGTGGCCCTTGGCAACACCTGCCCGTCTCTCCCACCAGATGCTAAGGCTGTTGGTTCTCCAATGCATCCAGGGCCCAGCAAGGTGCCTGGCACGTAACAGGTGCTCAACAAGCACCAGGAGTGGACAGGAGTGGGCTGGCCCCGCGGGCAATCCAGAACCCGCCACACTCCCATGCACCTCTGGCCTTCACCACCACATCCCTGTCCGCAGCCCCAAGGCGGCCCCGAGTCAGAACTGTCAGAACTGCCCTCCCCGCCCCCCCGCAGCCATCCGCTCCCGCTCTGGGATCCTCAGCCCCTGGCCCAGGGAAGTACACACCAGGTGCTCAAAAATGGAAACACTCATGAGCCTCATGAGTCTCTCAATTTACTCAAAATCATGTCACGTTTGGGAACTCAGCTGGAAATGGAGCTCCCGTGATGAATGCATTTTTTAAGGGGACAGGCCATATGCTGCCGAAGCAAGTTCTTCTGTGTGTCAGTCGAGTGAACACATCATCTGCACGTTTATTGAGCACTTGCTGTGTACCAACACAGCGGTGGGCGCGGTGAGGGGCACAGGCGTCTGGGCCCCGGGGGCTGGGATTGTTGTGGAAGATGCTGGGGGGCGGGGCGTCCAGGGTGGGGGTGGCAGGGGCGGCTGGCGAGCAGCAGGTGCCCGCAGCGGGTTGGGGATGAGGGAGCGAGCGAGCCGGGGAGCAGAGTGTGCATGCACGCGCCCCACGCCCTTGCACCTGGATGTAGAGATCCACCAGCTCGTTCTGCTGGAGGATGTAGTAGATCTTCCCTGCCTGCAGCCAGGCATGCGCCTCCTTCTCCTTCTTCTGGAGGTCGATGAAGATCCCCAGACTGCGCTTGGTGTAGTCCAGCGCGGACTTGTAGGCCCTGGAATTCGAGCGGGCCGGTCAGAGCGCGCGTCCCCAGGCCGGCGGCCTGCAAGCGGGCACGCCAGGCTCTTCCCAGTGCCTGTCGGGTGACTTCTGTGCATCCGGCAACAGTAAGACACTCTCTGGAGGGAACGGGGAGGAGGAGCAGACCACCCTCTCTGCACCCCACCCCGACTCCCCAGACACGGGCCTGCCCGACCCCTCCAGCCACAGCCTGGAACATCAGCGCTGGGCAGAGATTTACAGATAATGTAGGCCAGTGGTTCCCAAACTCAGGTAGGATTGTAGGGCCCTGCTCCCAGAGCTTCGGACTCAGCAGGTCTGGGGTGGGGCCTGGGACTGTGCATTCCCAGGAGGCTCCCAGGTGATGTGGATGCCGCTGATCCAGGGACCCTGCTTTGAGAAGCATCGATCAAGGTCACTGTCCATTAGTCCTGCTGTGAAACTGAGGCCCAAGGGTGTGGGGTAGAGGCCAAGATGGGCCCATGGCTCCTTCCCTGCCTCTCAGTGAGTCCCCAGCTGGATGGGGAGGTGATCAGTGATCTTCCCGGGCCGTCCGTTACCCCCTCTGATCAGGATGCTCAGTGTGGGCATCACCCCGGACAGGTGACCCTGAAACTCTGCCCACAGGAAGCAGGCAGGACAGCCAGCTACCTCTCCGTGGATGAGAATCCTTCAGGTCCATGTGGCCACTGTGTGTGTCATCCGAGGGGACAGTTGGGGACAGGTTGCCCGGCCCAGAGCTGGACTGGCCAGAGGAGACTCAGGGCAGGCAGAGGTCAGCTTACTAAAGCCACCAGGACAGGAAGAATGGCCCAGAAACGCACACGCTACCTCCACCGGGAGGTCGGGAGGTGTATGGGCGGAGGACAGCTGTCCTGGGACCCACGAGCCCTGGTCAGGACGACCCCCAGGCCCGCCGACTCAGAGCCTGTCTGACACCAGGAATGAAACAGCCCCTAAGGAGAGGTTGCCCCCCGATCGGGGCCGGTGTCCTTACCGCTCAGTGCCCAGCGACAGGTAGAGCTGGCTGAGGGTCTCCAGGAGCTGGCCTTCCAGCGCCTTGTCGGCCACCCTGCTGGCCAGCGAGAGCTGAAACTCGTGGTAGACGACGCACTGGGCCTTACTGGGCAAGACTTTGCTGTAGAAGTGACACAGTTGCTGGACGGCTCGCAGCTGGCCTGGGTGGGGGTACAGGAGGAGCACGTCACCATCGTGCATTGCGTGACATGGGACATCTGCAGGGCTCAAAGGCCCCCGCTGTGTGCCTGCGTCTTCCGTGCCTCCAGCCGGGGTCATGGCAGGTGGGGAAACTGAGCTCAGACAGGCTAGGCCCCCTGCTCAAGGTCGAGCAGCCGAGGCGCACCGTGGGGAGCCCAGGCAGGGCATGTCACAGACACGCTGCTGACCACTTCCACGATTCCCAGGCCTGGGGGTCCTGGCCAGCCCCTCCCAGCACGCCGGGCAGCCTGCCTCTGCTTCCCAAGACCCCTCCCGGCCAGACAGGGGCTGCCTTCGCACCACACTGACCGGCAGACGGCACCAGCCTCCCCACGCGGCAGGTGGGCACGCTGAGTCCAAAGCAGAGTACGGTGCACGGTGGGGCTGGGATTCAGACCCAGCTTCCAGCTCCTTTACGGAGCCGGGCTCCGAGCCCACAGCCTTACTTGCCTCGCCTGAACCAGGGGGCTGAGGGCGGTCGAGCGCTTTCCCCACTAAACCGATCCAGACATCAAGGAGGACACAGACGATCAGAACAACCCCGTGACCCATGCGACCTCACACGTCCTATTCCCCGGGACAGATCATGTGCCGAGTCCCAGAGCAATTCTCAGTACACGTGAGGGGACGGGCGTCTTACAGAGCATGGAACGAGACCAGAAATCAGTAGGAAGGAAGTTCGGGAAGTTCACGGGTATGTGGGTGCAAAAAACGTGCTCCTAAATAGCCCGCGGCTCACGGAAGACATCACAACAGGAACTCGACGGTGTTTGGAGATGAGTGGAGATAAAAGCACAACGTACCCAAACCTACAGGATGCAGGACTGCAGCATTTAGAGGGACTTTCTAGCTCTAAATGCCTACATTAAAAAAGAAAAATTTCAGATAAAAAATTTAAACTTCCACCAAAAAGAGGAGGTAACTAGACCCAGAGCAAGCAAAAGGAAGGAACAACAAAGGTTCAAGAGCAGAGATAAAATAGTAACATCGAGAAGAGAAAAACCGAGAGAGAAAATGAATGAAACTGAATGATGGATCTTCGGGAAGATGAGCAAAACGGACTCATCTTTAGCCAGACCAGAAGAAAAGCTGTAAAGTTGTCAGAATCTGCAGTGAATGAGGGGGCATTAGCACCAATCTGACAGAAACGAAAGGCACAGAGGAGGATGAACGATTTATGCTGACAAAGGTCAACCTCAATAAAACGGACAAACCTAGGGAGACACAAGCTACCAAAACCAGCTCAGAGAGGATGGAGCGACCCTCAGCGTCCTTGAGGTTTAGCACGGGGGGAGGGGGACAGCGGGCCTTGTGAGCGCAGCCAGGACCTGCCCGAGGCTGCAGGGCACGTGTAGGGACCCGGCTCTTGGGTCCTCCTAGGGGTCCAGAAGTTCCCCTTCCAGGCTCAGTGAGTGTCCTATATCCCTCAGTGGCTCCCCAGTGCTCTCGGGGAAAATGCCAGCCCACAGTCTGGATTCCCTGGCCCCTGCTTGGGTTTTCACCACCCACCACCCAATGCACCCATCCCAAACTCTGCATCTCCCTGCATGGCCCAGCCTCTCACCCCAGAGCCTTTGCATGGGCTGCACCTTCTGCCTGCCCTCCATCCCATGCTTGGCTAAACCCTCCTCAACCCTGAGGTCCCATGAGTCGGGGCCAGGAGCCTCCCATCATCACGAGGAGCACCCCCTTTTGTGCCTCCTGTGACCTGGGCATCAGTTTCCCACATTTGGCCACCAGCGGAGCCTGCACAGAGCCTGGCGTGCTCTGAGAGCCGCCCCCCAGCCAGCCTCAAAGGCACCTGCAAGTATCTGCAGGTTTCCACCACTCAACACTCTGGATGCTGGGAAAACCACCGCTTGCCTCCGGGTCGCAAACCCCGGGCGTGCTCTGGGCAGACATGGAAAGAAAACACGTTATCTCCCAGGAAGCCGGCGCGTGGACCCCGACCCGGGGAAGAGTGGGGCCAGGAACCGGGCGCGGCTGACGCTTACCCTCCAAGTGGTCCGTCTCCACGGCGACCAGAAAGGCCCACTCGTAGTAGCACTTGCCCTCTCGGGCGAGGGCCCTGCGGGTGTACAGGTGGCCCAGCCTCAAGAGCACCCAGGTGAAGTCCTGGCCGCGCTCCCTGCCGGGCAGCCGCGAGAAGAGCTTCACGGCCTCCAGGTGGTAGTGCTGGGCCAGGCCCACCGCGCCGGCCTGCAGGCACAGGGCCCCGAAATTGGCCAGGACCACCGCTTGGTTCCGCAGCTGGCCCTGGTTCCGGGCCACTCGCAGGGCGCGGTAGTAGCCCTCGGCCGCCTGCCGGGTCCTGCCGGTCCTCCTCAGGGCCACGGCCGCCACGTTGGCGATCACGCCCTCCTGGTCCACGCTGGCCACCGCCACGTCCAGGACGGACTCGAGGATGTCCAGGGCCACCGCGCTCTGCCCGTGGAGCACGTACAACCAGGCCAGCGCCACCACGTAGTCCACGGCCAGGCGGCCGCCGGCGCCCGCGGCCGCGTCCACGGCCTGCGTCATGCAGGAGATGGCCCTGGCCTGCTGCCCGTGGTGGCTGTGCAGCCGGGCCAGGCTGGCGCAGAGGGGGCCGCGCAGGGGGCCCGAGGCCGCCGAGGCCAGTGCCCGCCGGAGGTAGTGCGCTGTCTGGGAGGGCGGCCGGTGGCGCCGGGGCGAGTTCCGGAGGACCAGGTCCGCGCTCCGGAGCGAGCCGCCCGGCGAGCCGCGCGCCCGCAGCGAGGCCGCCCTGACGCAGCCGAGCACCAGGTGTGGCAGGCACTGGCGGCTGTAGATGTCGGCCAGGAGCAGGTAGCCGTCCGCGGGCCAGCAGGCCTCCGGGGAGCCCGAGGCCACATGCAGCAACAGCAGCCTCTCCAGGAAGGGCAGCGCCCCCTCGGGCTGCTTGAGGCGGGCGTGGTGCCTGGCCAGCAGGAAGCAGGCCCGGGCCTCGGCCTGGGGGCTCCGGCAGAGGATGGCCCGGCGCAGGGCGTGCCTCAGGAGCTCCGACTCGGCCTCGGTGCTGCAGACGTGGCCGGGCGTCCCCAGGAGCAGGGCCGAGGCTTTGGGCAGCACCTGCGCACACCTGTCCCTGTTCTTCTGCTTCAGGTGGATGGTGGCCAGGTTGGCGTACACGGCCACCACCAGGAAGAGGTCGCCAAAGCGGCCCCCCAGCGCCCCCAGGGCCTCCTCGAAGTACACGCGGGCCTGGGACAGCTTGAGCCTGCGCACACACAGCCGCCCCAGGAGGAAGCAGAGCCTGGCGAGGGCCATGGGGAAGCCGGCCTTCTTGGCCGCCGCCCGGGCCTGTGCCAGGTGCCCGGCCAGCTCCTTCTCGTCGCTGAAGCCACAGAACAGGGTGCTCAGCCCCGGCAGGGAGAGGTCGTACAGGCCACGGAAGCAGGCCTTGTACCCAGGCGCGTCCAGGAACAGCAGCAGCGAGCCCAGCGCCTCCGGGTGGGCCCAGTCGGCCCCCGCGTCCAAGCAGAAGGAGGGCTCCTCGCTGTCCTGTGAGCTTGCACCACTGGACGCCGTGCACAGACCCCAGGACACCGGCTCCTCGGGGCAGCCCCGGCCGGACTTGCATTGTTCTAGAACATTCTTCACCTTCTGGAGGGTCTCACGTGGCTCTGGGTGCAGGCAAGGCTGAGGCATTTCTGCAAAGCACCAACCCCCTCGGATGGATTAGAGTCTGATCGGGGTCCAGATTGGGGTAGGGACATCCCTCCGAGCCTCAGTGTCCCTGTCATGAGGGCCTGAGCCTCCCCTACCTGAGCACCAAAATTCACGTGAAATGCCGAGCCCAGAGCCCAGCACCCAGCACTCAGGGGGAGCTCAAACATGGTTACAAGAATAAGGATCGGTTTGGCCAAGCTTTTCACCCGGTAACCCCTTCCTATGCTTCCCGTTTGAAAGCACCGCTCTGCGATCACTCGGAGTCCTTTCCCCTCCAGAAAGAATTAAAGCCACTTAACGGACAGACGCGTCCATGTTCCCGGCTACAACCGCCTCCGTGGGATTTCCCAGTGCTTGGGGGTCTCCTGTCAGGTGCAGGACCCCCGTGAAAAATCATTATGAGCCAATCAGAGCTATGGGTCAGCAGGTGCTCACAAGCCACCCACAGAACGGACGAAACCCGCACCGCTGGAGGACAGCGATGTCTGTGTCCCTCTGTCCAGCTCTGGTCTGGGGCCATGTCTGGTAGGAAAGATGAGGAATGGCTCCCAGACCCCCGGGTCTCCACCTTCCCCCTGGCTGGTTTGAGAATCCGAGGTCCACAGCTACTAAAGGGACAAGGTGCTGGAGAATCTGGGGATGCCCGCTGCCCAAAGCGCCCGCCCACCGGACTGTTGGCTTTGGACGGAGCCAGAGCCCGAAGACACATCCAGGGCTGAGCTTCCTGTTGGGAAAACATGAGCTTAAAGAGGAATGTGTTTGGAAGGAAAGAACCAGCATCTAAAGACTCTTGTGTTTTGAGTTCACATGCAAAAAATATGTTCAGAACTAACTCTCTTTATTAGTCTATAAAGGCTAGGAATAAAAAAGAATTCAGTGTGGTTCAGGGGCAAATGTCTGACCTGACTACCTGATGTGTGGGTGTGAATGTGCCCCCACCCCCTCCAACGCTGGCAGGTCCTGCCTCCCCTCACTCAGCAAGCCCTGGGCTGCAGGGAGGGCCCGGGAGTAGCCCTGGAATATCCAGAACCTTCCTTCTCCAATACCCAAAGTGGCCCTTCCCTGTTTGCGTCTAGGTGGACCCCATTCCCAAGGAACCCTAATGGGACCTCGGGCATTCAAGTCCCCAGGATCTCCCCGATGCAGACCCTCTGTGGGGGGACGAGATGGTGGTGTGGAAGGAGGAGGGAGTCTCCCTTAACCAGCTCCCAGGGGGAAGAAGAGGCGGATCCTAGAGGGATTTCTGCAGCACGAAGCTCCAAATACAGGCCCTATACCCCCTTCACCTTCTCAAAGCAGAGAATTTCAGCTGGTCTAGGTTTCAAGAAAGGAACCATGGTTGGGCATGGGCTCAGGCAATGGAGAGGACGCCCCCACCTTAGCTGGAGGGCTGGCGTGTTCACGGGGGACCAACTACCACAGCAGCGGGGGGCTTCACCTTTACCTCATCCACCTCCCCTGCAGGGCCGGACGCCCCACCTGCCCGCCCTCCCCCATGAAGGTGTGAGGTCCTGGCCCAGCACCCCATCTGTACCCAGCCCTGCAGCCTCTGCCTGGCATCATCCCCCAAGGCCCCGCCCGTCCCCATAGGAACTCTGCCCTGTGGAAAGAACCTACCTTGTTCTTCCAGCTGGTCAAACTCGGCTTCTTCTAATCTGTCTGAAATGGGGGAGAAGAGAAGTGTCACCCTCGGCCAGCACCTCTGGGAGGGGCCATGTCGGCAAGGGGTGGTGACACCAGGACAGGAACACTCGGGCAGCCTGAGGGGCTGTGGAGCTAGGGGATCCCCCGGTCGGTCGAGGGGCTGAGAACCCCCATCTTGCAGGCTCTGCCCCACCCCACCCTCTCCAGAGGCCGCGTGCTTCTGCAGCCACTGCTCTGGGAACTGGGGTGCGCTGCCCACCATGGGCAGCCCTCGGCCTCACGGGCTGTCCCCGGGAACAGTGGGGAGCTCCACTGCGCCCCCACCCTCCTCTCGCCAGGGCCAGCCCTCCCTAAGCCTCGCTTTCCACCTCCTGAAAATGGGCCGACGCTAGCAGCTGGCTGGGAAAAGTCGTATGAGGTGTGAAGTCAGCTACGACAAACGTGCAGGCTCGCAGGAAGCTCTGTGGCCCCTGGAGGAAGAGGACCCCCAGAACGCCCCCCCTGCACTGAGGGGTGCCGACAGCCTTCCTAAAACAGAAGACATTGCATGCCAGGCTGGCTTAAGCCTTATACGCTCAGCTGAAATCTAAGTTTGCCTGTTTAGAGAAACCAATCTGTGGGAACCTAGAAAGTTTACCTCTGCCGTTGGTGGAGAAGCTCCCGCAGTGTGTGTCAGCACGTAGACCGCGAGCAATGTGTGTATGTGCGTGTGCGCGCGCGCATGTGTGATGTGTAGGTGTGTGCATGTGTGTGCATGCATGATGTGTAGGTGTGTGCACATGTGATGCGTGTGTGCATGTGTGTGTCGTGTGATGTGTAGGTATGTGCATGTGTGTGTCATGTGATGTGTAGGTGTGTGTGTGCATGCATGATGTGTAGGTGTGCACGTGTGATGTGTAGGTATGTGCATATGTGTGTCGTGTGATGTGTAGGTATGTGCATATGTGTGTCCTGTGATGTGTAGGTGTGTGCATGTGTGTGCACGTGTGATGTG
>NW_023270323.1:78325123-78365768 GCF_011800145.1 Mirounga leonina | reverse complement strand
TGTCCTGTGATGTGTAGGTGTGTGCATGTGTGTGCACGTGTGATGTGTAGGTGTATGCATATGTGTGTCGTGTGATGTGTAGGTGTGTGCATGTGTGTGCGCACGTGTGATGTGTAGGTGTGTGCACATGTGATGTGTGTGTGCGTGTGTGTGCACGTGTGATGTGTAGGTGTGTCCATGTGTATGTGTGCATGTGTGTCCTGTGTGGTGTGTTGGTGTGTGCACATGATGTGTGTGCCTGTGTACGTGCACACGTGTGTCATGTGTGGTGTGTGCGTGCATTGTGTGCACGTATGTGTAAGGGTGTGTGTGTGTGTGTGTGTGTACACACTTGTATGCCCCTCCACCCGTGGGATGAAGGAACCAGCTAGCACGTTGCGCCCACGGCCGTCGACCAGCAAGTTCGCTCGGCACCATTCCCTCTGTTGCTGCTCACGCACTCCCCACCTCACCTGTGGCCCTGCCTTCCGAGGACAGGGTGGCGGGGCGAAAGCAGCATTGTCTTTAGGGGGTGGCAGCCCTGGGGTCCAGCCCCGGCCCCCCAGCGATCAGGCAACCTGGCCAGACCACAGCCGCACGAGCCCAGGCCCCTCAACGCGGCGAAGGGAGAACGGTCGCTCCCACACACACGGTGGGAGAGGCGGCACGTGGGCAGCGGGCCAGCCCCAGGTCTGTGTGCCACCCCGCCCCTGCCCCGGGGGACTGTGGCTCTTAGGCCAGCGCTCCCCGGGCAGCAGGGAGCTTCAGGGCCCCTTGGGGGCATCTCCCTGCCCCTTTCTCTGTGCCCCCCTCTGCATCTGGCCCGCTGCCCCTAGACCTCCCAGAGGAGTAGCCCCATCTGCTGGTCACTTTTAAGTGCCCGGGGGTTGGCGCAGGAAGCCGGGCCTCCCGGAAGGGGGGTGGGGGGCAGGGGTTGCCACGAACAGTGCACGGAAGCCAAACAGTCACGCTCCACCGAGGGGACGGTAGCACGTCCTGGCCCGGGGCTGGCGGCCAGCAGCCCGTGCGGCCCCGCGGGAAAGCGGTCTGCTTCCAAACCCTCCCGTCCCTCTGCGAATCTGCCCCTAGAGCCCGTCCGGAGCACCCGGCTGGAGGGGGCGGCCAGCTGCAGGTCCTGTGGCGTCCCTGCAGCCAGGGGGAGGCGCGGGAGGAGCAGTGCCCCAGCGCCCGCACCCCCACACCTACCCAAGCTGTACACCGTGCAGACGTCTGCACCAGACACCCTCCTCAGTAGCTGCCTGGCGTCCTCCTCCGAAAAGCGCCCTTCATTGCTGAAGAATGACCTTTCTTCTTCATTGAGAAAAATCACATTTTCCAGCCTGGGGAAAAAAAAAGGTGCTTTATTTAAGACAACAGCACGTTTCCTAAGTAAGACCCATTTCTACTCTCTCATTTGAGTGACAGGCCCCTCACACCTGCTCTGTGCCCCATGATGAAGCCACGGGACAGAAACAAAAAAGATCTGCCCTCCAGGCTGCCTCATCCTGCTGGAGGCAGACGTCCAGGAGCAGGAGAGGTGGCTACGGACCCAGGAGGTCATGGCAGCCAGGGAAGGTGAGCTCCTAGGCAGCCTGCAAAGTCCCACTTCAAATGCCCTTTCCCCTGCGAAGCAGGTGGTGAAGCTCCAGGCAGACATCAGTCCCTTCGGTCCTGAGCTCCCACGGCTCCGCGTATGGCCCCTGCAAGTGCTCCCCACAGCGCCCCACACAAACACCGGGTGTGAGTCTGCGCCAGGTCAGGGAGATGGAAAACAGGAAGCAGAGCAGGGAGAGAAGGCACAGGCGATTTGCGCCTGTAGGACTGAATTAGCAGCATTAATAGGAAACTCTGAAAAGCACTTGGAAACTGGAAGGAGCTATTTGGAGACATTGAAGAAAATCTCAGCGTGACATCTGGAGCATCCGACAGAACAACAGGCCTGTATTCCTCAGGGACACGGCATCCCAAAGGTCAAGGAGATGAAGGAACTGTCTCGGACTCAGGAGGCGAGGCAGTGCCACGTGGTCCGGAACGTTCTCTGGGTTGGGAGGGCATGCCTGGGACACTGGCAAGAGCTCCTCCAACAGCCGTCCCAGCTCAGGCAAGCCCAGCCGCCTGCGCAGAGATGCGGCCTCCCCTGGACGAGACAGGAATTGTCTAGACCGAGGGTCCCCAGACAGCGTTCCACGGAACTCCAGCCGCTGGGGCTGTGAGAGAGGGTCCTGAAGGTGAAGTCAGTGCACAAACACATTCCAACAGGGAAAGGTCAGACCTCGCAGCGCCTTCCTAGTGCGGACCGCCAGCCAGGCACGCGGGGGCGTCCCCACCTCGCGGGGGCTCTGCCGGGTTGGTGACGGAACGCTGGGAGGAACGCGCTTTGGGAAATGCCGACCCAGCCGCGGCTCTCAGCTCCAGGCCAGCCAGCTTCGAGCCGCTCCTGACGAGCAGGCGCAACAGACACTTTTAAGTTGGCCAAGCCAAAGTGGCCTTCGAGATTTGGTCTGGGAGGCGCTGGTCTGTGAACGACCCCGGATGTTGAGGCCAGAGGATCCCCTGCAGACGTGTGCGGGAGGCCAGGCCCAGGGGCCCGGGGACAGACCCAGTGAAGGCCTTTCCATACACCCACCTTCTCTGGGCTCCCCGACTGAGGTCTTCGCAACGGAAGCTCAAGGCCAGAGGAACAGAAAGGCCCCAAATGATGGGCATAGCTGTGCTCGCGGACCGCTCTCCCAGGACGCCATGCTGCTGCCCGGGGCCACACAGTGGGGACGCTCAGAATTCCCCCCATGGGGTGGGCACGTCATCAGCAGGTGTGGGGGGTCCCAGAGGGAGAGGAGCACGTCCCCAAGGATGAGCCACTGGAGAGGGGACTTGGACTCACTCAGGGGTGCACATGTCCACACAGTCATTCTCGAAGGTGGACAGACCTGCACAGCTGGACTCAAAGTGCTCTGACGGCAATGGCAGCCTTTGACACGGGTGGTCGCCAGGGTCTGGGTCACGGGGGGCCTTGAAGGACAGGCCCAGGGTCCGCGAAGGGCTTTGTGAAAGGGAGTGGCATAGTGCACAAGGATGAACAGTGTCCCTCAAAATTCATTCATGTCCACCTAGAACCTCAGAAGGTGACCATATTCAATAAAGGGTTTTTGCAGGTGTAATTAGTTAGGACGAGGTCACACTGGAGTAGGGGGGCCCTGATCCAAAAGCAGGTGTCCTTCTAGTAAGAGGGATGCACAGACCCATGGGGGCGGAAGGGGGGCACATGAGGACAGAGCACAGATTGGGGTGATGCGGCCCCAAGCCCAGGAACGTTGTAGCCGCCAGGAGCTGGATGAAACTAGTCACGATCCTCCCCTGGCGCCTCCAGGGAAAGCGTGGCTCCATGACCCCTGATTTGGGACTTGTGGCCTCGAGAACTGGGACAGAATTGCCCTCTGCTGTTCTCAGCCCCTGGCGGGTGGTGCTTTGTCAATAGGCAGCCCCCAGACCACGCTGGAGTTTGGGGAAGAGCCCCTGCCCGGCTGCACGTGGTGAAGGACATGGGGGTCCAGACAGGAAGCTGAACCAGCCCCGGGGACAAGGGAACCGGGCCTGGACAGTGGCCAGGGGGAGGGACAGGGAAGGGAGCGCCGTCCAGGACCACGTCCAGGTTTGTCACCTGGGCGTCAGCCAAGGGCGAGGGTAGCAGGCTCCCCACAGGGGTGGAAGTGCGGGCTCGGGAGGGGACAGGGCCTCAGCCACTCACTCAGACACTTGGCCCTGCACACTGACGAGACTCGTCTGCACAAACCCGACCTGGCCCGAGGCCATGTGCCGGCCCAGGCACCAGGGCAGGCCGGGCACCTGGGTGCCCAGGACCTCGATGATGTCGCCGCCTCGGAAGGTCATCTCTTCAGGCCCGGAGCCCTGGTAGTCTGCCACCGCCGTGGCCAGGCCCGTGGCTGCAGGAGGGGGGTCACACGGTCAGCACTGGGGGCAGACTCAGAGGGGCCCTCTGCCGGGAACGAGTGGTCGGGGTTGCAATGAGGCGTGGCCACTGCACCCAAGGGGCTGGGCCTCTAGTGGTTCTTGGAGGGGGCGCTTGATCCCCACACTGAGGAGGAGAAACTGAGGCCCAGGGCTGTCCACCTCCAAGGCCAGGGACTTCTCCTCTGTCCCACACCGGCAAGGCCAGGCTGGGGCCCATCCAGGGCAGATGCAGCTGTAAACATAGGTCCCTCCACCATGGGGCCTTACGTTCACTGAGCAGGTACACAAGGCCATCCCTGCACCAGCCGGCTTGGAGCAGGGCAGGGAGTACTGGACCAGGAGCCCAAGCCGAAGGCCCACGCTGTCTTTTCAAGAGAAGCCCTAAGAACTAAGCCTCAAGAGCCTCCATTAGTGCAAATTCAGCCGGAGCCTAGCCCACCCATGCAAGGGCCCTCCGGCATGTTGAATGTGCAAGCCAGAGAGAAAGCCATGCCTGATGGATGGCCTGTGAGGTGACACTTGGGCTTTCCTGGAGACAGTGACAGGGACCCGGCCCAGCCTTGCCGTACCGTGTGAAATGAATCTGGACCAGCCTGTGGGACCTCTCTGAGCCTGAGTTGTCACAACATGAAGGATTCTAGCTACCTCCTCCGGTTTGGGGAGGATTCATGGTGAGCACAGAAGCTTCCAGAATGCTGGTGCTTGCCCCGCTTTGCCAATCCCTTTCCCAGGGGAGGAAGGTCAGTGGAAGCATTTACCCATCAGTGGGATGTCCGATGTCACAGGTCCATTCATGGAGTCGTCGATGGGGTCCCAGGGGACCCTAAGAGCCCATCTGGAGTGGGACGAGAGAGGATTTCAGGTGTGTGGCAAGTTCAAACTGAGTCAACTGGGCAAGTCAGCAGCCCCCAGGGACCCAAGAGAACTCCAGCACTTGCCCGACTACACACACACACACACACACACACACACAGACATGTGTGGCCTTTAGGCCCAGGTGTGTGGCACGGCCTGCAGGGAGCCCCGTGCTGCCCAGCCCAGGTGCCTCCTGCCCTGCCTCAGGCTGGCATTCTGGGAGACCTCCCTCCATTCACCCAGGACAGAAGCTGAGCCACTGCCTGTTAGTTCACAGCTTCCGAACATCAGGTCATTGAGTTTCTCTCTTTGCTTTGGCTGCCAGGAAGCTCCAAGCCCAGTTAACGCCCCACATTCAGCACGTGAGCAGGAACTTAACATGCGACCCATCCTCGCCCTCCCCAGGCTTTATCTGCCTTGTGCCTCCTTACTATGGGTACACATTTGGCAGCTAGCTCCCTCAAAAGCTTTCCAGAACAAGCCAGAGTAGGGGCGCCTGGGGGGCTCGGAAGGGTTAAGCGTCAGACTCTTGATCTCAGCTCAGGGCTTGATCTCAGGGTCGTGAGTTCAAGCCCCATGTGTGGCTCCACGCTGGGCATGGAGCCGACTACTTAAAAAAATAACAACAACGAGCTAGAACATGAAGCAAGAGTTCTGGGCTGCACCCTCCTGCCCGGGCAGCCCCACTGGTGAATGTCAGTATCCTCATGCAGGTGGCAGCCCACGGCCACACACCGGAAGCAGTGGAAGAGGGACCCGCGAGGGTCTGTTGGGGGCCCCTGTCCACCTCCTCTGCCCTGCGGATGGGCCAGGGCCTGGGGGGTTCTCCATGAGGCCCGACAACGCGCGGGACGGGCTGGAAGCACAGAAACAAAGTTCGGTACCTACTGATGAAATGGAATCAAAGTTTCTGGAGTGGCCGTCGCTGCCACCTCCTCGGAGGACGTGCCGGGGCTGGGAGCGCAAGGGTCCACTGCTGGGGCTGCCTCTCCCTGGGGAACCCCCGAGGCTCGCCTGAGGGCCCGGGGGCCGCTCCCTGCACCCCAGGGGCTGGTCTTCACTCGCACACGGTGGTCAGGACACAGGACAAAGACAGGACCTTCAAAGTGACAGACGGTGTCCTTCAGGGTGGCTGGACGCCCTGCCAGGTGGGACCCACCTGTCCTGCCAGGTGACACGTGTGAAGGGAGCCCTGCAGGGTCTCCCCGGCCCCAGGCTCTGCTCAGACCTCACCCAGCCTCAGACCCTCAGGGCCTCAGTTTCCCTGAGGGGCCCGACCCGTGATCCCAGGGGGCCTGTCTGCTGGGACCACCCCTGGGAGCCCGGCCCCCTCTCTTCTTCTCTGAGGCCAGGGTAAGACAGGCAGCTTTGGGTTCCGTTTGCTGCTGGCTTGCACCCCATGATGAGGCCACCACGGCACTCAAAGCAGTATTGGGTCAGGACCTTGGGGTGGGGGTGCTGCTTGCAGAAACACTTTCACTATTATTTTTGGGGGGCCTGACCAGGTCTTTACGGCAAAGTGACAGGGCCCGGGCATTTCACGGCCAGGGTCCCCCCATGTACCCCTGCGTGAGGCCCCGTCAAGTCTCCGCGTGCACGCCAGAGCCTCCAGGCCCCCCTCCCCCGGGCGTCCCAAGCACAGTGTGGGGCCGGCCCTTGTCACCGTCACCACGTGGTGCTCACCTTCCTGGGCGAGGAGGCTCTCGTGCGTCAGCCTCAAGGCCTCCTGGTCCACATGGACTTGGACAGCTGTCTCCTCGTCCTCGTTGGGTGAGAGCAGCCAGAAGGCCTGGTCCACGAGTAGGTTTTCCAGGCAGTGATGAGTGAAGCCTGGGGGCCAGACAGGCTGGGTCACCAGCAGGCTCCAAAGGGAGGCAGGGAAGCCTTCAGGGCCCCGGTGCTGGGGGATCCCCGTCCTGCTTCAGGGACTTGCGCCACCATCTACAACCCAGACAGGCCCCAGGTCTGACCATCTGGGCTGAGAGTGGACCGGCCATGACTGTGGGTGACACCCTGGACTTCCCTGTGCCCTGGCGAGTTTAGACGAGGACAAGTCACTCGAGTGACCCTCAGTCTCCTCATCCGTGAGACGGGACCAGAGCCTTCAGGGAGAGCGCGTGCACTCGGGAGTTGGCACAAGATGCTGTCACTCTTATTTTCCATGCTCTCGGGCTCAGACCAAGGTGGCGGAGCACGGTTCCCCAGAGATGCAGCCGGGCCCACAGACGCCTCCGAACGGATGAGGGTCCTTTAGAAAGCAAGCTCTCTGTCCGGGCTGGAAATAACCCGGTCTGTGCTCAGCGGGTCTGAGCTCAGCCTCCCTCGGGGTCTGGCCGCACAAAGCTCCGCACACAGCGCAGCGCGGGGAGGGACGCCTCTGCGCCCCGCCTGTCGCGCCATCTCTCCGCAAGAGCGGGTGAGCACTAACTCCCACAGCCCGCTGCCCCGGCCCTTATGAGCGGCACCGGGCTGAAGCCCGATTTATGACATCAAGTGCTCAGCAGTGTGTGACAAGTGTCCTCTAAGGGGAGTCCCCACAGCCAGCTCTGGGAGGGACCCCCACTTTACCAAGAGCGTGGTAGGTGGAGAACTTCCAGATTTCCTCGAAAGTCTTAAAGGTCACCACGATCCGATCCTGGTCACTGTGGATGGACAACAGCCTGGCTGACAGCTCCTATGGGGAAGAAACAGTCCCAGGTGGGGGGCTTTCAGGCATCTGACCGCCAGGAGGACAGAGCCGCACAACAAAAGCGTTTTGCTCAAGTGACCCAGGCAGGTGGGGAAGCACGGAGCCGGTTCCTCTACGGCCCGAGGCTGGGGCTCTCAAGCCAGCCGTGGCTCCCCAGTACCTGTGCCAAGCCCTGCTCCTTCCCAGAGCCCCTGCGGGCTCCGTGCTCCGGCCCCCGCCCTCCGCGACAGCAGGTTCTCCCCGCAGGCTGGGCTCTCAGCCCTGTGCATCCCAGCCTTGCCTCCCAGCCCTTCCGGCAGCACCGACTGGGGGATGCGTCCTCACTCCGGCACCCCCTCTCCTCTGACTCCCATCCCATGAACACCCCGGGTGGTGACCGGGCAGGAGCGTCACCCCAGCACTTATAAGGCTCAGGGTGTGTGCGCTGGGGAAGGGGGTGCTGCTCTGCGCTCCGCTTGACAGACTGAAAACAGGCCGCGTTTCTTGTCCAAGGTCTGACCCTCAGCACATGGCACGCCGGGGTCCAGCCCCTTGCCCGACACCACACAGGGCTGGTACTCCCGTGCCGTTTGCAGGATCCGCACCTCGGCTCCGTGGGGTAACAAGTATAAGCATCCCTGACAGGTGGCCGAGGGAGCTGGGTTCACAGAGGCCAAGGTCAGGCGGGCTGGCTGCAAGGTCACCTGGTGGCTGCCCAGCCCTAAGCCCCAGGACCTCTGTCATGGAGAGGTCGCCCTGCCCAGCCCACTCCTCGGCCACCGTCCTGCCAGAGCGTCCACTGTGCAGAGGCCAACAGGGGCCTGGCTCCATCATCAGAGTAAGATCAGCACACACCAGTCCTTGCTCCCCATGACAGGGACTTTAAGAGTATCAGCAGGGTGGGGGGCACAGAGAGTGGGAGGGGACCTGGGAGCACCGTGGGCCACGTGTGGCTAGAACTGCGGGTGTGATCGGTGGCCCCCTGACCCAGACATCCAGGAGAACAGCCAGGGACAAGTCACGGTGCCACCACCTGTGGCCTTGGCCCCTCAGGGACAGAGGCCTGGGCATCAAAGGCCCTCCTGCTAGGTCTACCCCTGTCCCCTGTCCGTTCTCAGGCTTGGAGCTCCTGTGCCTCCCCGGGCCCCCCGGAGAAGCCAGGCTCACCCCCAGCGCACGGGCCACCTCCCGGCTGTCATTTTCCAACAGGCGGAGCCGGCTCCTCACGGTCTGCTGCAGGCTGGGGTCCGGCAGCCCCGTCTTCCTCCGCACGGCCAGCAGCTGCAAGGTCAGGTCTGGGAGGGGCAGCGGGAGCCAGCACTCAGCGAAGTCACCAGAGTCATTGTGACCTCCGGCCCCGACCTCTCCCACCGCTCCAGACAGGGGCATTCAAGCTCCAGCAAATCACCCACAGGCGTCCCAGGACTTACCATCCTCTCTCCTAAACTGACCCCTCCCCCTCCCCCTTGTTCCCATTTCCAAAAGGGTTCCCAGCCCCCACCCAGCTTAGACCAAGGACACTTCCCTGCACCACACAGCACCCGGGTCCACCGGTGAACTGCAAAACCAGGCCAAACCCTCCGTGGCCCCCTTCCCCGTGGCCCGGGTCCCCTAGGTCTGCCCTGGGCAGTTGTCCAGGCCCCACCCGCCAACTCCACGCAGTCCTCCGGTCCTCAGACAGCCAGAGGTCTGCTTACAGTGAGCTGCACGCCCCTGCTCTCAACCCTCCCAGGCCGCCTCCAGCCATGTGGAGCCTTTGAGTTCTGGAAATACGGCCCGTGCAACTGTGGCAACCAGATTTTTCATTTTAATTCAGTTAAACAGAAACAAAAATCGTGTGGCTCCTATACTGGATAGGTTGGCTGCAGGCTTTTCCTTCTCAGGGAGACTGAGACACAAGCCCTTTCCACCTTCCCACCAGCACAGCCTCGAGCCTCTGGCTCTGCTCCCCCCATCACCTCTTCTCTCCCTCCCCTCTAGCCTGGGGCCTCTCTGCTGCCCTAGGAGATCAAAGCACCCCCACACATCCTGCCCCAGGGCCTTTGCACTCACTACATCCTCCACCTGGAGCAGTCTCTCCCAGACCAAATCCTGGCCTGACAGGCTGCCCTAAAATTCACATCTCTGCTCAAATGCCCCCGCCTGCCCCCACCCCTGCCCCCTGAAGAGGCCTCCCAACTGTGCTGAGAGCCCCAAAGCATGAGCTGCTCTGAAGGGGTGGAGGGGGTACGGGAGAAGGGGGGAGGAAGCAGGAGGAGAGAGAGGGGGGAAGGGAGAGAGAAGAGGTGGGGGGGAGAAAGAGGGAGGGAGGGGAGCACGGGGGAGGGGAAGGCAGGGGAGGGCAGTATGGAGACCACTGGGATCTGGAATCAGGCTCACTCCCCTAGCAGGAAGCATGCCCAACATTTCACAACTGGTTCTGAGATGTGACACCTCCTATTCCCATAAGAGGGTGGGTGGCGTTTTCAGACCCAAAATAATCTGCCGTTTGCTCAACACCCCCTGGTCATCGTGATGACCACAGGCAGCGCCGGCCCCCCGGAAGGAACGTCGGAGGACAGGCGGGTGTCAAGGCAAAGTGAACCACCAACAATGCTGGGGTTTCTGTGCCGCCACTGTGGGGGCCGGGAGTGGGGTCTCAGGGGTCGGGGGCTTCTTACCGCCCCGTTCCCCTCTGCCACCCAGGGCTGCCTCCCCTCATCTGCGCCCTGCAGAAATCCTGCTGATCCGCGAAGCCCCCTCCCCAGATGCGGGTCCCTCTGCGGCCCCACAACACAGTGGACTGGTTGTCTGGTTTTACCACATCCCACCTGTGACCCCTCCCCAAGAGTCTCACTTCCCTCACATGTGGCCCAGCCCCCAGGGCAGTCAACTCAGGCCTTTAGGCCCCAAGCAGAAAGGCAGAGTCCTGGGCCCTGCACCCCAGCGGGGCCGAGTCAGAGTCTGGGCGCAGGACCTGGCCATCTGCACTTTACCAGCCTCCCCTCCCCCACAGCGATCCCCGGGAGGGAAGTCTGGGGACCAGGCATTCTGAACCCACAGTCCAGGGTACAGTCGAGGCTGGAGGGAAGTGGGCACACCCAGGGACCCCACATTCACAGCCCTTCCCATACTGAACCCTGCTGCACATTGGGGTACCCGTGGACGTCTACCTGTGGGGTACGTGCCCATCTGGCCAGGAGGGGTCCCAGCAGCCGGCCCGGAGCCCCCAGGGGGAGGACTGGCATCTGTAATAAAGCAGGTTGTGGGATCAAGGTCAGAACAGGCAACTCTCAGCCGTGCGGGCACAAAGCCCCTGATATTTCTGGAACAAAAGAGGTGTGCCCACACCCATACAAACCACTGACCCCTCGAATTCCCTGCCTCCAGGTCACAAAAGCCCAAGGAGGATGGGGGGGGTGAGGTTCTCCCTATGCTCCAACAGACTATCCCAAGCTTAGAGGCGTCTGAAAACACCACCAGTGTCTTATGTTGCTGGGCTGGAGTCTGGAAAGGTCTCACTGGCTAAAACCAAGGGTCAGCAGAGTTGCTGCCCCCAGGAGGCTCCGCGGGGAGAGTCTGTCTCCCAGCTCCCAGAGGCGTCCACCCACGCCCTTGGCCTGTGGATCTTCCTCCATCTTCCAAGCCGGAAGCCAGGCACTGTCAACGTCTCCGATTCTGACCCTGGGCTTATCTTCCCATTTTAGGATTCTTAACCCCATCCACAAAATCACTTTTGCTACACGTCTGGGGACTAGGATGTGGCCTTGCTTGGGGGCCACTGTCCTACTGACCACAGAGGGAAGGGGGCGGCCCAGAAGGAACCCTGGGTCTGGGGCAGACAGGGCTGCGTCCTGGTCCTTCTGCACGTCACTCACCGAGGGGGACACGGGCCCTCTCGGCCTTGGGAGGTGTCTCGGGTGCGGCTCACAGCCTGGCAGGATTAGCGAGGCACTCCAGAGTGCAGGGGGCCAGCCAGGGGGGCGCCCCTGGGGGCCGGAGCGGAGGACAGGCTCTGGAACTGGGTGGCTGCTCAGGCCTCTGCTGGCCAGGCAGGCGTCTGACACCTGAGTCGGCACCCACGGGGGCCACCCCGGTCCTTCCTGTCTCCCTCACGCCCAGAAGGCCTGAGGCAACAGGTAAGAAGTGCCTCTAGCTCGCACTATGAACCCCGTGAGGCTTTGTTTCCATCCTCCCAGTGCATCCGTTGTTCACTGATCATTCAAGCATCTACTGAGCTTGTCCTGTGTGCCAAGCCCCAGACCCCACGGGCAGCTAGGCAGGTGGCCTGGAGGAGGGTGCACATGTGAGGACAGGGGAGTCTGGGGGGAGGCCGGAGTCACAGGCTGTCCCGGGCTCAGGGAGGGCCTTCCCCCCTCCTTCCCTCGCCTCCAGGGCCCAAGGAGGTAGGGAGGGGGGTCCATGAGATCGCCCAGCCCACCCCTCAGGTTTCCAAGTGGGGAAACTGAGGCCCCAGTCAAGCATTGGCCAGTGACGATCAGGAATCCCAGCCTTGCTTCCGGGCTCGGCCTCATGTGCCCACGGCTCTGGGCTCATCCTCCTCCCACCAGGAAGCGGCCTGGCCTGGTCCTGGCTGGCCACTGGTTCCCTTCCCGGGGAACGAGGGATGCCCCCTTCTGAGCAATTCCAGGGCTTTCTGTCCTGAGGACATAGCAGGACTGTGGGCGCATGAGGGTTTGTAACAGAGCGGTAAATTCATCGGGGGACAGCCGTGGGCGGCCGGACAGTGGGGTGGACGGCACGTGCTGTACTCACCGCCTCCGACAAGCGCCTCGGCCTCCTCGGGCCCTGCTCGCTCCCAGACGACCGATGGGCTCATGGCCACTCTCTGGGCCGTGTGGCCGCCGCCACCGCCGCCTCCCGAGGGTGCCGCCGCGGGCCCTCTCCCCTTCGGGGCCGGCTCCTCCGCGGGGCCCTCCATGCCCGGGCGGCGGCCTCAGCGCCGGGGGCTCCGCATACCCGCGGGCCGCTGGGGGAAGAGGACAGGCTGCGGGTCAGCAGGGAGGCCTCCCCGGGAACACAGGTGCCCTGAGGACACTGCCACAGGGTTGGGGTCGGAGGAGAGACGGCCTCCCGTTTGCCAGGCGGGCCTCTGCACATCCTTCAGAGCTTTGCTTGTGAGTCACTCTGTCGCTGCTTCTCCCACTACGACGAGCCCCCGCCACAGGCTCTTCCCGAGACATGGGCCAGCGCGGGCCCGGCGGAGCGGGCTGGAAGCCGTGCAAGCAGGTGGGGACCCCGCTCCAGCTCACGACCCCCAGGAAGCTGCTCAGAGCCTGACGCGTTGTGGCTGCTCGAACGTTCCTGCCAACGCCAGACAAACATGGGGAACAGAGCAGAAGTCCTCGGGGGACACCCTGGCGCCTTGGATGTGAGCAAGCCCACCACGCGTCCCGTCCAGCTAGGGCCACAACAGAGCCCCCCGGAGACACCCATCTAGTTCCGTTTCCCACAAGCACCAGTTCCACTGTGATCCGGTCTCAGGTTCCCAGGAGATCTGTTGCTCCCACCGGAAGAGGCCTGGGCTCCAGCAGGGCCCCCGGAACGCCGTCCCACCCCACAGGTCAAGAAGTGGGCCAGGGTCCAGGCCGCCCAGGGAGGAAAGGTGGCGGACGGTGGGGAAGGAGGAAGTGGTGAGGCAGATGAGGCAGAACAGGCGATGGCTGCCCACCCCGGGGTGCCCTCGGGCCTCCCCCCAAGAGCAGTCATTATGCCTCACTACTTCCTGGGGTCAGAGACGAGAGGCCGTTACAGATGGACGGTCCGTGCTCCTGGGGTTGGGGCTTTGTCACCAATCAGGACAAAGAAGAACACAGAGTCCCCTTTCAGATGGGAACGTGGGGTGATGGGTGGGCCGAGAGGGGGGCCAGGGCTGGGAAAGGCGGGGCCAGACCCCCCGCTGTGGCCACAGGGACGGGAGCAGCCTCGGGGACAGAGGAGACAAGGAATGGCCTTGCTCACTCGCCCGGAAGGTTGCCAAGAGCACTGCTAGGTCGCACAAACAAGGGAACACCCTCGTTTCGGGCCTCCCTGAGCCCTGATGCTAAGCTCTGAGATTTCAAAACAAACCCAGGACAGGCGGTGGGAATTCCCTCTGCACAGAGCACGCAGGGACAGGCAGGCACCCTCCTCACCCGCTCTCCGGGGCCAACAATGCCAACCGAGAAGCAAGTCAGGCTTCCTCCTGGCCCACCCCCTTTCCTGGCGGATGTTGGGGCAGGGCCCCCGCGGCGGACAGAGTTCAGGGGCAGCTATGTGGAGCTCAGAGCCTGGACGGCCCCACCAGCCCCTGGGCCCATCTCCCTCCAGAACCCCAGGGGACTGGACATGGACCCAGGTCCCCAGAACCTCAGACACAGGTGTTTGTCAACCACCTACACACGCCCCTGCTAGTCTGAGGGCGGGTTCTGTGCCGGGCAGCACAGGAGGGCAGGGAAAGGGGGTTGGGCAGTCAGCAAGGTCCCCGGGGGTGGTGGGAACCACCTGCAGAGCGGCTGACGGGTGGCCATCCACACTGCCAACAGCATGGGGCGTGGGGCGGGGGAGGCAGAACACGAGACAGCTGGACACCGCCTGTGTCCTCCTGTCCCCAAAGCCTCTGTGCACCGGACCCCTGCAGGCGTCCCAGGGGCACCGCTCAGCTCGTGGCCCAGGCAGCCAGCTCACCTCCTGGGTTCCCTGGACGGGGACTCCGGGGAGCCTTGGCCCACAGGGGCTTTGCCCGGCCCGCTGCCCCTCGGACCCTTAAATGTCCAGAGGCATCGCTGCTGGGGACTGGCAAGGCCGGCTTTTCAGCCCATTAGAAGCCAGGACTGCTCCTACAATCCAAATGAAAAAGACAAGAAAGAGAGGTAGGAGTGGCCCTGGGAGTCGCAGAAGCAGAGCACCCCGTGTTTCTGACAGGAATTACTCTGGTGCCCCTCCTGTGGCCTTGGGGCCAAACAGCCCCTCACTGCAGAGAAACAGGGGTGAAACGGGCTGTCTGCCCCTCCAGAGGGACCCACAGGCCCCCAGCAGCCCAACGCCCGCAAGACTTGCAGAGGCGATGCCTCCAGGAGCCCCTACCCCCCCACTCCCAACTGGACCTGAGTTCCATCCTGAACTACCTCTGAGGGACAGGGGCACAGCCTGGGAGGCGGGGGCAAGGAGGCAAGGAGCACGCAGGGGACCCCCGCTCGGCCAGGCAGCCCCTCTCCTCTCTGGCAGAGCTGCTTGGCCCAGGGAGGGCGGGGAGGGGGCAGGCGGGGGCTGCTCCCTGTTCTAGAGAAGAAGCCACGGCTAAACTGAGGATGCCCAGAACCTTCTCCACGCAGCCTTGTCGAATGGCTCACATGTCATTCAGGCCCAGGGGCCCCGCACTCCCTGTTCCCCGGTCCCTGTGCCGTCTCCATCCTCGTAAAGCATGAAGACCCCCGCCATTTTTCCGGACACAGTTCCGTGAGGGGCCGTCCTGGCCGGCCCCCCACCGAGCCCAAGCCTATGGTGCTTTCCCTCCTGGCTTCACCCCTGGGACCCCCACCCTCGCAGCTCCCGCACCACTGGTAGCCGCAGCTGGGTGTCAGGACCCGGATGCACAAGGGCTGCCAGGCCAGCCTGCCATCTCTCTCCTCTTCCCTTCTGACACGCAGGGGTGTTAGCCTCCCTCCCCGCCCGGCACGTCCTCCCCAGCCCTGGGTGCAGCAGGGGCCCCTGCAGCCGGGCATCTCGCAGGACCCTGCCGGGTCTGGTGGCAGCCTCTCATCCTGCCGGCCTCTGCCCCTGGGTCGGGACTGGCCCATCCCTGTCTGCATCCGGGGGGCCCCCCCGTGGCCTGCTCCCCACAGCCTCAGGGACAGCTTCCTGAGGAAAGGGAAGGCTTCCTGGGCTCAAAGACCCTCCCACCTGCCCAGTGACGATGTGCCCGAGCAGGCGGGGCCGCCAGGGACGATCTCAGCGCGGGGCTTCCTAGTCCTAGGCAGAGATGAGGAAGTGAGCCCAATCTGTGCAGGAGAGTTCCCCGCCCCCCGCGGGTTCCTGTAACTGCCCCGCTTGGCCTCACAGGCCCCGGGCCCTGCTGTAGACGCAGCTCCCAGGGGGCTGGGAGAGCTCTCCACGCCTCACTCTGCCCTCCTGGAGGGTGAGAGCAAACACCCCTGCCCCACAAGGAGGTCAACGGAGTAAACCGATGGTGCTCCACGATCACAGTTGGCGCTTAATAAATGTGGGTCCACAGAGGGAGAGGCGGTACCTTCCCAACCCCGGACAGGTTTGGGGAGGTCTGGTCGGAGCACTCACGGGGCTCGTACAGAACCAATACCTCGTGGGCCCATGGAGACCTTGTCCCTTTCACCAAGAAGCACCTCTGGGGAATTGTCTGGTCACCCCTGGACAGGGGTGAATGGTGTCCCCCCAGATCCTGGCACTGTAGAAGGTGGCCTTATTTGGAAATGGAGTCTTTGCAGATCTGACTCCTTAGGATGAGGTCATACTGCATGGGGGGCCTTAATCCAGTGACGGTGTCTTATATAAGAGGAGCGACACAGACGGACATGGGCGGGGGCCACGAGACCACAGAGGCCAGAGGAAGGGATGAGGCCAGGAGCCCGGGAGCGCCTAGAGCCCCGGAGCTGGAAGAGGCGGGAAGGAGCCTCCCTTGCAGCCAGTTCCCATCGTTGAGAGCCCCGGGACACTGGTTCACCTGTAACCCCCTACCTTCTCCTCCTCTGCTGGGAGGCGGGGTCCACCTCACCTCCATCACGGCACTCTGTGAGTCAGGTGCACAGCGCCCCATACAGGATGTGTCATTGTCACCAACAGCACTGTTGACCACCCTACCCAACAGCCACCACCCTGAGGCGCTAACCAAGCACACCCACCTAATCTTCCTGATGACCGGGGGAGGGGGTGCCACTGTGCCCATTTCACAAGCTGGGCGAGCTGCCGCGGGGACTCGGCCCGGCTGTGGGGCACAGACGGGATTCGAACCCACAGGGGCCGAGCCCAGCACTGGAGCCCCTGCCCGTAACCGGCCCGCACCCCGCCTCCCACCAGGAGCCTGGCCACGGCTCCCAGCACCACCAGCTCCACTAACTGCCACCAACGTTGCTTTGCCACAGACAGAGCTGGAGGGGAGCTGGGGCTCCCGGAGGGGTCACTGGAAGCCGGGAGAGGGTCTCAGTGGTGTGCTGGGAGCACGGGCCCAGCGCCGGACCTGGCAATACACGTCCTGGGTCCGCGTCCCCCCCTACAACTGTGTGGTCGGTGCCCCTAGTCACAGCGCTCATCCCCAGCCAGTGGATAGAAAAGAGGCCCAGAGATGGTGACCTCAGAGTGGCCAGGTCAGAGCTGCAGAGCCACCCTGGGCTGTCCTGTGGTGTCCCTTGTGGTGTCTGTCCGATGTGGCATCCCCCCCAGTGTGGGGGCCCACTCGAGACCCTGACACCCGGACTCGGACTCGGCTCCGCGCCCCATCCAGACCCTGGCATGCGCTCGCTGAGTGCCCACGGGAAGGGGGGTCAAGCAAGATCACAGAAGCAAGGGGCTTCATCGGCTGCTGTGGTCTCCTCACGGGCCCCCACAGCCTTCCAGACTCCCCCGACTTCAGCTCTGCTCCCCACCGTCCCAAGATGCCAGAGGAGTCTTCAAGAAAGTGAAAGTTGACAGACTAGTCTTAGACCCACCGTGGGCGGCAGGCCCCGGCTCCGTGGACCATGCCCGCTGGGCCAGTCCTTGTCCCGCCCGCCCCAGCGCTCCCCCCGCCCGCCGCACCCCATACCTGCGTCCCGCTCCTCAGAGGCAGCTCCCGGCCCAGAGGAAGGGGCGGGGGCGTGGGGGGCAGCAGGACGACAGGCCCCAGGTGGCCGCTCCCGGCTCCTCGCTGGCTGGCCCTGCGGCCGTCTCAGCTGGCCAGGACAGGCGGCAGCCGCCCACGGCCCGGCTGACTGCACGGTGGCCGCCACCACCCCCTGCTTCCTGCCACACTTCCTCCCTGCGCCGCGGGCCGGCCCGGTGGCGAGAGGCAGGCCCAGTGCGCCTCGCGCTGGTCATTAGCTCCTCCCTGGACCGGCTCCAGGCCCGGACGCGCCCGCCCAAGATGGAGACACCCAGGCTCCCACCCAGGCCCCCCGGATTGGGGAAGTGCCCCAGCCGCCGGCCCCACGGCCCCAGCACCCTCTGCTCCGCTCTGCTCCTCTTCCGCTTGGTGCACGCACACGCACACGCCACACACAACTCTCACACGACACACACGCACACGCGTGCACACGCATGTTCATACGTGACACATACATGTACGCACACCCGCACGATGCACACATCACATTTGCACACACAGGATACACACACACATCTTGCACACACGATACACAGATACATGCACTCACACAACACGCACGCGTGTGCACCCCTTCCCTTTGCCGGGTGCTGCCCCCGCCCGCTGGCCCACCAGGGACAGATGGGGCTCGGGCCACAGGTCCCCCCACCGCTGACTTCCCACAGGCTCTGGGACCCACCTGGGACTCGGCTCCCCGGGAGCGGGGACAAGCAGGAAATGAGCTGGGGTCGGCCCGCAGCCCCGCCCTCCCGTGTGCTCTCACGCCCCCCCCCCCCCCGCCCGGGGGGCCCCCCCCCCCCCCCCCCCCCCGAGGCAGGGGCACGGCCCGTCCCTGGCCCCAGCCCAGGCCCAGGGATCAGGAGGACAGCGACCCTCTCCTCCGTCCTGTGTGGGGCAGGCCTGGATTACCACCACGAGAAATCTCTAATTCGGCGGTCATGGGACTGTTTTGCAGACAGTGAAACTGAGGTCAGAGAGGTCGTGGGACGTGCCCGAGGCCAGTGAGGACTAGAAAAGCCCAGAACTGGGTCTGACAGACACTGAGGCCCCCAGGCCAGGGCACTAAGCACCACCACGGACACGTGGGCAACGGCTCTTTGTCACAGGGGAGGGCTGCTATGCACGCTCGGGATTCCAGCTGCATCCCTGGCCTCGGCCCGCTAGATGCCAGTACCCCCAGCCGCCCCCCCGGCCCCAGCCGTGACCACCCAACACCCCTCCGGACATGAGTCACCCGGGGGCGACGTCGGGCCGAACTGCTGCTCCAGGCCGAGCTGCCTCCAACCTCGGAAGGTGGGGGGCCCAGCAGGTCACCAGCAGAGCCAGGCCTGACACTCGGGCCCCCACCACGCCCGGCCCGGCCACGTCCCACTGCACGGAGACCGCACAGACGGAGCCAGGGGTCAGGCAGGACGTTTTCACCGTCCCCATGACCGCAGGCCGACTAACGGGGACAACTGGAAGCTACTCGGTGGGTCCCAGGGGACCGGGGGGCCGCAGAGCAAGAGGGGAGGCAGCTTCCACAGCAGCTCCGGCTTCCCACTGGGAGGTCCAGGCTGTCCCCTCCGTGGGGTAGGAGTAGCTGTCTCTCTGGAGGGACAGCTGTGATGGTCACTGTGCCAATGCCCTGGGGCTTCGGGGACAAAGCTCCGTGGACTGGGTGCCTTAAAGTGACCGAGGCCTATTCCCTCCCCGTCCGGAGGCCAGAAGTCTAAATCAAGGTGTGGGCAGGGCCGCGCTCCCTCTGGAGGCTCCAGAGGGTCCTTCCCATCTCTTCCAGCTCCCGGGCTCCTGGCCACACAGCTCTGTCTCCCGTCACCACCTGGCCACCCTGTGTGGCTCTTCCCTTTCGTATTGTATTTGGGGCCCACCTCATCTCGAGACCCTTACCTTAATTATACCTACAGAGACACTTTTCCCAGACGAGATCGTGTCTGGAGGTTCCCCTGGATACACCTGTGGGGCCACCATCCCGCCCCAAACTCCTAGACGCCCAGGGGAGTGGGAAGCAGGCCAAGGACAGGGCGGTTAGTGAACGCGGGTGCCCACCTGCCTGCCCGCCGTGGCTCCCCGCTGTGGCTCCCCGCAGCCTCAGCGACCTGCAGGCCTTCGAGGCTCCGTCCTCCTGCCCACCTCTGGGGCAAGAGGGGGCCCTAAATGAGGTCCAGGTGCCCTGTCCTGAAGCTCCTCCCAGGTGTGAGTCCTTAGCACCCCTTCCTCGCAGACACCTGCCCCTCCATCTCTCCACCCTCCTCCGTCCACCCCAGTTCTGCCTCCAACCTTGCCCAGCTCCCTGTGCCTGTCTTCACAGCCCTGGAAATGGTGATGCCCTACCCCTCGCAAGGACCCGCTGAACCTCAGAAGTTGGATTCCTTGCACCTTCTCTGTAGGCTGGGGGCTCCCCTGCCATGGCCACTCTCCTGGGCGAGCCTGCCTCTCCCATCCAGACACAGGCGCCCCAGCCCCCCTTTGCACTGGCACCGGGGACCTGTGGACGCCCGCAGATGGGCCCACAGCCTCCTCCGGCCTGCTCACCAGAGAGCAGAGCTCAGGCTGCCCCACAGGGTGGGAGGTGGGCACCTGCGTCCAAGGACAGCACACCTTGCAGGTCAGCTCTGCCGTGCTGGCCACACGCCCTGGGTGCTTTGGTTTCTCAGAGAAGCCCCAGGGGGCTCAGATGCTCTTCCGTGGTTTTGCTCTGGGTCCTCACGAGCATTAAACTAGATGCAGAAGTCTCTAGCAGGCCATGTGCAGCCCGTTACCACAGCTACACCTGAATGTTCGTTCATTTTACAAATGCTGAGTGTCTGGGCCTCTCCTGTGGCCGAGGCCCATGACAGCAGGAGATGCAGCTACCAGGCAAACGGAGAAAGAGGGACGCGTCCGAAGGTCAGCACCTCCACCAGCGCCCTCCCCGGCCCTGCCGCCCACCCTGCAGCCCAGGGCTGGCTGTGCCACAGCTCGGGGTGGGGTGGGGGGGCGTCCGCAGGCAGAAGCCCGGCACGGGCACTGAGCCCACCCTCTCCAACCCACTGCAGGCCCCTGCTCCTCTCGGCCTCCGTCTCATGTCTGTGAGCTGGGACCCCGAACTCTTCAGCCCGTGTTCCAGAACCCACAGTGTGCAGAACATGAGATGCTTGGCTTTGTTTTTCTGGAAATTGTACTGAAAGAGGCCCCAGATGGGCTCCACATCCATAAAAGGGCCTGGACACATTTCCTCTCCTGGCCATTGTCCCCCGCTGGGGCCCGGACCCTGTATCCTGTTTGTATCCGCAGCTGTGCTCTTGGCCCGAGGCCGGGGCAGTTTCCAAGGGCTTCCCCAACTGTGCCCAGCACTCTGACTCTGCACTCACACACTGACCCCACAGAATGCAGCCCAATTCCACACAGCACACCCCAATCCAGGGTCTCGACTGCACAGTGCACCCCAACTCTAGTGTACCCCAATTCTGCAAGTGCACCCCCAAGAGCCTTCCAGAGGAAGAACATGAGCTTTCTAGGTCAGGGGACTTTCCAAACAAGGGTCCCTCCTGCAGGGTGGGCAGGGGGCAGGCCCACACAGCCCAGTCCTGAGGCCCTGTGGGATAGCTTGTCACTTCCTGGGCCTCGCTCTGCCCCGTGCAGATGGCAGTCAGATTTGGGGGACTCTAAGTGCCCCCCACACACCTGCAATAGCCCTGGGGCCGGACACGGTTGTTGTAATAAATTCCAATCGCCACTTGCCAAGAAGATGCTAGATCCAGGGGATACAGCCCTCCTGGCGTGAATATTACGGCCATCTGCTGGACTGAGAGGCAGATAGGCGTGGGGTTGGCAGCTGTCCAGGGTCACCCAGCCCAAGGGCAGTGCCACCAGCTGGTGTCTCAGGTCCGCCCTCCCATGGCACCTGCACACAGCTGGGGTCTCAGGTGTCCCCGGCGCCAAAGCAGATGCCCTGACTCTCCAAGGCGTGAGACAAGCAGCCAGAGAAACCACAGCCCGACTCCCAGGAGCTCTGGAGGGCACGTCCTGCCCGAGTCTGGGGTTTTCTCAGGAATCAGATCCTTGTGTCTTCCAGCACCAAACCCTGATTTTAATTATTTTCAGGTGGCAATTCAGAGAACAAGAGTTCACCTCTGTCCCTTTTCCCATCACAGGGACCAGCGGATGTCTCACCGAACTGTAAGGGTCAGCGGGTGCTGCCCCGCCGTCCACAGCCAGACTCCGCGTCCTCAGCGCTCTCCCCTCACGCCCACCTCTCCGGCCAGCCTTTCTCTCCCTCCCGAGGGCGCTGCATAGGAAGCCGACCAAACCACCCAACGGAGGCGCTTTCCCCGGTGGCAGGCACATTTGAGGAAGACGGATGGCTTCTCAGGACAAATGCAAGAGACGCATTTTCTAGCCAGTGTGGATGCCGTGGGCACGGCTACTGTCACCGGGGAAAGCACGTGCGTGTGCAGAGGGCCAGGGGCTGACCGCCGCGTACCGGGCGCTGGAGCCCACACTCGGGGGGCGTGCAGGCTGGTGCAGCCCCGGCCGGTGTCTTCCCTGCGGCCTCGGGGAGTCATGCAAGGAAACGGAGGTTTGGAGAGCGACAGGGACAAGGACCCCTGGCAGGGCCTCCTCAAGGCGGGGCCCTGACACTCCACACACCCTTAAACACGCACTGCCGCTCCCTATCTCCCCAGCGTCCTTTGTGTGGAAGACTGTCAAAGGCTTCCTTCAAGATGAATGTGGCCCCAGGTAGCACTGGGAAGTCCCCAAACCGGTTCTGCGTCCTTCCCTTGGGAAAGTCTACACCTCCGGAGGGGGCCCAGCTGCAGCCCTGAAGCCCCCAGTCAAGCCTTCCGCTGTAACTTCTAGGGCATTCTCAGAAGGTTCAGGGGGCCCCCTCTTCCTCCCTAAATCCAGTCCCTGACAGGCAGAGATTCCCGTCCTCAGAGCCCTGAGGCAGCTCCTGCCAGACCCTAGGACCACAGACATGGACCCGGACCCAGCTTGGGCCCGGACCCTAACCCCAGCTCAGACCTGGACCCCAACCCAGACCTGGACCCTGGACCCCGGCTTGGACCTGGACCCTGGCTCGGACCCTGACCCTGGCTCAGTGGGGACGGAGCCCCAGGCTGCGATCCAGAGGCAGGAGGCAGGGGCTGAAGGTTGCCCTCCACCCTCTGCTTATTTTTTATTTTTTATTTTTTAGCCCAGGGGGCAGATAGCAACCATTGGAGTCAAATGACGACAAAAGGCGATTTTGAATTTGTCATGTGGTCTTAAAGCATCCCCGAGTGTCTGGGACTGTGATGACCCAGGCCTCCCCCATGCCCAGCTGGGATCACCCGGCAGCCTCCCTAGCACATGGCTCAGCGTCTTGGTGGATCCCTTACTCCACCCTGAGATAGCTCTGCTTCCTGGGGTTTGGAGTTCCCCCCCTGCCACCCACGATCTTGGTCCCACTGTCTCAGCTCTGCCTTCCAGGTCCCCACCCATGCAGGGCTCACAGACAAGTTGGGGAGACAGACTTAGAAATGGCCTGGGATAATCCTTGCAGTGGCAAAGGGAAGCCTAGGATGGAAAGGAGTGGAGGACGAAATCAAGGAAGGCTTCCTAGAGGTGGAGGCCCTCGGGCCGAGTCTCAGAGGAAGAGGGCCTAGGCAAAGGGGGGGTGTAGAGGTCTTCCCAGGGCCAGGCCCAGAGAGAAGGGGACTTAAACCCAGCCTCCACCTAGAAAACCCTAGGCATGCAGCTTTATGGAAGCTCCAGACGCTGGGTCACACTCTTGCCCTGAGGGTTAATCCACAACAGGCCATAACGCTGAATCTTAGGAATGTGCAGGCCCCTGGGGTGGGTGGGGTAGGGTATGTGACTACTCCCCACTCAGCGGGTGCCCTGGGCAGTAGAAACAAGCCAGGGCCACACAGGCAATTCTAGAGCTGGGGTAGCAACGCTTTCTGCAAAGGGCCGTCGGTGGGTCCAGGCCGGGTGATGGTGACCATACCAAGTAGGCGGCGGTCACACAAATAGTCAACAAGTAGGTGCTCAGTGTGCTGGTAAAACCTTATTTACAAAACAGACTGGGTTTGGCCCTTGAGTGGGTTCTGCTGCAGAGGATGGGTGGGGTGGGGATCCGCGGAAAAGCATCTCAGGATTCCCCCCGCCCCCAAGCAGGAAGGAGGCCGCCCAAAGGTGTTCCCTGTCGCAATGGACTCGGATATACAAAGGTTCAAGTGGAGGGTGGAGGCCGGCCCTGGCGCCGGGGACAGAAACAGGCTTTAAGCTGGCACAGGATCGAATCCATGGAGTGTGTCCTGCCTCCCTCCAGCCCCTGATTACAGCAGTCACTGCACACACAGTTAACCTGTCACGGATTCGCAAGACCCAGCGCTTAGAGCTCGGGAGATGAGCGCCACATAAAGACAGGTGATTGGGTAACAGGCTTACGGACAGGGAACCGAAACGCGGGAAGGGAGGGACCCTCCCCCAGGGTCGCAGGAAAGAGGGTCCCCAGTGTTCGCATGGTCCACGCTAAGCAACACCCCATCGTCTGTCCTGGTGTAAGATGCAGATGTGACCCGGCCTAGTGCCATTTCCCAGACAGGCAAATGGGCAAAGGACCACCGCAGACCTTCCAAGGCACACGGGAACTTTCCTGAGCCCCGCCTGGGGCCGAGGAACCGGGAAGGTGGGGCTGGAGATGCCCGTCCTCAGCATGCCCGGGTCTGAGATGCCACCAGCCTGGAGCCTGGCACCCAGCTGCCCCGGGACACACATAAAGGCCTAGAACAGGGCTGTGCTCAGCAAGCCTCGGCCTGTGTTTGTTATTTTTGGCCTTAGTGGCTGAAACCACCCCAATCAAAAGATGAGCAAAGCTCTAGTCCCCGAGATTTCAGGAACTGCTCTTTGCAAAACAAGGATATTGGGACCAAACAGGCTTATGATGATGGATGGCCACCCCGGGCCAGGTCACAGAGTTGCAGGAAGCTGTCAGCGTTTCCCAAGCTCAGCCGGGACTGAAGACGCCCACACCCCCGCCACGGCCTGGGTCATGGTCATCCGGCCCTGTCAGGGCAGGTGGCGCCCTCAAGCCAGGGACCCACTGACTCAGCGGTCCAGCAGCTCCTCCTTGGCCTGGCAGGGCCAGCCCTAGAGCTGGCCAGGTGCCCGGGCGTATCTGCCGGGCAGGCTCCGAACTGTGCTCCTTCATCTGACCTGGCCAGAAACAGAGCTTTCAGAAGAGGGGTGCCCCTTCTCAGCATCCCAAATAAGGCACCTTGGGTCCTCAGAGGAAGCTGGTCAGAAATGCATAAAGGCTGTTTTCATGGCCCTCTCAGGGAGCAAGGCCCTGTGGGCATGTCCTCCTGTCACATCGCGGGGGGGCCCTGCAGGGCCTGCCAGCTCTGAGTAGCCCCCTCCTCTACTAAAGGACAGATGGGGTCCTCAGGAGACATCCAGCCAGGAGTGGCCCAGTCTCAGGAGCACCGTGGTTTCTCCCTTTGTGGGACAGGCACGTCCAACCCCCTGGACCGTTTGGCTGTGAGCCATGGGGTGACCCAGAGGGGTTAGCACAGAGGAGACAGGGGTAGAGAGGTCTCGGTCACCCCAGCTTACAGAGGAGACCCCAGAGAAACCCTGGTCCCACCGAAGCTCACTCCCCAGAGCACCAACATTCCTGACTCTGGGTGGGCCCCCGGCTGGAATTCTGGGCTGGAATTCTGGACATTCTCTGCAGCCCAGTCACCAGGGGCTGGATTTGGAACCAGGCTTATGCAAACATTAACCGAACCCCAGCCTCCCGGGGCGGGGAAGTCCTCCCAGCCAAGACCATCTCCCTGGAAACCAGGCCCAGGTCAGGGCAGGCGGGTGGGCGGAGAGCTAAGGTGGGAATTTCCGCAGGACTCCCAGAAGTCCCCCTCGGGCTGTGCTGGGACGGGTGAGGGGGACACTGTCAGCCCCCAGGTCACTGAGAGGGTTCAGGGCATGTGTTTGGCTGCTTCCCCTCTCTCGGCTCCCTTTCCGACAACACCTCCTCATTCCCTCCTCAGCCTCCTCACCCACCCACCACCCCTCAAAACCGGCCTTGTCCACACCAGCTCCCTCGTGTTGCCTCCAGTGGCCCTCTCCTCCCTGTTTCCTCCGCCCAGCTGACCTCAGGCCCCTTCTGAACACCTCCTCCCTCCTCCTGGTGTCCCTCTGCCCGCACTCTCCATCTACACCAGCCCTGTGAGCTCCTGCAGGTCAGGACTTCTAGAACCTTCTGTCTGCACGCATCAGCCCAGGATACCATCTATCTCGGACCTGGGGGCGGAGCTGGAGCTGCAGGGCATTCCCCTTGGCGGGGAACTGGACACCTGCCCCCCGCTACCCACTCCTCCCCCACCTTTCCCCTGAGCCACCGGCACCACCAGCCCCCTCTTCCTGTTGACAACAGAGCCTCCAGCCTCGGCCACACTTGCACGTCCCTCTTCCTGGTCACCTGCTCCGCCGGGCTCTGACCCCCACTCCCCACAGTCTCCCTCAGACACTGCCTCCTTCCAGCCTCCCCAACCGCCCCCCACCGAGTCGCACAAGCCGGCCCTTCCCCAGCACCGGAGCGCCCTGAACCCGTGGGCACTGGAACTGGGGTCTCCGAATACACCGTCACTTGGTTAGCACACAAGGACCCACGATGGGAGCGCCTCCGGGCACAGAAGGGCCTACGTGCGTGTGTGTGTTAAATGACAGACACAATACCAGCAAAGGGGGCAGGGGGGGCCCAGGCCCCGCAGGACACGGAACACCTGCCACCTGATGCGGTAAGTCGGACAGACGCTGACCTTTTCCGGCCGCCCACCCTCCGGTGGCTGGCCTTCTTCCCGGCTCTCCCGGGAGGCCGCTGGGCCGGAGGGAAGCACGCGGGCCTGGAGCCGGGCGTGAGTGCCAGTGAGGTCCCCGGCCTCGGAGCCCCGATGTGCATGTGAAGGCGCCTGGCAGGGCCGGGACGCAGCACTCCTGCCCTCTGACCCATGTCAGAGAGGCGGGGTCAGGGTCGCAGCCCCCTCCCCACGGCCCCCCGATTCCCCTGAGCCGCTGCCCCTCACCGGCCACACCCGCGCCCTTCCCAGGCCAGCAGCGAGGACTCACAGGCCGCGACACTGCTCTGGCGGCAGCCTGGGAGCTCCCCTGACTCGCTGCGCGATGGGCACGGCCTCCACCTCGCTCTCCCTGGCAGGGCCTTCCTGCGTTCACAGAGGGCAGCCCCGGGGCCCAGCCACCCCGCACGCCCGTCCCACGGGCTCCCATGCTGGCCACGTGCTACGGCGCAGGGGTGCTGAAGAGCGAAATGCGGGTGCTCTGGCCTCCCCTGGCGTGCAGAGAGGCTGGCACAAAGGAGAGCACCTACTGTCATTGCTGTTCAATGCGGGCAGGGGTCGGGGGCCGGCAGCATTGCCCAGCCCAAACCCGCCAGCCCTGCTCTGCGCCCAGCCCAGTCCGGGGCACCGGGGCACGGATGCGTCAGACGGCCTGCCCTCCGGAGTAAGCACAGCCCAGGAAACGGACGGAAACCAGATGGCACAGCTGGGGCCAGCATGACAGAGGACGCGCAGAGAGCCCGGGGCCACCACACAGCGGGGATCCTGCCTGCAGACAGCTGGGGAGGCTGCCTGGAGGAAGGGCTCCGAGCCAGGCCCTGGCAGGTGAGATGCACTCCCCTCTGGGATAAACACCAAGCCCAGCACCTTGTAGTGCCATCTTGTAGGAGGTGGGGAGGGAGGGAGGGATGGACAAGGGACAGAGAGACGGATAGATCCCCACAATGACGGGACACAGGAGCCAGTGAAGAGCTCCCAATGGCCAAAGCTAGACCCTCAGAGCACCAAAATAAAGGTTGTAACCTGAAATACAGAAGAAATACCCAGAAGCCCACACTAATGTGAGTGATTGAATACCTAAGTAAGTGGAGAAGACACAGATATTCCCTGGGGTAGAATTCCAGCTAATGCGTGTAGCCCCTCCATCCCCCGGCCGGGCGCCGTGTGGAAATGCAGGAAAGCACTGCTCTCCATGGGGCCCCACAAACACCACGGCGATCAAGGCGGACGCCAGCAGGGACAGGCCCTGTCCCTGCCGGGATGTGGTAAGGGCAGCGTGTCACCCCGTGCTCTTCCTCCCCAAACTAAAACCCGGTGTCCGCACGAGAAAGGCATCAGACAAACACAAACCGAGTGTGTAACGGGTCGGGGAGGGCGGCCGGGGTGGCAGGTGAGGAGATGAACGCGTCACACTCCTGTGCCAACACCGACTCGTCCTTATTCACCAAGGTCCGCGCTTCGTGCAAGTGCGTCCGTGTTTCCCTGAGGTCCTGTCTGTCCCCGGAGCCACAGAGGGCACCACCTCATTTGAATGTCCTTGGTTTGGGGGACCTTACTTTTGAGGAGGACGGGCAGGTCCGTGTTTGGAGAACGTTCTTCAGTCGGGATTTGTCTGGTATTTCCCCAGCCCCCTTTCCTTCAAATTTTCAACAAACAGAATGTATTGCTGGTTTTGGCTCGGAGCTGGGCTGGGCCTCGGTCCCCTCCCCGTGGCTGTTTTTAGTGGAACGGCCCCTGAGAAGCTGGCCCCAGTCAACGCTGGCCCTACTCCGTGCCAGAGAGGACCCAGCACTCTACCGAGAAGGAGTGAGGACCCAGAGCAGGCAGCTCCTACCTGCCTGATATCTTAAAAGAGGTGAAATCATGCTCAATCTCCCCCCAGCGAGAAGTGCAGAATGATCCCCAGAGCCTCTGTCACCTCCCGGGTCAGCAGCACCCAGCATTGGTCAGCACACTCGTGGAGGACCGCGGAGGGCAGGTGCAGGGGCCAACCTGAGGGCAGCTGAGCCACCAGCACCTAAAAAACCACATCCTTGACCCGCGGCCCCCCCTCCAGAGCACACGACCGCCCGCGCCACAGGGGTGTCGGAGCTCCTCCTAACAGCATCTCCTTGGAAGGAGCCCAGCAGTCAAGCTCGTGAGGCTCCAGCCAGCACCTGGGGGCCCACACTGGCTGGCCTTCACGAAGGGCCGTAAACGAGCAGGGGGCTGAGTAGGTGCAGCATGGGCATTTTGCAGGGCGGTGAACCGGTCACGAGAGCCGTGGCGGCGGCTGCATGACATCACGCGTTTGTCAAGGAATGCGACAGTGTGCCCAGGACCTGCAGGAGGAGGTCAGGGGACACCAGGATGGAAGCAGCGTGACCCAACAGGGACCGTGTTACCCACGCATGAGCCAACCTCACTGAAGGTGGCAGTGGGCGCGCCAGACCGAAGCCCAAAGGAGTCATGTGTTCACACTGGGCTCCAGCTGGTCACGCTGCTCCCCACGAGGCAAGGGGACAAATTCTTATACTTCCGCACATGTGCAGAGCAGGGGGAGTTTGAACAATAGAGTAGACGGACGGTAAATGGTGAAAGCCAGGTTTCTCACTGCTGGAGTGAATGAAGGAGAGGGGCCAGGACGGTCCCCGTGGGGATGGATGAGAGGCGGAGACATCAGGTCTCAGTTAATGGAGACATATTTTACCCTCAAAAGTACTTAGATCCACGTGCGTACCCCGGTTAGATGCACGCATGCACTAACTTAGAGATACACATACACACACAGGTTAGTGTACTCACACTTGCAGATCTGCGTCCAAAAGACCCAGGCACACTCAAGAGTGCAGACAGATCTTGCTTTCTAAGACCATTCTCTGACTAAAGGAATCGGGACCCTTGGAGAAATGGCTGATTCCAAGACCAGGCAGGCAAAGGTACAGGATGGGCCTGGCTTGTGGCGCCAGCAAGGAAGGAAGTGAATGATGAATGAATGAGTGAATGAATGAATGAAATCTCACATGATGGGGTGAGTCAAAGGACAGAGCAGCCAAGTGAAAGAGCTCCCAATGGCCAAAGCTAGAAAAATTTGAGCAACGAAATTAATTAGTATTAGATTACACCCCAAAGTATAAAATTAGTTATGTGAGTCTATCCAACATAAATAAATGAGCAAATGAATGAATGAGGGAGAAGGGACAGATCTCCCGAGCAGGAGAGCTCCCAGTGATTTATGTGGATGTGCCACCTCCAGGAGGGAACCCACGCCACCCCCCTCCAGTCCCCAGGCGTGCATGGTGCATGGCCTGCTCAGGGCACAGCCTGGGAGGGCCAGGAGGGGGGCTGGCTGTGTGCTCAGGAAACCTGGCAAACCCCACCTCGGCCAGGGGGTCAAGGTCACCATCCCAGGGACCGGTCCCGTCGATGGCAGGTGCCCTTGACCTGATGGGATGGGCGGGCACTGCGCCCCCAGGGTCTTCCTCCCTAGAACCCACGATCCCCGTCTGATCACGAGAAATAATCAGACCAGTCCTCACGGAGGGACGCCACGCAGAACACCTGCCCAGGACTCCTCACGAAAATCATTGCAAACCAGGGAAGTCTGAGAAGCCGTCGCAGCCCAGAGCCGCCTGGGGAGATGGGAAGACGGGTCACGTGACGTCCCAGACGGGCTCCTGGGATGGGGGAGGGACATCGGGTGAAGACTAAAGGAATCTGAACCAAGTGTGGGCTTTACTTAAGAATAATGGATCCTCAGTTGTGACGAATGTACCCATCTAATGTAAGATGTCAGTAGTCAGGGAGACCGGGTGGGAGGGCTCATGAGAACTCTGTGCTATCTTGGCAATTGTTTTGTAAATCTAGACCTGTTCTAAAAAATCAAAAAGTCCCAGCAAGCTGGAACACACACAAGGTGTGTGGACAGAGAACCATTACGGCCGAAGACTTGGCAGGTGCAGCCAGGCCTGGAGCCGCCGGCCGAGGGCGAAGTCCCAGGTCTGCTGGCCGTGGCCAGCCCGGGAGCCTCGCTCAGCGGGGCTAGGAGGACGCGAGGGGCAGAGCCAAAGCACCGGGGCCACCCAGGCAGGCCTTGGGAAGACCATTCTAGTCCAGCGCTACCCTCAGGCAGGTTGTGCTGCCCACAGCCTGGGGCCTCTGTAAATCAAGGACGAGGACCCCTCCACGGGCCCCATGAGAGTCCTGCAACCACTGCGGAGGGGGGCGGTCACGAGGCTCCTTGTGCACGTGCAGAAACTGAGGTGCGGACAGGAGTAGCACCTGGCCCGGGCTCACAGAGAGGCCCCTCACTCCGGGCAGCCTGCGCAAACTCCCCCGCGGGGTCTCCGGACGGTGAGGACAGAGCCTCTCCTCTGTCCCTTCCACATCAGGCCCCGCCCCTCTCCCGCTGCCCCTTCGCTGCTCCCTGAAGGAAGGAGCGGCAGTCCCTGGGGCTGCAGGGACTTTGGCCCCTGGGGGCTGGAGGAAGAGGGGAGCAGAGAGCCCGGTGTTGAAGTCCACAGAGGGGCAGGGCAACACTGAGGCGAGGGAAGGCCAGGACCTTGGCCCCCGCCGCCAGCCCAGGGCTCCTGCTCTGCTCCACCGGTCATCAGCACCGGAGAGCGGCCGTTGACCGAGTGTGGACCCGGGCTGGGCCCCTGGGACGCTCTCACCCTACAGACAGGGAAACTGAGGTGCAGAGGGGCAGAATCACTTGCCCCCAGGGGCTCAGCCAGGATCAGAACCCCTGGGGCCACTGCCTCCTGAGTGCTGCAGAAGCCCCCACCTGTGGGGAGGCATATCCCCCCCTCACAGTGGCCACCGTGAGGACATCCAGCTTCACCCGCCCGGCTCTCCGCCCCTCTCTCGGACGTGGGGACACCAGGCTGGCCCTTCCTTGGCCCCCTGAATCCCAGGCTGACCAGGCTGCTCTCGGGGTGCACCCCCCCACGCACACCCTCCCCGGCCCCACCTGTGGGTGACCCTGAGCGCCGGACTGGGGGCTGCAGTGTAAGGGCGGCTCCTCCTGGTGCAGATCCAGCCCAGGGGCCTAGAACTTACCCTGCCAGGGAGCAGACCGGCCGAGGAAGGGAGGGAGGCTCCCTGGGGCCCCTCACCTGTGGCTGACACCAACACGGCGGCTGTCTGGGCCTCTCGGGAAGGTCTGCCACTTGGCGCCGGCCGGGGCAGGAAGGCGCACGTTTTCAGCCAGCCAGGCCCTCCAGGCTCGAGTCAGGTGGCCGGAGCAGTCCGCCCAGGTCATTGGTCGTGCCCACAGCTGCGGCCCGCCCTGCCTGGAAGGGGCCCAGTCTCCTCCCTGACCTTCCTCCTCCTTATCTGTATCGGAAGTCCCGGGTCAGCATTCCCGACCTGGGAGGGGGGGAACAGCCTGCCGGGAATTGCAGGATCCCGGAGGCTCTCAGACCCCCGCTGGGGTGCAGGCACTTTGGGGTGCCCCAGGGAGGAGGGAGGCTGGGAGGGCCCCTTCTTCGCTGGGCCTAGGAGAGCTCCCCACTCACGGGGTCCTGGTTTCTGTAGCTGGGCCTTGGGGGAAACTGGCTGGGGAACTCAGCACTTACTGAGCACCTACTCTGTGCCGGGCCCAGTGGGTCAGTGAAGACGGGCAGGGTCTCCCGTGACCCATATTTGCTCGTGATAAGCCACCTGGGCTGTCCTTAAAATTAGATTGTAGACTCCAAACCCGCCATGTCAGGATCTCCCAGGTCAGGCCCAGAAATCTGGACTTTTTAACAAGTTCCCAAGCAACCCTGGTCCTCAGGCAAGTCTGAGCAGCACCCCGGTCCCAAAGGGCACGTCTTCCTTCAGATAATCAGGCAGGTGCGCAGAGTCACCTCCCCCCCAGCCCCCCCACCAGGGCCATTCCCTCCTCAGGTGGCAACTTTCTTAACCTTTCTGTGCTTCCTGTCCCGTCCTTGAGACGGAAGGAGGCAGACACTCGCCCTAGCCCATCAGTGTTAGCGGGTTAGCGAGTGTGGGGGGCCCAAGCCAGTGCCCACGAGCACCCCGATGTGTATTTTTACACAGGCATCCTGAGACTGACTCTCAGCCACAGGGGGTGATTAGTGCTGGGGGGTGCACCGCTGGCTCAGTCGGGAGGCAGGGCATGCTGGGCCTCGGGGCTGGGCGCCTGGCTCCCGTTCCCTGGGCCGATGGGCTTCTTCGGGTGGAACAGCCCCGACACCATCCTCCATCTAGAGACATGGGCTAGCTTTCCCCAGAGCCTCACACGCTTGCCGTGTGTCCCGCACACTCCCAGGACGTGGCTTCTTCCAGGGAGGAGGGGGGCCTTGGATCTCCCACTCCCCTGCGCTGAGCATCACCCACCACTAGCTGCCCTCAGCACGCACAGCCTACAGACTCTTCTGAATCCCTTTCAACAATTCAAGGGGTAGAGATTCCACAAGTAAGCCAGACATCCAGCTCTTCTGGAAAATCCAGGAGCCTGGCTACATGGGGCGGCATTCCCACCCGACCCACTTGTGGGTGGGGGGAGCTCTCCGACGCCCACGGCCACACCGGCGGTTCCACGGGCTCACTAGTGGGTGCCCTGCAGGGACTGAGCTGTGACCCCGCTTCCCTGAGCCAGTTCCCCTGCGTCCCGGGGCTCCCAGGGACTCTCCAAGCTCTTGGACAGTGCCGCAGGCCTGGGCTGGCCTCCAGGGCCCCGCCCAGTGCCCAGGGCAGCGTGCTGGTCACTAACTGGGGCTTCCAGGTGGTTAGGTTGAGGGCCTTGCAGGGGGCCCCACACACTCAGGCTTCCCCTGCACCTTTGATTTCAAAGGCTTTGACCAGCCGGCCAGGTCTATAGTGGCCTGCTCCCAGGTGGGACGACAAAGGCCCCAGGCCCCACAGCCCTGTGGACACAGTCTGATCCCGAGAGTCCCCAGGCTGGGGCTCTACTGTGGGATTTCCCACCGCTGGAGACTTGGGGTCTAGAAGCTCCGCTCCCCCAGCCTGGCAGTTTCTCTCATGGGATCGAGCTGGGCGAGGGCCCCTGTGTTTTTAATCCCAGCTCCCTGGCAGACCATACGCACCTGTCTCTGGGCCTCAGTTTCTCAGTTTCCCTGTGTGCGAGCTAGAAGGGGCTGTGCTGAGAGCTCGTGGGTCACGGTTATGGAGCCGTGGCTCCCCAGCTGCCAGACCGCAGGGATCACGGCTCCCCCGCACCCCCGCGCGTGGCCCTGAGAATTCTCTCAGTGATACGGCCCTCCCACACTGCCATCCCTAACCTAATGTCGATGGGCAAAGAATCAGTACGGGAAGCCCCAGGGTTTCCTTGACGTTGGTGAGTGGGAGGTGGTCTCGCCACGGAGCCCAGAATTCACTGAAAAACAAGGCACCTAAGCCCTAAATGTATTGTCTTCATCTTTTAGAGACCCTATTAGAAATCTTGCTTAAAAAAAAATAAAATAGACGAACCATGAGAGACGATGGACTCTGAAAAACAAACTGAGGGTTCTAGAGGGGAGGGGGGTGGGAGGATGGGTTAGCCTAGTGGTGGGTATTGAGGAGGGCACATTCTGCATGGAGCACTGGGTGTTATGCACAAACAATGAATCATGGAACACTTCATTTAAAACTAATGATGTAATGTATGGGGATTAACATAAGAATAAAAAAAAAGAAATAAAAAGAAATAAATAAAATAAAATAAAATAAAGTCAAGTGCACCTTCCTTTCAGCAGCGTGACCCGAAAGGGCTGGCCTGGCCACCCGTCACCCGAGGGGACACGACTGGACCGGGCCGCTTCCCAGACAAGGTTCGTGCCGCATGGGGGAGCCTTGAGGGCATGCACGGCCATGTCTGAGTGAAGAGGACCCACAGACGCTAGGAGATCCCAGAACACAAGCATGTGTGTGGAGAAAGGACCGTTGGGTCTGTTCCCTTCTGGGATACACAGTGTTGCCTGCGACCGGAGTGAGACATGAACAGGCCCGGGACCGGGGATGACATGGGTGCCCCCAGCAGCCGCCATCCCAGCTCTGCACTTGAAAGGGGGTCACGCACACCCCACGGCCATGGACTTGAGCTTGTTTCTTTGACTGGGCCACGGGGCTGTCCTCACCCCATCCCTGTGGGGTGGCCAAGACTCCCTCTGGGGCTGTGGCAGGACCGTGGCTGAGCACGTGAAGATATTCTCAACATAGCCCCCGGGGCGGGGTGGGGATTCCATACACCACAGACCGGAGCCGTGCCTGCTTTTGAACATGTTTAGAGAAGCAAAATCAAAGGGGGGAAAGAAACGTTCACTGTGGCCATCAAAGTGACGGCGTCAGCGACAAACCGTTCATGACGCTCCACGGGTTCTGTGGATCGCTCTCATAACCTGCAGGTGATATTTCTGTCATCAGAAAAAATGCCATCAGTGTGGTAATAAAAACCATCTTTTGGATGCAAGCTTATGAACGAAAGCTTTTCTGAGCAAGTCTATGAGCTCCAGGATTGGCAGCAGGCCCTTGAAATTCGGGCTCCTGGAGCTGGTGGTGCCAGTGATCCCAGGTTCGAGACCCCCTGACGCCCCCTCCCCCCAGACGTTGGTTCCTTCCCGTGTCACCAGCCTGTGGTGTGTCTGCCCACAAGCCCCCATTATTAACAAGCCCACGGATGAGCCCAGGGAGCTTGGGGGGGTGGTTCCTTCATTGCATGGCTTTGAGCAAGTCCCCCCCAGAACTGGGCCTCGGTTTACCCCATCCAGACGGAGGCATCAGGCCCGCTCCCTGCAGGTCCAAACCTGGAGGGGCGGCTCCCGCCCACCACTGCCCTCTAGTGGAAAAGCAGAAGCCAGAGCCCAAAGGCCACCTTGATCACTGGCTCTGGGTCCCGGTGGGCCTCACCCCAGGGGGCTGCCCGAGGCCCTGTGGTTATAATCGTTCTTCCATAGATGAGAGCCATGGCTAACCCAGCAAGCGGTGAGCTGGGGTCCGCCTGGCTCTCTCCCCACGCTGGGTCCCCAACTCAGTCACACAACGGCACGGCTAACTTAATGATGGATGAGGAGGATACGGCTCGCTTGCAGTGACCTGGCGTTGTCCTCAGCCTGCGCCCGCTGTAGTTACTGCTCACGTGGGTCACCTCACCTGACCACACAGTCCCCCTGGAGGTGGGCTTCTGGCCTCACCCTCCTAAGAGTGAGGAGCAGAGAGGGGGTGCAACGAGCCCAAGCTCCCAGCTGGTGAGAGGGGCCAGCACCCAGACGGCCAGGGCCACCAGCCCCACTGGCAGGACCATGGGCCAGCTTGTGCCCATGGTGTGCTTTTCAGGATGACAGGGTCGTCGGCTGACTGCATCAAGGTGAGGGCCCTGCACTAGCTCTCAGCGGGTGGAGACAGGCGAGGGAGTGATGGGGAAGAGAGAGGAGGGGCTTTCAGCCGGCAGATCTGGCTCGAGTCCCGCCAGCATCAGGTGCCAGGCTGATGTCCCCTCCTGGCCTAAGGGACATGTGTGAAGTCAGGGCAGGAACCGGCCACGCCAGGCCGCGCCAGGACTGAGCAGAGCGACATCTGTGGAGTGGTGGCACCTGCCATCAGAGGCAGAGCAGGTGTCCTTCCCACCTGGATAGCACGAGCCGCCCCTTGGCTGCACCCACCTTGCAGAGGAGGTGGGGTGGGGTTGGAAATAGGTGAATGCACCTGCCTCTGGCCCTTTAGGCTGTATCTTCTTGAGTCAGACCCTTAACCCCATTAAGCTTCTGTTTTTTATCTAAAAAATGGGGCTCATGCATGAGCCAGCTCAGAAGCGATCTCCCCTGGCAAACCTCGGAGGGGACCACAGCCCCAGCGACGGCCTGACTGCAGCCCCACAGGAGCACTCGAGCCACAGAAACTGTGGTAAATGTGTTTCATAAGCCACAAAAATCACAGCCCCCCCCCCCCATACCCTGGAAGGGTGCTTAAATGCGGGAAGGCACAGGAAGTGGTTCAGACCACGGCGGTGGCGCCACTGGTCTCTGTGCATCTATTGACTCAGCTACATGCCGGCTTTCAGTTGGCCCTGGGGGAGGGCACAGCCTCCCCGTGCCTCGGTTTTCTCATCTGTGAAATGGAACCAGCAACCTCAGGGCTGCCGACAGGGTGAACAGAGCAGGGCACAGGCAATGCCCATGGTGGTGGTGGTGGGGGCGCTCGCTGCTCTGGGGCCTCATCACTGTCTGCTCCCTTCCCCCTGTCGCCCTGGAAAGTCAGCTCCTCCTTTGAAGAAAGAAACAGGACGGCTACAGGTCTGTTTACCCCTGGGTAAAGCAAATGAGAAATGGGACCTGATTTTCTGGAAGGACGAGGAAGAGAGTGACCTCATAAATGCTCTGGCAGGCCCCCTTGGTCCTTACAGTCCACTAAAAAAACACCTGGGAGTAGAAATCCCTTGATCTTGGTGGTGTTCCCGGTTCTGCTGATGGCTGGCTATGTGACCTTGGGCAGGGTGCTCACCCTCTCTGAGCCTGGGTGTCCCCAGCTCTGCCCTAGTTCTCTCCTCCCCACCCCCGCCTGCCCCTGCGAGTCTACCTGGGAGCCCTCGGGCCCCTCATCTGCCTGCTCACCTGAGTCCCAGACTTTTTAAATCAATCAATTATATAAAATCAATTATATAAAACTTGTAGGTCCTGCTCATCAGGGCAGGTCCTGCCTGATTGCTCAGCCTCCTGCAGCTTTCCCTTCTTCTATCTTATTCCCCCTCAACCGCACTGTTATCATCCCCGTTTTATGGATGAGTAAACTGAGGCTTTGAAGGATCAGGAGGCTCATCTGGGTCACACAGCACAGCCGGGGCCCTGGGGGGCTGAGCCCGGGTCTCTGGCGCTCCCAAAGTGCTGCCTCTTCCAGGGACTCAGGAAACCCAGCACAGCGAGGCCACAGGTGAGGCGGGGGCCCGGGAGACCCCGAGAAAGGCAGGGGGGAGAAGAGTCCCTGGGGCATGCTGGCCGCTCTCCCTCGCTCTGGTCCGAAGGCCTGGGCCACCTTCGCCAGGCCTCCTGGGACCTCTACTCTCCGCCTTAAGCTCCGAGGGGGCGGGCATGGCCCCCTTGGCTCTGGGCAGCTGTGGGCGGCTCCGGTCCCAGCCTGTAAGCTCTGCGGCAGAAGCCCCTGGTCAATGAGCCACCGGGAGAGACTTCTCAGGAGGGACAGACACAAGCAGGCAGGCGCTTCCGCTCTCCGCCGACCGTCACGCGGAGGATGGGCAGGACCACAGACGCCATGTGCGCCTTGTCTGTGCCAGGCCCCGTGGGGCACCAGGGTGGGCCTGGGTCTCTGGCGCCGGTGCTGTCACCTCCAGAGATGCGACCCCGGGAAGGCCCCTGCCTCCACCAGCCTCAGTTTGTTCGCCTGTGCACCGGGCTCATCACACATAGTGCAGGAATATAAATCAAGGAGCCCAGCGCAGGGAGCGCACCTGTTTGCTGTCGTTTTCATTACTTTTACAAATTTTACATACAGAAAACAATTGCTTTGCTTCGGTGTACAGTTCTATGAATTTTTACACCACGTGACCACCCCACAAAATCCGAAGTGACTCCATCACCTCTCCAAACCAGGTTCTTCAACCATGGGCTTAGTGTCCGTGCCGGGAGGCGGGCAGCCGTGGCCGGGCCTACACCGCCGGGCAGGTCCATGCGGCCTGCAGGCCACAGGCCGTGCTGATCGCATCCGACTCCGGGGTGCGCGATGAGGACCCTCCTTCACCAACCATAGCTGGTCTCCTTCATGTCCCAGGCCCGTGTCTTCAAGAGCGAGGGCCCTGCTAAGTCAGTCATATTCCTCGTACTCCCGGCCCCCAGGTGATGTCTGCCCCCGTCCTGCCTCCAGCAAGGAGCCTATCAGGTCCCTCCACCCACAACCCCCACCCCCCATGGCTGCTCTCAGCACTGCCCACTGCAGAACCCTCCCCTCGGATCCGAGCCGGTGCTGACCCTCTCTCTGTCTCTCAGTCCCTTTGTCTCTCTGGCTCTCTCACTGTCTCTCTGTCTTTGTCTCTGTTTCTGTGTCTCTCTCTGTGTCTGTCTCTCTGTCCCTTTGTCTCTCTGTCTGTCTCTCTCTGTCTCTGTGTCTCTCTCTCTGTGTCTCTCTCTGTCTCTCTCTGTGTGTCTCTCTCATTCTGTCTCTTGTTATCTCTCTCACTCTGTCTCTCTCACTCTCTCTGTCTCTCTCTCTCTGTGTCTCTCACTCTGTCCCTGTCTCTCTGTCCCTCTGTCTCTCTGTATCTGTCTCTCTTTGTGTCTGTCTCTGTCTCTCTTTGTGTCTCTCACTCTGTCTCTGTCTCTCTCTGCATCTGTCTCTCTGTCTCTCTGTCCCTCTCTGTCCCCCTGTCTCTCACTGTCTCTGTCTCTCTCACTCTGTGTCTCTCATTGTCTCTGTCTCTCTCTGTGTCTGTCTCTCTGTCTCTCTTCATCTCTCTCCCACTGAGTGCAAGAAGCAGAGGGCTTGCTGTTTATAGGGGAGGTGGGGTTACGCACTATCAGCAGCAGGTTCCCAAGCCTCCCCCATTCCTCCCATCCCTCCCTCCCAACAGCCTGCCGTGGGCCCGGGAACAAGAAGCAGCAAGGATCCAGATGCAGAATTCAAACGTCCCCAGAGCAGCGATTCGGGAGGCTCCGCACACCCGCCACCTGCCGCTGCTGCAGGTGCCCGAGGCCGCGGTGGGCGCCCACCTCCCTCCCCCCGGCCACCGCGGGCTCCACGCCCTCTCAGCCCGACTCCCCTGCAGCCCTATTACCCACCCCGACTCACCGCCGTCCCTGGGCATGGGAGAACCGTGAGACGCCCCAGTGATGCCATCCTTGCCCTCTGGACCGCACGGGGCATCCCTGGCTCCTCAGGACGAGGTGCTCCCACCCCGATGAGAGGAACTGCCTGCCGTCTGTCTGTCGGCGGGAGGTGCTCACTAGCAGTCCATGTCAACTTCAACAGGCCTTCTGCTCTGATCCCCGGTGGAAGCGTCACCACCCCCTCTGCCCCCCTGGACCAGGACGGCCGGTCCAGCCGAGACCACAGAGCCGGCACATGCACTCTACACGCAGGTCCCCGAGAATGAGGGGCAGGGGCTGGTCACGCTTTCATCCTCGGTCTCCGGCCCCATGCGCTGCCTGTCGGTTCAGGGCACATACTGTATCCTGGGAAAAGGGAAACACAGTGGACGGTCCCACACCAAGGCTTGGATGGGTCATTCTATCAGCTGCAGCTTCCCGGAGATGTAGTTAGTGGCAGAAAAAGCGGATCCTACGGCCTAGGGTTTAGTGTCACACCTTCCTTGCTGCAAGATGGGACTCTTGGTCTGAGCTCTTCCTCAGGAGCCTATATGGACAATGTGGTCAATTATTCATAAATGGAACGCTGACTCTGGTCTGTATGATTTTCTACCCACCGCCTTGGGCGGAGAACTGGGCACCCAGGGAGCACCCATGTAGCACAAATCTCCGTTCTTTTCTCAGTGGGTTCAATTCTAAGGGGTTTCCCTGACATATGGGGGGATAGCCTTTTCTCCCTGAGTCTTGTCTGGAGTAGAGTCGAGAGGTGTCACTTTTCTTTCCAGCTCTGACAAGGGGTCAGGTAAGCCAGAGGCTCTCCGGAATTCCCGAAGCATGGCAGCCAGACCATTGGGCAGGTGAGCGGTGAGGGCCTCCCCGACGATTCTGCCACTTAAGTCAGAACCAATCCAAACACTGTGCCGTCTGGAGCAAGATCCTGTCACCATTCTAAACCTGTTTATTTCAGTGATATCACAAACACTGATGATTTAGGGCCTTGGAGATATTATAAACAACAACAAACTCAAATCTAAGTAGCGCAAACGAAAAGGTCTTCCTTGGCTCTTGGACCTGGATTCCAGAGGTAGGTGGGCCTCAGGATTGACTTGATCCAGGAACTCTGGTCCCACTTCTCCACAGTTGCCTCTGGCTGACTTCCCTTGTGGGGACAGAATTGAAACAGCTGTCACTGGTGCACATCTACCACCACAATATCCGGACCAGGAGAGACGGGGTCTTCAGGAGCTCTGTCCTTAAGGTCAGGAACATCTTTTCCTCCATTCCTCAACAAGGCACTGCTCGCCCACCAGGGGTCTGACCTGGGTCATGTGCCATTCCTACAGAAAGTCCAGTGTCCAGGGAGAGCTGGGTGCTGATTGGTGTAGCTGATCTTCGTCAATCTTAGACCCTTCGGAACCTTCCGAGCAAGGGCCAGCTGCTGGGAAGTCCGTGGGCTGCGTGGGGGAGGAATGGCGTCCTCTGAACAGAAATTCGGGCACTGTGAGAGAGCAGGAGCAAGGGGAAGAGTAGTTAGATAAACCGCAGTCAGGAAACAGAGACTAAGGAGCTCCCGACGGACTGTTGCTCTCTCTGCATGAGCACAGGCTCCATTAGATCACAATCACAAACTGACCTCAACCACCGGTAAGGGGTGGCGTATGGTTAAAGACCTTGCACGAAATTGTCCTTTCCTTTCTGTCCCTTCATGTTGGCTGAAGGCTGAAGGTGCCTGGGTGCTCTTTGCTGGGGCATTGTCTGTCCCCCTCTGTGGGCTGCAGGAAAAGCTGGGAGGGCAGGAATT
>NW_023270323.1:78306627-78325113 GCF_011800145.1 Mirounga leonina | reverse complement strand
GGCCAGCCAATAAGACACTGTCATAGCCCAACCAATGAGAGATAGCCACAGTCCAGACAGTGCCACTGCCCAACAAATGAGACACACAGCCCAGCCAATGAGAGACTGCCACAGCCCAACCAGTGAGAAGCCACTGTGCTTTGAACTCCTCGTTTCACCCAATGGACTTTCTGTTTACAACAGCCCTTTCCCACCCCACCCCTGCATAACAGAACTTCGCGTACTTTGTTTCTTAGACTCACATGTGGTTTTGTCACGCCTCGTTGTTTCTTGGTTGCGATTCTCTGCTATTCCCAAATAAGCCCATGTTTGCTGCTAAAATAACCTGTAGTTTCACTTTTTAAGGTTATCAGTAGCAATTTTTTTCCATGACATTATGTGTCACTCTTCTGTTACAAAACATGCCTCTTCCTGAGCACAGCTAAGTTCCTTCTAGGAAACACTTGCTCATCACCCACCATGTGCCAGGCCCTCTGTGCGCCAGCCCCACAAGGGGACAGGAAGGAAGGGATGGTGCAGTTTGCTGTGGGTGCGGGTAAACCAGGCTCCTCACCCCACGGGATCTGCAAGGACAGGAGAGCCACACCTCTTCTCAGAAACTGTTTTTAATCCTGTGGTCGGAGAGCGTCATGGAACCGACCGGTTCCTCTCTCGGCTGGGGCTCAGGTGGGGCTGCCCTCAGCTGGTGTCCCCACCCGGGACAGGGGTCAGGGGCGGGGCCTCAGCTCCGAGTTCCTTCTATTCTTCTCTATCTAGTTTCCCTTAACCCCACTTTCTTACTCACTGCTTTCAAATCTTTCTCTATTAAGGTTTTCCCTGAAAGACACCCCAAGTACTATCCAGAACAAGTTAGGGCTCCAGGAACTGGAGTTAAATCAAACACGGTCCCCTACCTGGACTGTCCGGCCCCATCCCTTACCTGTCCTTCCTGGTCCTTGAGATCCCAGATTTTCTCTGAGGATCTCGCAGCATCCAAAGCTCACCATCTTGTGCGGGACACAAGGACACTCCTCAGCAATCTCATGTGACCAGACCTATAATCAGGCAGTCCCAGCAATCCTGGGAACCCAGATGTGTACCCAGCTCAGCTCAGTGGTCAGGGAGGGCTTCCTGGAGGTGATGCCTGGACTGATTCTTATGGATTGATAGGAGTTGGCCAGACAGAGGAGGAGAGGGAAGCCTTTCAGTGGAGTGATGGGACCTAGGTCCAGAGGTGAGAGGCAATGGGTTGGGAACAGGGCTGGCGGGTGAAGGGGGTGAGGAGTGGAGCATTTGGAGAGCCATGACTCACTGAGGCCCGAGGCAAAGGGGTTGTTCCCTAGGGGGATTAGGTATGCTGTTCCTCAGAAATACAGCCAAGCCCTTTCCCTTCCTGCCCTCCATGATGGTGACAAAATGTCCTTTCCCTGTCACCAGGCTGCCCTGGTGAGGTGACATCCTGAGCTGTCACAACTCCTCCACCCACACCCTCGCTGCTTTTTTAAGCTTTGGTTCCTTGATCACTCAGAAAGTATTTAACTGAGCACCAACTATGTGCCAAACATTGTGTTTGGGGCTATAAATGCAACAAACAGGATACACAGTCCCTGTCCTCACAGAGCTTGTGATCTGGTGGAGGAGCGGAGGATATGCCAGGGCAGCCGTGGAGGGTGTATTGAGAATGCTACAGTAAGATCATGAGGATGCTCCAATAAGACCAATAGGAAGCCACAAGTGGAGGCATCCCCAGACGCCTTGGCTGCAGGGGAAGGAATTGAGGGCTGGGGTGGGAGTGGAAGACTAGGAGGGGATGGCTGTGACTGTTCAGGTGAGGGAGGGCTTAAGCCAGGGCCCCACAAGGATCTGGTGTAAGGGGAAGGATTTGGAGGCAGAACAGATATGGGAAGGGCCAGGGAAGGAGGCCCTCAGAAGGATTTGTGGGTGTCAGAGAGCAACAGCATAGTTGGAAGCGCTATTTCTGGAGCTGGGAGGAGGTGGGAGATACTGAGGACCAAGCTCACCTTGGGGCCTGCAGTTGAGGTACCTGGGGCCCCAGAGCTATCACAGAGTCAGAGGCTATGTCAGAGAGTTCTCCAGAGCGACAGAACAAATAGATGGATCGATGGATGGATGGAGGGATGGAGGGATGGAGGGAGGGAAGGGCAGATAGATGGGCAGATGGATGGATGGATGGATGGGTTGATGGATGGATGGGTGGATGGATGATGAATGGATGGATAAAGGATGCGTGGATGGATGGGCGGGTGGACAGATGGGTGGGTGGGTGATGATGGATGGGTTGGCGGATGGATGGACAGATGGATGGGTCAGTGGATGGATGATACTAGGGAACACGGCTGGGCTGAGTTGATCCATGAAACTGACCATCAGAGAAGTGGGTGGGTGTGACTTTGCCTGGGGAGGGAGGAAGGGCACAGTGAGGAGGGGGTGTCCTGAGACTCTCCAAGAGGGGGTCAGGGAGGGATAAACCAGTGATTGGGACTGGGAGGAGTGAGCGCAGGAGACAATGGAGTGTTCAGGAAAGGTGGCTGATGAGGGACCTGCAGAGATAGCAGATCAGGTATCAGCAGAGACAGAGCCTCAGTGGGGGGTCCTCGGTGTGTGACTGAGAGCGGCTGGGTGGGGGTGGGAGGTGGTTTTTGAGTGAACGGGAGGTGAGGTGGTGCAGACAGCAAGTGTAGACACTTCTTCCAAGAAACATGACTAAGAAGATCATGCGGTGGCAGGCAAGGGTCGTGTGGGGGGCTTTTGTTTGTACTGTGAAGATACCAGAACATGCATCTTTCAGCATTCCGCCAGCCAGTGGTGTTTGGCATTGCCATCGAACCACACAGTCCTGTGTCTGCTCACATCGGCTTCATCAGAGCCCTGAAAAAATTCTAGTGGTGTGTGTCCTGTGCTGGTCGTTGGAGGGACCCACGTTTGGCCTCAGCCAAGCCTGTCCTCACTGGGTGACTTCCGCACATCGCTCAGGCTTGGCGACCCAAGGCCCCCCGTGTGTAACACAGCGTGGTGCTCAGTGTAGGGCTGGAAAGGGGTGCTAGAGCCAGAGGTGGTGAGAGCAAAAGACTTGGTAACCCTGCAGGAGGTGAGGCAATGACTAGTGTCCCTCAAAGCCCGCGCACCTGGCGTTAAGAGGTGATGAGTGTCTGGCTTTGACGGGCCTGGGGTCAGTGGTGACGTGGGACCAGAGGCTAGGAGGTGCTGCGTGAAGCTTCAGACAGGAGCCTTCCACTGCCTAAAACAAGAGCTGGTCTCCCTGTCTGTCCCCTGCGTGTCCGGGTGCCCACCTTGTCATCAGCAAGCTGGAAATGGCAGTGGACTCTGACCTGCTGGGACCTGGCTCCCAGGGTGACCCATTCCTCTTGTTCCTCTGAGTCCCAGTTTCCTCCTCTCCCACTGGGAGGCCTTAGACCCGAAGCTCTCTTCCCAGGCCCTCATGGGGCATGATGCTGGGCTTTATGGGGCCCCCCAAAGAGATGCTCAAGTCCCAACCCTCAGGACCCTTGAGGTGAGCTTATTTGGGAACAGGGTCTTCATAGGTGTGACTAGATGAAGCCATGTTGGAGTTGGGCCCTAAACCCAAGGACTAGTGTCCTTACAGGAAGAGGAGAGACACACAGGGAGGCAAGATTGGAGTGGGGCCACCATAGCCCAAGGGCGCCAGGGATTGATCACTGGGAGCCCCCAGGAGCTGGGAGAAGTGCAAGGAAGGACCCTCCCTGAGAATTGGGAGCATCTCAGACATCTGGCCTCTAGGACAGTGGGAGGACAAATCTCTGTTGTTTATTTATTTTTAAAGATTTATTTATTTATTTTGGGGAGGGTGGGAGAGGGCGTGCACGCATGAGTAGGGAGAGGGGTAGAGGGAGAGAATCTCGAGCAGATTCCCTCCCAGCTGAGCTCAGAGCCTGACCTGGGGCTCGATCTCAGGACCCCAAGATCACGACCTGAGCTGAAATCAAGAGTTGGACACTTCGCTGACTGAGCCGCCCAGCACCCCACAATTTCTGTTGTTGAAATGGCTACTTTGTAGTACTTTGTTACACAGTCACAGGACTGGGTGCTTTCCAGCCCTCCCCTTACTCCCCGGGGCCCAGACCAGCTCTTCTGCTCTCTGGCCTCAAGCACAGGACCCCGCATACTGTAGGTGCTCAGTCAACGTGTCACCCTGCCTCTGAGCTTGCTCTTCTCTCTCTCTCTCTCACTCCTGACTTTCCTCGTCTGGGTCGGCTGCACAAGCACATGAATTTAATTCAAGGAAAGGCTTTTGATTGGCAGGTCTTGCACGGAGTCATTTCCAGAATTAGGCCCATGTCTCCTACTTCCTTCCATCACCACGACCAACCAGCTCTCAAGACTTTTCCGTGACGGCAGAACACTGCCCGGTGTACCAAAGCACTCAGAGTGAACCGGGCAGATGGAAGTGCGGGATGACGCCCCGCTGCAGACGAGCAGGGCACCTGTGACCCACGCCAGCACAAGTCCCCTTGCCACCTGCCCTGGGACCTCAGGTGAGCCATATGTGTGTGATGGCGGGGTCGGGCTGGCCAGTCCAGGTGTGTGGATGTGCATTTGAGAGAGCAAGGCTCCAAGATGTGAGTCACATGTTATTTTTACTCTGGGTTTCATATGGCATGCTTTTAAAGTATTGGGTATTTGGAAAGAGCCCACAATGAAATCATATTTCATTTGTTTCCCCACTTGGCTGTGGAGGAAATCAATTCTCAGGCTGTATTTGGAGGTGGAGGAAGGACAGAGAACCTACAGCTTTGGCGAGAGCGTGGCTGGAGGGGCCCCGTTGTCATCCAGGGCCACTGGACTCGGTCTGCTTCCACTGGCTGTGTGACTTTGACTGGGGGGTTTCTGCACAGTTGGGTTTTCAGGGCAATACCTTTCTAGACCAGGTCCCCGGGGAGCCCAGCCACCCCGTGCTGCTCTCTGCAGAAGAAACTTGTGGGAAGCCTGAGCAGACCCAGGGCTAGGTCGGAAATGTTGGGAGGGGGCTCAGGAGAGTATGACCTCTTTTCCTTTCCGTATGCTGAGTGAAAGGTGGCAAGGGGGACCACAGTGGGGAGCATGTCGATTCCATAGGTCAGTGGCTATAGTCTGCACTGGAGACCCCGGGATGTTCTGCAGACCTTGAGATGTTCAGGACACCATGGGTTGCCCTGGAGACAGGGGGATGTCCTAGAGACTCCGGGATGCTCTGGAGGCCCCAGGATGCTCGAGACCAGGGGATGGTCTGTGGAGACCCCAGGATGATGTAGTCTTGCCTGGCAGGCCTGACGTCTGGTGCAGGAGCCAGACAGGAGCCAGATGGCAAGACCGGGAAGTGATGTGGCAGAGACCAGCAAGACCACAGGGAGCAGAGGTGGCCTCTGGCTAAGTCAGGGGGGCTTCTCCAAAGAGGGAATTTCCACTGAAATCCAGAGGGTGAGGCTGTGCTATCCAGGTGAGGGTGGGAGCATTCCCAGCAGCCCAGGGGGCAGCGGGCCTGGTGTGGCTTGGATCCAGAGGGGTTGGTCCCTCTGGGCCGTGCAGCCCATCCTTGGCCCAAGGTGCTGAGCCTGGTCATTTGGCCTTCCCAATTCCTCTTAGCGGTGATGCCAGACCCAGAGGGCACTGTGCCAAAGCCCACAGCCTCCTCAGAAGGACCTGGGGGTGCATCCCAGCTCTTCCACTTGGGAATAGTTGGCAATTGGGTAAGCTAAAGCCTCAGTTTTCCTGTCTACAAAATGGGGATGATGATGGGTTTACTGGCACTGAGCTATCCCAGATCCTGACTGCTCACCTCCCCTGGCTTGGCCCTGGGCATTCTCCTCAGGGGCAGTTTCCACCGACCCTCAGCGCCCAGCACCTGAGCATGAGGCCGGCTCCCCCCGGGGGTGAGAGAAAACCCCTATCCGGGCTCTTCTGCTCCATATGAGTAGCCCCCTGGCCCATGGGTCGCTGGCCCCTCTCCCTCCCAGCCCCTCCTGGGCTGGCCTCAAGAAACCCAACCCAAATCTCTACCTGACTCCGATTGCTGGGGTCAGCACTGCCACCCAGCCATGCCCAGGCCCGCCCCACCGGGCAACGTTCTATACTTCCCAAGGCCTTCGTGCTCTGCAAAAGGGCAATACACATTCTCAGGACAAATGCCCCTAATTTTGAAGCAATTTGTAGGCCTGTGGAACAGTGATAGGTGCCCATGCTCGTCCCAGGAGTGTTTGTCACCGAAAGAGAAGAGCCTTTCCCTGGGGGCGCTTACTGTCCCCTCCCGACCTCCTGTAGGACCTGGCACCTGCCCGGCTCTGCCATCTTGGTTCAATTACATGGCCGTCCTCCTTCAAGTGCCACCACAGAGCAGCGTCCACACCCAAGAGCCTCCTGACCCCAAGGCGGCCGTGGCAGCCCCAGAGGCAGCAGGCCCAGTGCCCAAGGCCCATCCGGGAGGGACAGAGGCAGGTGCTCCAACCTAGTCCACAGGGGCCTTGGAAAGCGCAGCCCTTTCCACGCTTCCCTTGAGTGAGGCCTGGCCAGGCTCTAGCCCCTTTCCAAGGCTCTAGGGTAGAAGACCACAGCCCTGCTTCAAGGGTCCTGGAAGGATTAAGCCAAATGGACCGTGTGAGCTCTTAGGTGGGAACCATTGGGCAAAGGCGTCTATGGCAAGAGTGGGCATAGAGCTGGGCCAGGGCGGGGTGGGGGGTCAGCGGGGCCACTGCCTGGGGCATCCTCCTGCGAGGGGTTTGAAGGGAACCCCCAATGAGATGTCGAGCTGGGAGGGGCCCCAAGGAGCAGGTGAGGCCCCTACATTACCTGCCGGGGGGCCTGGGCTGGGAGGGTGTCCCTCTGTCTGCAGGTGGAGTGAGCCTGGCAGGAGGAGGGCAAGCTCCCAACACCTATGGCTCCATCTGCATCTGCACCCACCCAGGCCCAGCTGTCCCTCTGAATGTACGTACTCTAATGCATATCAAAGGGTCTTGGTTTGCCTGTTTGTCTGGGACCTCCCTGTGTCAAGGAGCCCCTTGAAGGCCCTCTGACACCCCTTCCCTCGGGGCCTCAGGTGGCAGCATTTTCTACAGTGAATCACATGACTTGAGAAACAAATTCTTGTTTTCTTCACTAGAACAGTGCCCAGTACACTAAAGGTGTCCAATAAATGTGGGTGGACAGGAGCACCTGGGTGGCTCAGATGGTAAAGTGTCTGCCTTCGGCTCAGGTCATGATCTCTGTGTCCTGGGATCGAGTTTGGTATCGGGCTCCTGGCTCAGCAGGGAGCCTCCTTCTCCCTCTCCCTCTGCCTCTCCCCTGCTCCTCATGCTCTCACTCTCTCTCTGTTTCAAATGAATAAATAAAATCTTTTAAAAAAATGTGAACGGATAGACGGACAGACGGATGATGGACGGACGGATGGATGGATGTAAGAAACACACATGAGAAAAGAAAACAGTCTCTGGGGGAAGTGATGGAACCCACTTCTCCCCAGTCTGTTTTAATAACAGTAATGATAATGACCATCATTTATGACTTTTTGCCAGGCACTTCTATTACTCCGTTATCCTTTAACAAGTCCTACTGGGGTTGAGACTGTGCTTTGAAGGATAAGGAAAATGAAGCAGAGAGAGAGCAAGCAAATTGCCCGAGGTCACACCTGGTTCAGAGCACCAGGGATGAGAAGCAAAGTGTGGGTCAACCAGTGTCAGCGGGCGCTGTGCGTGCGGGAGGCGAGGACACGCGAGTAGGCCTGCCCCCGTGAGAGCCCCCCTTGCTCAGGGACCCGCTGAGTGAGGGCAGAGGGTCGGTGGTGGCACAGCTACGGGACCTAAGTCAAGCCCCTCCCTTACTGCTAATTTGCTGGGTGCCTCTGAGCAGGAACTCCCTGAGCCTTAGGCTCTGCCCTCGTGAAAGAATGTGCCAGAATCACATGACCCTGAGATCCTTCCAGGCTGAGAACCGCTGTCACTGCTGTTTTGACAGTGGCTGCTCTGAGAGACGAGGCCAGCTCCGTGGGGAGGCCTGGCGGCCACACAACAGGCTGAGCTCTGGGACCAGCCAGCACCGGGCCACCCACATCCACCCTCTGACTCACGGGGACTCGGGACTAAGTGCCCGTCCACACCTTGGTTTTTCCCACGGCCAATTGGTGCGACGGTGACCTCCCTGCCATCCTGACCATGCTCTGTGGAGGAAATCATATGCTTCCAGGAGGCTATTAGGAACTTTTGGAGACATGGCGGGGGCGCAGGGAGGATGCTGACGCTTCTGCCGGGGAGGAAGCAGGACTGTGGGGCTTGGCAGAGAGCTCCCTGCTGAGGGTGAGTGGTGGCAGGCGCCCTCCCACCCTCTCCGTCCTTCTCCCCCTTCATTCAACAGGTATTTGTGGAGCGCCCACCCTGACCAGGCTGTGTGCGAGGCCGAAAATCGAAATACTAAAGGCAGGATAAGGTCAAACTTGTTTATTGATCTCCCCTCCGAGCAGTGCATGGCGTGCATTAGCCAGTGTAATCCTCACAACCAACCTAAAAGGTGAGAACTCTGTCTAGTTGGAGGATGAACAATGAGGCAGAGTTTGGCACCTTGCACCAGCAGGTGAAGCCAGGCTCCCCACCAGGTGGTCAGGCCCCTTGGGGCCTCACCACCAGGTGGTCAGGCCCCTCGGGGCCTCCAGCCCTGCTGGCCTGCAGCTGCCCTAGCCAAGACCGACAAGGCAAATATAATGCTCTCAGCCAACGGTGGCTCCTTCACTCAGCTTCAGTGGTCCTGATGCCCACATAAGGGAAGGGTCTTGCTCAAGGTCGCACTGAGAGGGGAAGCTGGGTCAGGAAGAAGCCATCTGATCCTTTCTAGTGCTCCTTCCATCACAGTGCACTTGTGTTCTGGGGAAAAGGCCCCAGTGGGCAGGGATTACAGCTTGCAGCTGCAGGCCCAGCCACCGCAACAGGCTAGAGTGTGTGGGGCCGGGACTGACTGGCCTGGCCTATGGCTGATTCTGCGGGACTTGGGCTGTTCCTGGGGCCCCTGTCTGGGGTAAATGGATGCTGCTGAGGACCAGATTAGAGTATCTGCTCCTGCATCCTTTTTCCATTTAGAGTCCACATTTCCAGCGGTCAGCCCTCCTCTTGTTAGCATCTCCCAAAAGCCTTGGCCCAAGCCAGATGTCCTCCTGCCACCTCTCCCCGCAGTGCCAGGTTCTGACTCTGCCTCCTGAATGCTCCCCCAGTCCAGCCTGCACCCCAAAGTCCCCTTTTGTCACTACCAGGCGGGTTCCGCCTGCTCCCCTTGATTTCCTGACGCCCACCCCTACTCTTTCCCTCTCCTGTACAGGACCCCACTCTGTGTTAGGCGCCTGAGGTCACAGAGGGCAGTCGGTGACAGCGAGGGGCTGGGGCCCCGGACTGCCAAGGGGTAGGACGCACCTCCCTCCTCGGGCGCCAGCCAGTGCACCGCTCCGGAAGCCGGCGGTGCGCTGTTCTAGACCTGGAGCGGCGCCGCAATCCCAGCCCGCGCCCCGCCCAGCCTCAGTTTCCCTGTCTGCAAACTAGGGAAGGTGGTGGGTTGGCCCAGAGGTCCTCGGGCCCCTTGCAGCTCCACGACTCAAGAAGAGCTGCTCCAAGGTTCTGCCGCTGGGCATCCCTCCGCACCATTCCGGGTCATCGAGAGCCGGCGCCAGCCAGGCCGCCCGCCAGGCCCCGAAAACAACCCCGCAGAGACCTGCCGGCGGCTGCGGGAGGCCGCAGCGGCGTCTCCTGCCTGCGCGTGCGCGGGGCGCGCGGCCTGCCGGGACTTGTAGTCTGTCCATTCGGCGGCGGGGCCGCAAAGGCAGAGCGGCGGGGGTGCTGCGCCTACACTTCCCAGGGTGCGTCCCGCCCGCGGCGCGGCGGGGGCGGGGGCGGGGCGGGGCGGAGCTGCGCTCAGGGGCGGGGCTGGCGGGGGCGGGGCCGGCGGGGCGGGGCCAGAGGCTCCAGGGGGCTGCGGCGGCGCTGCGGGCGGGCGCGGACCTTGTCCCGGGTCCGCTGATCCGCGGGCAGGCGGTCGATCGCGCGGGCGCGGCACCTGCGGGCAGGAGCGTCTGGCTGCCGTTGCGCCGGACAGCCCGTCCCCCAGCTGCTGCTGAGATGAGTGCAGGTGAGTGTGGGGACCGAGGGACCGGCGCGTCCCCGAGCTGGATCGCGGCGCAGCAAGGGCTGTGGAGGCATTCTGGGGCTGCACCTGCTGCACAGGGGAAATCACCCAGTGCTCCACCCAACTTTTACCCCCAGGGTCTTGCAAACCCTAGGGCCTGTCAGCAGCCCTCTGCCCCTGCGCCCGGGGCGCGTGCAGCTCCGCAGAGCGGTCTGGGGACCCCCTTCCCCCCGCGCTGGCCAGGGTGTCGGCGCCGGGCTGTCTGGAAGGCGCCACTTTTTTGCTTCTCACGGGTCCCAGGTCGCTGCAGGTTGCAGAAGGCGACCGGTACAGGCGAGGGGCGCAGGGCCGCCGCAGACCCTGCTACACAGAGGTGTGATCACACCGGGGGCTTTGCGGCAGGGGGCGCCGCCCTTGCGCGGCGCTCACTCCGCCTGAGCGGGGAGGGGGGGGTGTCGTCAGGCCGACCCCCAGCGCCCTGGGCTCGCCCGCTGCAGATTTGGGGGTGCAGAGCCCGCAGGTGTGTGCGGCCCGCCCCATCTCCCTCCAGTCAGCATCTCTCCGGCGCCCCCTGCGCATCCCCACTGCTGCCTCCCGCCGCGCCCACGGGATCTGACAGCCTCTGTGCCGGCCCTGGAAAATCCCACATCGTCACAAGCCAGCCGGGCCTATTGCGCTTGGGGAAACTGAGACCAACAGCAGGGAGACCTTGGCATGAAGAGTCTGATGCGAGGAGCCCGGTTTTGAGAGTCTCCTGTGGCCCCGCACTGAGCTGAGCTGAGAGGGTTGGTCTGTACATTCCCTGGGAGGGAGGGGCCGTCACCCCATTTTCCAGGGTGCGCCCAAGGCTCATCAGGCTTGAGTCACTTGCTCAGCTCACAAAGCGGGGTGGGGATTCGAACCGGGTGCTCCCTGACTCCTGTGATCTTTCCTCTGAGCCTGTTTGGCCACAGACTGCAGTATGGCCCTTGGCCATGGTGCAGAAAAAAGCCTGGACAAGCTGGGGGAAAATCAGACCGGCCGAGGGGCGGGGGGTAGTGTGCATTTGGTGAGTGCTTGCTCCCTGCTCTCGGTTTAGGAGGGCTGTTTCCAGGGACCCACCTCGCAGGGGAAATCGTCTCCTCCCCCTCCAACCCAGGAAGGAGGGACCACACTGGCAGTGGGCGTTGAGAGAGTGGCTGAGAGCAAATGGCAGGCATCGAGAGACAGAATTCTCTAGAAGAGGATTTCTGAAATGTCCAGCCTGTTATCTGGCGGTGGCTGGGGAGCAGGGGACCCTGAGACTGGCAGAATCTCCAGACACGTTTATCTAATGGCAGGTGGGGATAATGGCAGGGTGCACACAGGGTAATTCTAGGCTTTCTGGGATCATAATTGTTACCTCCGGTCCCCCCTATAATCAGGAGGAGCCCTGGAAGGAGCACTGGCATTTGTGGTCGTCCTGGGAGAAGGGCTATGTGGGCACTGGGGGCTGTGGGGGGGGTCATGATTCGAACAAGCAAGGGGCCTGGGGTTTGACTCATACGTTTGCTTGGTGGCAAATTGTGATCTTGGCAAATGGTGGCACCTTCCCGAGCTCAGCTTCCTGAGGTATGAAAGCAGCACTGTGCCTTGCCTGGAGAGGACGAGATTCGAGTGGGAAACTGCACACATAGTAGGTCCTCAGTGGCTTGTGATGGTCACTGCCGGAGGGTCACGCTCCCCTCAGCCTCCCTGCGTTGGCTCAGTCTTTCGGAACTGCCGGAGAGTCTGCTGCACATCGGCCTGTGGCTCATGCCCCAGATGTGTCCCCAGGCCACCCTGCAGTGGGGGAGAGCGTGGTCCCTGTGCCTGACACCTGGCTCTCTCGTCTGGCCATTGTGCACATCCTTGGAGACGGCTCGGGTGTGGCCTCTGGGCCCCATATTCATGCCTACTTGTTTTGTGGCTCATTGATGTTGGGTGGCTGGGGGAATTGTCACAGGGCGTTCTGTGTCAGGGCTGGATCCAAATCCAGTGCACTCACTATGGGTTCCCTGTGCCTCAGTTTCCCCAACTGTATGGAGGGAATGCCCTTAGTTCTGCCTGCAGTCCCGGCCCACACGTATGGGGCCCAGTAGATGAGGCCTGTGGCGGTGACCTCATAACGTGGCAGCCTCTGGAGTCACGATGGGCAAGGTGGGGCGGAGGAGGGGACCTGAGCTGGGAGGGGCTCCAGGGCCAGCCCTGCCCCCGATAGGTGCCAGGTCCTGGAAGTCCAAGTTCAAGGTGTGGCCTTCCTCCTTGACTTGTAGATGGCCGTCTTCTCTCTATGTCCACAGGGTTTTCCTTATGTACCTGACTGTGTCCAAATTTCCTCTTCTTGTAAGGACACCAGTCATATTGGATTAGGACCACCTGCCTGGCCTCATTTTACCTTGATTACTCTGTAAAGTCCCCCTCTCCAAATACAGTCACATTCTGAGGTCCTAGCGGTTAGGACTTCAGCATGTGAATTTAGAGGGGGCATGATTCAGCCCACAATGGGGGCAGGACCAGGTGGAGAGCCTGGGGGCCTGGCTCAGCTGTCTTGTGGTCACAGCTGCCCGGTTAGGATCCCAGAGCTGGAAGGGACCTGGAGGATACTGCCGTCCAAACCCACTGACATGCTCAGAGGGGAAACCGAGGCCCAGGGAAGGAAAAATAACTGTCCAGAGTCAAGGAGAGAGTGTGACAGAGCCGGGACCTGAGCCCCAGTCCCCTACTCTGGTTGGCACAGCCCTGGGTCTCTGGAACAGGACACATCTCTTCACCTAACCCAAGGGTGGACAAGGACGTCGCCGCAAAGATGTTCACGTCAGTATGACAAATGTGGGGGGGGGGGGGACGGATATCAGCCAGCAGGGCTGTCCCTCATTCAGTGGCCAAGGGCTTTCTACCCGCGCACCGTGAGCCCAGCGGGAACAGACTCAGCCCACATCCTGCCGAAGCTTCTCAGGGTCAGGGGAGTGGGGGGCGCATTCTAGCCAACAGTGTGCGAGGAGATTCTAATGTGAGGAGTGATGCTCAAGCAAACCAGCTTCTCTCCGAAAACAGCAGACGGCAGAATCGTACATCCTGTGTGATCTCGAGTCTGCTAGTTCAGTAAAGGAGGAAAATCTGGAAGGACACACATCCAGATGTCAGTAGTGTCTCCCTCTCTAGCGGAAAGAGGAGAAAGAGGTTTTTCCCACATCTGCATCTTTATCCTTTCTGTGACTTTCCCGAATTTTCTTCGTGGTGCGTGCTTCTCTCTTGCAATTAAAAATCCAGTGAAAATGAGGAAGCATTGCTGCCAGGTCTAAGGAGGGCTCGTGGAAAGTCCATGACTCGGTGGGAGACCCAGACCTTTCTGTTCCACAGGGGCCACTGTCCTTTGGCTCGGGAGCTTCCCACAGGCAGGGGACTGGTGCCCGGTTCCCCTGCGTGACTCCATCTGAATCAGATGCAGCAGAAGACAAATCATTCTGACCCAGAAATTCATCTGAAATTGCATCGGAAAAGGACAGTTGTTGCCCAAGACCCAGCTGGCGCTCCCTGGCTCAGCATGTGCATCCCTGAGCTCGGATCTGTTTCCTCTGAGGTTCAGGGTTACTCCCTAACCCGCCACCCAAGACCCTTTGATTCTTTACGGTTTCTGTCAATGAGGTAGTTTGGGGGTAGATGGCATATTTTCTGGAATCAAGCTCTGACTTTGATGAACTCTTGGCGAGTCCAGTCTTACTGTCCCAGAAAAGGGAGCGTGACCTTCACTCATGGAGAAGTCACCTGTCTGATGCGCTGACCCTCCAAAGCGTCCTCTGGAGCGTGGGAGAGCCGCGAGCTGGCCAGAGAAGATGGGCACATCCGGGTAATGAGAGGAGAGGGTGGGAAGGGGTCCAGCCGGTGGGGTCTGTCCTGGCACTGGCCATGGTGGCTGACGGCCAGCAGCTTCCAGGATGCGGGCCCCTCCTCTGCCCCGACCTGGGGGCTTCCTCGCACCCCTTGCTCTGCACCTGCCTTGGCAGGACGTGGTAAGGCCTCCCCTGAATCGGGTCTGTTGAGCTCATTCCGGCTCTGCCCCCTGCTAGCATTCTTGATCATCGAACCTCTCTGTGTTTCTGAGGCTGCCCCCCCGGGGTCTCCGTAGGGACCGAGGGTGCAGGTCCTGACATGTGGGAGAGGCTTGCAAAAGCAGAGTAGTTGCAACAGGAGCGCACGGGTGGTGCTCAGGTAGCAGCCCATTTCTGGAAGACGATCCCGTTTCGAGCTGCTGAGGGGACCAGCCAGATGCGGGCCAGCCCAGACGGGCTGCAAACAGCGGTCCTCGAGGCTGCGAGGACGCAGCGCACGGCAACCTGAGCGGAGCATCTTTGTTTACTTGGGGATGTTTCCATCCCCGAGGTCTCTAGGGTGTCGGGCTGCACCCTACTTCAGTGTCACGGCAGTCACGGCTCAGGGGACGCTCCCTCAGGGCCCCACGCCTGGCCTGATGCTCCTGAACCCTCACAGCACTTCATAGGGCTGCTGGGGCGTCCCCACTCGCGGGCGGGGAAGCAGATGCCCAGAAGGGGCTGCCCGTTGCCTGGCAGCACGCCACACCACCTGTGAACAGCAGAGCTGGACTTGAACCCCGGTGTGCCCAGACGCTCATCTTCCCAGCCGGGTGGCTTCCGTCGGTCTGCCCCCACCCCGCCCCCCCGTGCCCACATGAGCCGGCTTCTGTGGGCGATTCACGGCCCCTCATAGTGTGGGGCTGAGTGGGATGGATAAGGCTTGACCATTTGGGACATCATGGTAATGCTTTGTCCTGGGCCGTGAAGCATATTTGCATCTTCCCAGTGTGGCACCTGCCTGCGCAGAGCCAGACTCACACCCGGCTCTGTCTGCCTCGAGGGCATGCTCTTTCCTCTGCCTTCTATAGGGGCTCCCGCCTGGGGTCATAGCACAGCCCAGGGTCCACTTCCAGACAGCTCCGACCATGAGAGACAGTTTCACCATGTCAAGCCCGCATGCCTCTCTGTAACTTTGACCCTCTGGCCCCAGCTCTCCCTTCCACCAGGTCCTCGAGGTCCTCTAGAGCTGCCCGTTTCCCCTGCAAGGCAGCAGTCACCCCATTGCTGGTGGCTGAGCTCCTGGGAATCCCAGCCCCACCCACCTGGACTGCTGTGTGACCTGGGGCAGGCTGTCTTCCCTCTCTGGGCCTCAGAGTCCCCATCTGTAAAGACAGGGGCTACCGCCATCCTCGGGGGTGTGATCTGCTTCTGACAACCCTGTCTCCTTCCACTGTTCCCAGAGCAATTTTCTGGGTTTGAGGCCAAGCCAGCATTTCAGGGAATCATGGCCTCCCATCATCCTTTTCTGCCACATAGACCCCATCTGACAATTTCGTGGCAGGAAGCTCTCGCCCTTTACGTGGAGGCTCCCTGATATAAGGGAGTTTCTCCGCAGCCTGCCAGGGAAGCCACGTCTGCGAGTGTCTGTCTGGTGCCTGAGCTGGGAGACCTGAGTCCTCCTTGTCCTGAATCCTCCTTGTCCGTGGGCAGGACTGGGGAGCGTGGAAGGTGTGCTTTGAATCCCGTGGTGCTCACTTCCCCTGGACGCAGCCGATAGCAAGCCCCACTGGGTGCTGGGGCTGGTCCTGGGCGCCTTCTGCCCTCGGTGGGCTTCCAGGCTAGGGGCAAGCCAGGCATGTACAAAACAGCTTCTGTCCCAAAATGGCATGTTGGGGGGTTTCCTGTGCGGTTTGCTTTGCCTGAAGATTTCTAAGCAACGAGGGAGGCCGCCTTGATGGCTTGGAAAGTACGGCCATGGCTTTGGGGTCAGGCTCACCTGGGCTCCAGTCCCAGGCATTACCTGCTAGGTGTGTCCCGGCCACTGGATTGCATCGTTGCTCTTTGCCTCAGTTTCCCCACCTGTAGAGTGGAGATAGTGCCTCCTGCTCTTTATGATTGCTCGAGGGCCCTGGGCGTGCATGGCCCCAGGAGGCAGGTGGAGTGGTCTTTGTCCCAGCTGTCCACACCCTCCAAAGCTCAGGGCAGACCTCAAGATGCTCGCCCGGAGAGCCCCCACAGACTGTCTGTGATGGGTGCTCCCTGAGCATCTGGCCAGTGGAGGGGTGAATGGAGGATGGACCTCGGGGCCCCTCTTCGCGCTCAGCCTCCCCCAGGGTTTGCCATCATCCTGGGCTAAGGGTTCCTAGCTGGGCCTCTCTCTGACGCTCTGCTTCTCCTTGAACTTCAGCAGCCACCATCTTACTGGGACACGATGTCTCCAAGTCCCAGTTGGTGCTGCAGTCTGGCATGAAGTTCAAGAAGGAGGAATGGCCAGGACCTTCCCCATGGCCCCCACTTCAGTTTCAGAGGCTTCAGGGTGACCCCACCCCTGTGCCCTGCGGTGGTCTGGGTTCAGGTTCCGCTAGTGACAAGGACATGGATGCAGGTGGATTGCCGGGGAAGCGCCCCCAGGAAGCACAAGTTGAGAGGATGAGGCATGAGATGGGGGGAGGGGAGAGTGGGGGCATTTGCATGGGTGGGCAGTCGCGGTGGGCCTGCTCCTCGGAACCATCCCCAGTGGGATGCTGGGGTCTTTAACCTCCAGGGCAGAGGGCCAGTCCTGGGGGGCACAGTCCCACCCTGCTCTGTGCGGGGCGAGCAAGGGTCCACCGGGCTGGGGAGGCCTTGGGCTGCAAAGTGATGGACCTATGGGCTTGTGGTGGGCACCTGTCCCCATCTGCCCCAGGAGACCTAGAGGTGGGGTGAGGACAGGTGTCACCCCAGCTGCCACTCCCAGCCTCAGCCCGGGTTGAGGCCCCCTCTGCTCCCAGCCTTCAGCAGCCCCTCAGGCTCAAAGCCATTCCAGAACGCTCCTTGAGTCTTTTGACGACTATTTATTGAGCACCTCCTGTGTGCAACACGCTGTCCTTGCTCCTGATGCCCAAACATCCTCGCTTGCGCTTTTCTTGCTGCGCTGCCATGTGCCTCCCTGCCCCCGATCCTGGAATTCCTCCTCCTCAGTCTTCCCAGCTCCTAACTAGGATTTCAGACTGCCTATGATGCAGCCTGCCCTCCTCGGAGCTGGGGCAGTGGACAGAGCTGGGGTTTCCTATCGGGGACTAGGGTCTGGCTCTGGCTATGGTGTGACCCAGGGCCAGGTGCTGCCCCTCCCCGGATACCTCATCTCGGATGGTGGGGGGAGCTGGGTACTGGCCCCCCGAAGATGTCCCTGTCCTTATCCCCGGAACCTGTGCATCTGCTGGAAAGAGGCTTTGCAGATGTGATTCAGTTAGAGACCTCGCACTGGGGAGACTACCCGGTGGGCCCCTCGTGGTCAGGGGCCCTCCGGAGAGGGAGGCAGGAGGGCGGAAGCAGAGTTCAGAGGAGGGAGGATGGAGGAAGGCCCCGAACTGGGAACCAGGGCCAGCAAGGGATCCTCCGCTGGAGGCTCCAGGAGGACCCAGCCCTGCAGACCCATTCCAGGCTCCGTCCCCCAGACCTGTCAGGGCTTACGTCTGCTTTAGGCCTGTACGTCTGGGACCATTTGTTACAGCAGCTGCCTGACGCTCAGATAGATGGCCCACCTTCCCTGCCTTCCCCGCTGCTGGGTCGGGAGCCGGGAGGCCCAGGGACAGGAGGGCGGTGGCGTTTTGCAGAGTGAGATTGTTCCAGACCCCTCAGTGGTGTGAGGCTGTGTCGTATCTGTGCATGCACGCCACCAGGGCCTCCTGCTGCTCGTGGGGTTCGGGGAGCACCTTCATGAACAAGGAACGAGGGAGGACTGCCCTTCGAGGGAGGAGGGGCAAGGAGGGGTCTGTGTTCACTGAGAACCTCCGGGCTCGTAACGTGGGCTCTCCGCGCGCAGGGCAGGGGGTCATGCCCCAGGCTCCGGACGCCTGGCCGGGGCGCACAGCACACGGGCTGGGTGGGGCTGGTGCTAGTTCATGTTCCGAACGTGACTCCTGATTATGCAGGAAGCTGGGGCTGAACATCTGTGGTGTGTCCGGTAACTCGCCAGCCAGGATTCGAGCCTGGCAAGCTCCTGGTTCCAAACCCACATCACCCCTACTCACGTCACCCTCTTGGACCTCCGTTAGCCTTTCTCTCGTGGTCATGTCACACCTGAACCGCAACCTCTGTGCAGTTTTAAAGGGTCCACATCTGCGGGGTCTGGAGCCATGCATTTCTCCAGCTCTGGGGGGCCTAGTCTGACACCCCCTGGTGAGTGGGGAGGAGTGTCTGGCACAGTCTGATCGTCCCCCCCCTAGGGGGGAGGGGGGTCTGGCACAGTCTGATCATCTCCCCTGGGGAGTGGGGAGGGGTCTGGCATAGTCTGATCATCTCCCCTGGGGAGTGGGGAGGGGGGTCTGGCACAGTCTGATCATCTCCCCTGGTGGGTGGGGAGGGG
>NW_023270323.1:78266471-78306617 GCF_011800145.1 Mirounga leonina | reverse complement strand
GCACAGTCTGCCCCCCTGGTGGGTGGGGAGGGGTCTGGCACAGTCTGTCCCCCCGGTGGGTGGGGAGGGGTCTGGCATAGTCTAATCAGCCGACTGTCCAGTGTGGCCAGAGTGGGTGAGCCACACGCGAGGAGCCGGGCCGGGCAGCGAGGAGGGGAAGTCAGCGTGGGTGACCCGATGTGAACGCTAGTGGGGGGCCTGCCACCCTGCTGCATCCCCAGGGCTCCTCTGTTCAAGCCCAGACGCACTCACGGGCCCTCAGGGCCCTCTGATCCAGCTCCTCCTCTGTGGTTCTGACCCAGAGGCCCGCCTGCAGCTCTGAAGCCAGGCCTGGCTTGCCAAGTGCTCAGGAGTAGCTGTGGGGTGCAGAATTACACGCACCCCAGGGTGCTGCAGAAATCAGGAAATGCGATCTGTATGCCAGAAGCCACACATCCAGCTAGGCGCCTCCCTGCCTATCTCTGGGGGGAGGGAGTAGGGCGCGGTGTGGGCCCGGGGTGCAGCCCGGGGTGGGCAGGGGCTCCTGGTGCTGAGGGACAGAGGGTGCCCCGCCAACAGTCCGCAGGCCAGCCCTGGAATCCTCGGACAGGGCTTCCTGGTACTCAGTGCTGCCGTGCTTGCCCTTCCTTGCAGGCCCTCTAGTCCCCTCTGGCCAAGGCAGGCCCTGCAGAGGCCCAGGGCTGCCGTGTGAGGCTTTGTCCTGCCGCCCACGGTGCCTCTCCCCTTCCTGCCTCAGCCCCCATCTCCTGCCACCCCAAATCCCTTCTCGGCCCGAGGGCCACCTGCTCTGGATGCTCCGGAGAGAACGCCCTCCTTGCCTCCTCCAGCCTCCTGGGCAGCGACTCCACATCCCTCCCCTGCCCATCTCCCCCCAGGCCTCCCGTCTGTGTGTATCCAGCCTCCCTCTGCCTCCAGCCCACAGGGATGCTCGTGACCACATCGGGGCCTCCTGGACCCTCCAGGATGCTCCCCATCTCCAGACCCTGCACCTGATCACACCTGCGATGGGAGGGCACCCCCCCCCCAGCATTCAGCAGGCAGCCTCTGGAGCATGCCACTTCTGGGACCCACACCTTTGCCTCTCCCCATGGGGCCTCCAGCCTGGCTGAGGGTTTGAGAGAATGACCGCTCCTAGGAAACAAATTACTCTTAACTCGGCTCAGTTTAAACACCCCAGACCCCGTGAGCTAGATGCTGTCACAGGCTGCTGACTGGGGCATCAGTTTGTACGAGCTTTAGGGGAGCAATGAGGCACACGCTTCGGGCCTTAAATGCATTCCTGCCTTTTGATGGAGGAACTGCTGCTTCTGGGAATCTTTCTGCAAAGGCTCTGGAACACACTCAGATGTAGACGCGGAGCCTCGCTCGCCGCCGGGCTGCTGGTGCAGTCTGCCCCATGGCTGTCCGGCCCCGGGACGCTGGGCACGTAGATCACTATCCATCCGCAGCGGCGGCGCCCAGACTCGAGGGCCCCAACTCAGAATTGTTGAGGGCCCCAAAGAGCTTCTGAGCACATTGTATTTATCGATATTGACTGAGTTAGAAATTAAAATGGAGGAAACTCTAAGATCTTTGCTAATCTGTTGGATCATAGCCCTCTGTGTGTGAACGTATTTTTAGTGACCAGAGACGCATCGCTCTGCAGTTTTGCAAATCTCGTTAGTGTCCGGCCTAATAGGGGACAGCTGGGCTCTCACGTCCAGCCTGGGTTCAATCATCCGTGATGCCACGTGTCACCAGCCTCTGCAGAACTTGCCTCTCGGGAGCAGGTGGAAGTGGAGAGGGGAAATCACATTTCAGTCTTATTACGGAAATGGCTTTGACCCTGCGACCCTCTGATAGCGTCTTGGGGAGCCCCGGGTCTTGGGGAGCTGCTAACAAAGGCAGAAGAGTACGCGGCCATTAAGATGACCATGAAGGATCAGTGGGCCTCGGGCATCGCTGCTGGCTGTGAATGAAGAATACGGGACATGGCATTTTATACCCTGTTTCTAGAAAATCTGCAGAAAAAACCCCTAGAAGAAAATACATCCAAATGCAATAGGGCTATGGGCCCTTTTGTCTTTCCTCCTAATGCTGCACTGTTTTATTTTTTCCTGCTGATTGACTTTACGGATCTGCCAGAGACAGGATCTCGCTCGAGGAGGCTTGCTTGGGGAGCGGCTGCCTGGCTGGCCAGCTCCGGCTCGAGGGATGGCATTCTCTATTTTGGGAGGCGCGTTTTCACAGTGGAACTAGGGCGGTGGGTGGTGCCCGCAGGCTACGGGCACACGCATCCGACGTGTGCGTGTGTGTGTGTGTGTGTGTGTGCGTGCTCAGGATAACACAGGCTCCCACTACAAACGAGCAGGCGGGCAGCACCGGAGCGGATTCCGGGGTCGCGGGGGGGCCTGAGAGCTGGTTGGAAACTGTGCGTCCTCGTCCTCGGCTGGAATGCCTGCCCCTGGCCTGTTGCGGCGGGGAGCTAAATATATCCTGGGTGTGTGCTGGCCCCGGGAGCCCCGCCCGCACCCCCGGGACCGGAGCTCAGGGAGGCCTTGATTCCTCTAATAAAAATCAATGTCTGCCATTTGCTGCGCATCCAGGAGTGCGGGGCGCGGTGGAGAAGTTGTCCTGGCTTGTCTCCAGCGCTGCGCGTCGCGCATCCCCCACGCGGGAGGCCCAAGGTCACCCGCCCAAGGTCACCCGGCTGCTTACACGGTGGGTGGGGGGGGAGGTGGGGTTCAGATGGGCCCGCCTGGCTCTCGGAGGACCCCGCATGGCGCCTGTCCTGGGGTGCGTGTCTCCTCCTGAGTTCTTGAGTGTTCTGCTTCTCCCAAGCGGTGCTCGCAGGTGGCCGAGTGTGGCCCAGCTGCAGCAGCTCTGGGCAAGTATTAGTCATTGAGCGCCCTGGCCACTGCCCTTTCCAGGTGGGGACATGGAGGCCATGTGAGGGGAAGAAAGCTGCCCCGGGTACCCAGCAGGTCTGGGAGAGCTGGCATTTGAACTAGGGCATTCTCTTTCGAGATTCGGGGCTTCTGCTGAACAGCAACCTCCCTCCTTCTGGAATCTGCATTAAATGGGTGTCAGCTTCCGGCACCCGAGGACTTCTGTGACCCCCTGCGGGTCCCTGCGGCTCTTCTCTGCGCTCAGTGCAAGGGTGTGTGTGTGTGTCCACACCCCAGCTTGCAGAGGGCAGGGGTTACTGCTGCTCAGCCGCTGGGCTGGGGCCCCATCGGCTGCTGGCACCACTTGGAGCTGTGGGGTGGGGGCGGGAAGCATTCTGAGAGGGTCGTATAAAGAAATCATGGTTTTTCTTAAAATATGACCCACAGCCTCCAAGCTGGGTACCTTGGAAGGAACATCTTGCTGGAAAGTGGGGTCCTGAGAGCCACCTGTGCCCCTGGGGGCCCCAGGGGCCTGGGGAGTTGCTCCCCCACAGATGCCCTGCTCTGGGCTCGGATGCCTCTTTCCCCCTCACTCTGTGGGGTACTCCTGCGGCCCAGCGGGGATCTCAGCAGGGCTTTGCTCTGGATTTGGGGGGTGGCAAGCCCTGGCCTCAGCCTGCCTCCCAAGCACAGCACGGGCCAACAGGAAGGAGGAGGGCTTCTCCCTGGACCTCTCCCGCCAACTTCTCTCTGTGAGGACCTGCCTCTCCCTGGGGGGGACTGACATCAGGAAGGACAGCCCCTTCACAGAAGACCCTTCCCTCTGCCTCAAAGGTGGGGCCCCACCCTGGGTCCCATGGACAGCGACACCTTCTAACACGCCGCCAGCCAACCCGGCATCCGTGGGGGGAGGTGGCTGGCAGGGGTGCTGGTTTCACTTGGCGTGCATCGATCTGCTGGCCAGGTGCTGGAGGTGGCCCTGACTCAGTTCTTCCTCCAGGCCTGAGAGAAAGGCAGACAGTGCATGATGAAAACGCACCATAAGAAAGCACTTCTCGGGGAGGCTCTGGGGACAGAGAGAAGGTGGTTGGTGAACCTGTGATGACAGGGAAATCCTGGCAGGCTTCCTGAAAGAGGTACCCTCAGACAAAGCAGTGGGAGAAGGGTATCCAGCGTCAGGTACAGAGCCCTAGAGGAGCAAGTGGAGGGCGTGTTGGAGAGACTTCTTTCTGTCCGTGCCCCAGGTTAGGCCCCGGGTAAGGTGTTGGGCACCCGGCTGGCCCCACAGCCCGTCTGCCTCTCGTGCACTGTGGTTGTCCGTGTGGCACCTGGCTGGCAGCTGGTGCTCAGTGACCGTGTGAGGAGCTGATGAGTCAGAGAGGAGAGGAGGAGGAGGAGAGGGAACCTGGGGACTCGGTTCTGCAAAGTACAGACTCCTGGCTATTCTGAAAAGGCTGGTGGGGTCCACGAGTGTGCCGGTGATTCCGATGATGATTCGGGGCCAGATTTGGGGACTGTTGGTGTCACATCCCTTGCAAGAGAGAAAAGCCCGAGAGCTGGTGTGGCCTGGGCCAGGGAGGGCTTGCAGCTCCCTGTGGGTGAGAGAGGGAGGTGGGAGTGACAAAGGACTGCCAGTGCCGAGGCCCTGGGCCTGTCCTCCCCTCCTGCTGCCGAGCTGTCTTCCTTGGCCTTTCGCCCCCTGCACTGGGGTTCCTTGAGGGCCACGTGGGGTCGACCTCCTCTGAGGGCCCAGGGACCCCTTGAAGCTGGCTCAGGCACGGGGCGCTGTCCTCGGGGTGGGAGGTGGCACCTGCCTGCAGCTGGGCAGGAGCGAGGCCAGGGTGCAGGTGAGGACCCCCTCCCGTGCAGCAGGACTCGCACCGCAGCCTGGCCACAGCCCTGCTGTCCTGGTCAGCGCACCTAAGAATAGCAGAAGTGGCCTCTTTTCAGGCTTTACACATCTTGAATCTGCGGCTCTTCGGGTCCTGGGGCGGTGTGTGCGATCCGTGAAGCCCGGTGACGGGGCGTGCCCTGTGGGTCGGAGCTGAAGAGTCATGGCAACGGCGGAGGGGCTCCGCCTGGGCTGCTGGGGCCTCGGTGCCCGGGCCCAGCTGGGGGCTGGTGGGGTAGCCGCACGAGGCCCACGGGATCCCTGCCCCCTGGGGGTGCGGTCCTGCGGGGGGGGGGGGCTGGCCAGGGAGCAGATAAGCGCGGGGGCGGGGCTTCGGGGCCAGAGACCAGTGAGACCCAGGGACCCTGGCTTTCCCAGTTCTGGGAAAGAGGGTTGGGCCAGGAATAGAACCTCTTATTTCCCACAGCGTGCCTGACTCTGGGGCCACAGTGATTTGGAGAGGAGTGCCTCTAGCCGCCGGGCTCTGTGGCTTGCGGGGGTAGGGACAGTCACTGGCCACCGTGGGAGCGACCGGACAGCTTTGGCAGGCGACACGGCCCCCTGGGCCAGCATGGATGCCTCCCCAGCACTGCTGCGGAGGAGCTAGGCCCCTCCCTGTCCTCCCCCTGAGCAGGGTGGTGCGGGGGTGGGAGGGGAGCTGCGCGGAATGTGCCGGGGTATTGCTGTCACTTGCTGCTAGGAGCCCGTGAGCAGAAGCTCTTGTTCAGATGCTTGTCCGTTCTCTGTCCGAGGTGACAGATCCCCTCGGCGCTCAGGCCCAACATTTGGAGATTTGGAATGCGTGGACCAGAGCGTGTGGAGGAGAGGAGCGTCACGAGGAACCCTGGGGACGGCGTGGCCAGCCAGTACCGTGAGCGCGTTATTGACAAGTGTCCTTTTACTTAGCGCTCGAAATCACCCTCCAAAGAGGTCTCCTGGGCACAGACCTGCAAGGGGATCCGCTCCGAATACTTAATGCGTCTAACCTGCCCTCCCCCGTAGCGTCATCCGTGGAAGCTGAGTTATTCAGATATCGATTACTCGATTCTGCTTGAACAAATAGACCCGAATCGCATTCGTGTTTGGGAAAGGCCGTTTCCCTGGGTGCCCACGAGCTTCTGGCGAAGGGAAATGAATTGCCGGGGGGGACGCTCTGAACCCGGCCCGGTGGCTGTGGTCTTGCGCAGGAGGACGAGGGGCTGGTGACTAACGGCAGGGCACGTCTGGGGCCCGGACCGGCGGGGCCATGCGGGTCTTCCATAAGATTATAGCCCCTGCTTCTTCTGAGCTCTGGGGTGTTTGTGACGCCGTTAGTTTTCCCAGAATCCTCAGGAGTGGGGTGGGGGAGGCAGGAGCCGAGGTCACCTGGCCAGAGGGAGTCAGGGCTGCCTGTCCCCCAGCCCCGGGCCCCAGCCCCGCCCCCAGATGGCTCTGGAAGCACGGGGGTGTGTAGAAGGTGGCGGGGCCGGGGTGACGGTCAGCTGAGCTCCAAGCCAGGTTGAATCCCCTTGGAGGAGCAGTGTCCGCCCGGCATCAGGTGTCGCCCGACCATTTCAGTGAGAGAAGAGGTTTGAAGGACACGTTCCCACACCCAGGCCCCATCTGCACTGATTCGAACACCCTGGTGCTCACAGCACGCTCCCTGACCCCCGCCAACTGACCAGCCGGAACCTCTTTCTTTGCTAACCTCCACCACCAGCTCTCTGCTTCCTCCCACATGCATCCGGGTAGTAAGGACCTCACCGAGGGGCCCCAAGCTCTTCCGGGGGTGTCCTCCTCACTCATGTTTCTTAGAGTTGATCTATTATCTTCGTCATCCCCAGGAGGATGGACAGCGGCAGAATAATAGTATCACAAATGACACGCATGCATTTTTGCAAAAGCCGATGCATGAACCGGAAAGGAACAGTCTGGGGCTCCCAGCGCCCAGGAGCACCCCGGGCCCCACTGCTGTATTTTCTCCCTGCTCTTCCCTCTGCGTGGACCTTCGGGTGGCACGCCATGCCTTCCTGCCCACACACCGTCCGTGGCGTCTGCCCCTAACCTTACGTTTGGTGGCTCCGAGCGGGTTTTCTGTGCTTCGTTGGGCCCATTCTCTTGCCTTCACTAGGTGGAGAGTAACATTCCGCTGGGTGGACCGCATGTGCGTATCCGTTCACCTGTTGATGGACACCCGGCTGCTTTTGGCTGTTGCGAATCATGCTGCTGTGAACCCAGGGGCGTCCAGATCTGTTCGCTTTCCCTTCCTTTGGGCACAATCCAGAAGCGGGATCGCCGGATCAAGGGACGGACTCCTGGGCTTGGCTGAGGGGCTGAGACCCGGGCCCTCCCCACTGCAGGGTCCGTCACCTCCTCGTGAGTGTCCGTGCCCAGGCCGTGCTGAAGCTCTTGGGGTTTCCTCCTCCTGCCCTGGGGGACCTGCTTTCCGCTGCCCCTGCCCCGCTCCATCAGCCAGCGTCTGCTCCCTGGGCGACCTCCAGCTGGCTCCCCCTGATCCCTTCCCCCTGCTGATGTACATGCTTGTCCCCTTGGGTGGGCGTATCTGCGCCCTTCCTGTCCACCTCCCTCAACCAGGGACTCCACAGGAGGCCCTTTGTCTCCCCCTACTCTCACCGACCCTGTCCATCCCCATCGTGGCCCCCCCACCCCTCCGCCTCAGAATCCTCAGAACCAGCGTGCACCTGCTCGCCCCTAAAGGCCTGAGCCGGCTTGGGGGTAGTGACCCAGGGCCACGGCTCCCAGGACCTGGGAAAGTGTCTGCATGAGAGCGGGGCAGCCTGGGGTTCCCCGAGGCCTCAGCTGGGAAACACAGCCATACTTGGGAAAGTTGCACGGTCCAGGACGCGACTCCAGACACCAAGGTATATACCTAGCCGCACTGAGCTGGAAAATGTGCTCACTTTCTTTCCTCCACTTCCCTTCGTCCCTGTGAGCGTGATTCAGAGGGTGGCCCCTGTCATAGGCCCTACTCAGACGACACGGGGACACAGGGCCTCCGGTGGGTGAGGGACATCAGGGGCAGCCCCTCTCCCTCGGGCTTTGTAGTTTCTCTGCCTTCGGCACAGGAAGCGTCTATTGACACATTTTGTTTTAATTGTGGTAAAACCTATCCAACACAGAATTTACCATTTTAACCATTTTTACGTGTCCAGTTCAGTGGCATTTAGGGTGTTGTGCCGGGATCCCCACCCGTCCCCAGAACTGTGTCGTCTTCCCAGACTGAACCCATCCCCAGGGGACACTAGCTCCCCACCTCTTTCCCGGCCCCTGGTCCCCACTATCTGGTTCTGTCTGTGGATTTGACTGGTTGGGTCCCTCGTGTAAGTGGAGGGTTCATCCATGTCGTGGCCCGTGCCCTCTTTGAGGCTGAACAATGCCCCATTGCCCGGACACGGCACATTTTGTTTATCCTGGTAGTGGACGCTGGGGTTGCTCCCACTTCGGCTGTGGTGAATCATGTGCGGTCTTGGTTTTAGCGGTTCTGTCAGCAGCTCTGCGGCGGGTCCTGTGGCCCTGCCACGAGTGGGGACCAGGCGCCAGGCCCTCGCAGAGCACGTTACATGTGACTCTCCATTCATCCCTCCCCCCGGCCCTACTGTAGCTGGGTGCTTTGTGTGTCCCCAGTGCACAGATGGGTGCTGGGTGGAGGACCAGCCACGTGTGGCACCCACGTCACCACGATTCCTGGGGAGCACCCAGTGGCCTGTCTGTGTTCGTTCTCTTGCTCGATGGTTTGCTCATTGAGCCCCAAGTGGGTCTGTCTCTGCCCTGTGCTGGGCTGGCCGAATGGGGTGCGTGGGGCCCCGTCCTGACTCACACAGAGGAAAGGCCAGGTGACTGGCGAGGGGGCTCGGGCTGAGCGTTTTGGCAAGCCCTGCGACCTGCGTCGGAGGAGCGCAGGCCCGTTGGCCCCACGTGTGATCAGATTTGCAGCACCCAGTGGAGGTGAGGATGCGTCCCTGTGCACCTTTGCACGCACGTGCAGGTAGACCCGTGGGAGATGGTCCGGGAATGCAATTGCTAAATGGGAGTATCTTCTGGCAAACCGCTCTCCCCAGAGGCTGTCCCGCATTGTACCTTTACCGAAAGGGGCGTGTGAGTCCCTTGTCCCCGTCCCCTCCTAGCCCAGCGCAGGACAGTGTCCATCTGTTCACATTTGCCAAGCAAATAGGAAGGGGCTCCTCCCAGTTTTGAGTCACCTCCCCCCGGTACTGGGGCGCCGAGAGCATTCTCTACATTTCCGGGCCACTTGTCTTTCTGCGGATTTCCTGTGCCCTCTTTTTTGCTTATTTTTCTATCGCTTGCTTGTCTGTCTTTATGGACTCAGGAGGCAGATGGGTGTGTGGGCTGTGTTTTGTCAGGCGGGGAGATGGATCGCTGTTGAGCTCAGGGCAGAATGGCCTCCCCACGGGCCGGAAGGGCGAGTGCTCTGGGAGGGGCGCAGCGGGCACGTCGTGGGGTGTAGCCGCGGGGGCGGCAGCAATGGTCACCCCCAGCGCAGCCTTCTCACTGGCCGGGCTGCCCTGATGGTGGCTCTGGGGGCCGCCGAGGTGCCTGCCCCGCCGCTAGGGCCGTCCCTTGGGCCTCCCACAGCCTCCTGTTGCTCTGGGCTCCTCCTGGCCTCAGGGTCCTCACAGCTGCTGATCCCTGTGCTGGACATGCCCCCCTCCCCACCCCCATCTGCTCTGAAGCTTTTTCTGTCTTGTTCTGAAGCCAGCAGTTTAGTTTCTGTGTCACCTCGGGGAGGCCCCCCGGGCCCCCGGACACAGCAGCCGCCTTCCTGCACCCCACGCACAGCCACGGCCGAGGCGACTACCCACATTCCTCGGCCGTTTCAGCGATCACATGTCGGACCTGCAAGTTCAGAGTCGCCCTGTCTCCCCTTGTTGCCCCACTAGCCTGCCAGCTTCACGCGACAAGCCCCCAGCATCTCGCACCTCACGCAGCACTGAGCACCCGGGAGGCCCTCGCCACCAGTGTGGATGCACTCTTTGCTCCATGGCTCCGTGGCGCCGATGGGACATTCATCTCCCTCCTGGCCCGATCCCGGGATGTCCAGGGGTCTCCCGCCGCAGCCAGCTCCTCGCCGATACCTTGGGGGCCCTGGAAGCACTTTTTCGGGGCGTGCACAGTGCAGATGGTCCTGCAGACCCTGTGATGAGGGCCCAAGCACACGTGAACAGGGCGAGTGGGCGGTGCCCAGCGGCTGTGCAGGGTGGAAGAGGGAGGGAAGGCAGGGCCTGCGGCGTCTGGAGAGGTCCCAGCGGGGCCGGTGTCCAGCTCCAGAGCAAGGAGTTTGGTCTCCATCTGGGAGGCCAGAGGAGCCCCCAGAGTCGGCACTCGGTGCTGCAACCCTGGGGGTCTGGCAGGGAGGGGAGACCACCAGGGAGGGGAGGACCAATGAGGGTGGGGCAGGGTCTCTACCAGGAGAGAAATGGGGGGGCAGGGAGGCAGGGGGTAGAGAGAAGGGACGCCCTCTGCAGTGCAGGGGAGAACACGACAGGGGATGTCCACGCTTTGTGCCGGCCGCTCCGAGGCCGTGGATGATTTTGCTGAAAATGGGAATGCCTGTGTTCTGGGTCGAACAAGGTCCCCAAAGAGATATGCTGAAGTCCTAACCCTGGGACCTGGTACCCTGGGATGGGACCTTATTTGGAAGTAGGGCTGTTGCAGAGGTAACTAGTTACAGTGGGTCATGGTAGAGCAGGGTGGGTCCGATCCACGGTGACAGGCGTCCTAATGAGAACAGAGACACAGACAGGCAGACAGACACACGGACACAAGGCTGTCCTGCAGCTCTAGGCCGAGAAGCAGGATGGCCAGCAACACAGGTGTTGGAGGGCAGGGGCGGTCCCCCCCCCCCAGATTCCAGAGAGAGCGTGGCCCCGCCCACACTTCGATTCAGGACCTCAGCCTCCAGAACAGTGAGGACATAGCTTTCTGCTGCTTAAGCCCTCAGTGTGGGGTCATTTGTGACCACAGCTGTGGAAAAACGATGCCATGGCTAGCTGGGAAAGACAGACGTCATTTGCCAAGGGCCACTGCATGCCAGGCTGGGCGCCAGACGCTTTCACATAAAACCTGTGATTTATCTCCCTGCAGCCCGATAAGTAGGCATCCCTATTTTACAGAAAAGGAGACTGAGGCTCAGAGAGGTTAAGTCTCTGGGTCAAGGTCACCCAGCAGCTGAGTGATGGTTGCAAACCCGGGGTCTGCCTGAGTTGCAGAAGGAGAGGTGAACGTAGTGGTGGGTGGGAGCAGATACAAAGGGCTCAGCATTCTCTTTTCCCATTATGAGTTGCATGGGGGGCTTCCAGGCAGAGGCGTCCAGCATGCAGCTGGTGTGGGGGCTGAGTGCTCCACAGAGGCCAGGGCCAGGCCTTAAGAATCCGTGCCCGGGGCCTGGATGATGTTGTGCATTCCTCCAGACCTAAGTTTTTATGCCCCTAAAAAAGTGTTGGCATCTTCCTTGCTTTACAGTGACCTTGAAAATCTCTACCATCTGTTGGAGAGTTCCAGGCCCTGATCTCATTTGTTTCTCTCTTTTATCAGTGTTGGTAAGGATGTGGGTGAATGCCCTGACAGAGCAGTGATTGGGGGAAGCAGCGTGGGGCTGTCGGGGAGAGAAGGATCACGCTGGAATGTGGGGCAGGGGCAGGGGTGTGCAGGGAGGAGGGCGAGGAAGCAGCGGGGGATCCTTGCAGGTGGAGAAGCTGGGGCTGCCTGGGACCGTGCCCTCCTTTCCTCTCGCCCAGAGCCCCTTCCCAAGCCACCCGGTGAGCCCCACTGCTGCTGGGGTGTGGGCTGCTGCGTGGGTGGCAGGGGGAGGACCGTCCATGAGGCAGGGTGACCGGGACCACGTCCTCGAGTGTGTGTGTGTGTGTGTGTGTGTGTGTGCGTGTGGAGGGTATCCTTCTGGGCGCCTATCAGTCCGCCCACCCTCGCTGTGCAGAAAGAACGCATTTCTCTCTCTGCTTTAAATCACTCGGTTTCGCTCGGGTCCCCCACCCTGGCAGGTGTGGAAGTTGGGATAGAACTTTCCACGCTGCTGGTGGCGACCCATTTGTGGGCACGAAATCAGTTCAGTGGGTCAGAGCCGCGTTGGTTATGTAAGAAGTGGAACTGAGTGGAAAAACCGCAGGGCACATCGTGAGTAAGGAGAGCGGGTTTGGTTTGGCGAAAAGAATTGTTACATATGTACTTGCCCATAAGCTGTTGCTGCACGTGGCAGCTAGAGAACGACCCCCTCCAAAATAGACCAGGTCCTCATCCCCGGGACCTGGGAGCATGGGCTTATTTGGAAAACAGAGTCTTTGCAGATGGGATTGCGTGAAGGATGTAGCGGTGGGATCATCCTGGGTTACCCGCATGAGCCCTTCATGCAGCCACAATTATTCTTAGAAGAGGAGGGAGAGGGAGGTTAGGGGCAGGCACCCAGAAAACAAGGCCACGTGGTCACAGAGGCAGAGATGGGGTGACGTGGCCACAGCCGAGGAGGGCCAGCCGCCCCTAGAAGCTGGAGGGGGCAGGGAACAGAGTCTCCCCAGGGCCTCAGGAGGAGGTAGCCCTGAGAACACCTTGATTTTAGCCCAGTGGCACTGATTTTGGGCTTGAGGCCTCCAGAACTGTGGTAAACCACTGACTTGTGGCAGTTTGTTACAGCAGTGTGCGAGACGTATACATCGCGAGACAAACAGCCCAGCACTCAGAGGCGTAGACGGGGCCCGCGTGCTGGCTGGGGCGCGGCTGAGCAGGCCGGGCTCAGTGTGGCGGCTCCGCTCCTTCTCGAATCTGCCTCCTGGGACCAGCGCGCTGGCCCAGGAATGTTCTCCTTGTTCAAGGGTAGAAGCATGGTAGGGCAGGTGGAGACGCGTGAGGCGCATCGTGGCACATTGTCACTGCCTCCAAAGTGTCACTGGCCACAACCAGCCACGTGAGCAAACACGATGTTATGGGGCAGGAGGATGCTCTGTTCCCGAGCTAGGCTCTAGCAAGGCTGAGGATGCTCCACACCCAGTCCTCCCACAGGTGTGCGCACCTGTCCCCACAGGGCCACTCTCTGATGGGCACGTCCCTTTCCAGGTGCTGCCGTGGGAACAGTTGGCAAGCCACCCACCAGGGACAGAGAGCCCGGCCCCGTGCTTTCAGTGCCCTCAGCCCTGAGGCCCATGGGTGTTCATGGTGTTGGGTCTGCCTCTCTTGACTCTCCTGAGCATCTGCCCAGAAGTTTCCAGGTCGGGCAGGAAGCTCTCCTACACACCCCACATCTTTAGAGCAAAAGAGGAGTTCCTCCTGCAGGGTCTGGGGAGGGGAGAGGGTTGTTCCCCCAAAGCCCTGCGGATCACAGCTCTAAGATGGATGTGCAAATTGCAAATTAGCATAAGCCCATGGGGGTCCTGGTCCCTGGCCTTCAGACCACATTGGTGACCCTGAAGGCTGAAGGTTGAGGCCCAGGCCAAGGGGTGGGAATCCCCCATGAAGCTGGGAATCCATAGCCTTTCCTCCCCATGGGTGCAGGGTGCAGGCACCCCTCCACCCCTTGGCCCTGGGAACCACCTGAGGCTATGGAAGAGGAAGCCAGGAGTCTCTGAACCCCGGGCCTCTGGGTAAGGGATGCCTCCACCCTCAGTGTCCCCATGAGCCAGGGGCAGCCTCCCAGGGACCTGACAGCCACTGCAGATGGGGGAGCATGGTGTAGGGGGGCTGGGACTCTGTGGGAGGATCCATGCCAGACACCAGGCAGCTGGGGGCTGGGGCAGACACCCGGAGAAGAACGGAGCCCAGGAAGGCACCCAGAGCTAGGCCTGCACTGTGATTTCTGCCCGAGGGTCCCAGAGTCCAAGAAGCCCCCCACTGTGATGCAGCCCCTCTCTCTTGGGAGGCTCATCTGACAGCATTAGGGCAGATGTGGGTGTTCTGGCCTCCAGCCAAGATGGACTGAAGGTGTCAGGCCTTGGGGAACCCTTGGGGACCTTGGGGAGGGTGTGGCCCTGGGCTGGGAGGCTCTGCGGGGGGAGGCCAGGAGGCAGAGGGCTGGCCCCGGCTGGATGCTCTCCCAGGGGAAGTCAGTGGGCAGGTCCATTCCTGCTGTCTTCAGGCTGGGAGCCCCAGGTTCCACCTTGTCGGGGAGGGGAGAGGCTCATGGGACCCCCGCCGCCACCAGCTCCTTGCTGGATTTGGGGTGGGGGTGTTGCTTGTGGGAGGGAAGAGCTGTTACCCAAAGCCACTCTCAGGACACTTGTCTTTCTGCCACCTGAGCAAAATCCTTCAGCGCTGCCCCCGGTCCCCAGGGAAAACCCACTCTTTGACTGGGGGCCTAGGATGTCCTCGTCCCTGCATGCCTTCGCACCCCATCGAGCACCCCAGGCCCAAGGAGCGGGGGTCTTCCGCCTGCCGGGAACGTCTCCTCTCCAACCTCATGCAGGCCGTTCCCGGGGTCCAGAGGCTAGCTGCCCCTTGGCCTCTGCATGTCCGCCGGTCCTTCCCTCCTGGGCACCCTCTAGGGCGCTGGCCACACGCAGAGGGCCCTGCCAGACCCTCACACTCAAAGCCCACAACCCCCTCTTGTTCACCAGAGCTGGCTGTACCCCACCTGTCTCTCTGCCTCGGTTTCCTCTTAGGGACAATAGGGATGGGATGGCTCCTGCCTTGGGTATGGGGCAGCATATGGGACTCACTGAGTGCTCAGAGGGGAGCTGATGTCATCTGAAGTCATCGTCACCGTCTTGGTTTCCGCCCCAAGCTGGGCACGGGGATGCAGGGCATGGATCGCAGAATCTCCTCTCATTTATGGGCCGAAGAGGATATAATTCCGTGCCTGGGATGCATGATTTGTGCCCATGCGTGGGTCCCACGGGTCTGGGTAGTAATGCTGCAGACATGCCCCGGGGGCTTCCCGCAGGAGGCTGCGTGTCACCAGTCCTGTTCACTGGGTGGCGAGGTAGGCATGTCACACCATCGTGGCCGATGACAGATGAGGAAAGCTCCACTCCGGCGGCCGGCACCTGCTCCCGACTCCTCAGCGCTGGGGGATGAGGCGGTTTCTGCTGGGGGTCTGCAGAGGGGTCACGGGGCCCGCCCCAAGCTGTGGTTCACCCCTCGACCGTGGCATCCGGCGCCGCTTACTGGGCCCGCATGGGCCACGCCCGTGCGTTCCCTGCGGCCGCTCTGGGTCCAAGCAGCGCTTACCGTGGGCGCGGCTGGTGGGTCTAACGCTGGGACATTAAAGCCGAAGCTGGTGGAGGGACAGTGGGGACATGTGCGGCCAAAGCTCCTCCAGCCTCGGTTTCCCCACGACACAGTGGGGCTGTGTAGAGGGGTAGAAAGGTCCCCCCACCGCCGTGTCCACCCAGAGCCTTGGCATGAGACCTTATTTGTACTAAGGGTCTTAGCAGATGTGATTAAGGTAAGGATAGCAATGAGGTCATCCATCCCGTGACTGGTGTCCTTACCAGAGACAGAAAGGACACACGGACGCACAGGGAGAAGCCACATAAAGAAAGAGGCAGAGGGGGTTGTGACATGACCCCAGGCCCGGGAGCGCCTGGAGCCCCAGGAGCTGGAAGATGCAGGGAAGGCTCCTCCCCGGAGCCTTCGGAGGGAGCGCGTGCGGCCCTGGGAACACCTCGGCGTGGGGCTCCTGGCCTCAAGAACCGCGGCAGCATAACGTCTGTTGTGAAGCCCCCAGTGTGTGGGGCTCTGCTAGGCGGCTCCAGCTGCGGGCGCAGGCTGTGACCCCCGCCGCCCCGGGGTGGGCTCGCACCTGCTGCCCGCACCTGGCCGTGGGCCTGGCCCTCCCGCCCCTCCTCCCCGCCGCGTGTCTTTCCAAAGTCCCTTTCCCGGACGGCTGGGAAACAGGTGCATCTTGGGGGGAGGTGGGGGAGTCTATTTCAGTGTGTCAGGAAGGGGTTGGCCCTGCCCTTCCTGGGGCAGGAGTGTGGCAGCTCCCACGTGACCCTCCGGCGCGTCCATCTGGAGTCGTGCGGGCCGCAGAGGCTCTCCCACTGCTCAGCTGCTGCCTGCGGCCTCCACGGGCACAGGTCCTTGGTGTGGAGGCCACGCTCCATGGGGATGCCAGGAGGAGAGACAGGTAACTGCCCTCATGGCCGAGACCGTCTGGCTGGAGGGGGAGGCTTGCTTTTCCAACTAGGAGCCTTGAGTCCCACAGATAAGCTTTGGGGGTCTGACACGAAGGGAGGGAGGCAGTCTGCTTGAGCTCTGCTGTTTACAAAGGTGGTGAGGGGTGATTCCGTTTTTGTGGAATTATAGTAAAGGCGGAAACAGCTCGCAGCGGAACCATAGAGGACGATGTCGGCAGAAAGCTCGGGGCCCTCAGATGAAGCAGCGCTTTCTTAGGCACGATGCCAAGGACACGAGCAGTGAAAGAAAACACAGATCAGGGCGCCTGGGTGGCTCAGTCGTTAAGCGTCTGCCTTTGGCTCAGGTCATGATCCCGGGGTCCTGGGATCGAGCCCCGCATCGGGCTCCCTGCTCAGCGGGAAGCCTGCTTCTCCTTCTCCCGCTCCCCCTGCTTGTGTTCCCTCTCTCGCTGTATCTCTCACTGTCAAATAAATAAAATCTTTAAAAAAAAGAAAACACAGATCAATTGGATTTCGCGAAAACTGAACATTCTTCTGCTGCAGAGAACGTCATGAAGAAGATGGAAGCAGCTGGTAGAGTGGGAGACAGGGTTTGCTGACCTCGTGTGGGATTAGGGACTCTCGCCAAGAGCAGTAAACAACCCTTAGGACTCAGTTCTGTCGCTGTCCGGAGAGACGGCCACAGGACGTGGACCGAGGGTCTGAGCAGACGATTCTCCGAAGGAGACACGCAAGCACGAATGAGCACCCCTGGTCGTCCCGGATGCAGATCAAGACCGCTGTGGGTGGCCATCATGCACCTGCTCCACAGCCCGGTCGTCCAGACATGGATGCGGGGACTCTGGACCCTCACCCGCCGCGGCTGGCGGGAAGGGCTGATGGCACAGCCACTCAGGAAGAGGTCTGGCAGGTCCTCCAGTGCTGAAACACAGAGTCACCATATGAATGGCCAAGTCCCAGTCCACCCCTACGGAGGTACCCAAGAGACAGGGGCACCCATGTCCACCCCGAAGGGGCTGTGCCTGAGTCGTCATAATAGCCAGCAGGTGGAAACAGCCCCAGAGCCCTTCACCCCACGAATGGACCATGGGGCGTGGTCACATGATGGAATAATAGTGGCCCTGGAGAGCCCAACTCGCGCCACAACGTGGATGAAGCATGGAAACATTCTGCATTCTTCCAAAGCCAGACGCAGAAGATCCGTGTGTATGAAATGTCCAGAAGGAGTAGATCCGTAGAGACAGAAAGTACATCATCGGTCACCAGGGGAGGGGGAGGCGGGATGGGGAGGGACGGTAATGGGCAAGGGGTTTCTCTTCGGGATGATGAAAATGTTCTAAAATTGATTGTGCTGATTGACACACCAGTCTGCGAGTACAGATGACCTTGAACAACACAGGTTTGAGCTGAGTGGGTCCACTGATACGTGGATTTTTTCAGCACATATACGTTCGGTACCGTAAATGTGTTTTCTCCTTCTTATGCTTTTCTTCACAGCACTTTCTTTTCTCTAGCTGACTTTATTGTGAGAATACAGTATATCGTACATGTGACATACGGGATATGTGTTAACCGACTGTTTCCGTCCTCAGTAAGGCTCTGGTCGACAGGAGGCGAGTCGTGTTAAGGTGTTGGGAAGTCAGAAGTTATCCTTGGATTTTCAACTGGTTGGTGCGTCTAACCCCTGTGTGTTTCAGGGCTCAACTTTACACTCAAAATCATACAACTGTGCCTTTTAAATAGGGGAATTGTATGGTCTGTGAATTGTATCTTGGTAAACTTTTCTAAGGGCACACCGAGCCCCTTCTGCCAAGCGGGGCAGGTTCTGCTCAGGAATTTAGGAGATTGTTGGAGACACGGGACATGAGGACAAGGCTCTGCTCCCTGAAAAGATCATGTTGTTATTAAGTCGTATCGTGGATCCTGTCACGTCACATGTTGTAGGCATGTGTCTGCGTGGTACATGCATGCACATAACATGTTCGTGGCACACAGTTGCCGCCCGGAATGGCCACTGAGCTAAATGGTGGTTAACCTCAGGGTTGAAGATTAGCAGGGGATTTTAAGTCTTCTTCGACTTCTGGGTGCTGTTTGGGTTTGTGGCAATGAATAGTATTATTTCTGTCCCCCCAAAGCAGCTATTTTTGTTGTTGAAACCTAAGGAACTGTTGTCTGGGGGGGGGCGGGGGCTGGGCCCCCACACAGCACTGGGTGACATCCGGAGGCCACACCTCCGGGCCTGACCAGGCGGACCAGGGGGCCCGTCACCATGAACGGGCTGCAGGACCGGGCGTAAATGAACCCCAGTCTGCCCGAGTTCGGAGGCCAGATGGGACCCACCGACGTCGGTTTGTGCGCGGGGGCCCCGTCGGTACAAGTAAAATGCCCCGGGGGACGTGAGGTTGGCAGAAGGAGTGGGAGTGTGGTGTGCGTGTTGAACCCTCCTGCGCATCTCAGCTTTCCCTGGGCGCCCGGCCAGCACTCTGGATGCCCGGTTTTAATTAGACGCTCAGGACATATTTCCCCTGCCACCAGCCTTCCGTGGACCAGCGAGTGGGAGGACGGCGCAGGAGGAGGCAGATCGTGCAGGGGGCAAAGTCCTGGAGGGACAAACCGGTCCCACCAGTTAGGGGCTGTGTGAGCTCACCAGGCTACTGAGCGTCTCTGGGCCACGGGCTCCTTCTCTGCGGTAGGGGGTGGTCACGGCAGGCCTGGAGCTGGTGTGTCTACACGTCACGGATGGAGGGCATCGTCACGTCCGCCCCGAACCAACCTGCGTTGTACAGCTTGCGTTTGCTTGTGTACTTCCAGAGCTACCAGATTACAGGGGCTGTAGTTTGTCTCAGCAGCACCCACTGCCCCTTCTAGCTCAGCTCTGCTGGCAGCCCCCCTGCCCAGGAGGCACAGGGCCACCCAGCCTCACCCCCAGACGCCTGCTGGGCTGGGAGGGGCCACCTGTGTCTCGAGGAAGGAGAAATCTTTGCACGGGAAGCTCACGTATGTTTGCCTTTGGGGGACGGGCCCATTGGCACCCCAGCGATGCAGCTGAAGGCCTGGGTATGTGCTAGGAGCCCCACGTGACAGGCGAAGTAGGGCTACGTCGTGTGGCCCCAGGTGGCCATGCACGTTCCCAGATGCGTTCTACTCTTGGACACGGCAGGCATGGGGTTCAGAAATGGAAGGTGGGTGCCAGCATGTGGGACCCACAGCCTGCACAGGGGAGGGAAGCATGGGGATTCCTGGGCGGGCGCTGGGGTCGGACTCTGCCCGTGGCCTTCCAACCAAGCCACAGGCCAGCCCAGTATTTCTGGCAGATGGTGTCACCCTCGCCAGGCCCTGGCGATCCCAGGGAGGAAGGGAGAACAGGGGCCTGGAAGCCCCGGCCAGACATCCCGCAGGCTCCCCACCCCCTCCACAGACTCACCCCTGCGTCCTGGGTGGACAGAGGAGACGTGGCATTGAGCCCCAGGGAGCAGGTGGGGGATTTTAAATTGAACTTTGGAGTGGACCCATCAATTTGCCATGGGATTTGGAGGCTCGGGCGCAAGTAGCTGTTTTTAGACGTGGGGGGATCAGGGTCTCCATGTGCCATGCAAGCCCCTGGGGCACCGGGAGTATGGGGATGACCTGGCCAGGCATTGGGGAGGGTCAGGCAGGGATTGAAGACCACAAGGAAGGGCTGCCCGCTGACAGGGAAGAAAACAGAGGGCTCGAATCCCACTTGGGCAAAGGAGGGTCCTTCCAGCCACGCTGGGAGCCAGAGCCGGGTCCTGAGGTTAAATGGGCGCTCGTGCCCAGCACCCTGAGCTGCCCGGTCCCCCGGCTGCTCCGAGCAGTAAAGACAGGGCAGCTGGGAGGGAGGTCTGAGGAGCAGGGGCCCCGTGGAGGCAGGTGAACTGTCTTGTTGGAAGACCGCACACACCTACCGGGTCTGGGAGGGCCTCGCCTCCCCAGAGCTGGCCCCTCCCACCCAGCGCGGCGCAGCGGGGAGAGCAAGGGCTGGTGAGACCTGGGTCCAGTCCTGGCCTGGGAACCTGTCTGCCCATCTGCAAAGTTGTCAAGAGAGGCCAGTTCCCAATTGTGCAGGACGAAATGATGAGTGGAGTAGAGGTGACGGGTGCTTAGCAGGATCTGGATCGTGGGTAGCGTCCTGCTGGGCAGCAAGCAGGGAGGAGAGGTCGGGGGGGGCGGTGACCTCTCAGATCCCCGTGGCCATCCTTGCTGGATCCGACTTGCTGACCATGGACGGTGGGGTAGCGGGGGCCCCGTCCAGGCAGTGTCTCCAGGTCATACTGCAGGCCCGTCTTCAGAGGCCTGGGCAGGAGGGGGGCAGCCGGGGATCCTGACTGGCCAGCGTGCACTGGGGGCGTCCTGGCAGGCCCCTGGCCGCGGGCCCTACGCTGGCGGGGTCTCACGGGAGCTGGCCTGCTGAGGCAGGGCCTGGCGGGACCAACTGGGCCCTCCCAGACCCCCTCGGTGGGAGTCCGCAGCTGGGGCTTGCGATGGGGCGGCCTGGGTTCAAGCCCCAGCCATGCTCCTCGCCCGCGTTCCCTGCTCTGTGATGGTCACCGATGGAAACCCCCGAGTGTAGCACCTGGCACTTAGCCCGGGCACGGGGACTGAAAGACGACGTTGTCACACACATCACTCCCTGTGCTGATGCACCATATGCACTGCTTCAGGTCGTCAAACGTGTGTCCTGTTCCCATGGGATTTAAGGAACGTTTATTGGGCGTCTGCCGGGTAGTGGGCCTGACCAGACAAGGTCACGCACTGTTGCCGGGGTGGCTGCTCTGGTCCGTGGCGGTGTGACGAGGGGGACAAGGGACTGGCCTGGAGGCCTGGAGCCCCGAGCCCTGCGCCCAGCCCAGCCGGACTGTGTGTGTGCCCTGGGCGGGGCCCGCCCCTCTCTGCCGTTGGCCGTGTCCCCGGGGAGTGCGGGTGTGAGGAGGGGCCCAGATGCCCGCTGCGCCCTGACCTTCCAGAATGCCACCCAGGAGATCCTCAGATGCCTCCCCGCTCAGGAAGAGCCGCTCTTCCGGCCATGAAATGACACCCTCAGGGACGTGGGTGGCCGGGATGCCTGGACCAGCTGCTGCAGGCGTGATGTGTACTGGGACTTGCCAGAAGCTCGAGCTGGAGTCTGCTGAGCCCGGTGGCCAGCCTGAGCTTGTGGCCCCCACTGCCGCGTGGCTCCCAGCTCTGCCTCCAGAAGGGGCCCCCCGACCCCCAGCACACTGAGCCCCCACCACGAGCCGCCCCTGCCCCGTCACCATCCTCAAGAAGCCCGGCGTGGGGCCACATCATTGTCCCCCTGCAGATGGAAAACAGGCCTGGAGGAGGGACACCGGCACATCCCAGGCCTGGCTTCCTGCTCTTTCCACGGACTGGTCTCCTGGGGTCGCGGTAACAAAGTGCCGCAGACTGGGGCTTACCCAGCAGACCTCTGCTCACATCCCGGAGGCCGCAAGCCCAAGATCAAGGTGTCACCAGGGTGGTTCCTTTGGCGGCCGTGAGGGAAGATGTGTCCTTGGCCTGCAGATGGTGGGCCTCTCCCTGCATCTGCACGTGGTCCCCTCTGTGCGTCTGTCTCCATGTCCTAACGTCCCCTGTGCGGAAGGACAGCCGTGACGACCTCACTTTAGCCTGACTGCCTCCGTGAAGACCCTATTTCCAATCAGGTCATAGTCTGAAGTGCTGGGGCTTAGGGGTCGACACAATTCGGCTGTCACAGACGGGCTCTTTCTGTGGCCTCCCGGGATCCCCAACCTTGGACGGCTCGCACACTCCGTCTGGAGGAAGGGAGACTCGGCTGGCAGGGCAGATTTTCCTTTTCCTGCCTCCCCCATCAAGTTCGAGGCTCATTCCAGGCCCCGTGGGGCTGCCTGGTGGCCCCACAGCCGTGTGTGGCCCAGAGCGACTTTGTCGGAACGCGCTCCCCCATCCCAGGACAGGAGGAACCACAGGGCCCGGGGACCTGACCGCTGGCCCATGGGGCCCTGGGGGTCTGCGCTCAGTCTGCTGGGATCCAGAGGCCAAGCTGTTCTCATTCAGATGGAGACCAATCTCTGACTCCCTGACCTCCCTGGGTCTAGTGGGGTGTAACCCTGTGCAGCCCCCCAACTCACCCCCCGCATTAGTGCTGGGGGATCTGGGGCCCTGCCTGAGGCGGGATGACCCAGGATTCACACCCACACTGAGGCACCTCGGAGGCCAGTCGTGCTGGGACAGCGAGCATGACCCAGATGCTCTGAGGTGACCTGGGTCCTTTGTCCCCAGCCCTGTGCTGGCGTTTAGGGGACCCTGGAGAGCGCACGGGAGCTGCTAGTGGGGTCTCCAGTGGAGGGGGCCAGAGGGTCACTGGCCATTTGGGGAGAGGTGACATGACTTGTGCAAGGTGGCTGTCGCTGGTCCAGGGGGACACTGGGCAAGCCCCCCGCCCCCGCATACCTGTTTTCAGATCTGTCAAGGAGGTAGAGCATTCTTACGGGATCTGGGGCACCAAGGGGCGCGGTGCCCAGAGCTCCAACACGGGGCTCAGCACACGGGGCTCCCTGTGAACACGCGGTTGGTATAGGGGCAGCACCGGGCGTGGGCCTTGAAGAAGCTCGGCTTTCACAGGTGGAGGGGGGACGAGGACAGCACTCCCCAGAGCCGGTGGTGGGAGCCAGGGCCGGTGCTGGGGCGATCAACAACAACTCTGGGAAAGAGTCCGGAGTCAGGGAGCCGTGGGAGGTAAGCCAGGGAACCAGCCGGGCAAAGGGCTTGGAGGCGTGGGGGTCCGTCTGCGGGCTGAGCTGAGTTCTGGTGGCTGTGGGGAGCCATGGAAGGTGATTGAGCGGGGCAGGGACCTGAGCAAAGGGTGCCTGTGCTCGAGGCCACTCTCCGTGATCCTGCCCCTTGCCAGCTGGGAGAGCTTGTCCTGGGGGCTCCGTTGTCCTGGCTGTCCCCTTTTGGTGAGCTCGCTGGTTCAAGGGGACGCTTTCCCACTGGGTCAAATGGGGACCTACTCAGACACTTGGGACTTCGGCGCCAGGGTAGATTAGCAGGACGAGGACAGACCTGGGGTTGAATCTTGACTCTGCCTCTCCTGGCTGCACAGCTTTGGGCTGGTTTACCTCTCTGAGCTTGGTTTCTAGCTCTGCCAAATGGGTGCCAGAGTATCTACCACAGGGTGGTGGTGAAGACTCCAGGCAAGGCCAGGCCAGACTCTGGGCATTTCCTTCCCCGGATCAAGATGGCTAGCACCTCCTCGTGGGACTTTGGCTATGGAGGGAGTGACTTTCCTGTCTCCGGAGAGGTCCCGAGTGAGCCTCAGGCAGGCTGTGTGCAGAAGTAGGGGGGACACCGTGTCAGGACTTGGGGAGGGGACTCTGGGGTCTGGTTGTGGTGGCATTCGGTTTTCTATGGCTACATAACAAACTGCCCCAAACCTTAGGCACCAAATGTCCATTCTGTTATATTCACGGGTTCTGAGGGTCAGAAATTCAGAAAGGCACAGCAGGGATGTTTTCTGTCTCTGGTTTCATCTGGGAAGATCTAGAGGCTAGGGGTGGCCCGAGAGCCAGGGACGATGGGAACCTCCGGAGAACAGATCCGCGTGCCCCCTGCATGCGGTCGCTTGGTATTTGGGGTGGTTGGGCTTCCTCAGTGCATGGCCGCTGGGTTCCAAGAATGAGCATCCTTAAAAGCAAGGCAGTTTATGGCATTAGGATCTAGTTTGGAAGTCCATGGTGTCGCTCCCATCACATCGTTGGCCGAGGCAGTCCCAACGTCCACCCGTGTTCCCGGGGAGGGGGTCTCGGGCCCCGCCGCTTAGTGGAAGGCGTGTCAAAGCCGCAGTGGAGAAGAGCTTGTGGGACGGACGTCTGCATCCAGGGGCTGCTCAGAAGCCCGCTGAGGAGCTCAGAGGGATGAGCGTCCCAAGGTCTCCAGAAGAGCGGTGGTCACATCGCCAGATGCTGAGGCATGCGGTGTGCAGGGGGAGACCGGCACGTGCCCACAAAGGTTGCCGCTCTGTGTGATATGTGTTGATTCGTCCCATTTATGGAGCACCTGCCAGGTGCTGGGCGCTGGGCTGGGTGCTGGGCCCCCACGGTGAGCCAGGCAGGTGTGGAGCCCATACCCCTTCAGAGGAGAGAACTTCAGAAAGACGTTCAGTGCAGGGGGTGAACAAGAGAGGAGGGGCGGCTCACCCACCCAGCAGACGTTCACTGCTGTGCCCTGGGCCGGCCCTGAGCAGGGCACGGAGGACCGCCGGTGGGTCGGCCCCCCGGACGTCCTGGTCCAGGGCTGATGGAGAAGCTGCGAGATGCAGGCAGGAGTTGGCCAGTTAGGGACTATGAAGCGTTTTCACATAATCAGTTCTGTCTGCAAGTTTTGGAGCTCGAGCCCGGCGTCCACTGCTTAGAACTCTGGCAGAGCGGAGCGGATCGTGGACAGCTGACCGCTGTCTGGGCTTGGGGCAGGTCACGGGCTTGGATGAGCCCACTTGGCTCCATAGGAGAAACCGGGGACCACATCCGTGGGGAAGCGGAAGAGGGCTGGGTCATTTCCCGGGTGACGGGATGACCGCTTCATGTGGACGTGGCATCCCGACGGAGTCCCTGCAGTTTGACGGTGTGACTATGGGAACGGGCGTGGGGGCGGGTGCTGGGAGTTCAGGCGTCTGGGGCAACAAGCTTCTGTGGGGGGGATTCTGTCCCCCATCTCTGTGCCCTTGAGCGCAAGCTCCTGGGGGCAGGGACTGCTCTGCTCTGCCTGGGCCCCTGGGCCAGCCCCGGGCCCGGCAGGGAGTGGGAGCCCACCGCACCTCCGCTGGATGGAGGTCCTGGGTGAACGACATACTTGAAGAGTCGGAGAGGTCGCCTCTCTGGCCGAGCGGGGAGCCTGCTTGCCAGGCCCAGGCTGCCGACGGCCGCGCCGAGAACTGCCACTCCAGAAAGCAGTTCCCGGTTTGTGATTATAATTAGCACTCAGCCCGTAAGTAGGTTAGGGAAGGAAGCGCTCTCGTGCGATTTGGCATGATTTTCCAACACGCAGCTCTGGGGAGGGCAGCGGGAGAGAGCGCGGGACCCGTTCCCGACCTGAGACCCAGCCCGCAGAAGAGTGTGCCCTGAGGACAGGCAGACCCTCTGAGGCATGGGGTGGGTGGGCCCTCAACTCCAACTGAGAAAACCAGCCCGAAGGAATACCTGTGCTGGGGGATGCACCAGCCACAAGGATGGCCACGTGGTGTGTGAGAATCGTCTCTTCCAAACCTGGCCTGAGGGAGACACACTCCACAGAGCTGGCCCCTGGCCCTGGCGGGGGAAGGGGGGGGCTTCCAGGCTGGGGAGGCAGGCACACAGACCAATGGACAAGGGCCACCCAGCGTGGTTAGTACTGAGGTGGAGATGAGCATGGTGACCGGTACTTGCTGAACCAGAAGGCACCTGCCCACCTCATGTCACCTCCCCCCAGAAGTCCTCCTTGGTTGCACACAGGTCCATCTCCCTGCTGTGCTTCTCTCTGTGGCTCTCTGCTCATTGTCATGGTTAGAAGTGAAGGCCTGGGGGAGGATGGGAACTGTGTGCCTGGGACCCGCCCTGGACATAGCGGAGTCTCGGGCCTGGGTGGGCATGCACGGTTTATATGGCTTATTCGGGGTTAGAGCGGAGTCGTGCGGTCTGGAGCCCTAGCCAGCGGTCTGCGTGATGCAAACAGCAGAGTGGAGAGTGCAGCAAGGCGCTCGGCTGATGGGGTGTGGGGACCAGTCAGACCCTGAGCTCACAGGGCCCCCACGTGTGGTCCTGCAGCGCATGTACTCCCAGTACAAGCCCTGGACAACGAGATGAGCAGGGAATGTGGGTGTTCGGCCACGTCAGGCACACCAGCTTGGGCTCCCGCACAGATTGGGCCCTTGGAGGGGGACAGGACACGCCGAGCCACTGAGAAAGCGCAGAAGCAGCAGCTGGAAATGTCCCTGAGGATCACGAATGACGTGTGCCCTCCTGTCTGGGAAGCGAGAGATGCGTTGTTGCTGGAACAAGAGAGGCGTCTTGCTTCCCCCTTTCTCCCCTTCCTCACCCCTGTGCCTCCTCGGCCCGGCATGTCCCCTCTCCTGCTACCTGCCATCTGGTGGGCCAGCCAGTGTGTGTCCCTGGCTCCCCGATGCCCACAAACTCCTCTGCTCTCCTGTTTGCTGAACAAGGGCACACCTGACCGGGATGTGCAGAACAGCAGGTGGCTACGAGGATGGGCGGGCATCACACCCCCCTGAGCTGGGGCCCAGCCGAGTCCCTCCTCTAGCCAGGTGACTCTGGGAAAGCCCCCACCTGTCTCTAAGTCTGAGGGCCGTCATCTGTAAAATGGGGGTGAAAGACCATTCCTGCAGGTAGGGGGCCAGGGCTGGGCCTGTTTGGTTCCTGTGGAATCCGGGCACCTAGTAGGTCCTCGGGCATTTGTTGGGTGGGTGAATGACTGAATCAGCAAACAGTAAGAGGAAGAACAGCTTTGTTGTTTGAGTTCTTGGAGTTGAGCGCACTTTGGCTGAGCGCCTTGCAGTTCTGACTTCACAATGAAGTGCTTTGACTCGCGGTGGTCTCCAGGGGTTCAGGGCGCCGGGGAGGCTCAGGGCAGATGCTCCGAGGCCGGAGGAGGCCGGGCCACAGCGGCACCTGCCCTGGTGAGGACCCCAGGGAAGGGAGACCGCGCCCGGCACGTGTTCCGAGGGCATCACCGCGGGCCCCCAGCTTTGATGACAGGAACAAAGAGGGGGCATTCAGCTACGGCATCTAGAGTGATGTCAGGTTGGTGAATCTCTATGAACAAAGTGGGAGGTGGCCCCCGTCGGGCCTGAGCCGACAGAGCCAAGAGGAGAACGGGATGATTTGCTGGGTGAAGAGGCCAGAGACGTGTTCCCACTCATCAGGGTAAAGAGGCCCATTTGCCCAGTGCCCAGGAGGCCCGTCTGCCCAGGAGACCAGCCACACGGGCGAGGGAGCCGAGCGTGGCACTGATCTCAGCAGTGGCATTGGTGGGGCTCAGCCACGGTCCCTGTCCCCAAGCCAAGGGCCAGCAAGGCCCGGCACTGGTCTGGGTTGGCCCCGCTCACCACATCAAGCACTGGGCGCCACTGGGCAACCCCCTGGGAGCAGAGGCCAATGTTAGGAGCCCCACCTGCCGGCGGCCGCTAAGGGCACCGTCCGTGGCCCCCCGTCACAGTCACTGCCTCCTGCGCCCGCACACGCAGCAGGTGCTCAGCTGGGTCACCGGCTACACACGCATCATCGGGTCTGATCAGCACGAGGGTCCCACATTCAGGAATACTTGTCCCCATTTCATAGAGGAGGGAATAGGCTCCAGAGGGCATGTGACCCGCCCAAGGGTGGGGGGGGCGTAGCTGGGATCAGGACAGGTGTCCCTGTCGCCTACCCTGCCACGTCACGAGGTGGCAAAGTGTGGCGGCAAATCTGGGACAATCTACCAACGAGGTGGGCGAGTAAGCAAAGGCACGACCCCCCTGGGAGGCTCCTGGTCTCCTTCCTGATAGCCTCCTCCCATCCCCGTCCCCAGGTGCGGGGTGACCCTGAGATCTGAGGGCCTGGGGACGACCAGGCAGCTAGAACCCTGATACCCTTGGGGTGTTCACAGCCTCCTAGATAAGGCAATTTCTGCACTTTTTCTGAGTGTTTGTGACACTTGTCAGACATTGCACTGGTCTTTTTTTTCTACTTTTATGATGGAGTCTCACAAAATGCCTCATGAGACCAAGCTCCAGCTCACAGATGTGAAACCTGAGGCTTCTCAGGGTTTGGCCAGTTCTCCAGGGCCACATAGCTGCCCCCAGATGGGGATGAGGACCCACACCCAGCCCTGTTGGCTCCTGTCCTGGGCCCAGCAGCACGAAGCTCCTGTCTCCTGGAGAGAGAGCAGGATCACAGCCTGGAGGGACTCTAGGGCGTCGCCGGGGACTGCGGGGCGGCCCTCGATCAGGTTGATGGTTCCGGGAATAATTCCTGTTCCTGGCAAGGCTTCCCAGTGCTGGGATTTCCTTATCACAGGGAGATCAAATGGTCACAGCCCCACGTGGTCGATTCTCACCACTTGAGTTTATGTTTTAAGTTATTATCACAGCTGGGGACTCATGAAACCAAAGGTTGGAGCCCATCTTGCAATTGTAGCCAAATGAGCCTGTTGCATTTGTGGTTGGGCCTCTGGGTGTGGTAGCTCTCGACCTCTGTTTCTTTCCTTTAACATTTTTCACACACTTTAGTTCTTAGAGTGGTTTTCAGTCTGCAGCAAAACTGAGCATAAAGTGGAGTTCCCACAAACTTTCCCCTGTAATACGCGTGTTTGTTACAGGTGATGAGCCCATTTTGATACATTGTAATGAACTGAGGTTTCCATCAGGGTTCCCTCTGTGGGGTTGAACCTGCTATGGGTTCCGACAAGTGTGTGATGAAGTGTGTCCACATCACAGTGTCCCACCCGAGCGGCTTCTCTGCCCTAAACAGCCCCGGGCTCTACCTGCTCATCCTTCCCTCCCCCCAAGCCCTGGCAACTGCTGATTGTTTTTACTGTTTCCATGGGTCTGCCTTTTCCAGAATGTCCTATAAATGGACTCACACAGCACGCAGCCTCTGCAGACTGGCTTGTTTCCCTCAGTAATATGCATCTGGGTGTCTTCCATGTTGTTTTGTGGCTTGATATCTGGTTTCTGGATAATTATCCTTTTTTACGTAAGACCCACGCACCAGACACCAGGGCTGGCAGGAACAGCCCGTCCCTGTCCTGGGGCCACCTGGGGAAAACCCCGGGTGTTGCCCCCTGCGGGTCCTGAGCCTCCTTTCCTGGCCTCAGCTCCCTCAGCAACAGGGACAACAGCTCCCCAAGGAGAAACACCCCATCAGAGTCCACATGCAGGGATTTCTTGCAACTGGGCCTCTGTGGGGGTGCAAGGAATGAGTCCACCTTGGGAGGTTAGATGCTCCCACCACAAATGCGCAAGAATCACAGATGGGATCCCAGGGCCAGGCTGACAACCTGCACAGAAGGCCCACCCGTCCCCACCACACAGTGTCTGCTTTCCGCCACCAGAGGGCAGCACCACCGCTCTCAGGACCAGCTGTCCCAGGAGGATTTAGAGGATGCTCCAGGTGGGCAGAGTTGGGGCCCCCCCCAGCAAAACCTATCTTAAAGCAGCTCTCCCCCGCCCCATACCAGATGGATCTCCAGTAGCCAGGAAACTGGCGGTGTCAGGCTCTGTGTTTTTGCAAATGACAATAGCTATTGTGTATTGAGCCCATCATCTTAGCAAGCCCCCCCACCCCACCCCCAAGGCAGGTGATGTGAGCAGAGGGCAGATGTGTAGATGGACAGACACACGGAAGGCTGGGTGTTCCAGGTCACAGCACGCAGGAGGTGAAGCTGGGGCTGCACCCAGGCTGTCTGCCCCTGTATCCTGTGCTCCCCCAGGGCTCACAGTGACCCCCAGGGGGGCTGGTTTGACCTTCCCTCATATTGGACTTGAGCCAGATTCTAGTAGTATAAAAACTTGCTTGTCTGCTCGTGGACAGATGATAGGCTATTGTTCTTTGTCTGCCTGACAGATGAGAAGATAACAGTGTGAAGGATCTGTGTCCCACCCTCCACCCCCGACAATCTCCACCGAGCCTCAGAGGTGGACAGGGTGACTCAGGAGCCCGCCGGGCCCTGGGCTGTTCACAGGTTTTAAACCTGGATTCCAGTGGCTCATTCCGCCAGGGGAGTCTTAAATTCAAGCCCAGGGAAATGTCGCCTTCCACCAATTTTATTAAGTAATAGATAAGGCAATTTCTGCACTTTTTCTACAGGAAAAAGAAGTGAAGGGCAAACCTGCTGTTGGCATTTAACCTGGGGTAGGGAATGTCACCATGGCCGTAGGAGGGCAGACAGAGCTCACGGGGCCCCCCGCCCAGCTCTGCACCCTCCAGTCTGCTGTTTGGATCCTGACTCCTCTGGAAACGCGAGGCAGGCGTTGACTCTGGGTCTGGGGTACCCGGAGTGACACCGAATTACTTTTCAAGCTGCTCACCTCCTTTCCTGCACCTTCTCGTTCCCAGGCAGCTGGAACCCTGATACCCTTGGGGTGTTCACAGCCTCCTCCTCGGACAGCTCGCTGTCCCCAGCGTGGCCCAGCCCCCACTTTGTGCCGCCTGCTCTCAAACTCTGCACCTCGGGCAGGGACCGCAGCAGAGAGGAGCCCGGCTCTGGCAGATCAGGGGCTGCTGGGACGCGGGGTGCTGGGGGTGGGGGACAGGTGGGAAATCAGGTGGAGAAATGTCCTCTTCTGTCTGGAGGGACCTCCTTCATGTTTACGACAGGACTGAGGAGACCTTGAGGTCTGGTGCTTGCTCAAAGCTAGTGTTAGACAATTGTGTAAATGGGGTGTGTGTGTGTGTAAGTACAAATAGCTTGACCCCCCCAACAAAGCGTGGCAGGTGCTTCCTCGGCCAGTCCACACCCTGGGCCCACCTGGGGTTTCAGCTGCAGCCAGGTGGACACTCACCTGCACCTGCAAACTTCCTGCCTCAGGTCCCCCTCACTCCTTCCTGCCACCTGCTGGTCCCAGATACACACCTGCAGCCCGTCCTTGTCTCAGCATCAGGCAGGGGACCCCAGACCAAAAAAGGAGGGTGGCATTAGAAGATGTGGAAATGAGAAAAGACACTCCCCGCCCCACGAGAAAAGCAAAGCTGTGTACCCAGCGCTGGCTGGAGCCGGGGGTCGGCCACCTGCACTTGGCAGAGACCTAGAGGCAGGCAGAGCAGAGGGGGAGCTTCCCAGAGGAGGAAGGGGGCTCTTGGGTGAGCCCGACAGGGACTGGGGGCCTGGGGAGGCTGGAAGGGGGCGTCCCACGTGGCTGGTGAGGCAGCGGGTTTGGCTTTCTCCGGTCGGTCCTGAGTCGGAAGGCTCCAGCCTGTTCGGGTGCCTGCCTGGGCCGTGCTCTCTGCCCAGCAGGCCTCCGCGCCAGCCTCCAACTCCACCATCCAACCAGCTCCTCCTTGTGCTTCCAGCGACCCTGCTGGTCCCCAGCCCCTGGGCCTCCCCCAGCCCCAGCCCCACCATGGGGGTGTCTCCACTGCCCGGCTAGACCTCAAAGGGGCAGACCCGCTGTGGGCCACAGCATCCTGCGTTCTGGCCTCCGTAGGTGCTTTTGGAGGACGTGGATGAGGAGCGTATGACCCTGCCCAGACCCCAAGAGCCCCACGGCCGGGCCTTTTCACTGTCCGCCCTGACCTGGCCCTCGGTGGGTTCCCAGTGCTTCCATAAACATCCCAGGCCATGGCTGGCTTTAAGGAGGCCAGCAACAATATTCAGGTCAATGGCCCCAGGACGCAGAGGGAATTTGAGGCAAGCTCAAAGGAGGACCATGGTTATTGTACTTGCAGAAGAGAGGACTCCGGGTCTCCTGGCTGCAGAAGGGCTGCCAAGCTCATGGTGGGGGACCTTGCTTCGGAGGCCCTGCCGGCCGAGGACCTGCCAGGTCAAGGCAGCAAGAGAATAGGCTGCCCGTTGGGAGGGGTTGTGATCTCTCACCACTGCTGGGGTGCCCACCTGGTTGGGGGACAGATGGCCCACTGGGTGGGGCTGCCATAGAGAGGAGCCCCCCTCACTGGGGGTTGACCAGATGGCCTCTCACATTATCCAGTCCCCTCTGGTCCCCAGGAAAGAAGACGCGTCTGTCCCCTGACACCCTATGGGGCTTGAGCTGGGGCGGGGGCTCCCAAGGCCTCATGCCGCTGCTGCTTCGCTCCGCTGGGCCTGGCGTGTGTCCCACCTTTAACGTGGCTCCTTGTTCCCTCCCTGGCAGTGTCGGAGCCCCAGGCCGCCCACAGCCCCCTGGAGAAGCCGCCCAGCACCGCGATCCTGTGTAACACCTGCGGGAATGTGTGCAAGGGGGAGGTGCTAAGGGTCCAGAACAAGTACTTCCACATCAAGTGCTTCGTCTGCAAAGGTGAGCATCCCTGGTCTCTGGTCTTTGCCCTTGCTGCGGGGGAGGGAGCACGGAAGGATCCGGAAGCTTCCAGAGAGGGCTGCTCGGCGGAGGTGGTGTTTGGGCTCTAACTTGGTGTAAGGATGAATCCGGCCATGGGAGGGGGTGCTGGGCCGGTCCAGGGGGCAGGGGCAGGGGTGTGCCGTGTGGGCCTGCGTCTGCGGTTTGACCGCAGAGTGCTGCCGAGCGGGAGGGGGAGGGGTGAGACTGGGGGCCCAGCCTCCTCCCCGTGCCAGCAGCTAGCTGAGGGGGCAGCTGGGGCCTGGGGACGGGGAGCCTGTCCCCAGCTGGATTCCAGACCTGGGTGTGGCCCTGGCTGAGTCCCTTGGAGATTTTTGGGAAGAACCTCCTGGGCGTGGGGGTGCGAGGCCGCAGGTGAGCCCCCGGACCCCAGAGGAGCTCTGTCCGTCGCCACGCCATGGCCTTGGGCCCTCTGTGAAGACTGCATGTCCAGTCCTATTGTTTGGAAAGAAAACTTGAGAACCACTGGCCTGGATTCTTCTGTGGTGACAGGGGACACCCCAGAAATGGCCCTGAAGCCCCCTGGCCCTGGAGGGGGGCAGAGTGCCGTGGGAGACATGGGGGCCCTGTGGGGGCCAGGGACCCCCAGGGGAGACCCAGGGACCTCTGGGGTGGCACCGTCTCTGGCAGGGGTGGGAGTGCGCTGGGACCCTCAGTCTGAGGGTGACATTGCCCCTGCCCCTCAGAGGGGCACAGCCTGGAGGTGCCTGTTTTCTGGGAATGGATGGAGCAGCCCCAGGTGGGGGTGTGAGAATAACAAGCCTTTAGTATCCTGTAAACACTGCCTTTGCCCATGATGCTGCCCCCCTGCCATGGTCAGTGCCCCTCCGCCTTGGTCAGTGCCCCACCACCGCCATGGTCAGTGCCCCACCCCCCGCCGTGGTCAGTGCCTCACCCCTGCCGTGGTCAGTGCCCCAACCCCGCTATGGTCAGTGCCCCACCCCCCACCGTGGTCAGTGCCCCAACCCCGCTGTGGTCAGTGCCCCACCCCCCACCGTGATCAGTGCCCCACCCCCCACCGTGGTCAATGCCTCATCCCCCACCATGGTCAGTGTCCCCCCACCGTGGTCAGTGTCCCACCCCCCCCCACCATGGTCAGTGCCCTCATCCTGGTCAGTGCCATCACCCTGCCTGAAGCATCTCTTCCTTTTCATGAGAGCTTCCCAGACCACTGTGGGATTTATCTGGTTTAATTTTCTCTACTCTCCAAAAGACAAATTTGCTGTGTCTGAAGAGCAAAATCCATTAAAATGCTCTTTTAAAAGGTTATTTTTAAAGACACAGGGGAAGCGGCCACCATGTTTAAAAGGATTGTCTGTAAGCACAGACCTTAGGAACCTGATAGAAGGCATGAGACTCCAGAATCGAGTCCTGGTTTGACCCACAGGATTTGGGGGGAGGCGGGGACTGCCCCAGGAGCACCCCCCGCAGTGTCACCTGGGCCAGATCACTTTGTCCTCCGAGCCAGCTCCTGAGCAGGCGTGAGAGTAGCCGTGGCCCCTTCCTCATGGCAGGCGGTGGGCGGCGGGCAGCTCCTGGGACTGGCCCTGTGTGACCGCGGCTGACCCCCCGCGGCTGCTGCAGCCCCGTTCCAAGGCCACAGCCCACACCCACAGCCAGTTACAGAGCCTCACCCCGCGCCAGGCAGCTGTGCCCACGGCCGTGTAGATCAGCGAGGCCCCTGCCCTTGGGGGTGGGGCATCTCAGCCTCACCTGCTGAGGAACGAGGTGGGGCAGCTAAGACTGAGCGCAAGCTGGAAACAGCTGTGTCTGTTTAAGCATGAAGATCCCACAGTCTCAGACTGGTCTTTTATCCAGGTTCTCATGAAAATGCAAAGCCTGTAAATCATTGAGGGTACTTTTGGATGAATCAAAATGAATACCCAACTCATAGTGTCTTAAACAACATGGATGTTTATTGTCTTAACCTAAAGCCTGGAGGTGGCCCCTTTACCCCCCCCCCCCGCCGAGTTGGTTAACTTAACAGTTCAACAAGGTCGTTAAAGACCCAGGTTCTTTTTCTACTTCCCCACCCCCACTGTCCCCTCTGCCCCTCCCTCATCCTGTGCATGGCAGCAGTACCTCTCCTCATGGTCTCAAGGTGGCTGCTGTAGCTCCAAACATCACATCCTCACAGGGTAGCATCCAACCTGGGAAGGGATTCGGGGTGGGGGGGTGCTATGCACAGGCAAAGGGCTCCCTCCTCACGTGATTCTCCCTTTGACTAGGGAGAACCCTTTCCCCAAGGTCCCCCAAAGACTTCAAATCTGATTTGTTGGCTAGATCTGGGTCTCAGGCCCACCCACGCAGGCACAGAGGACCAGAAAGGAGGGCGGTGACTCACTGAGACCAGTCACATCTGTCCCTGGGTGGGCATGTTGCCAGGTGAACCAAAGCAGGGTCTGTTCGCACAGCTTCTCACCAGAGGCCCCAGTGTGAGGGTTCTTGCCACCTTGGCACTTGTTGGATATGCCTCAGTTTGCCTGGGAAAATCCATGAAATGATCATGTAATTATACTCTCCTTCATGGATGCTCCAGTCCTGGGCTTTGATGCCTGGAGGTCTGGGTGCAAATCCCACCCCTGCCACTCCATTGTGAATGTGGGTCTTAGACACGTTTCCTAACCACAGGGTTCATGCAACAGTGATTTCTTGGGCACCTACTGTGTGCAAGCAGCATTCTGGGTGCTTGAGATGCATCCGTGAACAAAATGGATATGCTTGTCCTCGTGGAGATCGTGTTCTAGTGTGGGGGACAGACCATAAACACTGGATAGGATACATACATTTTATTTAGGTGCCATACAGGAAAGGTGGAAGAGGGGTTCAGGAAAGGCAGGCATGGGAGTTCGGGAGCAGTTGTTATTTTCAATTGGGTAATCAGGGTGGACCTCATGGAGGAGATGACCTGAGTGAAGACTTGAGAGCTATTTGGGAAGAGCCTTGCAGCCTGAGCAAGCATCTGGGACAAAGACAGGAAAGCAGGGTGTGTGCCTGGTGGACCCGGGGACAGGCCGGAGCAGAATGAGCGATGGGGACGGGTTCCTTGTGAGGCCCTTGGCTCTGGCATCCAGGGACGACGGATAGAGGAGGGCTCTGCAGTGCTGTGCAGGGGCGCAGCTGGTGTGCGGCGAAGGGCTCCGGGGCCAGAGCCCATGGTGTCCGCCCTGGGAGGATGTGCGATTCTGGCTGGGACTTGAAATCTGGCCGGCTCTATTCTCACGCTGCAAAATAAGATAGAAATGTGTCAAACACCCAGCACATAGTAGGTCCTCAAGATAAAATGAAAGTGTTGCCGTTTTTACAAACAACGTGAAATTTGCCTCGAAAAACCTCTTGACCGTGTATGTGCGGCCAAGTCCTGCGCCTTTAAAACAGGGTTTTTTGACTGTGGTCTTCTGTACCCCGCTGGTAATGCCCTGGAAACATGGCCCCGGTCTGAAATGCTGAGCACGGGAGGCCATATCCACCTGTGACCCCTAGAAAGCAGGCGTTCCTGATCCGGGAAGCCATGGGACTGAGCAGAACCACGATTGTGGAGCGAGCCAGGCAGGGAGGGAAGGGGGTGTGATGGGGGGGTAAGCCCCCCAGCTCTGCCGGTAGCTTGGTGGCAGCTACGGGGTGTACGGCAAGGACACATCCATCTGGGACTATAAATAGCCACCGGAGAGCCACTCTGGGCACCTGGGGGTGACAAGGGAACGGTGCAAAATGCCTGCATTCTCTCCTTTGGGGCATTCCCGGGGCATTCATGAGAAACCGACCAAGGGCTTCTAGAACCAAAGGAAAGCTTCAGACACGTGGGCCTCGTCTGCCTGCCCAGTGCACGTGTCCTTCTGCACAGCCTGACCCACGCAGGGTGCTCCAGGATCTGCGGCACGTGGCAGGAAGACACTCTGGCAACAGGGGGCTGTTGGTACAGAAGGAGGGTCCCAGGGGACAAGAATCGGGTGAGTGCTGCCTGGCCGTGGCCATGAGCCCCGGGCCGGCTGGCTCCGATCAGGCCGTGGGGGTCGCCTGCAGTGGTTTCCTTGTGTTCTGATGTTAGCTGCTCCGTTCTTGGCCCCCCAGCACAGAGAGCCGTAGGAGAGAGTAGGTCACATCCCTCCGGGGCCACCCGAGGGGACCCCTGTCAGGTTCGGTATGCAGCCTCCCCATCCTGTGCTCTGTGAGTCTCTTTGACTGGAAGTCATGTTGTATCCCTACTTCTGTGTCCTGACTAATTCACCGCCCATGAGCCCATCCTGTAAGGGCTTCAACCTCAAGTCCCTCACGTGCGAGGCCCACGGTGAACTTGGCCGTCCCTCTGCTGTTGGACGCCGACATCCATTCCAGCCCGGCGCTGAGCCATGTGGTCGCCCGCACCCGATCTCACTGACTTCTTAAGACAGCCATGCAAGATATGGGTGTGCTTGACCCAGTTTAGAGACGAGGACTCGGAGGTCCGGAGAGGTGACGTGGCTTGCCCAAGGCCACACGGTGGGGAAGCAGTGGAGTGAGGCTTCAAAGCCAGGTGCCCGACTCTGAACCCAGCCTGAGTGTACCAGGGCATGTAATGCTGCCACAGAACTTCTGTGGGTGTTCCTGGTCCTTTCCTGGGGATAAAGTCCCGGAAAGGAGATCGATGGGTCAAAGGGTAGGAGCGGTTTTCACGTTCTTTAGAGTCAGCGCTGAACGGTATTCCAGAAAGCGTCTCCCCCCCGCTGCCCGCGCTCCTGAGCGTTTCTCGTGAATGACCACAGGGAAGGGGGACCGACCCTCAGGGTCACCCACAGCTGCTCCACTCCCCGTATCAGTGTTGGGTAACTCGACAGGCAAGAGAGAATGTCCTGATTGTCCCGATTATCTGCAGCTTTTATTCTGAGCGGGCGGAGGTCCGGAGCTGCAGTCCTGACGTGCCTGGGGGAGCTGCAGGCCGGCCAGGAGCTGGGGTGACCAGCAGGGACAGGCGTGGCTGGAAAGGGCTTCATGGGCTCCCCGGGGCCTGCGATGCTGACTCACGTGGTCTCAGCGTCAGCACATTCTTCTCTTGGATCCAGGATGTGCTAGCAGATCCTTGCAAAGATCAGGGAGACAGCCAGACGCCAGAGTGCAGGTACCCTTGGGTCGTCCTGGCGCTCCACGACAAGGCCCCGGGTAGGCTGTTCTCCCCAAGTCGGGGTACGCCTGCGGGGCGTGCAGTGCACCGTGGTGCAAGACGACACCGAGGGTTTGCACTCTCCTGCTGGGAGTGGAGGGTTCAGGCCTGGCCACGGCCTCAGCCTCCAGGGATGAGTGATGTCAGGGCAGCTGCAGCCTTGCTGGGGCCCCGCGTAACTCGGGGCTCAGACAATGCTTCTCCGTGCTGCTGTTTTTACCTTGGAAGTGGGCTGTGTTCCAGATGAGGCCGCAGAGGCCCAGAGAGGTTCAGGAGCTTGCCCGGGGCACACAGCCAAGTGCACAGATGAAGCCGGGATCCAGCGCCAGGCCGCTCCAGCCTCTGGGCTCTCAGCTGCCCAGCTTCGGCCTCACTTTGTCTGCAGAAGCTAACGTCTCCTCAGAGCACCGCTCCAGTGTCCGTAACTGGTGTGCAGCGCGTGCCACCATGTGGCCCTGGCGAGGGGACGGGGACCCTGGAGCGGCCCACGCTCTCACCTTGTGTGGGGATGGGGCTGAGCGGAGGGGGCATCCCTCCCCGCAGGGCCGCCTGGACCCTCAGGGGGCAGGTGAGTAGTGAGGCATGAGCTGAGGGGGCCCCCGCTGACCAGGCCAAGCAGACCGGGCCCTGGGGGACCCCGACTCCCTGGAGATTCGATCTCCAGACTCCAGACTTCCACAGATGCTCTCCTGAAACTTGACCCGCCTGAGAAGGCGCCTGGGGGTGGGGAAGGCTGCCAGGCTTCCCTCGCTTCCCGGACTCCCAGGGCACCAAGCCAAGGAGGGGTTGCACGGTCGGGGCTCCCGTGACCAGGCACTGGGGGCTCCTCTCGGTCACCAGCGCCCCTGGCACCAAGCACTGACGCAGGAAGGTTTTCCTTTATGTATCCAAACTGATTTACCAACATTTATCATGTATGTGTTATTTTGATAGCTTTCTACTAATCTTTGTAAAAAAGAGACCCAATCCAGAAATAACTTAGTAAGTGTTTAGAGCCTTGTGACCACAAGAAATTCTGAATAAATCAATGTCCACGTTGACTCTGGAATTTTTTGTTGCAGAGAGCACAATGGGGCACTTCTAGTCTTTTTTTTTTTTATTAGTTATTTTTTTATTAGTTTTGAGGTAGAGGTCAGTGACTCATCAGTTGCATATAACACCCAGTGCTCATCACATCACGTGCCCTCCTTCATGCCCATCACCCAGTTACTCCATCCCCCCAGCCACCTGCCCTCCAGCAACCCTCAGTTTGTTTCCTAGATTTCAGCGTCTCTTATGGTTTGTCTCCCTCTCTGATTACGTCTTATTTTATTTTTCCTTCCCTTCCCCTATGATCCTCTGTTTTGTTTCTTAAATTACACCTATGAGTGAGATCATATGGTATTTGTCTTTATCTGATTGACTTATTTCGCTTAGCATAATACCCTCTTCCATCCACATCGTTGCAAATGGTACGATGTCATTCTTTCTTATGGCTGAGTAGTATTCCATCGTAGATATGAACCACATCTTCTTTATCCACTCATCTGTGGATGGACATCTGGGCTCTTTCCACAATTTGGCTGTTGTGGACATTGCTGCTATGAACATCGGGGTGCATTACATTTGCGTACGGTGCTTTGGGGAAGTAGAGAGGACATAGACTTTCCAGGCAGAAAAGGGACAAGGTGAAGTTTCTGCTTACTGTGAGTTGGCTATGGGTTTTGCAAGTGGATGTTGGTGGTCTTGCTTTGGCATCTACCTTCCACTGCATGTGCTCAAAAGGATGACGTGAGTTAAATTTCAAGATGCCGATACTTAGAATTCACCAGAAACAGCATCCTTTGCAATCAGTTGATGTGTTGATGAAACATTTTCAGTGTTGATTCAAAAACACGGTGAAGAAAGAAGGAAGGAAGGCAGGCAGGCAGGAAGGACATGGTTTTCAAGACTCTGCTTGGGGGCTGGGACCCACGAGGACCCAGGACTGACCCGGCCGGCAGGGCCGGGGCTGCAGGGTGTCCTCCTCGCCTCTCAAGGGGAGCGGCTGGGCAAGCCGGGGTGGGGGGGCATAGGCGGCTCCCTCCAAAACCATGCGTGGCTCCCACGTGCCCCTGGGCTGGAGGGGGAGTGTGTGGGGTGGACGCATGGGTGTCCCGGACTCAGACTGGCGGGCTGTCTCGAGAAAGCCGCCCCATTCCCCACCTGGCAAAGTGCAAAAAGGATTCGCGTTTGAGTGCTCACTGTCTCTCTCCCTCCTGTGGGAGGTCTGGCCTTGTCCGCACTGTGGGAGACAGACATCGGGACATGGAAATGGGCAGGGGTCAGGGAGGGGAGTGGGGGGTTCACTGTGGCCTGGGGGCAACCACGGGACACATCTGTCCTCCGCCGCACGGGATCTTCCCGCCCAGAACAGAGCACCTTGCCGGTGTGTTGTATCCCATGCTGGGAACAGCCCGGTTGGGGTCACAGAGCGGCTCATGGGCGCCGGCACTCCACCCCCGCTGGGCTCACGGGTGCGGGCCCCTTAGCATGGCCTCATTCTCGTCCCGGGTCCTGCTACTTTTCCGGAAGCTTCCCCAAGAAAGTCCACCCAGCACCAGGCTGAGGGCAGGGCTGGAGGTCTGTTCCTGGAGCCCGGCCCCACGCAGGGGTTCGGCGAGTCACCGGGACCTGTCAAGGGGGAGCTGTGTGGGGGGGGACCCGGCAGACGGTCAGCACCCCGCTGACGCTGCTTCCCCCCCCCCCCAGCCTGCGGCTGTGACCTGGCCGAGGGCGGCTTCTTCGTGCGGCAGGGCGAGTACATCTGCACGCGGGACTACCAGCGGCTGTACGGGACCCGCTGCTTCAGCTGCGACCAGTTCATCGAGGGCGAGGTGGTGTCGGCGCTGGGCAAGACCTACCACCCCGACTGCTTCGTGTGCGCCGCGTGCCGGTGAGTCGGGCCCGCTGGGCTCCCTGCTCCTGCCCTGCCCCTGCTCCCTCCTCCTCCTTCCCTCCTCCCTCCTTCCTTCCTCCCTCCTTCCCTCCTGCCCCTCCCTCCCTCATCCTCCCTCCTTCCCTCTATCCTCCTCCCTCCTCCTCCTTCCCTCCTCCCCTCCCTCCCTCCTCCTCCTTCCCTCCTCCCTCCTCCC
>NW_023270323.1:78266168-78266371 GCF_011800145.1 Mirounga leonina | reverse complement strand
CTCCTTCCCTCTTCCCTTCTCCCTCCATCCTCCTCCCTTCTCCCTCTGTCCTCCTCTCTCCTTCCCTCTTTCCCTCCTCCCTTCTCCCTCTGTCCTCCTCCCTCCTTCCCTCCTCCTCCCTCCTCCCCCCTTCCTCCCTCCTGTTGGGCCACAGCTGGGAGGGGAGGCAGGACACAACCCCGGGGTGGCAGGTGGACACAGGA
>NW_023270323.1:78207528-78265768 GCF_011800145.1 Mirounga leonina | reverse complement strand
GGGGGGCCCAGAGTCCAGCAGGTTCTGAGGCTGCCAATGGGGCCTCCTTGGGCTTTTGGGAAGGAGCTCCCTCCCCGCCCTCCTCGGCCCCCTTGGTGAGCTCCTCTCCTCCCAGCATCCTCCACACGTTTCTTCTCTCTCTTGCTGTGTCCACACTTCAGCCCCTCCTTGACCACCCACCGCCACCCCTCAGCTGTCCTGAGTCCTTGATCTATGGGTGGCCCCTCACCCATCCCCCTGGGTTCCAGATTTGGGGAAGGGTCCCTCCCTTTCTAGCATCTGCCCAGCCACTAGCCCCGCTCAGGTCTCAAAGTGTGCCTGCTTGGGGTCCTGCCATGGCCTCCACACTGGGGTCCCTGCCTCCCCTCTGTCTGTCCCTCCGCCCCGCTGCCCCCTGGCATCCATGAGAAAGTACAAGCTGCTTAGCCTGGCTGAGACGGTCTTCACAGTCTGCTCTCGTTCCTTCCCTCCTTCACTCATTCATTCATTCATTCATTCATTCATTCAGCTGGGCCCTTTAAGCACCTCTGCAGGCCTGGCACAGGGCTGGCACCAGCGGCTTGGAGACGCAGTGGCTCAGACTCTACAGGGCTCTGCACCTAGAGACACTGAAGTATGAGGATGCCCCGCCCAGGGCCTTTCCTACCCTGGGGAACAGCTCTCTCCCTCCTTGGGACACCCACTGTGCCCGCTGCTCTCCTAGACCCCCCCGCCCTGGCAGCCACTTGATGTGAGCTCCGTGCGGGCAGGGGCTGGGTCTGACTCCTCCACCTCTGTGGGGCCAGGTGCCCGGCCCAGAGCAGGGACAAGGCGGAGGATGGCTGGAGTTAGACGAGAGCCTAGTCCTCGCAGCAGGGCCACAGCCGGCTCCCCGGTGTGCCCTGCACCTCTGGGGACTTAGGAGGGAGCCTGGGAGCAGCTTTGCCACGTGAGCAGCCTCCTCCTGCACCCACCCCTGCCCTAGACACACTGCTCCCAGGGAGACGTTCTATGTCTAAGAAACAGAGAACAAAGAGAACCCAGAGTTTATCTGCTCTGTTTTCTCTGTCTCAGCACAGCCAGTTTCAAGGGGACTTTCTGAGTGTTATCTGTGGGTATGGCATGTGTGCTGGACAAAAATGGATGTTTCTGCCAGAGGGATGCAGAGAGGAGGGGACGATGACGGGGAGTATTTCTAACGACAGTCACTATGCTGTTGCAGCTAGTGTGGGTCTCAGAGTTCCCGCAAGGATGATCCAATGATTGATTTCCGTGCAAACAGCTTAGAGACAAGGGGACATAATCAGAACAAGTTTGAAAGATCACCTCTGGATAATCTTCTGTTTTTAAAATAACAGCAGACAGCTCTGTCACACTGGAGTAACTGGGCTGGACTTACCAGCCTCTGTACAGAACTGCAAAACTCTACATGAAGCAATTGTTTGGGGGCATTGGGGCGCAGTCTGTGTGGGACTAAGACCAGGACCACAAAGGCAACGGAGCCCACAACCACCCAGCTTTGTGCCCGGAAGCAGTTCCTGGAGAGATGAGTCAGGAGGCAGTGATACGAGCAGTGGGGGCTGTGCTCTGGGGCGGGGGGGCGGGGGGGAGCCACACAGAGCAAGCGCAGAGAGCAACATGGGGGCACCTTTGAGCCTTTCACTGAACACAAAGCCACATAGGCATAGAGGACATTTCACAAGGTGGACAAAGGATGGCTAGATTGTTGTAAGCTGAACGGTTCCTGGGGCTGGAAGACATTCGAGGTGTGACCAGGTTGTTGAACACCCAGGTACGCAATGGGGATGCCAAAAAAGTCGTGCCTTATTGGTGGGACTAAAATAGCCCTAGAGCAGGGGTGCCTGGGTGGCTCAGTTGGTTAAGCGACTGCCTTCGGCTCAGGTCATGATCCCAGGGTTCTGGGATCGAGCCCCGGGCTCCCTGTTAGGCAGGGAGCCTGCTTCTCCCTCTCCCTCTGCCTGCTTCTCTGCCTACTTGTTCTCTCTCTCTATCTCTCTGTCAAATGAATAAATAAAATCTTTTAAAAAAATAAAATAAAATAGCCCTAGAGCAAAGGCTACAAGCAGCTGCTGAAATGAAGTACAAGAATAAACCCCCAAAAGTTTGCACTGATCTGCAAATGAGCTAACTGCCTGCCAGAGCAAGTCCAGCACTCTTCATAGGAAGACGGAAAATCCAGCCCTCAGCAACATAGCATCAGCAGTGCCCAACATCCAGTCGGATCTTACTAGTCATAGAAGCTGGGAAATGAGACCCAAAGCCAGAAGAAAACCCAGTCAATAGCAATAGACCCAGAAATGAGAGTGATGTGAAACCAGCAAATGGTGGCTTTGAAACAGTATTGAAAATATGCTTAGGTATTTAAAGGAAAATGTGAATGTAAGAGAAGTCTTACAGAAGGGATAAAAAGAAGCCAAATGGAAATTCTTGAAATGAAAATGACAATTTCTGAGATGACAGATCCCTTCAAAGGGATTAGCAGTAGATTAGGTATTGCAGAGGAAAGGCTTGGTGAACCTGAAAACATAACAACAGAAACTATACAGACTAAAGCACAGAGACAGAAAAGACTGGAAAACATGAAAACAGATTCAGGGATCTGTGGATAATGGATCTTTCTGCCTGTCTGGGCTGGGAGGGGGAAACGCTGGAGGTAAGGGAAATCCAAATAATTGAAGAAATAATGGCTGAAAATTTTCCATTCTTGATGAACACTATAAACCCATGGATCCAGGAATCTTGATAAACCCCAAGCAGAAAAAACATGACAGAAACCTACTAAGTCCTTCATAATCAAATTTCTGAAAAATAGTAATAAGAATTCTAACAAGGAGTAAGAGAAAAGACCCACATCATATACAGTGGAATGAAAGAATGACTGCAGACTTCTTACCTAAACTATGCATCCTAGAAGACAATGGAATGGCATCTTCAAAAAGTTATAAGGAAAAAATCAAACAATTTCATACCAAGCCAAAAAAAAAAAAAGGAAGAAAAAGACTTTCAAAAAATGAAGGCAAGACCTCCAAAGACTATGGGGTTTCTTTTTTGGGGTGATGAAAAAGTCCTCAAATTGATCATGGGGACACATACACGAGTCTGAATACACTAGAAACCGTTGAATCATACACGTTGAATGGTATGAACGTTATGTACAGGCATACCTCGTTTTGTTGCACTTCACTTTATTGAGTTTTGCAGATACTGCATTTTTTACCAATTGAAGGTTCGTGGCCACCCTGCATCAAGCAAGTGTGTCGGTGCCATTTTCCGACAGTAGTTGCTCACTTCATGTCTCTGCGTCACCTTTTGGTAATTCTCACAATATGCCAAACTTTTGTATGATTATATTTGTCATGCTGGTCTGTGATCAGTGATTACGACTTGCTGAAAGTTCAGATGGTGGTTAGCATGTTTTTTAGCAATAAAGTACTTTTTGTTAAGTAAGGTATGCACTTCATTTTTTAGACTTAATGCTATTGCACATTTAATGGACTACAGCATAAACATCACTTTTCTATGCACCGGGAAACCAGAAGATCCATTTGACTTGCTTTATTGCAATATTTGCTTTATTGCAGTGGTCTGGAACTGAAACTGAAGTATCTCCAAGATGTATGTGATTAGAATAACATGAATAAATGTGTCCCCCCTGCAAAAAAGAAAAATGAAGGCGAAATAAAGACTTCTGTAGACACACAAAAGCCTAGAGAACTTATTGCCAGCACACCTACCTGACAGTAAAATTAGAAGAAGAAAAATGATGTCAAAAGGCATCGGTAAAGTACAGAAGCAAGCCATCAACTGGTAGATAAGATATATCTGATGAGGGCCTGGCGTCCAAAATACATAAAGAACTTCTACAAGTCATCAATAAGAAGATAAACAAAAACCCTATAAAAAATGGGCAGAAGAGTTTAACAGACACTCCACAGAAGAATAGACATGAATGACCATAAGCACACGCAACAGTGCAGATTAAAGTGGTGGACTACCATCATCTATCCAGAATGGCTAAAGCTAAAAAGGTGGGTAATGACAAGTGTTGGTGAGGACATGAAGCTGAAGGAATGCTCATGTATTGCTGGGGCGAATGCAAAGTGGTACAACCTGTCTGTAAATCAGTTTAGCAGTTTGTTTGTTATAAACATAGAGTTAACCTATGACCCGGTGATTCCACTCCTAGGTATGCATGTACCCAAGAGAAGTGGAAACACATGTCCATGGAAAGACTCGTCACCAAACATTCTTAGCATTTTTATTTGTAACAGCCCCAAACCGGAAAGAGCCCAAATGTCTTTCGGCAGTGAATGGAATCATGTTGTCCCTCATCTGTCCAGTGGAGCACTACTCCACCGTAACAAGGGGCAAGCCACTGATGCACACAGCCATGTGAGTGAATGTCAGGGGCAGGACGCTGAACCAGACATCAAAGACTACACACGGTGTGATTCCATATGTATGCAGTTGCAATTCTAGAAAAGACAGTTCCAATCCACAGTGACGGAATGCCCATCATGGTTGCCTGGGGCCAGGGGTGGTGATGGGGGGTGATTATGGACAGTCACAGGGGACTTTCTGCAGTGGACAGAAATGTCCCGTATCATGACTGTGGTGTTGATAACATGAATGCGTGTATTTGTCAATGTACATTTCAATAAAGTTGAACTAGCAAAATAATAGCTATCATTTATTCAGCCCCTCCTGGTCCCAGGCAGTATGCTAGAGCTTTCCATGCAGTTTGTCTGATGGATGGATGGATGGAAGGGAGATGGATGGATGGATGAATCGACGGATGATGCATGGATGCATGGATGGAAGGAGGGATGGATGGAGGGATGGAGGGATGGAGGGATGAATAACAACCCCATGAGATTGACCGTACCTCAGGTATTACCAGTCCCACTTTACAGGTGAGAAACAGGACTCAGACAGGGTAAGTAACTTGCCCTGGGATCCATAGCCAGAGACCCTGTCAGAGCACATGCAGGGAAGGCGAGGACCCCCCACTCTATGCCAACACCCCACATTACCAGGCCAGCTGTAAGACTCTAAGAAGGACTGGCAGAGCACAGCATTGGCCACAGGTGATACAGCTCAAGGCATTAGCTGCAAGGCTCCGGGCCCCAAGAAGCCAGGTGCACACGGCTGTCTCACAAGCCTGGGCAGGTGGGCCAGCTCAGCCTGTATTTGCCTGGATGAACACCAGCTGTACAAGGTGGGGGCTAGGGCAGGCTCCGTTGGGGGGAGGCATGCTCCCAGCTCGGGCCTGGCCTGGGGCTGGTGTGACCCGGCAGGCTGCGTGGGGAGGCCAGGCAGGAGGGGGCGCTGCGTTAGGCCCCCCTGGAGGCCTTCAGTCATTCACTCGTTCACTCACTCATTCACTCATTAGCAAGTACCTACTGAGTGCCTGGATGCTCCATGGATTGTCAGCCCTGAGAAGGCAGAGGGGAGACATGAAGTTTTAACCCGAGGAAAGGGCATGTCCTGGTCCGGAGAATGCTGCAGGCCACTGCCCCAGAGCTCAGGTTCTCTGGCTGGGCTGAGCAGGGGAAGGAAAGTGGCCCCAGGGCAGCTGGGAGCTCAGTGGCAGCAGGTGGCTGGGATGGACACTGGCAGGACACTGAAGTCGGTCTTCCAGCCCCTGACTGCAGGTGGCCTGTCCCTCGCTTGCCGACGGGCAGCCACCTTACCCATCTCCCAGGCACCAGGGGGGGACGTCCTTGGTGCAGGGAGGTGAGGCGGCTCTCTTCTGCCTCCACCCAGCCTGCACCGGGGCTGGGACTCTCTCTGGATGCAGAATTTCAGCGAGTGCCCAAAAAATAAGCGATCAAGGTAAATGATATTTTAATGTGGTATTTAAAAAATTAAGGGGCGCCTGGGTGGCTCAGTTGGTTAAGCGACTGCCTTCGGCTCAGGTCATGATCCTGGAGTCCCTGGATCGAGTCCCGCATCGGGCTCCCTGCTCGGCAGGGAGTCTGCTTCTCCCTCTGACCCTCCCCTCTCATGTGCTCTCTCTCATTCTCTCTCTCTCAAATAAATAAATAAAATCTTTAAAAAAAAAATTAAAAATTAAAAATTAGTGCAAAAACATCCATGATAAGCAAAATGCCAAACTTAAATAGAGATGGATATAACGTGCGATACCTTGTTGTCTACAAGGCCTGCTTGTACAAGGCACTGACTTCTTAGAGGCCCGAGTAGGTAAATAAATCATGGGGCTTTGGAGCCTGAACGGGTCTTGGTTTGACTCTGGTTCTGACATGCATCAGCTGTGCGTCCTTGGAAAAGTTAACTATTGTCTCTGAACTTCCCGAAGTTATTACATGAGGCATGCATGTGGGGTATCTACCGTAATTCGTGGCACCTAACACACAGTAGGTGCTCAGTAAATGCTAGCCTTTGCCATTGCTGTTCAACTGATATGGACAAAGCATGCTGGGTGGTCAGAGGAGGCAGGGGGGAATGGAGGAGGGGGCGGTTGAGGCTGCCTGGTTCGTTGCCACGTGCCAAACACGGGGCTGGCCCTCACTGCTCCTCACCAGGGCCCTGCCATCCTGCCTGTTTGTGCAGTAGAGGACCGAGCCGGGACTCACGCGGCAGGAACGCAGGAGGCCCTGGGTGGGGAGGCCCTGCATCCTCAGCCTGTGGCACCTGTCCCCACAAGGCCCCGGGGGAGGTGGTGGTATAGTGGGGGGGGGTCTGGCCCCTCCTGCCCCCACCCAGGAGAAGAGCCGGAGGTGATCCTGGCTGGTCACGTGCTGTCTTGTTGCAGGCTGCCCTTCCCGCCGGGGGACCGAGTGACCTTCAACGGGAAGGAATGCATGTGTCAGAAGTGCTCCCTGCCCAAGACAGTGGGCAGCAGCGTGCACCTGTCCCAGGGCCTCTGGAGTAAGTGGGCACCGAGCGGCGCGGGGGTGGGGTAGGGGCATGGGGGGCTGGCCTCCTCAGGGCCCGGGGAGGGGCCTGACCCCACGGACCCGAAGCAGAAGCGGTGGGAGTGAAGGGTGACTGTGGACGACAGACACAGGAAGGGAACCGGGGACAGAAGTTTTTAGGGGGCTGTGCCCTCCAGCCTGGTCTAGCCAGCCTCCTCCAGGAAGCCTCCTGGCCTCCTCTGGTCCTCCCCCCGACACACACACACACACACACACATTCAGCTCCACAGATAATTCTAGACCTTCCAGAAGCCCTTTGGGGGAGCCATTAGGAGAGCACTGAACTCTGGGCTCCTGAGGTCGAGAGCTCCTGGGTTAACTGCTGCAAGCCCTGGGAGCAAGGCCAGGGTTTGTATGCAGTGGTACTCAGTAGATGCTTGTTGGATGCAGAAGCAGACGTCATGGAACAAAGGTGGGCTGGAGTGTCGCTGAGGGTGCAGGGCAGCGAGAAAGCAAGGTGGGGCAGGCAGGAGCCTGCCTTCCGCAGCTTCTGCGGCTCTTCTGGGCCAGATGTGGGACGCGGGGACCGGGAAGGGGGCCCGGAGCTCCAGGGCCCGCTGCTGCCAGGCTCCCCGGGCAGAAATGGAGTTTCAGAGCCCACACTGCGTGCCGTGGTCACGGTGTACCCCAGTGCTGGGGTTGTGTGCCCCTCGACAGAGGAGGGCTTTCTGCTGACCTCCAAAACCAGCCCCTCGCTCTTAGTTCATTCCCTGTCCCCGTGAAGCACCTTCTTCCCACCTCAGGTGTTGTGTTGAAAGTCTCTCCAGAGGAGATTGCACCTGCAGCCTTCTAGAAGCTCAGGGCTGGCCTCAGAGTCTGGGAGTAGTTTTGCTCTGTGAAAGGAGGCAAAGTCTTCATCCCCTGGGGAGGCAAGCTAACAGCAGTGCTAGCTGGTCAGACTGTGGCTTTGGGGCTTGCTGGGAGAGCCCTCCATTCAAAACTTTCTCTCCCACTGAGGATGGGGATTGCTTGAACTTCTGAGAATTTGCTTTGCAATCAATACTGTTATAATTAAATCTGAAATAGTAATCAAAAACTCTAACAAGCAAAATCTAAAAGGGGGGTGAGATTAGTTTGAACAGTTTGTCCAGAGCTCCCTGGCAGCCTGAGTAAAAAGGGAAATATGCCTGAACCCGGACTCATTGGGAATATTGTGAGTTTTAAAAGGCTCTGACCTTTCCAAATGTAAATTTATTTTAAAATACCCAATTTACCTTTCCAGAGGACAAATGCTCCCCTGACCCTCAGATGGTCTAATAATGTGACCTGCCCCCTCTTCTGGTCCACAGTGAGACTCTCCAGCCTAGCACCTTTTTTGTGCCTAGAAAGTGTTAAACATTCATCACCAGTTCTTGGTTCCTGTGTGGATGTCTTCAAAATCTTCCGAATTCCTGCTTCCTTTTGTGCCCAGAGCAGCCCTGCCAGGCAGGAAGCCTCTGCTCCTTCTATAGGTGCAGAAGTGCCCCGGTCTGGTGGCACGGTGGCTGTGGGCCAGGCGCCCTGTGGCCAGCTAGAGAATGGTGCACCTGAGGCTTGAGCCAAGGCCTTCAAACCCCAAAGCCGGGGAGCTTACCCTGCTGTGACCAGATGTTTTGGAGGAGGTGGCCTTAGTTCTGAAACTTGACACAGAGGTTCAGGTAGGTGGGCATTGAAGGGAAGGCACTACAGAACAGGGAGAAAGTGGAAGGTGCCGTGGGCAACCACCAGACCCTTGTGAGTGGACAAGGGGGGCTGCTGTGTGGGGACAGGGAACAGAAGGAAACGGGAGAGATGGAAACCAGAGGGCCAAGCCATGCCAAGGAGTCCCAAGCGTGTCCCGGAGGCAACGAGGAGCCGTAGATGGTTGTTGAGTGAGGGATGCTGGGAGGAGCCTGACAGTGTGGTTTGCCTGCAGGTTGCAGGGCTGGGGAGGGACCGCGGCCCCCTGCAGTGGGGTGCGAGGAGGAAAGCCATCCTCTCCTGGGGCAGCTGTGGAGGTAGGAGTCCAGCTGGAGTCCTGGGCCCTGAGCGTCCTTCAGAGTCCCTCTTCCGCTCTCTGGCCCGGAGCCTGTTGCTTAGGAACAAGATAAGCACTTGGCATTGGACGCCCACGCCATTCCATCCCTGGAGGAGCACACCCTTCCTTCTGAGGCTTGCACAAGAGTGTCTGCCCTGGGCCGCCTCCCCCACCACCCGGGGGAGGGTCTCCTCCCCAAGAGGGCTTGTTGCTTCTCCTCCTCCCGGCTCCCCTTCACTGGCCTCCCCCAGCCTTCTGACCTGGTTGCTGGTCTCACTGTCACAGGGCAGCCTTCCCTGGGGGGCCTGGCACCATGACATCAGGGGCAGCTCTGGGCCCGGCTGCCCCAGGTGAACCCTCCCAATCACCCCTGTGTGCCCTGGGCAAGCTGTGTCCCCTCTCTGGGACTGGGCATGGGGTCAGAAGTGCGTGTGGGCATGGGGCAGGGCGGGCAGGATGTGGGGCCTCGGGGGCACGGAGTGGGGAGCCGCTTTGTCCAAGCTGAGGGGCCCTGGGGCCTGTTCTTAGGCTTGGTCACCCGTTCCGCACCCACCCCGGCTCTGTGCTTCTCCGGCTGGGGCTCAGCCCTACCAGTGCATAGATGGATTCACACCCAGAACCTGGGGTCACCCTGGAGCTGAGGCCTGGAGGCCCCTCCAGAGTCAGCAGGAAGGGGGGCAACACCAAGGGTCCACAGCCCTTCCCTCTGAGACCAGCTGGTCTGTGGCCCTTGGAGCTTCTGTGTCTTCTTCCCTGAGAGAGGCTCCCCTAAACCCCTCGCTGGCCCACTCCTGCCTGGGAAACGGGGCAGTGAGGCTGTGAGGTTATATGCCCTGTGGGTTGTACGGCTGGGGGGCACCTGCCCTGTGGGGTGCCGCAGCCCCCAGGAGCCAACTCCCACTCCCGGCCGCCTTCCAGCCGTGCGCCTCACGCCCCCATATTGCATCAGGGGCGGGTTTCTCCGGTTTAGCTCAGAGCCCCAGTGCGTGGGGCACGCTTGAACACACTTTTTCTCTCCCAGCTGCTCCCGGCTCTTCCACTCAGTTTGGGGCTTTCAGAGAAATGACAGGCCTCGCTCATAACATGTCAGCATTTTCACATTTTAGACCTCAGTGGGCTCCATGCTTTCCAAAGTCAGTCTCAGATTCGACTCAGAGCCCTCCCCTGCTCCCCGACCCGGTTTGACCTGGAGGGCAGGGGCGAGGGTGGGTCCCACCTTCCCCAGTTCACAGCTGGGGTGCAGAGAGGCCGCCCCACATGTCCTGTGTCCCACACAAGTTAGTGGCAGAGCTGGAGATCCGTGCCACATCTGCTAGAGGAGGGAGCACTCTGGGGGAAACAGGAAACTGTTTGGAACTTTCTAGAAGGGTCGTGTTGGGGCGGCAGCCCAGGCCCATCCCCGTTGCTGTGATGAGCCAGTCCAGGGTGTGTGGGTGAGCGGGCGGATTCCCACGACCTCTGCCCCAGGCAGTGGGGACACACTCCCCCGAGGACATGCCCTCTGCTGATGACTGTTGGCGTCAGGACTCACGACAAGACTCTGTGCTGTCCTTTGCAAAGCCCTGCAAAGTGACGCTGAGCTCCAGTTGTGTTTAGAAAGTGATGATTGCTGTTTCCACGACAACGGTCCTTTGTGCATGTTGCTCTTGCCTCCGAGGTCAGGGCTTGCTGTTCGTGAGACTCTGCCCCAAGTTCGCTGCGATGAGTGAGGGGCTGGGGCCGGTGTCAGGTCCACATCCCCCTGCAGCCTCAGCTGGCATGCTGACCCGGAGCCTCTGGGCCCTCCCCTGGGGCCGGGCAGGAGGCAGACTCTCCCGTCCAAGGTGTCCTCAGATGGCTACCGCGGGGCATTGGGCCACCGGGTCTTCCTGTCGTGACAGCGTTCGGCCTCGTGTGCATAGAGTCGGCTATCAGGCGTGCCCGTGGGCCTGTGGCTGTTAGCTCTCCTCAGCCCGAGACACGTGTGTGAGCCTGGACCATTATTATCCCCACTGTGCCGAGCACAGAGACGCGGCGGGACTTGCCCGCCGTCACACAGCGGGTGGGGCAGCCTGACTCCAAGGGCCGTGTTTCTAACCACGGCTCACCCTGCCTCTCCACCAGCCCCTGGCGCAACGCGGCGTAGCGTGCTCCTCCGCCTTGTCCCCAGGGGCCAACTCCCTGTACGAAGGGAGAGTACGAAGCACGCGAAGGCTCCGAGCCGGGTTTCTCGACTCTGGCACCGTTGACAGCTGGGGCCAGATGATTCTCCGCTGTGGGACCATCCCGTCCGCTGGGGGATGTTGAGCAGCATCTCTGGCCTCGGCCCCCAGGTGCCTGGAGCATGCCCCCTCCAGTTGCGACCATCAGAAGTGTCTCCAGACATTGCCAAGTGTCCCCGGGGGAGCGCAGTGGTCCTCGGCTGTGAGGCAGTGACCTGGAGCTTACGGAGCGAGCCCGCGCTCAAAGCCAGCCCGCTCGAATCCAGAATGGGCGCGTTGCGTTGTCTCTGGGCTGCTGGGACCGATGGAGGTAGCGGGTTGGGAATGGGGTCTGGATGCCTCCTGAACTTGAGAGGGGCGGGCATTCTCTTGGTGCCCGTTCATTCACTCACGCATGCATGCCTTCGGCAGGCGTCCGAGCTGCCAGCCCACGCTGGGCCCCCAGGGTCCCCAGATGAACAAGCCACCCTCTTCCCTCGTGGCCCTGGATCTCGGAGTGTGGTCCGATCTTCGGGTGGTTTCCAGAGTTGCATGTGGATTTGAACAGTGTGAGAATTTAGGAAAGCCAGAACTTGACCAACAGTCTTGTGGGCGTCAAGTATTTTCTGTTCTTAGAACAGTAAGACACTCTGTCCGCCGAGAAGGGCAGGAGCATGGGTCAGAGGAGCATCTCTGGAGCCCTGCTGTGCACCCCACCCCGAGCCCTATCCCTTTCCCCTTCCGTCCTGGTGGGCGGCACCTCCTGGCGCGGGCGTGGCGAGTGTGGTCTTCGCCTTTTGTCATTTAATGGGACCGCTCACCCCACCAGTGAGGAAATGGGGGCCTGCAGAGGACAGAGCTTGTCTCAGTGTGACCCCGAGAATGGTGGGGGCCAGGACTGGTAGCCAGGCCACATTCTTCCATCTTGGGGAGCGGGGTCCCACTCTGCCTGCGAGCCCCTGGGCTGAGCCCAGGACTGTAGTGTTGCTCAGGGGCTCCTGTGGGCCGTGGGGGGCTGTTTGCCAGATGACTTCACCTTGTCTCTGCTCCTCAGGACCCTGTGGGGGTCCCCGAGGCCCTGCCTGTCCTGCCCCCGCCACGCGCAGACACACACACCCCCCGCATGCTCACACAGACACACAGGGACGTGCTCACACACATAGTCACATAGACACACAAACACACACAGACGCACACACAGACCCACTCCCACAAGGACACACATTCATGCAGAAACACACGGACACATTTGCACACACACACACACATCCATGCACGCGGTCACACACAGAGGTGCACACTCTCACACTCAGCACACTCAAACATGCGCACCCCGGGCAGGTCATGCCGCCGGTCTCTGCACCTGGGGTTCCCCTGGCCTGTTGCACCCCATCATCCTTCAGCGCAGGGGACCCTGGCTGTGGGGGCCCTGGTGCGGCCGCCCACACTGGAAGGCCTGGAGGCAGCTGGGCCGTGCCAGGACCCGGAGGCCCAAGTGCTAAGGCAAGGGCCTGGGACCCAGGGGCTGTCAAGCAGGGACGGGCTGGTGTGGGGATGACAGTCAGGGCTCCAGAGCAGGTGGGGGCCCCGGGATGAGGAGCATGCATCACCTGGGGGGGGGGGTTCGCCAAGAGAGGAAGCCCCGAGGCTACCTGCCTGGGGCCCGGCTCCGACGTGGGCTGACACTCGCAGCAGAACACGGGTGGGGGACTGGGCGGTCTGTGTCTGGGATGCGGCACAGACGGCCACAGGAGGTCCTGACGAGAGTGGGCCAGGAGGGCTTCCTGGAAGGGGCATCCGGGCAGTGGGAACTGCTGGAGGAAGGAGTGGCGGGGGGGGCACATCTCCTTGGGGGTGCACGTTGGTCAGGTCACTTAGGTTCACAGTCTGCTTGACGACAGAGGACAGATGGGGCCCCCCAGACCTGCTGCCTCCCCTCCAGGCAGCCCCTGCCCTGCAGTGCGCTCTTGTTCGAGGACACCCCAGCTGTCCAGGGCTGGCGCCCATCCTCTGGCAGGTGCGGCCTCTGTCAGCATCCAGCCCAGGCTGCATGCAGTCAGCACTCAATGCCCGCGAGCGTGAACTTTGTGATTTGTTTTCTACACATTCACAGCATTCAGCACACCCAGCCGGACTGTCCCCTCTGTTCCCTCCCGCAGGGCGGCTCTAGGCACTTCTGTGTCGGGAGACCCGGTGGTCTGGGCCCCCACGCCTCCTGGCCCACAGTGACAATGTCCGTGTCCTGCTCTTTCTTTCAGGTTGTGGGGGCTGTGGCACAGAAATAAAAAGTGGCCAGTCCCTGGTGGCTCTGGACAAACACTGGCATCTGGGCTGTTTTAAGTGTGAGACATGCGGGAAGCAACTGGACGCGGAGTACATCAGCAAGTGAGTGGCAGGCTCCTCCCGTGTCCCTCCTGTGGTCACTCCCGTCCTGTCCCCGTGCGGACTCAGGGCCCTGCGGGTTTGTCCCCCCCCCCCCCCCCACCTGGCGGTCTCCTCGCACCAGCCTGGCTTCCTTAGCGTGGTCCGCAGAGACCACAGCTCCATTTCTGTGGATCGAAACAGAGACAGTGCTCTTTGCCTTTGCAAATGCTTCCCCTTGCCCGTCCCTGGGGGTCACCCTCCCGTGGCGCCCGGATCACCTGCAGAATGCACGGTGGATGCCGGCTGACTCCAGCAGCAGGAGTGAGGGGAAGAGGGCTGAGTCGCCTCACCTGTCACAGAGGAGATGACTCAGCCCCAGCTCCAACTTCTGCAGCGCTTGGCCATCCCGCTGCTCCCGCAGACGACCCTGTGTCCCCAGACCGCAGACGTGCGGCCAGGATGCAGTGATGGCTGGTCTGGGTGGGGGTCGGAGAGCACATCTCAGAAGGCAGTGCAGACGGAGCCTCTGGAGATCTTAGCCCTGAGCAGGAGCAGCTGGTTTGCCAGGAAGGGGTGCATTTCAGTCCCTGGGATCGGGGACTGCGTCAGGGAAGCCCCCCTACGGCCCAGAGTTAGGGGATGAGCCGAAATGTGCAGAGCAGGCTGCTTCCTGCAAGTTAGGGAGCTCCAGGGGCAGCTAATGTGGGAGAGCCTGCCGGTTCTTGACGCCGAGGGAGCAGAACGGTCCCAGGAACTGCACACAGTCACACACACATGCATGCATACACGCCCACGCACGTGTGCACGCTCATACACATGGACACACTCGTACATTCATACACTCACACGCGCATGCACACGCACACGCATGCATGAGTACCTGTCACACCCAGGGCATCCAGACCAGGTTGCCGCTGTGCCCCGTCCATCTCCTGGCTGCTCTCGTACCTTCCCTGTGCACGAGGCCACTCGTGGGGGAAACGGGGTGACGGGAGTGGGGGTCTCTGTCTGGTGTCCTACAACCCCGTGTGAGTCCATACTCATCTCAAAACAAAACGTTTTCAGTTAAAGCCCCCAAACCTGTCCAGGCTGGATCAGGCAGGGGAAGGTACTGGCCACTCCTCTGCCATAGTAAAGGGAAGGGGAGAGTGACTCCCTTGAAGGCAGGCCCAGGAGACAGAGCACTTTAAAATGAAATAAACTAAAACGTGCCCAGCCCCCAGGGTGCTTCCTGCCATGGTAGCTCACCCACACGGCTCGCCTGTCACTCAGCAGCCTCCAGAACGGTCGCAGAAGTGACAGGGAGGGTGCGTTGGTGTTGCCATAGAGACGTAGTCGTTGAGCCTCCAGGGTTCGGGGCACAGACACCCATGGTGGGAATAACAGGGGCCCTGAGGTCAGTGGCGTTTGAAAGTAGACCTTGAGGTCTCAATTTATCTCTTCCTCTCCGGGAAGGAAGGGCTTCATCCTCTCTGGGGCTGTGGTCAGAGACACACCCTGCAGCCACGGCAACCCCAGGGGCTCATAACCCCCCACTGCCCTCCCCGTCCTGCAGGCCACCTCCTCCAGGAAGCCTTCCAGGAAGTCCTACGTCCTACAGAAGGTCCAGAGGGTGGCATTAGCCCTGGTCTTGCAAAAGTCGAGAACTCTTACCTTCTGTTGGCAGCTGCATAAAAATCAAAACCGAACCGGGAGTAACGGGGCAACTTCCGCAGTGCGGGAGAGGGGAGATGTGTGCGGGGGAAGCGGGCGCCCCTGCCTGCCAGTGGCCTCCACACCTGGGGGGCGGCCTGGTTAGCAATGACAATGGCCTCGGCCACCAATTGGCAAGGGCCTGCCGTGTGCTAGGCCACACCTTCTCGTCTTTAGACCTTACTGTAATTTCTCCCATTTTATGGCTGGGGAAGCCGAGGCTCAGAGAGGTTATGCGACTTGCCCGGGGGCACACAGCGGGGGCGTGGTGGCATGTGAGCGCTAGCCTGCTCACTTTGCCGCTGCCCACCGGCTCCTCCCCACACGGAGCACGGCCACCACCCCAGGAGCCTTGGCACCTCCTCCGGGCCGTCCCCCTGCCATGTCCTGTTGTAATAACAATTGCGGTCACTTTCGAATCAGCTCCCGCCACGGGCCGGGTGCTGTGCCTGGCCGTGTGCCCATACTGTCCTCCCGTCCGCGACCCCGAAAACCAGCTGCCCCCCTCACCGTGCATCCAGGGGGGGCTCAGTGTTGAAGCGACTCGCCCCGGGCTGCCCAGAGCCTCAGAGCGGCACCCGAAACCGTGTGTCACTCGTCACTGCTTCCCCATGCCACAAACGTGGTGCGCACGCTGTAAATATGCGTGCAGAGTGGACACGTCCCCCGCGGCCCTCCTGACCCCTCCCGCGAGGCCGGATGCCTCTGCAGCCGCGCCCGGGGACGGAGCGGCGCAGTCCCCACCCACCATGATTTGTAGGGCGCCCCAGACCCCTTTGGGGGGAGTCTATTTCCTCAGCACCCCCTGGTGAGTAAATAAGCTATTTCCCATCCACACGCCCCACGTGGGACAGAACGAACCGGAAGGAAGAGCCACGTCGTCAGTGGAAACATCTTCGGTTTCCCAGATGCAGCCCTATTCCCACCGGTGAGCCTGGGAGGTGGCCACCAGCCCTCGCTCAGCCGCTGGGCCCCCAGGGGAACCCCGTGCGCGTCCTGACGGCCTGTCTCGTTGCAGGGACGGGCTGCCCTACTGCGAGGCCGACTACCACACCAAGTTCGGCATCCGCTGTGACGGCTGTGAGAAGTACATCACGGGGCACGTGCTGGAGGTGAGTGGGCCGCTGGGCGCCCTCTGGGCCAGGTCCTGCTCCCGGGCCTCTGGGGGTGTCCGACGTTCGTGTGCGTTTGTGCAAGAAGGAGCGCCCCTGAGTCTTTGCCTCCCCCTTCCTCCCAGTTCTGCCGGGGGACAGCTTCCTCAGCCTTCCAGGACCTGCTCGGTGAGGACCACCTCCTCCAGGAAGCCTTCCCTGGACACTGTCTCTCCCGCACCCTCTATAAGCTGATAGAGTTGGAGAGATGGGGGGTTGAAATCCTGGGTCCAGCCCTCCCATGTCTAGATGGAGGTCTGAGGCCTGGAGGAGTGAAAGTGAGCCCAGGAGGCAGGACCATGTGCCCAAAGGAGGCCCAGGGTGGTCGCCTGGCATGCCCAGTCACACAGCAGTCATGGGGTAGGCGGGCTTTCTGGGGGGTGGGAGTTTCATGGCTCTGTCTCTATGAAAAGCACATGTAGCATGCACTTTGGTACAGTTGTTCAGTAAGATAAACGCCATGGGATGACCACACCCCACCCACCGGGTTGTCAGACCCCGTCCATTCCTCTCCCCATTCTTCAGCCCCTCCTTGGCTCTGTGCTGGGGCCTGCCCATGTCCCCGGGAAGGCACAGGTGACAGAGGACCTCAGGGAATGGAGAGGGGGCCCTGACCCTGCTAAGGGACTTGGGAGCCTTTCCCACCAGGTCACAGAGGGGCCTCTGGGTTTGGGAGGGTAGGTTGGGGGATGAGGCTTTCGGGCCCCCACCTGGCGGTGACGCTGACAAAGACTTCTGAGCCAGGGAATGCCTGGGTCATATCGGCATTTTAAAGAGTGTGGGGCTGCTGCCGAGGCTGGAGGCTGGTGCTGGTGGCCAGAGGCTGGAGGCTGGGGACAGTGGGATGCGTGGCGGTGCCCTTCAGATCCCCAAGGATTCCTGCCCTGCCTGCACTCACACCTAGTGCCTGGCACAGAATCGGCGTCCCCGGTGCCGCGGCGGAATTGTACATCAAGCGCTGGGTTGCTTTTCTCGAAATTACACTTGCTGTCCCTCCGAGCAGCAGGGACAGAGTTGCTCCAGGGCCTCAGCACCACCCACTTTCCCTCTTAGGGCTCTTTTGCCCCCCCACCCCAGGAGTGCGAAGGGGAGGGGGGTGTCACACCCACCCCACAGGGCAGGGCCGTCTCTCCCCTCATTCCCAGGGTGGGAACCCCCCGCCAGGCCAGCGCCCAGTGGGAGGGCCCAGGCTCGCAGAGGGGCCTGAGGGTGGGTGTGACTACACACTTATGGTCTGTGGAGATTGTACAGAGCACAAATCGGAGGCGGGGGAGATCACAGATAATGCGATCATAGGTAGCTGAACTCTTTGGCTGGTTTCCTTCCAGTTTTTTCTGTCTCCATGTAATTCCAGTTGAGACCAAACCGTTGGTACAACATTATATTCTGAGTTTGTCCAGTTCGCATTTCCTAGTTAGCAGGTTCCCCTGTTTTTGTTTTTTCGTGTGTTTTGGGTACATTAGGCCTTTTTGTTAAGCAGCTGTATTGGAACATAGCTCATATAGCTGCAGAGTGTGGGGCCCCTGCCCCCCATGGGGAGTGTAGTCTTTATGAAATCCGTGCTGGTCTGCAGCTGAGAACGTGGGTCCTCACTCGCTCCCGTGACTTCCTTCTGTCCCTTGATGCCGGTCCCTATGATGGTTGAATGGACCCCAGCACCTTCATTAGCTACTTCCCACATGCTGCCTGCTTACATGGGGCTGGGGTCTTCATGGGGTGGGGTCTTCATGGTCGTCAGCTCCATCTGCGCTTATGGTCACACGACAAAGTTAGTCGGCGGGCGTCTTGTATGTATCGTCTTATGTGACGTAATATTGATACCCACATCCTCTGAATATGTGGACGCAGACTATGACCGTCTTCCAGGACGCCATGGCGCCATAAATGTTAGGGACAGGGACCCACCTGCCCCACTGCCAATGGTTCAAACCACGTGTCTCTGTTCCCCGTCCAGACCTTCTACTCTCTCCTGGGCTCCCACACACGTGTGCTGGGCCATCGGCCACCCTGAGCAGGTGGCAGAACCAGACTTGAAGCTGGGCTCCCCGGGCTCCTGGCTCCTGTTCCTTCCCTACCGTGCAGCCTCTCCCCGGGTGTAGACGCCGGTTTGCGTGTTGTTTTAGCACTGTGCCGCATGTGATGGCCAAAAGTGGGGTGCATCTGAGGCTCAGGTGGGCTGAGCTGTTGTTGCAGGTGTGTGGACCTAGCCTGACCTGCTTCCTGGCACCCTCCGGCATCGGCCCCTGCACCCGGGGGGCGGGGTGGAGACCTGACCCCAACCTTGCTGCCTGCCCTCAGCAAGCTCTGTGCTGAGCAAGAGAACATTCCAGTACCTCAGGGATTGAATGAGACATGGTCTGTGAAGTGCCCCCAGCTCAGTGCTGGCCCCGTGGTAAACACTGGGGGTTAGGGGCTTCCTTATTGTCACCAGGTAATCAGCGGGCCTCCCCTGGATGGGTGACCCCATGTGCACTGTGTGTCCTTGAAATTTAATGCTGGGCCAAATATAGAATGTGGGGGTTTGGTGACTGCAAAGGGAGCACCTCCAGTGCACTCCGGTTTATCATCAGGAAGGGACCGTCTTAGTTACGAAGAACAGGAGAAAAACAGGTCTGGATTTTCCTCCTTGTCAGTGGTGGGGGATAAAGGCCTCCCAGGGAAGATTAATGCTTTTGTTTTCGCGAGTTCCCTGGCGTGGCTGAGTCGGCGGCGGGCTCTGCAAAGCTCTGAGCATCCTCCTTTGCCAGGCGGCAGCTGCAGGCGGGCAGAGACGAGCCCGATTCCGCAGGCGGGGAGCCGCCGCCCCCCCCTTGCCACCACCTGAACTTGGCCCCGGGCGTGCCGGCGCCCCGCTGGGCGGGCAGTGGGCTCTCAGGGGCAGTAGGTGGCAGGATCTGAAAAAGAAGGAACAGGATCCAGACCTCTGGCTGAAGGCTGAGCGTGCCCGTCCTCACAGTCACATTGCCCGTTCCAGCCGACCTGCCTGGGGAGCAGGCACTGGAGAGGGACTGTGGGGGCTGGCCGATCCGACTGGGCTCTGTTGCGAGGACCCCGTGCAGGTAGGAGGCCTCTCCAGGCGCTTCGGAGGGCTGATGGGGAGGCTGCAGGAGCCATGCGGGATTGCAGGTGGGTGGGCTTGCAGGGAGCTGGGACAGATCGGCCAGGTGAGACTCCCTGGGGCACCTGTCACCCCCCCCCGCTTTGTCCCCACCAGATGCCTGTCCCACTCCGAGCTTTCCTGTCCTCAGAGCCCGAGCAGGAGAGCAGCCCAGGCCCCCTTCCCCAACAGCAGGAGCCAGCAATCTGTGCTGCGTCTGTGTGCGGTGGGCACAGTGCCATCTTGCTGCTGGGCTCCAGCAGCGCCTGCACGTCCCCCTGTGAAATGTGCATCCCGGGGCGACGGTGGGGCCTTTCCTCCCCCTTCCTTAGTTATTCCTAAATATGTAGCATCGTCTTCCCGGTGTCTTCCCCGATCCTGCGTGTCTCGGGGTGTCTGTCTCGGGGAGGCTACTCCATGCTGGGGAGCAGGTGAAGGAGCCTCATGGGTCTGGGGGGGACGTGGGAGGGGCTGTCTGCCCCCACCCTATTGCCGAGATAGACGGAAGGCTGGGGGTGTGGGGAGGGCTGGGGTGTGGGGGCAGAGGTGGGGGGCCTGGGGCGGTCCTCTGCATGGCTGGAATCCCCCACGGAGAGAGCTAAGAGGTGGCTACGGGACTGTCTGCCCGGGACAGTGGTGTAACCAGACCAACTAGACCCAGAGTTCCATAAGGGGGTGCTGAGTGAGGGGGGCGAGGGGAGTCCTGGCTCAGTCCTCCCCCCCGCCCCACCCCTGCCTTGTTCTCTGCTGGCTGGAGTGCTTCCCTGCACAGGTGGGAGTTGCGGGGGCGGGGATGGGCCCTGCCCTCCTTAACCCTTGCGGTGCTGGTGCTGCTGTCTGAGCCCCACCTGCATGGTGCAGTCCGCCTGTCTCCATGGTAACGAGAAGCCCAGGGTCCCTCTGGGACCACTAATTAATTCCTCCTTCCCTCTCTCCCTCCCCCTGCCCGCCTTCCCTTCTCTCTTCCTTAACCCACCACTCACCTACAGACCCTCCGAACACTCCCTGTGTCCCCTGTCCCAGGCTGGTGGCGGCTGGGCTGCCAGCCTGCACTGCGCCCCCCCCCACCGCCCAGGAGCCCTGGTGGGAGGGGGGCCCGCAGGCAGCTCCCACCCTGGGTCAGGCAGCCCCTAAACATTTCTCCATTTCAAATAAACCATCCCCTGGGGCTACAGGACATCCGTTACTTGCTTTCCCCTCCATTTTACCCTCCTAAGCAGGTATGACTTTTATCAATGGGAGAAAATAGTTCCAAAGAAATAAAACCATTTCCTCAGGACGGAAACCAAGTCAGCTTCCCAAGGCCCCACTTCTCCCTCTCTTTTTGTAATTTGATGAATGTGTTTACTTAAAAAAACATTCAGAAGCAATACCTGTTTATCATAAAATAAACGGAAAAATCATCCATAATAAACACCACCACCCAGACTAACTACTGTTAGCACTTAGAAATCAGAGACCCCGAGCCGAGAGGGAACACGTGGGGTCAGCGATGGGGGGACAGTGACAGGGGTGAGGTCAGGGGCTCTGGGGAGGGGGCTGCCGATCGCACAGGGCTTCGCCCTCAGGGCCCTGCATGGTGAGGAGCTGGGCTCTTCTCCCGGGGGGACGTAGCTCCTGGGGGGTCGTAGGTCACGGAGCCGGTCCGGGAAGTCTGCGCGGCTGACAGACACTCTGCTGAAGGTTTTCATTAGCTTCACGGTACGTTTCATCATCTCGGCGCATGCTGGTGATGAGGTCTTTTCGACCTGGAGTCCGTTCTGGCCGCTCAACAAGGACACTGGAGCTGTGCCTCAGGCCGGTGGAGGCCCGGGAGTGGCATGGGCGGCCGTCCGCAGCAGCGTCCAGGGGAGCACGCAGAGGGCCACGGGGGCGCAGCCTGGTGTCCAGGGAGCAGAAGGGGCCAGGGGTGAGGGGACGCCTGCCTCCCATGTGCGGGGCCTATCCCTCTGTGCTGCCCACGGCCGGGTGCGGGGCGGGAGCTTCTGGAGCCCAGAGACCCTGCCCGAGTCCCCGGGGCTGGCCGCGCCCTGCGTGTCGGTGGTGGGACGTGCTCCAGTCCCCCGCGCTGACTTGGTCCTGAGTAAGGATCTGCGCTTGTTCTAGGCCCCTGGAGCCCACCTTCCTGCGTTCCTCACGAGCCTTGTTCTGTCTTATTCAAGATGACAGCCACTTGCCGGAGGCACACACGTCACTTTAAAACCACGCACTGCAGAAGCTCATGAGCTTTTAATATTCTTCAGAAATCTGAGCCATCTTGAGACCCACCTGGCGCAGGGCTGGGCCATCTGCCCGGCTGGGGGCTGGGTGGTTGCACAGACCACACCCCAGGTGCTGACGCTCCCGGCCCGTAGTGCCCGGGAATGGGGAGGAGAGGCTCTGAAAGGGCAGGGGCTGCAGCAGCCTCAGGATGACGTGGAACATCCGGTCACCGTGGCCACGGGGGAGAGGACAGGAGATACCGTGGGGCCCGATACAAGGAGCGAGGGCGCTTTGACTTTGGACTCTATGGCGGGTCTTAGTCCACCGGAGCTGCTGCAGCCATTCTGGGCCCTGGGTGCTGAAACCCCAGGCAGCGTTCCTGTCCGTGCTGGGGGCAGCAAGTCTGCCGTCCTTCGGTTCCTGGGGAGGGCCCGCTGCCCGCACTGCAGACGGCCACCTTCTCCCTGTGCCCTCACATGGTGGAGACAGAACTCGGGTGTCCTGTCTTACAGGACACCGACGTCCTCATAGGACATCTCGGGGCCGCACGTGTCAGGACTCCAGTCCTTTCTAAGGCTGAAGGATATTCCACTGTGTGGCTGGACCACAGTTTGTTTACCTGCTTGCCCCCCCGGGGCCATTTGGGGCTGTTTGCACCCTGGAGCCGCTGTGAAAATGGCCACCGTGGACACTCGCGTCCAAGTTGTGCAGACCTGTGTTTTTGCTGTGCTCTCGCCTCCATTCTGTTCCAACCCAGGAGTGGAACCACCGGGTCCAGTGGTAACTCTGCATCTCTTTTTGAGGCGCCGGCAGCCACATGCACATTCCCCCCAGCAGGTGCACAGGGGCCCCGCTCTCCCCACATCCTCGCCGACACGCACTGTCCCTTGGGTCTCACTTCAATTACGGCCACCCTAATGGGCATGGAGTGGCGTCTCGTGGCAGTTTGAACTTACCCTTCCTCTGTGACGGTGACATCCAGCATCTGGCACGTGCTCCTCGGCCACTTGTGTGTCTTCTTTGGAAAAATGTCTATTCGAGTTCTTTGCCCACTTTCTAAGTGGACTGTTTGTCCCTTTGTCATTGAGCTGTAAGAATTCTTTATATGTTCCAGATGTTAAGCCGGGTCCTCCCATTCCACAGGCTATCTTTCCACTTTCTCGACCATGTCCTCAGATGCACAGTAGTTTGATATTTGTGAGAAAAAACATACCTATTTTTGTTATTGCTATTCATGCTTTTGGTGTCCAATCCAAGAAGGTACTGCCAAACCTGGGGCGAAGATGCACCCCTGTTTTCTCCTAAGAGATTTGTAGTTTTAGCTCTTAATTTCAGTCATCAGTCCACCTTGTGGGTCTTGCTGACGTGTCACACACACAGAATCCTACACAAATCCTACAGCTTGATCGGTGTCCATAAACCGGACACATCTGTGTAACAAGCACCCCGATCAAGAAGGAGAACGTGCCCAGCCCCCAGGAACCCCAGGGCGGCCGCCTCCCTGACTCTAATAAAGGAGACTCATCGGCCTGGTTCTGCACTTCGTGTGAATGTAATCCGTGCTCTCCAGTGTCTGCCTCTTTCCTCCCTCCTGGGTGTCTCAGGGTTTCCCTGTGGACTGTCCAGGGCGGGGACTGGGGAGCAGGTGACGCTGGGGTCAGCACCCGAGAGCTGGGACCGCCAGGCTGGGGGCTGGGAGGCCACCAAGGGCCACGCTCCTGGGCTCCAGTCCTGCTCCACCAACTCTGTGCTGTGTGACCTTTCTCAGCTCCCTCCACCGTTCTGTGCACCATGTGGAAAATGAGGATAATAATGTAGCTCATAGGGCTTCTGGAGAGTGAAGACAAGGTAGCGTGTGAAAGGGCCTCGGCTCGAGCTATGGAAACAGTGGTGGAGTTGCTGTTATTTTGGGGGTTGGGGACGTTTGCCAGGTCTGGGTGGGAGTGCGTCCCCGAAGGCCGAAGACTGTGTATGCAGGGCCAGCCCCTCACAGCAGCCCGGGGCTGCCTCTCCGCCCTGTGTTAATTCTCAGGGGCTGCCTCTCCGCCCTGTGTTAATTCTCATCCGTGTGGTTGGGGTTTCAAGCCTGTCGTCTTAGAAACCGTCCCCACGGTTTTCTCTCTCCTCCTACTCAGGTGTAGATGCCCTGTGTAGACACCAGGGTCTGTCTCCTTCAGTGGGTGTTGCAGAACTCCTGCTGTCTGAGATCATGGGGGTTGTCCCCCACCAGTGGGAAGGGGGCCTGGGTGACGCGGGCACGAGGACAGGTCGGAGGTCACAATGTTTAAAATCACCGAAATGACCGCTTCGCCCTCATTCTGCCTGGACCCGCGCTGCCCTGTGACCCTCTCCTCGGAGAGGACCCGCCAACTAGTGGTTCCTGAAGTGGCCCTGGGTAGGCGTGGCCCCCGAGGGGCTCCCTGTCTAGTGGGGAAGAAGAAACCCGCAGGAGCCCAGACCGGGGATGTGTGCGGGGGAGGCTTTCAGGAGGAGGCGGCATTTGAGCTGCGATAAAGAACAGGGAGGGCCCGGGCAGGTGGAGCGGGGGAAGGTGCTCCCAGCGGAGGGATCGGGAGGAGGCTCCAGAGCAGGCGGGAGGACAATGGATGCAGCATCCCCGCGCTCCCCGGGAAGAATCCCTTCGCCCGGATGCATCGGTGGGCCGTGCCACGGGGCACATCACGCGGGAGAGGAGCGTGTTCGGGATCCCTCCTCCCTGCCACAGGGGTCACCTTGGGGCAGGGGTTCTCCGACGGCTCGGTGGTGAGGGAGGAGAGTGAGATGCGGGTGTGCATTTGAGCCCCTCACGTGCTCATCCGCGGAAGTGCTGTTACTAACTCACATTCAGGAAGGGGTCATCGGACCTTCCCACGTCAGGGAAGACTGAAACATGGCATTAGCACCACGGCTGCCAGCCGGCTGCCGCCCGCCTTACCCCAACGCTAACGATATTACCGTGGAGGGGTGCCGAGTACGATACTTTGGGGCGATTCTTCTGTGCCGTCCAGAACTACGCCACGCCAGCCAATGTGATTAGTTGACATTATGTCTGTATTAATCTTTGCATTTAATTTAATGGATGCTAAGGATTATAAAAACAGTAAATGCTAATTGAGAAATCTGAGCAATAGGGAGATGCGTAAGACAGCCCACACCTCCGGTGCCTCCACCTGGAGAGTCACATTAGCTTTGGCCTCCCCTCTGCCCTCTCCCGCTGCGCCCCCCAACTCTGGTACAGAGACGGACAGGACCTGGCCCCCCTGCCCCACAAGGGAGGCAGATCCATCAACCACCGAGCCGGAGGAGCTGGGTGACACCCCTGCTCGCCTGGAGGTCGGGTGGTGCAGCTGGGTCTCTGCTCCCAGATGTGGCCCCTGGCGCGCGTGGCCCCAGTGCACGTGGCCTGCTTCCACACCCAGTGCCCTGGACAGCCCGGGAGCACCCAGCGGACCCAGGCTCTCTCGGGTGCCGTCCTGGGACCCCGATGGATATGGGACATAGCACACACACAGCATCCTCTGAGGACCCCTCATGTGGGCACACTGTCCCCCCAGCCAAGTGTGGCTGCTTCTGTGGCCCCTTTAGCTGCGGTAGAAACACCTCTGTTTCGTTGTCTTTACAGGCAGGAGAAAAACACTACCACCCACTCTGTGCACTATGCGTCCGGTGCGGCCGGATGTTTGAGGAAGGCGAGGAGATGTACCTTCAAGGTAAGGACAAAACCGCGTTGCCCCGTCCCCTAGGGCAAGACAGGAACATGCCCTGGGCCCGTGCTCCGTGCTGGGTGGGAACTGGTGTCACCTCTCTAGCTGGGAAGCCCCCCACCCAGCCCAGTGGCAACGTGTGGGAGGCAGAGAAATGGGACACGGTGACGGCCCGGGGCTGCTCGGCCCCTCCCCAGGACGATGGGTTGGGTCTGGAGACCCCATCTCTGCAGCCACTGTTTCTATTCAATGATCCGTCTGTGTCCAGTGACCCCGGAGGCAGGCCGAGCAAGGCTGGATGGATGGGAGAGCCACACACAGGCTGTTTCATGACCTCATGGGGCGGTCGTCTTGGGGCTGTGTGTCACACAGGCCTGCCTTTCTGAGCCCAGCCTCGTGGGGTGACGTCGCTAGGCTGGCCTCGTCCCCGGTGTCCCCTCTTGTTCCTTGAGTCTCTGCTTGAGAGCCCATGAAAGGGGTCCTTTGCGCCCCTCCCACTGCTGCTGGGACGTCTGGGTGGGAGGGGGCCCCCTCCAGCATCGCCCCCACTGTAAATAGTGCTTTCAGGCCTTTCTGATGCCCAGCACAATGGGTTGGGACCACAGCATGGGGACAGGAGCTCACCATCAAGAGGGACCCAGTCTCAGGGAATAAAGGCGCTCTTCATGGCTCTGGGCTGTGGCAGGCACCCCGTTTCTAAAGCGAGTCCTGCCATGACTTTCTGTGGGATATGGAAGCCAGTCCCATCCCCTCTCCCAGCCTCAGATTTCCCAGTCGGTGTGACAAGGGGTGGACCCGGGTTGGAGCACCGGCCAGGGCCTCTTTGGGGGGGGTCTGGCCCCCGCCCAGCCTGGACACCCTGAAACCCTCTGCCTGGTCCACCTGGATGTTGGGGCTCCAGGAAGGTGCTGACAGGTGAATCCCGTACAGTTGAAGCTCTGAAAAGCAGGGGTCCCAGTGAGCCTCTCAGCCTTCGAGGAGGACGGGGCAGCCCACCCCCTCTCTGCTACCACCAGCACCACCTACCGTGGGGCAGACCTTTCCAGTAAATACAGGGGAGGAGCTGTTGATGCTCAGTAGTGATCAGGGAGACCCAGATGAGAAGAATAATTAGATACTACGTTCCCCCACTGGGTTGACAAGGACTGAAAGGAAGGTCGCGTCCCCATTGTGAGGAATCAAGGAAATGGGCCTCTTACCTGGCTGGTGTGGCCAAAACCGGGAAATCGTCAGAATCCATCAAGAGCCTTAATGTCCACACGACTCCATTTCTAGGAAGTCCTTAGGTGAATGACAGGGGTGTGCTGGGACTGGCGTGCCATGGAAGCCCCCCCAACAACGTGACTTTAGAAATAAAACACTGCAACCAGCGGGCGAGGGACGGAAAAATCCTCCTCTCTCCATGTGGGATGTTGCACGGCCCTCGTGGTTATGCTTCTGATATTTAATTACATGGGGACACGTTCTAGACGCTTTAAACAAAAATCGTAGGACATAAGACTATGTACAACATTATCCGCATTCTCTGAAAAACGCACGGGAACGCTAAAAAGCTGCCCGAGCAGAGTGGCTCAGAGGTTATAGGCGGTTTTCATTTTCTTATTTATACTTTGTTGGGTGTCTTTAATTTTTAATAAGGAATATCAGTGACTTACCTATTACTTTGGTAGTCATCGTTGTCAAAAATGAATGTTTTACACACACACACCCTCAATCGTGGTCTCCCCAGGAGCTCCAGGCTGATGCAGACGCTTTGCCAGAGCGAGGTAGTAATAACCTGCCCTCCTGGCCATTAGTTCATGTGACCTGGAAGCCTTTGCAAGCCAGAAATAGGACGTCGCTCTTTCCTTCACACACACTTTTAAGTGCCTCTCATGCGCCAGGCCCTGTGTGGCTTGTTGGGCGGCGGGGAGGGGCACGGAACAGACACAGCCCCCTCCCTGATGGGGTGTGAACCTAGACACAGAGCTGCGGCGGCCAAGGGGGCGAGGGGGCCGGGCTGAGATCCAGGGAGGCCCCGGAGGGAGAGCAGGTGCTCCGGGCCCTGAAAGATGGGGCGCAGGGAGGGCTGACACGCGCCAAACCCACCCGCACTGGACATATGGCAGTAATGCAGCGAACGCCCTAGGCTACAGCTCACCAGGCACCGTTCCGGTGTGTTATTACCCCAGATTAACCTCATCGGATTCTCCCACTGGCCTGATGAGCGAGGAACGTTATCAGCCCTGTTTGCAGACGGGGAGAATCTGACACCTGGAGAGCCCGAGTTCGAATGAGGAAAGGGCGGGGCCCGTGGGGCCCGTGGTGCTCTTGTTACCTTGATGGTGCTGGATGTTGGCGTGGGTGGTGGGGCCACACTGGCTGCTGAAGAAACTGAGGCAGGATCGGTCTCAGGACCCAGGGAGTCAGTGAGAGAGTCAGGCTCGCCCTGCTCTTCACCCCACACCCCGGCTCCCACCTGAGGATCCCCCTCCTGCCTCCCGGCCGAGAGCTCTTGCCCCCCAGCCTCATTCCCATTCCCGAGGCTGGTTCCCACCCCAGCTCTGGCCCCAGCCCCAGCCGTGCCCGTGGTTGGGCCGGGCTGCTACCCCCGCACCCATGGGCAGCTCGTCCTCTCTCCCCCGCCTCTGAACAAGAAGCCACCTGACACCCCTCTTCCGAGAAGCCTCCTCTGGGCACCCCGGGTGTCCCCAGTGCTCACAGTGGTGCGCTTCCCGTTCATTGTACACCCCCGGCCCCCCAAACTGGGCCATGAGCCCCTGGGGCCAGGCGGCCATCTGCTTGCCCCAGGCCCAGCACCCCCTCCAGCAGAGCGTCCGCGTGTGGACTACCAGCTCCCCGCTTCTGACTCCCTGCGCAGCGTCTGCATTGTGGGAAGTAACACTGAGCCCTCCCTCTTGGGGATCTGTCCACAGGTTCCTCCATCTGGCACCCGGCGTGCCGACAAGCAGCCAGAACTGAAGACAAAAACAAGGTTGGTGGAATTGACTGCTTGCTCCGGTGTGTTCTTCGGCGCCCATGTGCCGTCACCTGCGTCTGATGGCTCGCCGGCTGGTCACACCAGGCCACGGGCCAGGTGTCATGAGGCCTGGGGGTGCTGAGGATGGTGCGAGGTGGGGCGGGGCATCTCGGGGCCTCCCTGTCCTGGCCCGCAGGCCTCTCCATGGGTCCAGAGGGCATGAGGGCTGCAAAAGTTTGGGGACAGCTATGACATGAGCGGGTCTCCAAATAGTCCCCAGACCGTCCACACTTGGGACACCAACTGCAAGGCTGAGGGGCCCCAAACTGTGATCAGTCTCAGTCATTCATGGGAAGGACTCACAGACTCCCTGAAAACTATGATAGTCACGGTTGGGGTTTATTACAGGAGAGGATACACGTGGAATGAGCCGAAGACAGAGGCGCGTGGCGCAGGGTCTGGGAGGGGGGCAGACACAGAGCTTCTCCTCTGCCCTGGAGACTGGACGGGGGACCTGCCAGCCTGTGTAGGACCGCATGCCCGGAGTATTGCCCAGCAGGGGAGCTCTGTGTCCAGAGATCTTACTGGGGCTCCATTGACTGACTGACTGACTGACTGATTGACATAGTGATTTCACTAGGTCCAGGTGGCATGACCCTAGACCACCCCAGATCACACGGTTGGTCTCTCCAGTGTGGCCGGGCCCCATCCTAAGACTGTTGGGTGTGGTTCACCCCCTCCCTGAACGGACACTCTGACAGTGGACACAGATCACCTTCCAGGGTCAAGGGTGCAGGCCAGACCTCTCTCTGGGCGAGACCAAATTCTCTACCTCTCAGAGGCCCAGCTGGGCGCCAGGCACAGGTGAGGAAGGAGATGGGCACGGACCTTGTTCTCTCGGGACTGACCTTCCAGGGAGAGACAGAAATTGACCCTTACACAAGCAAATTTGCAGCAAAGGCTGTTGGTGGGGGACCGAGGACGCCAGTGGACGGGAGGAGGGGAGGCCAGACGCACAGTCAGGAAAGGCCTCCGGAGGAAATGGGGTCAGAGCTAAGTCTGCAGGCTGAGACTTGGCGGTCCTGGAGGCAGGGCCCCGGGCAGGGCGGACAGACCCCTCACCCTTAGCTCTACAGCGTGGACACAGCCCTATCAGCAAGCCCAAGCTGGTCCCATCCCCAGAACTTGCAGGTTTGGGGAATTTCTCGTGGGGCTGGAGGGAGACCCCACAGACTTGGGCCTCTGAGCTTCACAGGGGTGTTGGCTAGGGGAGGAGACACTCCCCACACCGGCCCCCGCAGATGGGTGGGCCCCAACCCAGTGCAGCAAATTCTCGATAGGCCTGCGCTGAAGGAAGCCAGCAGAGGGACAATCCCCCATTTCCCTTAGAAATGGCTTCCGGTGGGTTTGGAAGCCCCCGCTTCCCACGCATCTCTCACGGCTCACCCTCAGTCATTCAGCACAACTTCACCAAGCCTCTGGCTGTGCCAGGCCCTGCTCTTGGCCCAGGACACAGAGGTGATGGAGTCCTGCCCCCACATGCTCTGGGCATGCGGGGGCACACGTGCACATCATGTCTGATGGCCACGGGGACCCGAGCACAGGGGGGCCCTGGGCCGGGGTAGGAGGGCTCCGTGGAGAAGAGGCACCTCCTCTGTGTCCCCCAGGCCACCCCTCACCCGCGACAGCCTCACGCTGTTGCTCAACCCCTTTCTGTGGACGCCAGGCTGGGCCCGAAGGTGGGGACTGCGCCCTGGGCTCCTCTCTAGGGCCGGCCCTGCCCTTCATCTGTGACCTTGTTTCTCAAGTGGTGCCGGTTGCTTTGCTCAGAGTCCTCAAGTGTCTACAAAGGCCTCTGGTTTAATCCAGTTCAGAGGGTCCCCTTTGACGCCCGCAGAGAGGAGGCGCGCTCGGCCTGGAGAGCCCCCGTGTTAGCCCTGGTGGACACAGACTGCCAGCTGGATGCTGCTCAAGCCGCGGGCCTGGGGGTGCAGACAGGGAGGGGCCCTGAGGGTTAGAGGCCCAGGGGTCCAGCCCCGGCCTACAGGGAGTGGCAGGAGCTGCAGTGCAGAGGCAAGGCATCCTAAGGCAGGTCTGTGGCCCCTGCACCCTGGGTTAGGCCACACCTGTGTCTGCTCCTCCGTCACCCGAGTGTCCTCGCAGACTGTGCAGAAGGAAGCAAGGGGCACAGGAAGCCCCACAGCCTGGGAATGGACCTCGGGAGGATCCAGTGGCCAGGCCCACTGCTCCCCAGGCACACAGATGATGCCTGCCACTAGTTTGGCTGAATTCGCAGAACTGTAGCCCAAATTCTAGAACACTGGGACTGGGGCCGGGAGCGCCTGCCCCGCCGTCCCCCTGCCCCTGCTCCTCCATCTCTGGGACCACCGTTGCCGCCACTTGCCTGGGCCCCGGGGCCCCCCACTGCCAGGGGGCCCAGGGCGCTCGCACTGAGCATGTGCAGGATGAGCCCCGTCCCAGGCCCAGCACTGGGCGGGGCGAGCTGTGTGAACGTGAGGTTGGGGGGCAGATCCATGTGACAGCCAACCTCCCAGCTCCAGGGACGCAGAGCGTGGAGACTGCAGGAGGAAGCTGTTGATTGTATTTGTCCCTGGGGCTGCTGTGACGAATGACCACACATTTAGTGGCTTAAAGAACCACAGACATCTCCCTTCCTTCTGGAGGCCAGAAGTCGAGGATGGGGGCGCAGGGCTGTGCTCGCTCTGGAGGCTCCAGGGAGAGCCTTCTCCCCCTCCGTTCCCGGGTCTGGAGGCCACGTGGTCTGCTCCTGACCCCGCCTCTGTCACCACCTGTGCCCTGACCCCCTCCCCCGTGCCCTCCTCACCTGAGATCCCAGGGAGTCCACCCACGGCACCGGGAGTGGCCTACCACCCCAGGCTCCTTAGTCGCATCAGGCTGGGAGTCCCTGTGGTCGCACGTGGTAATACGTTCGCAGGCGTGGACATGCTCGTGTGCTCATGGAGGGCAGGAAAGGCCCAGTTGGTCATGTACACGACTCGGGTCACGGTAAGTGGCAGGGGCGCCCTGGTCTCCCGTGGCTGACACAGCTCCCGATCCCCTCTGTAACCGCCCCTGGGCTACTCCAGGCCTCAGAGATGAGCCAGGCAGCATCCCTGACCTAGAAGTGCCTGCAGGGTCCTGACCTTTGTCGGTGGACCCCTCCCCAAATCCCAACCCGAAGGCCTGCCAGAGGGACCTGGAGGGAGCCCACGTGCTGAGAAGCCTCCAGACCTGTCTCCTGAGAGTGACTGGGTGAGAAAGGGGGAGTCAGCCCGCAGCCGGCCCACTCAAGGACAGGTCGGGAGGGCCAGCCCTGCCCCTGGATTCTGGAGCCGGCCGTGGAGCTGGCCTCGGGGCCTGCAGGGAGCCCAGGTCCGGCCAGGCCTGGCAGCAGCAGGCCCCTCTGCTCTCAGCCCAGAGGTCAGCCCGCCATGACCGCGGCCACTGGCCCAGAGGTAGGGCGGTCGTCTGAATGCCGGACAGGGAAGGAGGAAAGGGTCATTGCCCAGCCAGGCCTGGCTTCCTGGGCTGTGTCTCTGCAGATGCCCCGCGAACGTCTGGTGCCAAGGCCGTCCCTTGAGAAGAGTTCCCTCCTTGGTGCCGTGCCCGAGGCTGGCGCGCAGAGGGCCTGCCCTCTGTGTCCTGGGACAGGATCCAGGCCCCGGTCATGCCTGCTTGTCCCGCATTTCACCCTCCCTCCCTCCTTCCGGCCCCTCAGAGCCTCCTCTGTCTCGGAGAAGTGAGAACAGACCCGGGGCGGGGCCGGCAGTGAGCGGACGGGGCTGGCACACGGGTCCCCTTACAGATAGTTCTCCTGGCCAGACTGGCTGATCCTGGCCTGCAAGACAGGACAACAGAGCTGTACTTTCCTGTACTGTTCATTTCGTGCAAGCCGGTTAAGGAGCATGAAACAGCCAGCTCCGGGTCAGCCCCTGGTCAGCCTCGGGTCAGCCCCGGGTCAGCCCCTGGTCCGCTCGCCGAGGCCGGCCCCTGAGAAACACAGCAGAGGTGGTGCGGGCATCACTAACTCTCTCTGAAAGTGGCCCCCAGGTGGAGCTGGATCTACTGCTACCTGGTAATCCAGACAATAGCTAACTCACCATTAATTGACCAGTAACCAGTCATTTAACAAGTGCCCCTCCTTGCTAGGCTCTGGGTCCCATTGGACCAGGTCGGTCCGTGCCTCCGAGTTCCTCTCCAGCAGGCCAGGCCAGTGCTGGGATCCCCCAGGACAGGCTAGGAGAGGGAGGGCCCTCTGTCCTCCCTGACTGCATCCCCCGGGGGCACGGCCACTCCCCAGGACAAGGATGGCTCCTGGGTGTCCGCTGAGGGTGCGGACCTGGTGCATCCTTGGTCTTCGGGTCGTGTGATCATTCCACGCACGGCTGGCCACTGAGCTCCTGCTGAGCACCTTCTGGCTAGCAGAGATGCCTGAGACGCAGAGATGCCTGAGACGCAGAGATGCCTGAGACGGGCGACCTGGTTCTCACGGGGTCACATACAAGTCACACTGACACGGTGCAAGGGGTCCAACACCCGCTCCTCTCCATTTAACGCTAGCTGCCCTGGTCGCTGTTACAGGACAGTGTCTGTCTGGGCCAGGCTGGGGATGGTGCTGGGGCTGGGCGAGCAGCCCGGCCCCGTCTGTCTCTGCGGGTGTGAACAAGCCCCTGAGAACACAACTGGGTATTGATTAATTGTGAGGCTCCTTTGGGCGTTTGGAGTCCAGATAGAAAGTGAGAGGAAGCCGGGTCTCTGGGCCCTGGAGGAAGCTCCCGGGACTCGGCTCCCTCCCGTCTGGGGACAGGGCACAGAGGGAGGGGCTGCCCGCTGGGGACGCCTTGCAGGGGCTGGAGCACAGCCAGCCCCCGTGGGCACTGAGGCAGCCCAAGCGCCCTGGTCATGGTGGTGGCGCCCCTGGGCCGGGAGGTGCTCCTCGGGCACGGGGCAGTCCTTGGGTCACGCTGCTTAGGCACCCCTTCCTTTAAAACACCGGAGTCAGTCTGCTTTACAGACTGTCCTGAGCCCAAGCTGAGCTGAAGTAACAGCAAAGATGATTTGCTGGCACCGGGCCCCCAGCATGTCATAGCTCTAGTCACATCCTCAGAAAGGGAAAGTGCCTTTTAGGGAGGTTTTTCCCTTTTATAGAGAAGGAAGCAGAGACTGAAAGGGTTTTTTCCAAATGTATAAAATGTGTACGGACCTCATTTGGGCCCGGCAAGATGGGCCACCTGCACACAGGGCCAGGGAGAGACACACACCCGTTAGCTGTCTCAGGATCTTCTCTGCAAACAGTATGGGATGCTGTGTCTGATCTGGGGGAGGCCGATGACTCAAGACTGCACAGTGGGGTCAGGCTGTGTCCCACTGGCCCTCGGAAGCCCTGGGTCAGTGCCCCGTTTAGCCCTGGGGCACAGCCAGGGCCCTGGGAGGCAGGGCAGGCCCCGAGGGGAGTGGGCGGCCCCATGCCTGGTCCTGGAGGAAGCTGGCCGTCAATGGGAGCGTGGGAGGCCCCCACGTGACAGACCAGCACTGATGCATGGGCGAGTGAGGAGGTGACCCCGAGCATCGCACCCTCTCCGTCTACTCTTTCCTCCCCAGATGCACAACCAGGGCTGCAATCAAGTTCCCCAGGCCTTAGAGGCCTCCCATCTGCTCCTGATGTTGTCCTGTCCTCACTGCTGTCCTGCTGAGTGAAGGAGGAGCTGGGGGTCCTCTAGCTGGGAGGGGAGGGCTCCACGGCCCGTGATAGTGTCCTGGGCCCACTGCATAACATGCTGCAGGCTGGTCGCTCAACTAGTAGAAATGTATCCTCTCCCAGTCCCGGAGGCTGAGGGTCCTGGCTCAGCGTGCGGGCAGGGTTGGTTCCTCCCGAGGCCTCTCCATGGCATGTAGACGGCTGCCCTCTCCCTGTGTCCTCACGCGGTCGTCCCTCTGTGCGTGTCTGTGTCCTGATCCCCTTTTCTTCTAAGGACCCCCATCAGCTTGGATCAGAACCCACCCTAGTGATCTCATCTTCCCTTAATTACGTCTTTAAATGTCCTCTCTCCAAACAGGGTCACATTCTGGGGTGCGAGGGGTGAGGGCTTCAACATATGAGTTTCAGGAGACATAATTCAGCCTGTGACGTGGCCCTTCCCAGGCTGCTGACACCCCTGCAGTGGGCATGGGCCACCAAGAGGAGGCAGCCAGGGGGAGCTGTCCGCGTCCTTGGCTGGGGAGGCATGGGAAAGCCAGGCGGTGGGTGGTCCAGGCAGGGGTGGAGGCTGGATCAGGCGGTGTGGGCACCCGCCAGGTCACGCCCTACAGGTGGGGAAAGACACAGGCATAGAGAGTGGGTTGGGAGCTGGAGAAGGAGGGTGTCCATGCAGGGATGGGCGACCCCGATGCAGGGGACAGAGGAGGGGCCAGGGAAACCATCCCCTGGGGCGAAGCAGGAGATGTGATAGGGGAAGGAGGAAAGATGGGGTGGACGTTCGAGGAGCAGGTCACAGATGTGGTGGCCGCGGAGTCCGACAGCGGAGGACCGGGCTGCTAGAATGAGCAATCACCCCCACCCCCATAATCTAGGCGGAAAATAACACCTCTGAGCAGCAACATTCTGGGTAAAAGGATGGCCTTTGCTACCAGAGCCCGCAGAACCACTTGAAAATGCATCACTTGCTCTTGTCCTCGGGAACACAGATAATTTCCGTGCGTGCAAGCCGGGTGATCATCGGAGCGTTTCCAGCCGTGCAGAGAGCTGGCTGCCATGCTTGCAGCCCGCGTCACCTGCTGTGTCTGTCTGATTATAGCTTTCCAGCGGCTCATTCAAGCCTGTGTGTTTATTTTAAGAATTCTTTCAATCTGCCCAAAAAAAAAAGTCTCATAACTGGCATTTCTGTTGGAGTGTGACCTGTGATAATTGCATCTGGAAGGTTCCAGCATCGACATATTCTGCTTTCATTCTCCTCCTGTCTCCTTATCCAGGAAACCAGAAGCTCTTCCGAGAGCATCATTTCTGTACCTGCTTCCAGCACCTCGGGGTCTCCAAGCCGCGTGATCTATGTGAGTTGGAGAGTGGGGAAGCTGGTGGTGGTTCGGTCCGGGCCTGGGTCATTGCTGGGGTGCTCTTGGGGGCTGGGGTGTCCTCAGGTGTCAGGGTGTGGGGCCGGCCCTCTCACCCCTGCCACGGGGCACAGGTCGGTGCAGACTTTTGGAGGTTAACTGGGAGCCTTCGGTGAGGACTGTCATGCCACCTGGGGACTGCCTGGTTACACAGCCATGGTGCCCAAAGAGCTGTGCTCACAACTATTGTCCACAGGGCTGTCAAATCAGTATTGCGTCCCCGCGCCACAGCTAAGACTTATCTGAGTACCTGATACTCAGGCTCACGTAGGACTGGGCGGGCGCTGTCAGAAGTGGTGCAGATCTGCACCTGTTACCCTGGGAAGTGTGTCCAACGTGTTCCTGCGAGAAGCATGTTAAAGATAGTATGTTACACGATCCCATTTTCATTAAAGGGCGTATGTGTGTGGGGGTGTGTACAGGTGTGTGTGTGTGTGCATATGGGTGTGTGTGTGGGTGTGTACGTGTGCATATGGGGATGTGTGTGCACATACAAGTATAAAAATAGCAACTACCTCTGGGCTGCAGGTTCAGCAGTGGGAGGTTAGTACTTTTGCTATTTACCTGTGAGTACCAAACTCCATTGTCTGAGGAAGAGCCCGAGGCTCTAGGTGCAGGCTGGGGGAGGGGCAAGCCCTGGACTGGGTGTCTGGGCCTGGCTCTACCACTGTAAGGAACAGCAGGTGTCTTGGGGCACGTCACTTCTCCCATCCCCTTCCCGCCCGGCCAGGACCTCTGTTTTCTCTCACACAGTGGGGTTGGATTTGCTCTTCCTGACGCCTTTTCAGCCCTGAATCTCATACTAGTTGGATGCAGAGTCATTCCCGACCCTAATTCTGATGGGTAACAATACCATGCAGTCTAGTCCTCGGGGGAACGTGATGATCATGAGCCCCAAAGATGAATCGCAGCGTGGCCCTTAGTGAATGTGCACTCAGAGGCTCAGAAAGGGGGTATGGAGTCATCAGACCAGCTGTGTGCCCTTGGGTGAGGAGTGAACCTCTCTGAGCCTCCGAGAGCTTACCTGTGCCAGAGAAGACCCACAGTACCTGCTGTCCAGGGCCCGCGGAGGGACAGCGTGGGAACCCTGAGTGCAGCCCTGGGCCAGAGGGAGGACTTTGCAAATGCTCACTGCGAGGATGATCAGTATGAGATCTGCGCTCGTAGCTCGGCCACCGTCGCAAATAAATCCCGCAGGGCAGGTGGCTCCGACCACAGAAATGCGTTCTCTCCGCATCCGGGAGGCTGGGAGCCTGAGATCCGGGTGTGGACGGGGCTGGCTCTCCTGAGGCCTCCCTCCTCGGCTTGAAGTCTTCTCCTGCGTCCTCACGGGGTCGTCCCTCTGTGCATGTCTGTGTCCTAGTCTCTTCTTCTAAGGTCGCCAGTCTGATGGGATCGGGGTCCACCCTCGTGACCTCATTTCACTTACCTCTGTAAAGAGACCCCATCTCCAAACACAGTCCCACCTGAGGTCCTCGGGGTGAGGGCTTTAAAATTCGGACTTGGCAGGACGTAATGCAGCCCACGGTGCCGTCAATGTCGTGAGAGACCTTAACTATGATTCCTGTTACTTCAACGAGACAAGGTCAGTGGAGCGCTTGGCAGGGGGCCCGGCTTCCGTGGCCGCTGTGGCCGCGTGGCACGTGGTGACTGCTCGCTAGGCGTGAGCTCCTCTTTTAAACGATCTGGTGTTTGACAAGGACCGAGGTACTGTCGTGACCATGTGTTGAGCAGTGACGCCGGCCACTGTGGTCACAGATCCTTGAAAGGCCCCATGACGGTGCACAGTGGAGCATTCGACGCACCCCACACTCCTCCTCCTCCTCCTCCTCCTCCCCCTCCCTCCCCGGGTCGCTGCAGCCACTCTCAGATGCCGCTCAGAGACCTGCAGAAAGTCGTCTGCATCACAGTGCGAAGTCTCGGGGCCCCCACCCAAGAGCACACATGTCCTGTGGCCACACGTGGGCTCCACGCACCGTGGCCAGCGCCCAGCCTGGACACGTCCGCCCTCCTGGGCGCCAGGCAGGCCACAGGCCGGAGCACCTGGCTGTCCACTCCTCCCCCCAAACCAGGGTGGTGTGAGCATTCAGTCGGTGCACATCCACGGAACTCCTTCACCGAGGGGGCGTGAGTCCTCTCTCAGGGCTCTGCCCTGCTTTTTCTCTTGTCTCTCTGCTGGGGTCTGCAATGGGCCTACTGCATACCTGACACCATGCTCAGTGCTGGGCCTCGAGAGGGGGGCCCCGATCCCTGCTGCAGCTTGGAAGGATCCCAGCTGCCGGGCAGCCCAGCGGCACAGGAGAAGATGAATGCCATGCGCTATCTGACCACCCAGAGTAGCCACCGCTCATACTGGGCAGCACGCCCCTAGGTCTCTTTGCGCTGTGTTTTTTTTTAACCCAAATGAGGTCATGCTGAATATTGTGTTTGTAACCTTTCTTCAGCATGGCAGTGAATCAGTAACTAGGCGAAGCCGAAAATCAGCATTATTACATTACAGTGTATTATCGGTGAGCTTATTGTAACTCTACTGTCATCGATGGCCATATGTTATTATCGTTTATCATGCTGGACGGAGTATGGAGAGAAAAAAGCAAGGAGAAATCACAGGAACATATACACGTCCCAGTGGCCTTTCGCCAATTAGAGCGTAGCCCGTTGTCACAGCAACCGCCCCAAGGCCAGCAGAGGGACAAAACGGATCTGTGCGCCGGCTGCGCAGGGCAGATGCTGAGGAGCCGGGAGCAGAGCCACTTGCCCAGGGCAGGCGCGAGCGGTGTGGTGCCCTCAGGCCACCTCTCTGATCTGTGCCATTCGGGGATCAGCAGGGGCTGACCCAGGGCTCGCTGACCCGTGCGCAGCGGGCTGACACCCACAGACGGGCGATGCTCTGATCATAGTGGGGTCCGAGGCAGGGAAGGGGGTCCGCCTGTGCAGGGACTTGTGAATGCAGGCCTCACCCAGCCCCTCATTCTGGTGTCAGCTTTAATCTGAGGCTCATGAAATCCAGAGGGTGGGCAAGATGTAGGTGGTAGTCTCGTCTTGTAAAATGGTCCAGAGAATCCACCTGATTTTGGCAAATGCCCCATGGATTTTACTTCAATTTGGCAAACATGTCCCAAGGATCTTGCCGTGCCAGGCACGGAGTTAGGGAGAGGGACTCCGTAATGAAACAGATCGAGTCATGGACCCCCAGAAACCACCAGTCCCAGAGAAGGGGAGACTGGTGCACCAGCCGACATCGGCACCTTCACTTAAAGGAGATAAGCATCCAACCCAAATGGTGGAGGGGAGCAGGAAAGGAGATAAGCATCCAACCCAAATGGGGGAGGGGAGCAGGGACAGTCTCTCAGAGAGGGAGACCTGGACTGAGTCTGGAAGAGCCAGCGGCTGAGCAGGCAAAGGGGCCTGGGAGAGAGAGCAGCAGGTGCTGAGCCGTTGGGCTCCAGACGGCCGGGGAGCCGTAAGGAGCTCAGCGTGGTAGACAGTATGGGCAGAGGAGTGGGCCGCTAGGATAAGCAGGTGCACAAGAGCCCCTAGGGAACTGCTCAGAAATTCTGATCAGGGCCCATCCTGACTACAAACGACAGACTTAGGATTTGAACTCAGGTCTTCTGAACCCTGCCCAGGGCTCCACAGGGAGGAGTCAGAGGTCTGAGACATCAGACGTTCCCTCTCTCAAAATATATCACAAATGGCAGCATTCACCCCAAGAGCACCCACCAGCTCATGAGAGCCTTGGAGTTGGGTGGTCAGGGAAGACTTCCTAGGGGAGGTGGGCTGGGGCTACTGAACCCAGGGCTGAGCCTGGCATGCTGGGGGCACAGGGAGGAGATACCTCAGGGGGAGTGGGCCGGGAATGTCAACCTGCGTTTGGGGACTGCAGTGAGGGCTTGCATCGCGCACCCGGAGACCCTGCCGGAGGATTTGAGCTTGAGGACAGTGTGCTGGAGCTGGAGCTCCAGGGGAGGGCGATGGTGGGGAGCCCGGCTCTGGAGCCCGACGACCCGGGCCTCTTCCCACCCCATACCTCCCTGGCTGTGTGACTCTGGGTGAGCTATGTAACCTCTCTGGGCTCTGCTTTCTGCATCTATGAAGTGAGGGAACTGTGGGTGCCCCCCGTCATGGGCTTGTCGTGAGTATTTGGTGAGCAGATAATAAAAGGCTTAGGCCAAGGCCATCCCAGGGAAGAGCTCACAGTGCTAGCAGCCTCTGTCAGCGATGTCTGTTCAGAGAAGTGCGGCAGGAATGCCCCCGGAGGCTCTTGCCTGGCCTAGATGTGAGCACCGAGGGCCTGGACCAGAGCCGCCTGGGCTGGAAAGGGACAGCTAGTCCCACCACAGAGAAGAGTGTGGGCCCACGCTGGCCCTGGCCTGGCCACTGGGGGACACTGGGGTTGAGCAGAAGGTTCCCTCGGGGTTCAGGTAGAGCCAAGTTGGTGGGGGCAGCCTGGCGTCCGGTAAGGCCAGGCTGAGATTAATGCTGAGAGGGGGGCATGGTGGGGAAGAGGTGACCACGTGTGTCCGCTCCAGGATGGAGGGGAACGTTGGCACCCACAGCAGGAACACGGGGACCGACTCAGATGATGGTTGCTGCTGTGACACCTGAGGATTGTGTGGGTGTGGCCCTGCCCCGCTCAGGGACCTGTTTCAGCTTCCACGTGGCCTCTGCAGCCCCCTGGAGCAGGGAGGGGTGGTGGGGCGATGCAGGGAGGGCGATGCAGGAGAGCGGGTGGTCAGTGGCCTTCACGTGGGCAGATGCAGTGGTTCCGTGTGCATCACCCGTGAGCACCTGCTGCGGGCCGGGTGCGGTCCTGGCCCCACCTGCAGTCCTATCGCAGCCAGCCAGCCGGTCCAGTGTCAGGCCCTTCGCTGCTGTATCTCCAGTGTGTGAGTGCAAATACGTGTGCGAGTGTGCAGCGGTTTGTGCGAGTGTGATTATGTGTGCAAGCATGTGCTATTACACGGGAGTGTGCGTGTACATTGTTACATGTGTGGGTGTGAGTTGGGTGTGAATGTGGATTGGTGTGAGCGTGTGTGCGAGTGTGTGTGCTGGGTGAGGGAGTGAGTGTGTGCTGTGCCTGCAAGTGTGGGCGTGTGGGGGGCGTGCGAGTGTGTGTGCGAGTGTTTGGCAGTGGCCGTGAGTGAGTGTATACACGAGCTCTGCTGTAGGCGCGTCCTCTGTGCACGTGCGTACGTGTGCAGGAGTGGATGCCCAGTGCTTGCACGTGTGTGTACATACGTGCACCCACTGGGTGTGTGTTTAAATGCACGTGCACGGACATGTGTGTTTGCACGCAGACACGTGTATGTGTGCGCGTGACTTTAAGCGCCTGCATGCACCCGTTTGCATATGCACATGTCTTGCGTGTGCACATGTGTTTGTTGCACATGTGTGTTTGTATATGGGTGTGTTTTCATTTGCATGTGCTCACACATGGGTGTGTGTGCGTGCACACACACATGTTATGCGTGTTTGTGGGTGTGCATTATGCATGTGCATCCAGGTATTTGCATGTTCATATAAATGTGTGTGCCTTTGCCTCTATGCACACATATGTGGTTGACGTGCTTGTATGGGTTTGTGTGTGTGCACACAGAGATGTGTGTAGGTATGTTTAGGCCCTTGGCTGAGTCTCGGGATCTGCTGGGCTCTGTGCCAGACAGGTGACAGGCTCTACCTCTTTGACCCTGGGGCTGTCCTATGCAACCATCTGTCCCACTTGGCAGGGAGAGTAGAGGCTCAGAGAATACACTTCCTTAGGACTCCATGGACTTCCGTGGGGGGGCCGAGGGACCCAGGCCCACGTGACTGTGAGGACTCCCTGGCCATGTGCCTCTGCCCCTTCACCCCATTCCACGGAGCCTGGGTCCTGGGCTGGGCCCCGCTGTCCCCACGGCCGCCAGAGCACCTGCTGCCCTCTGGGCTGTGGAGCTACAGTGCCCTCCGCTCTCTGTCTCTCAGGCGAAGCTGGGCGATGAGATTCTCGACTACAGGGACTTGGCTGCTCTTCCTAAAAGCAAGGCCATCTACAACATCGACCGCCCCGACATGATCTCCTACTCGCCGTACATCAGCCACTCGGCGGCGGGCAGGCAGAGCTGCCACGAGGTACGGCCCCCGCGGTGGGTGGTGTGCCCACGGCAAGGGCCGCGTCCGCTTCCACCCCCTCTGACCCCCGGCCTCCTGTGATCCCCTCCGATGGCCTGTGTGCATCCCCTTTCAAGAGTCCCCAGGGGCTCTGCCCCCACCCTCGTGGAGGGTCTCCTTCGCTGGGGGAGGAATTAGGAAATATGCTGGTGTGGAGGCAATCTGCCGCCCTCAGCAGCTGGCCTGCCCCCGCCCCCCGTCTCATGAACCCCCTGCGCTGGTTTGACCACCTGTTTGGACCACACACAGTGGATTCCCTGGTGTCCCTCGGGCGTGTCCTTCCCCAGTGACTTGGTTCTCATGGCTCCTCTCCATCTCACATGGAGTCCGCTGTTGATTTTCCCTGCCCTTTGGTGGTGTTGAGACTCGAGTGTGGCCATGGGTGCCCAGGATAGGTAGGAAGAGCGATTTGCCAGCTGGTGGCCTGAGCGTGTATACCATCCACGTGTGGGCGGCCTGGCATGGGTGAGCCCCGGGGCAGGAGAACCCAGGACCTTCACACATCTCCCTGAGCCTTCTGTCCGCTTCTCTGGGAGGGGATGAGGCTCGGGGGCGCCACGCTCCATGGGCTGGTGCAGTCACAGAGGCTGGGCGCCGCTGCTGAACACAAGGCAGGGTGGGAGGGTGACAAGGACCCCCCTTCGCTTGCTCAGCAGCCAGCAAGCGCCCCTCCTGGCTGACTTCTGCCGCAGGGGACACCCGGGACCCTGAGGATGTGGGCGACGTGCCCCATTCAGATGCGGGACAGGGAGGGGTCCCGACCGGCCCCCACCTACCATGTACCCGAGCTGTGTGTGGGGATTTATCACCCAGCATCTGGTCTGAGCTCTGGTGGACAGAGCTAAAGAGGGTCGGAGAGGTCCATTGACTTGGTCAGGCTCCCCCAAACGGTGAGCGGCAGAGCCGAGATAAATCCAGGCCTTTCTGCCCCAAAGACCACCTGCTGGCTGTTTCCTTAGCTGCCCCTCATGCTTCCTCTAAGAACGGGAGCCAGATCTGGAGGCCTGGGTTCAAGTTCCCCACCCCCTTAGCAGCCCTGTGCCACCCCACCTTCCCTGGTTGGAGCCTGAGGTTTCCTGTGCAGACTGGCTCATGCGGGCCTCAGCCGTGCGTAGGGTTGCTGAGAATGCCATGGAGCCCTGGGCCGGGGAGGGCCAGGTGGGCACGTGGGTGCGGGGCATCATCACCCTCAGTCCTGCTCCCACGGGTCCGGGAGTGTTGGCAAACACACGAGCAGAGCACAGCAGTGCGGGGCAAATGCAGAGTCTGAGCCACACAGTCTCACGCCGCACCCCTCCAGTCGCATGCTGTGAACCATGGGTGCCTCCCTCTGTCCCCTGGCGGGTCACGCTGCTGTGGCTGAGCCATGTCACCACCACCCGGGTCGCCGCCCACCCCTCTGACCTACTCACTCTGCACGGACACTGGGCTTTCCTGGGTATCCATGTCCCGTGGCCCCATGCCACGGGAGTGAGTGTCCAGGATGCAGATGAGGTCACAAGGCTCAGGGGACAGACATGCTGGCCCAGAGCCGTGCAGCTCACTGAGGCAGAGGTGGGACTTGGGCCGGGGTAGCCAGCCCCGGTCACCGTGGCCTCCACGCTGGCTTCCGCCATCCCCCCGGGGGTGTCAGAGTCCCCTTGCTCCCCCATCTCAGCGCCCCAGGGCTCTCCCCTCTCCAGGCCATGCCACACCCTGGCTGGGAGCCTGCGTGGTGGTGGTCTCCGTGGGGATGCTTCTGTGGGCAAATGATGGGGTGGGGACAGGGAAGCCCCAGAAGGAGGGTCGGGGCACTGAGTTGAGCAGACGCTGGCCTCAGGGCTGGACGGCTCTGCCCGCTTCTCTGGAATGGCAGCCCTCCGGCAACCAGAGCCTGACCTGACCACCAGAGCAGGAGTCCAGAGGGGAAAAGAACAGCACGCTGGACGCTCGGGGACCTACCTTCACCTCTCTGAGCCTCAGTCTCCCCTTCCATGAAATGGGAGGATTGGGGGACACTTTCCTTTTCCATTCTGCAGAGAGGGGGAATCCCCAAACCCCGAGGCCCTGAACTGCCCTCCTTTCTCTGGGCCGCTTGTCTCTCCTCTCTGGGGAAAACCAAGGCTGCCGGGCTCAAAGGATGTTGTCATCTCCCACCCCAAACTGATGGTCTTCCTTTTGGAAAATATGTCCTCACGAGGGAGCAGTGGGTGTCAGGGTGGGCCGTTGTGGAGGCGCACTCCAGGGTTGGCCCAAAGAAGTGTCCTGGGGACCCCTTTCTCAGGGTGCCATTGACTGTATTTCTCCAAAAAGAAGGTTCTGGAATCTTGCGTCATGTCTCGTGGTGGGGTTCCTTTCCCGTTTGGAGGAGGGTCTGGGCATGAGGACGTGTCTGTGCCCTTTGCTGGTTCTGCCCCCCCACTCCCAGCGACCTAACAGGCCACTCTGTGTGTTGTATCCACAGTCCCCACAGGTACTCTCGCCGACGCCGACAGAGGTAACCGCCTGTCCCCCAGCCAACGCCCCCTCTCGCTCATGGTGCTGCCACCCGGGTTATAAACATAACCGCCCACGGCACCCCCAGAAGGGCCTCTGCGGCTCCTGACCATCGGGGTCATGGGGCCATGGTCCTCGGTGGCCTGAAATGCCGTCCTTGGTGTTGGTTATTTTTATAATCACATCTCATCTTCATGCTTCTGTGGTGCACCTGTCGGCCCTGCAGTGGCAGACACATGGGACATGGCTCTCTTGAGGTCTGGCTCATGGCTTCCTGTAGAGAAAACTCCCAGGAGCCTGGGTTAGCCTGGGCCCACCTCACGCTGCTCTGAGTAGGACATATGGAGCACCCAGATCCTTGCAGACGGGTATTCCAAGAGCATTTTTCTATCAAATAGCATTTATATCCGCAGCTCTGTCTTTCTGTTTCCCAGAGCCACTCAGTGGTATGGACAGGTGCCCACCAGACTCCCGTCTGCATGGGCATTGAACCCTCAGATCCAGGAATGCGCCCACCAGACTGGGCAAGTGGCCATCAGTGCCGAGCTTCGAAAACCACAGGATGGCCGGCCAGGCCCTCGGACAGGCTAAGCGAGGAGAAGGGATGCCCGTGGGGTAGAAACTAGCCAGTGGGGCTGTGTGGAGGATGCCCAGAGAAGCCGCCACCCCAGGGAGAGAACACCCATCGCCGTGGGTGGGACGGGCCAGGTGGGCTCAGGACGAAGCCAGGTGACAGCTGGTGGGTGTGATCCCAGCCCGGGGACCGGCCTGAGCCAAGCGTGGAGGTGGGGGCGTGGGCAGGCGTTAGGGACAGTGGTTCAGTGGGTTCTGCCGAAGGACAAGCCTTCGGAGGCAGAAGGTCGGCTCAGAAAGCATGAGAGCTGTGAGCTCCAAACCCAGACTCTCCCCTCTCCTGTGCTTACCCCCGTGCTGGACTCAGGGGCAAAGCAGGAGCGTCCCCCCCACAGCGGGCTGCTGGGCTGCGCCATCCCAGGACTCCGGCCAGCGTGCCCTGCCGTGGCGGGCCCAACTGCCTGCCCTTCCCCCGCGCCATGGTGTCATGCCATCTCATGCCACCTGCCGCCTGCTCTGACCGCTCCCGACCGTTGCTCATGCTGCTTGAATGGAGTCTCGTGGGCCAATGCTTGTGGGTCTGACTCAACTGGGCCTTTGGGCCTGGGAGGGGTGCCTTCCTATGTCCACACGTAGGAGCCCCCCTTGGGTGGTAGGCGGGGGGAGAATGCAGAATCTTACGGTTCTCGAAGATCTCAAAATGTCGTGGTTGTAAGGAGCTTGGGTGCTGGGGAGGATGGGGCAGGAGGGGCGCTGAGGGGTGTTGGGGAGCCAGGTGCCTCCACCACCCCTCTTCCAGAGCCCAGCCATAGGGAGGGGCTGATGGAGACTCTGCCCTCTGGGATCTGGGGGTGCTGGGGCCATGCTCAGGCCACGGGGAGTGTCGCCACGAGGCCTGACCCCTACCTGGCTCCTCGGGTGCCCTGGCAGATGCAGAGGATTTCGTCCTGGGGCCACGTTGAGTCAGCCTCTCCAGTCCAAAGGGCAACCGCCAGGAGGAGGGTGAATGCGTGGGGGCTGGGCAGTGCCTCAGCTCTGCTGTTCACCAGGCCTTCTTCCCTCCCAGGGGGATCAGGATGACCGCTCATGCAAGCAGTGCCGGACCTCCAGCCCGAGCTCCACCGGGTCAGTCAGCCTCGGGCGCTACACCCCGACCTCACGGTCACCCCAGCACCACAGCCGTCCAGGTACTTAGCCCCCGTGGCTTCTTTGAGCCCGGATGAAGCTGTACCTCTCGCTGCTTTCCCTCTTCTGACTCTGTCTCTTCCTTTACACAACCGGGAAAATGGCGGGCCGGGTGCGGGATGGCCAGCGGGTGATGGGAGAGCCTGGCCGGGTCACGTGTCCACGAAGGTTGGTCCCTCGTGTCTGGGAGGGGAGGACCGCTGCGGAGGCAGCTGGTCACCCTGCTGGTTAGAGGAGCCGTCCGGTGAAACACACGAGCAGCACCGAGCACTTAGACATGTTTCGGTCGCAGGAGATGTCAGGAAGCTAAAGGAGCGTAAATGTGGGAGACCAGAGGTCCGTGAGTCCCAGGCTCATGTGGGTCTGGGGGGGTTGAGCTATGAAGGCAGCGTCAGTGGCCAAAAAGTAGTGAGAATATCAATTGACCCTCTTCACCTGTAGCTAGGATGGTGGCCCTGAAGACAGCCAGCCATCCCTGCGGGAACATTGGTGAGGGCTTATTGCGCCCTCCTGGCAGGGAGACACCTGGGACAGGGTGCTCTCTACCCCCAGCCCACCTCCTTTCCTGCCTGGCACCCAGCTCTGTATTGCTCACCCTTAGCTTCGAAAACTCATCGTTACCCTCGGTGTGTCAAAGCCCCAGGGACACTCCATGCACACACTGCCTTTGTGAGGGATTTTTCCAAGCTGCTTCCTCCTTGGCCAGCTGCTGCATGACTCCATTTCCACATCCATGGGCTACAGCTCTAATTTTCGCAGCCTTTGTGGAAAAATCAACTCATTCATTTGCAAAGTTATTTTCATTGACTACCTGCAATGTTCTTGGAACATCCTGCTCAATAAGTGGAAAGTAGATGAATCAGTGAGTGAGTGAACCAGTGAGTGTGTGAGTGAATGAATGAGTGAGCCAGTGAGTGTGTGACTGAATGAATAAGTGAGCGAGTGTGTGAATTAATGAGTGAGTGAGCGAGTGAGTGAATGAGTGAGTGAATGAATGAATGTGTGAGTGAATGAGTGAGTGAGCAAGTGAATGAGCAAGTGAATGAGTGAGTGAGCAAGTAAATGAGTAAGCAAGAGTGTGAGTGAGTGAATCAATGTATGAGTGAATGAATGAGTGTGTGAGTGGGCAAGCGAGTGTGTGAATGAATGAGTGAGTGAGCGAGTTAGTGTGTGAGGGAGTGACTGAGTAAGCGAGTGAGTATGTGAGTGAGTGTAAATGAATGAGTGTGTGAGTGAGCAAGTGTATGAGTGAGTGAATGAGCCAGTGAGCGAGCAAGTGAGTGAATTAATGTGAGTGAATGAGCGAGTGTGTGAGTGAGTGAATGAGTGAGTGAGCAAGTGAGTGTGTGAGGGAGTGACTGAGTGAGCAAGCAAGTGAGTGAGCAAGTGTGTAAGTGAATGAATGAGTGAGCAAGTGAGTGAATGAGTGAGTGAGCGAGTGTGTGAGTGAGTGAATGAGTGAGCCAGTGAGTGAGTGAATGAATAAGTGAGCGAGTGTGTGAATTAGTGAGTGAATGAGTGAATGAATGAATGTGTGAGTGAATGAGTGAGTGAGCAAGTAAATGAGTGAGTAAGCAAGGGTGTGAGTGAGTGAATCAATGTGTGAGTGAATGAGTGTGTGAGTGAGCAAGCGAGTGGGTGAGCGAGCGTGAGTGAATAAGTGAGCAAGTTAGTGTGTGAGGGAGTCACTGAGTAAACGAGTGAGTGTGTGAGTGAGTGTGTGAATGAATGTGTGAGTGAGCAAGTGTGTGAGTGAGCGAATGAATGAGTGAATGAGCCAGTGAGCGAGCAAGCGAGTGAATGAATGAGCAATCGACTGAGTGAATGAGTGAGTGTGTGAGTGAATGAGCGAGGGTGTGAGTGAGCGAATGAGTATGTGAGTGAATGAGTGAGTGAGCGAGTGTGTGAGGGAGTGACTGGGTGAGCAAGCGAGCGAGTGAATGAGTGAGCAAGCGAGTGAGTATGTGAGTGAACGAGTGTGTGAGCGAGCGAGTGAATGAGTGAGCAAGCGAGTGAGTATGTGAGTGAACGAGTGTGTGAGCGAGCAAGTGAATGAGTGAGCAAGCGAGCGAGTATGTGAGTGAACGAGTGTGTGAGCGAGCGAATGAATGAGTGACTGATGAGCGAGCAGGTGAGCAGGCGAGTGAGGGGTGAAGGGCAGTCAGGCTCCCCAGGCGCCCTCTCCGAAGGCCCCTCTCCCGACCCCCGAGCACCGTATTTTGGGTCACCCGGGCCTGTTGGCAGTGCCTGGCCAGGTGCTCACCTCAGAGAGCCCAGACGCATATCGCAGCGGGACGCGGCCGGGTGCCCATCAGGTGCACGCTCGCCCGGGTCCAGCCAGCAGCTGTCCACCTGCCTTTGAAGCCAAGGAGCCCCCAGTGGAGGGACAGGCAGGGCTCTGGAGCCCGGGGCTGCCCCCCGACCCTCAGCGGGCCGGGCTTCCTCACTCAGAGTCCAAAGCGCATCTGGTGACTCCCGTCAGGGGCCTCACAAGGGTGTGCCTTCTTGGGAGAGGAAGCGCGAATGTCCCTGGCGGAGCGGGGCCTAGGACCATGCTGTGGCCTTGCGGGTCGCGGGCCCGGGGCGGACTCTGACTTGCTTTCTGTTGCCTGCAGCTGGTACTGTGAGTGTTGGTACTAGTAGCTGCCTGTCCCTGTCCCAACACCCAAGCCCTACATCCGTGTTCAGACATCATTACGTCCCCTACTTCCGAGGTAAGGTGCGCAGGGCCGCGGGCCGCGGGCGCTCGCAGGGCGTCCGGCCACGCGTCTGTGTCTTGCTGTCCTGTGTGCGCCGCATGGCTTCCCCGAGCCCCGTGTCTCCGCCCGTGCTCCCTGCTGTGTGTCTCGTGGGTCCAGCCCCGTTTCTGTCGGTGTGTCAATGTTCCTGGGATGAGGACGTAGGCAGCTTGCACTGGGAAGGAGTGAGGAGTGAGGAGCCGAGTGAGAGCCGCAGGGGCAGGAGGCTAGGATCTCCCCCGCGCCCAGCCTGGGGCCTCGTTCCCAGAGCCTTTCCCCCATGACCCCTGTGGATGTCCCACGTCAGCTCCGCGGGGGCACGGGGACCGCTCGCAGCCATTATCAGGGGCCAAAGCAGAGGGGGCTGTGATTTGTCCGTGGCCTCGGGGCTCATGGTGGCTGGGGCCGGACGCACACCCTGCGGGGGCTCTAGTTCCTGCCTCCTCCCAGGGCGCAGACCCCCCCCACCATCACATCCCTACACAGACAACAAATGCCAGTCACACCAGGAAAATGGCCAAGCTCGTTTCCCGCGTGTTACGGACTGATTGTGTCCCCGAGGTCCATATGTGAAGGCCCTAACCGCCCATGTGACTGCATTTGGAGATGGGGTCTTCAGGAAGCCATCAGGGTCGCATGAAGTCACTAAGATGAGATCCTGATCCATAAGATCGGTGGCCTTACGAGAAGAGGAAAAGACACTGGAAGAGCCCTCGCTCTCTGCGTGTGCTCAGAGGAAGGGCCTCACAGTCATGTGAGGACAGGGTGGCCGTCTGCCAGCCAGGAGCAGGGCTCCCACCGAAACCAAGCCCTGCCACGCTTCGGTCTGGGACTTGCAGCCTCCAGAACTGTAAGAAACAATGTCCGGCACTTTGGGACACAGCCCAGCGGCCCGAGACACCGTAGAAGGGTGCTCCAGGTGTTAGAGGAAGCAGCGGTGATGTTCTTACTGATCCCCCAGAGGGGCATTGAGCCCCCCGTTCTGTACAGCTACAGAGTGGGACCTGGCCCTCCTGATGGGACTGGCAGGCCAGCCAAGCTCAGCTGGATCGTGCCCCCATCTGATGGTCTCGGATGGGGCTTGCTGGAACTTGTGTGTTCCCTTACGTGCGTCCCCGTCGCTAGTTGGCGTGTCTGCCCTGGGTCAACGGAGAGCAGAGCCCCCGAGCATCGGGACCTGTCCTCACAGCTCACCATCTGACTTTTCTGGACATGCCGTCCCTCTTGAGAAGCAGCAAAGCCGGACATGGTGCCTCCCGTGAGCACGACAGCAGCCAGCAAGGCCTTGCCACATGCAGCCGCGTGGCCCGTGCGCGTCCTGTGGGCAGACAGCGCGCTCCCTGCAAACCAGGGGGAATTGGGCTAGTAGACGGGTCATAGCAGGTCACCAAGGAGATGCCTCTTCTCCCTTCGCTCACAGGTCCGAAGGCCCCTGGCCACACAGCTCCCCCGCCAACCGCCACCCGCCGTGGCCCTGCTTTCGGTGGGGCTGTCCCCCTGAGGGCTCTGGAAGAGGGGTGGCCCGGAGACAAGGCCCGGCCACGGGGTACTTGCTGTCTCTGGTGCGGTAGCCTTGCTGTCCCGGCAGCCCCCGTGAGCTGGCCGGACCACACGGGGACCCCCTTTGTCCGAGATGAGTCCATGCTGGGGTCTGCGGCCAGAGCAGACCCTGTGACCCTGTCCTCCGCTGTCCCCTTCTGACTCTCCACCCTCAAGTTCTTAGCCCTCCAGGGTGAGGAAAGCCAGCGAGCGCCCTCAGCCAAGGGCTGGCCCTGGGACGGTGTCTCAGACCTGCAGCATGCCCGCTCCAGGTGGGTCAGGGGGAGCAGCGCACCCTCCTCAGCCCCGTAAGGGAGGGCCGGGGGGTCACAGGGAGAGACAGCCGTGTTGTCCTCGGGCAGGAGCAGCTAGGCCCCTCCTTCCACCCCATGGTGGGGGAGACCATACAGACAGGCTCTAGCCCCTGCCCGCTGAAATAGGATTTGGAAACCATTTCAGAGCCTGGCCAAGGGCATCTCCTGGGGACAGGAGCACGGTCCCCATGCGGCCTGCCAGGTGGGCCCAGGCACGGGGCCTGTGTGGGGCCTGCAGCTTTTGGGGCGGTATCTGCCCTGACCCTCCCGGCTGCACTGGCCACCAAGCCCCTTCGTCAGAAATCAGACAAAGCCCCTGCTCTCCTCTCTGGGTCAGATGCAGGGGAGTCCTGGCGCCATGTCTCTGCCCCATCCCCAACTTCCAGGGCCATCTGTGACCTTGGGAGTGCCCAGCCTCTTCACAGGACTCACCCCAGAGGAGACCAAGGCTCAGACACACGATGCTGGCCTGAGATCCCGAAGCTCCGTGGGGCAGAGCTGAGTCGGGCCCTTGTTCACCAGCCACGTCCATCACGGGTCCTGAGTCCACCTTCGAGAGCGCACCGAGGGAGCCTGTCCTCTGCTTGATGCTCTTATCCAGCCGCAGGCTCTAGCGCATCCCAGCCTGTGGGCATTCACTTGTCAGCTGTGTCCAAGGCCTGTCCTCCTCCCAGCTGGTCATGGCCCCGTGTCCACCCACCCTCCCCGGGAAAACCTTTCCTGGCCTCTCCTCATGGCAGCCTTAGCACCTTTGGCTCCTCTAGGTGATGACCCTCTGAATGCCACTGTGGGTGGAGGGCTCCCCAAGGAGAGGCATGCCCTCACCCCAGCCACCACCTGCCCTGACCCAGCTAGATGCTGACGGGGCGCCTTGCTTTCCTCCTCTCTCCTTGCTGGACCCCTATCCCAGACACACCTTCCTCCCCCCATGTCTCAATGCCCAAGGCCACTCTCTACCAAGGCCGGCAGGCCGCATCTGTGTTGGTGGCAGTCATTTGCACTTTAGTATGAATTTCAGACCCAGGGATGTCTCCTGAGGCAGCGTAAGGTTTAAGCCTGACCTCTCACTTGTTAAGGAGCAGGTCAAGGGGAGGTGGTGCTGCCGGGACCTCTTCACTGGGCAGCTGCAGCTTACTGAGCAGCGAGCCTCCTCCCCCCTGTGGCAGGAGGGGCGGAAAGGGGCTGCCAGTGCAGAGCCTCGGGTCAGGGCCCGCTTCCCACCCACTCACTGTGCCCCAGAGGCACCTCTTCATCTGGCCCCAGTCCCTGGGCCATGCACCTTACTCAGACGGTTGGTGGAGCGCTGCACATGTGAGAACCCACGCACGTCTTGCTCATCGTCCTTAACACGCCCTTTCACGCAGATGGGAGCTGGCTTTGCTTCCAGCCACCTTGAGGACTTGACAGGGGCCGACCCAGGGCAAAGCTGGGACGATCGAAGAGCAGAATGAATGACAGGACATTGGACAGTCACCCAGCGAGTGAGGTGAGGGCCCGCAAGTCCATGCTGTCAAAAATAAATGAGCAAATGAATAAATGAGGGCAAAGGAACAGATCTCCCGAGCAGGAGAGCTCCCAGTGACCTACATGGACGTGCCACCCTCAAGGAGGGAACCCACACACCCCCCCCCCACTCCCCAGGCATGCACGGTGCATGGCCTGCTCAGGGCACAGCCTTGGAGGGCCAGGAGGGAGACTGCTCAGGAAACCTGGCAAACCCCACTTGGCCAGGGGCTCAAGGTCACCATCCCAGTGACTGGTCACGTTGATGGCAGGTCCCTTGACCTGCTGGGATGGGAGGGCACTGCGCCCCCAGGGTCTTCCTCCTGAGAACCTGCAATCCCCGTCTGATCACGAGAAATAATCAGACCAGTCCTCACGGAGGGACGCCATGCAGAACACCTGCCCAGGACTCCTCACGAAAATCATGGCAAATCAGGGAAGTCTGAGAAGCTGTCGCAGCCCAGAGCCGCCTGGGGAGACGGGAAGACGTGTCACGTGATGTCCCGGATGGGGTCCATGGACGGGGGAGGGGACGTGAAATCTGAAGGGCGGCCTTTAGCCAACACCAAGGCAGCGACGCATGATGCCCCGCGGCAACAGGAGCGGTTACCCCGCGGGGAGACTGGCTGCAGCGCGCTCCAGAGCAGACCGCTTGCTTCAAATTTAGGAAGAAGCAGCCTCTCCCCGACCACCACCAGTAGAGGACAGAATCCGACCTCCTTCCCGAACTGCCTCCAGAGGCCACGAGAGCCTGGTCCGCAGGGGCTTCTTCTCAAAGTCAGGCCGGGGCCTCCTCTCGTTTTCCCGCATCCGTGGTGACATCGGTGGTTTGGGGTTTTACTGCTGATGCCCAGGGAGGAAGCCGGCCCCCGGGGCAGTGACTGCAGGCTCGGGGGTGGCATGGTGAGCCAGCTGGAGCTGGGCCTCACCGGGACCCTGGCCCCGGGCCCTCCCAGCCCCGTCCCTCCTGCAGAAGGCGGCCAGGGAGTTACGAGTCCTACGGGGCTGCTGTGGGCATTTCTGTGAGCTTCTGTGGGCAAAGCACTACAAGGGACCCTCGGCGGGGGCGGGGGGTGAGTGATATTAGCACTGTCTTATGAAAATGAGGTGACCCAGTGAGTCCAGACAGGAGAATGGTCAATGGTGGCCTGGGTCCCCCAGGGAGGCTTTGCACTGGGGCCTTGACCCAGGAAGGGCCATGACAAGTGGGGAGGATTGCAAAGGGGATTCTAGCGGGGGTGGGGAGGGGAAGGGAGGCTGGGAGGAGGCGATGCCAGCAGAGACGTCTCAGCCTGGGACCAGGGGGCAGAGTTTGGTGATCTCTGTACCCCTGGATGGTAGGTGTGGATGGGCGTCATGGGCCACTGCTTCTGGGTCTGTGACCCCAGCTGCCCCAGGGTCTCGGGCCCCGTGAGGACCTGCTGAGCACTGTGGGTGCTCCCCAGATAGATCAGCACACACACACAGGCTGTTGCTTGTGCTGTAGGAACACACTGCCCTGAGGCTTGGGGCCTGGGGGGACAGGAGCCCTGCCACGTGTCCCATCATCTGCAGCCACCTGGGCGGGAGCTGGGCGCACGAGGGCGTCTAGGCAGAAGGGAGTGAGCTGTTTGAAACCTCCCGGATGCGCCAGGCTGTGCCCGGAGCAAAGCAGACTTAGCGACGACCCCCAGCGTGGGCCGTCCTCGGCGGTTCCCGAGCCTGGGCAAGGAGACTGTTTAAACTTCTGCCGTGTTTCTCTGTCCTTGGGGTGTACCCCCTCACAAGCCACCGTTGGTAGAACCGATCGGCAATCGGGAGTTTCCTTTATGTGCACACGGCGGTGGTTTCCCCCGGGGGACTCAGCAATGGCTTGAAGGCTCGTGCCCCAGGGAGCAGCAGGAAGGAGCCTGGACTGGTGTGGGGCTCTGGAAGAGTCCGTGCTGCAAGGGGGGTGTGGCTCAGGGGAAGGCAGGGTTCACGTGGTGATGGGGGGCAGTCATGGGCCCCAAGTTCCATCAGCACCAACGGGCGAAATTGGCACCCAGGCGCAGGGGGATGGATGCTCTGAGCTGTGGTCAGCAGCCCCCTTTGTGGTCTCAGCCCGGTTTGGGCCATGGGGCAGGGGCCTGCTCAGGCTGAGTGCCCACCTCTGCCCCTATGAGCCCTCCCGGGTTCCCGGTGCACCCGACCCAGGCAACAGCGTGCTCGGAGCCCACGCCTGCTGCACCCTCCCGTCCACGTCTACCCCATGGGAGGGCGCTTCTTTGCCGGGTCACCTCAGGGCCCTGCCACTTTGAACAGCTGCACCTCACAGGGGCTCCTTCCAAGTCTGGAGGGCCCCTCCCTTCGCCAGGCCATGATCCAAGGTGGCAGAGGGTTTCCTGAGGCTAATGGGAGAGGAAATGAGGAAATGCCTTAGGTGTGTCTTGCTAAACTGAGCCGTAAACCTCATCATCCAAAGTGTTCAACGCCCATTGCATTCTATCATGTCATTCCTTAAATAGGTACGTGTAGGGTGGAGAGGGGGGACGAGGGGGTCACCGGGGAAACTACGACTGTCTGAATTTGTGACTTGATAATCCAACCTTGTTCAGAACACAGAAATTATAAATCCAGGTGGGATATGAAATTGGAGCCAGAATTGGAGAACTCCTTTCATTTAATTTGCCAAAAGTAGCTTTATTTAGGAACATGGCAGCTAATTAATATCAACTTGCTCTTATCCTCCTATAGCTGATAAAATGTTACTCAGCGGCATTTAGGAACCGATTTTGTAATCCTATTCTGAATGATTTGTGGATTCTCCGAGAAAGCGGCATCTTTTTACACAAGGATACTGAGGGAGGGAGGCTTTAGTTTTGGTGAATTTGCGATTTGCTGGATTCAAGCCCCAGCCGATGCTGAACGGCAGACCAACTGTGCACCCCGAGGAGAGTGGGGGTCAGCTGAGCCAAGCCGACATCCCCATGAACTAGCAACCCGCAAGTTCTTTGCCCTTGGGGCCACTGCTCCTTGCAAATGGGGCCACTGGAAGGGGTCCACTCGAGGTTGGATTAACAAGCTGTGGGGCACAGTCTGGAAGTGTCGGTGGAGGGCACCCTCCCCTGGGCAGAGTGTTGCGGGGCTCCACCAGCCAGGGGAGATGGGTTCACTGGGAACCAGCATTCCTACTTGACATACTGTCCTTTGCCTTCCCCTTCCTCCCTTCTACCTGTCTTTGCTCTTCCGTCTGGAGGCAGTGAAAGTGGCCGGAGCACCCCCAGCCTCTCAGTGCTCTCAGACAGCAAGCCTCCCCCCTGCACCTACCAGCAGGCGCCTCGCCACTTCCACGTCCCAGGTAGGCACCCAGGATGCGTGATTGGGCTTGCCACGCAGAGTGTCTGATTGCATGGGATTGCTATGATTCCCAAGCCTCTCGGCCCCCCCAATTCTAAGGGTTTGCACATCCGCCTGCTGGCGTGCGTTGGAGTTTCCCCCAAAGCCACACAAACACCGGGGAGACATTTTTGCTCTCCCGGGAATGTGCTGGAGAGAAGGCGCTGTCTGGCCAGCTGCCCACTCTAGCTGCCTCCCTCCCCGCGCCCCTTGAACTAGGTTCTGGCTTCGGGCTGGGCGACGCTTGGTCTGAGGTGTGGGCCCCGGGCGTCAGTCGCTTGTGAGCCTTTCTGGCCAGTTGGAATCTGGTGCCTGACGCCTGCTTTGGAGAAGCAGAGGGGTGGAAACCAGTGTGCTCGCTCACCCTGCCCTTCTCCTCTTCTCTCTCTTCTTTCCCAGACACTGGCGTAAAAGATAACATCTATAGGAAACCCCCTATCTACAAACAGCATGGTACAGTTGGATTTCCTCTGCTGCCGTGTTCCCTGCATGCCTCTTGCACCCCTTTGCTTCTGGATGCTTCCTTTTGCTGTGTTCTGGTTGGGGATGGGGAGGCACCAGGGGCTGTCTGGATAGTAAGGGCAGATTCACTAGCAGGCTCTCAGGAGCCTCTGCATCGAAGACTGCGGAGGGCACCTCTGAGTCAGGACGCCTCTGTGTGCTCTAAAGCTGAGGCTCACACACGTCAGTGGGCTTGGGGTGGGAGTCATCACCGACGGCCGGTTTCTGGGGCTTCGGTTATGCCACTTTGAGGGAGGCAGCCGGACTGACGCCAGCCGAGATCCCGAGGTACAAAGGCTTCCTGGACCCCAACCCAACCCAGCTGGAATTTTGGAAAACAGAACCAACCAGAGTTAGTCATTCATTCCTGTGTTTTAGGAATTTCTGAGGAGAGAGTGAATAGCCAGCCTTCAGTCAGAGAGTTTTGTTGCATCAGTGAGTAGGGGCTGGACAGGTCGAACAGTGAGGGGGTCTCTCAGCCCCTGGTTTCCCTCTCCAAGGGGACCGCCCACCTCCGCTCCGCCTGAGTTGGCCTGGGACAGCTGCACGGGCTGCAGGTGGCCGGAGCCATGGAGCAGGAAGCAGAAGGCTCCAGGTCTCCTTCTGTTTCTTGATGGAATTTCTGGGTGATTTGGGGCATGTGGCTCCACCATCCTGAGCCTCTGTTTCCTCATCTGCAAAATGGGACTGATCCGTCCACCCTGCCTTCTTCACAGGCTGGTTATGAGACCAGATGGAGTAATGAACGTGGAAATACGGTCTAAACTGTGAAGTGCTGTGCACATGATGGGGAGGTGGGAAAAGGAATTCCCATATTTAAAGTTCTTGTCCGGATGCACCCAAAGAAAACAGCCTCGTCCCCCGTCCACCACTGCATCGCTGTTAGGTGGAATCCTATCAAAGCGTGCTTTCTGTGACTTACTGATAAATCAGTGGTCTGATTATACAAACAAGACTTCTGATTTTTCCTTAAGTACAGTAGGCTTTGTGCTTATTGCTTTGTGCATTTCTTGCTCTTCCCAAGAAAGAAAGGAATGGGTTAAACTCTTGGGTGCCCAGAAGGTGGTGGCTTTACCATTCCCTCTCAGCCGGGGAAGCTTGGAGCAAGATGTTCTGGAGGGATCAGAGAGGGCTGGGCCAGTTAGATCCTAGGGCCCTTAGAGATTGTCCAGACCAGCCCCTTGTTGCTACAAGTGGGGAGGTTGAGGCCCAGCTGAAGGCAGGAGCAGCTGTGTTGGGTGCTGTCTTACCATCATGGCGCCCGTGTTCGCGCCTGCATGGAAAGCTGTGTTTTCTGAGCTTGTCACAAGTGGCATTGGCTGACTTGGCCTTTATTAACCTCAAACATGTGGGTAACACCTGTGGTAAGAGGGGCCAGCCTCTTAGGAAGCAGAAGAGGCCGTGAAGCAGATTATGAAATTACTCAGCAGCTTCTGAACAAGCCAGATCTAGGACAAAGAGCTTCCAACCCTAAGTCCTTTGACCAAATTGTCCGATGGAGAGACATTTGTTTTACTGTTATCAGCGTGAATCCTCGCGTTGTTGGTTTTAAACTGGATACGAAGGTCCCTCCCATCCAAAGGCAAGGGAATTCTTGTAGGACTGAAGCTCATTTACCGTTTCAGAAATCTGGCATACTGATTCTTTTGGCAAATAGACTTTATAGAGTACCTACTCTCCACCCAGCATCCGGCCACGTTCAAGGGGTAAACGTGAATACAGCCTGTCCCTTTGTGAATGGGCATGGTCTGTGGATGGGGGTCTCAGCATGTGTGTGTACTGTCCTTCACCCGGTTTCCTTAGGGAACGCTCCAAAAATAACGTTGTGTTAGCATGTATTTGGCCCCTGATATATTTGAGATGCTTTGATTTTACAAGATGTCCCCCATCCGGGTGGAGCACATCCTGGCAGAATCGTGTGTGTGTGAGTGCATGTGCGCATGCATGTGCAAGCATGTGTGTGTGAGATCATGTGTGTGTGACCATGCATGTGACTGTGAGTTTGTGTGAGATCATGCGTGTGTGAGCGTGTGTGAGAGCATGTGTGTGTGACCATGTGTGTGAGATCATGCATGCGTTAGCATGGGTGTGGGTGTATGAGAGAGCATGAGTGTGAGATCATGTGTGTGTGAACATGTGTGAGAGCATGCATGAGTGTGTTGGAGCGTGTGTGAGCATTGTGAGAGAATGTGTGTGTGTGAGATCATGCATGTGTGAGTGTGTGTATGTGAGTGTGTGTGAGAGCATGTGTGTGGGAGCATGTATGTGTGAGTGTGCGGGTGTGAGAGCACACGTGTGTGTGAGAGCACACGTGTGAGCGCATGTGTGTGTGAGATAATGCATGTGTGAGTGTGAGCATGCATGTGTGTGAGTGTGAGCGTGTGAGAGCATGCATGTGTGTGAGCATGCATATGTGAGTGTGAGCGTGTGAGAGCATGCATGTGTGAGTGTGAGCATGTGAGAGCATGCGTGTGTGAGAGCAGGTGTGTGTGAG
>NW_023270323.1:77990026-78207518 GCF_011800145.1 Mirounga leonina | reverse complement strand
GTGTGAGTGTGTGAGCGGGTGTGAGAGCACATGTGTGTGTGCGTGAGAGCACACATGTGTGAACTCGTGTGTGTGATAATGCATGTGTGAGCGTGTGAGCATATGCATGTGTGCGTGTGTAAGCGTGTGAGCATGTATGAGCATGAGTGCGTGTGTGAGCATGCATGTCCTGTGCACGCCCCCACACACTCAGCAAAGTCACCAGCCAGTCATCTCTCGGGGGAGAGACTTGAGAAACCACTGCGTTGACCTCCACCTGTCTCGAGACACTCTGGGGGATGATGTTGCATTACTGGACCATTTAGCTAGTTTAAGACAGTATGCTTAACCAGTTTAAAAAGCATAGTTTTTAATTAATGCATGTACTTTTCGATGCCCTATCTCCAACTCATACACAGCTTTTGTTCATCGGCATCACTCTTTAATGGTGCTCGCATCCCGTTCCTGTTTGGGGAACCGAGCTCCAGTGGTGAGCCCGCCGGCCCTGCAGTGGGGCACTGGTGTTGTGGACGAGGGGGGCCCGTGCCCGAGCAGCTGCGGTGAGGGCACCCCCATTCTGGGGGGCGCTCGACAGCTGCCTGCACATCCCCTGTGGGCCCCCAATGAGGTTGGCACCACTGTGGACGAGGAGCCTGAGGCTGGGGCTGAGAAGTGGCCGCTCTGGGGCCCAGCTGGTGCTCATCTGCCTGACCCCTGACCTCTGGCCCCTGACCCTTCCGTTCTCACTGTACAGCATTTAGTGCCCCACAGTATGTTCTGTACTCTATTAGTTTCAGCTCTACTTGGTTACGATTTTATGGCTTTTAAAAAAAATAGTAAGAAAAAATAGAAAGGAAGCAAAAGGCAGTGAGTGGAAAATTGAAAACAGCGGGGGGCAGGACAGGACAGGAGCGGAAGAGCCCTTTCCTGCATAGCGGGGGACCGATGTGGGACAGGCAGGGAGAGGCAGGACACGGAGAACGGATGGGACCGGGTGCCACGGTGCTCCCGAGCCGTCTGCAGGCGCTCGCAGCGGGGGTGCCTCTGATTTGGGTGAGGCAGGCATGCTTCCTGCCACGGCCGCTCCCCGTCTCCACTCTGAGAGTAGGGTCAAGGCTGCCTCGCCATCGGGCTTTGCGGGAGTTGGCTGAGGCCCCGCTGACGTGGGGCGTGGAGCAGGGTCATTCCAGTGGTAGGTCCCCTCGATGGAGCGACGCTCTGCTAGGTTTTAGACTGCTCAAAATGAATTCCAGGGAAGAACAGAACACGTCTCCCCACACCTCCCAGGAAGCTGAGCGTCCAGACGCAGGGACAGGGCTGGCTGTGTCATCTGTAAGCAAAGGGCAGCTCTGCGACAGCCATGGGAGTGGATGCCCGGGCCCTGGACACAGGAGATGGCAGCTCAGCCCCGCACCTGCAGCATCTGCTAGCAGCAGGGTGCTCGCTCCCTCCTGCCCCCCAGAGCAGTCAGCAGACGGGGCCCCGTGGGGCATGCATGCTATTCGTCTGGTCCCTGGTGTAAGACAGGAGGCAACCCCTTCTCACGCGTCTCCCTGGGATTCCTCCGTGGTGGGGCCAAGTCTCATTTTGGTGTGGGGTCCTGTCTTGGGGCGGGAGGAAAGGGAAGGCAGGCGGGCTGTGGGTCCAGAAAGAACATCAGAGGCCAGCCAGTCTCCTGGGGATGCCTCCAACAGAGTCCCCTGGGGCTCTCCCCGGAGGGCTCCTTATGGCAGATACATTCCCGGTTTAGAGGGCACTGCCTTGTCTGCTGGGACAGACAGTGGGTCATCCTTAATCGGTCTGTCTTCTCCTGACTCTCTGAAACACAAGGCTGTCCGCTCGCCTCAAGGCTGTTCTCTTGTTCATTCCTCATTTTTCAGACCTGGGCTCCTGGGTGTGTTACAGCATCTACATGCATTACCTCATGGGATCCTCGCAACTCGGGGGTGGGCATCATCTGCCCATTTTACAGATCAGGAAACTGAGGCTCAGAGCTGTTCAGGAAGCAGGCATATAATACAAAGTGCCGGACACCTGTATTTTCCTACCCCTGCTCCCACGTCGGGGCCCCCGTCGCATGTGTTGTGGGCTGGCACGTTTGGCCTTTGGAAAGCCCTTGGTGACTGAGTGTGGCTGAGTCGTACGCTCCTGGTTGAGCCTTTGCAGAGGAAACTTGCTCAATCCTGGTGGGAGAGCTTCCTCATCAGGTGGTGGGGCCCTTTCTTGAGCCCCGAGGTGGCTCCACAGCCAGACGCATCTGACCCACCCGGTCACCCACAGCTATGTGCAGTCCTCAAACCCAGGGTGGCCTTTGGGCCCCGTGGCCTGAACTCCAAGGGCTGGGATTTCATATCCTGAAGAGCCCTTTGTTGTCTTTGTACTTGCAAATTACCCCCTCTGTAGTGGTCCGTTTGGGGGCCACCGAGGGCTCATTGGGGGTGGGGGTGTGCTCACTGACTTTCACTGGTGGACCCAGCCCTGGAGGCTTCTCTGGGTGGGACAGTGGCTATGCTCTGGAGCTCCAAGTCCCCGCTGGCCTGACCATCCCCAGAGCTTGCTGGGCGGCCGCCAAGAGTCATGGCGGATGTGTGGCCAGACCCTCAGGGCTCTGCTGCCCTGCGGCCACCATTGTCCGGACAACAGGCGAGCCCGGGCCGCTGGGCATGCGTCCCTCCTGCCCCTGCCTCTGTCCACCGTGGCGCCCCTCGCGTAGGCTCGCTGTAAATTTGCCTCCACCCGTGGAGAGAGCAGGGTTTTTATTTTCACACTGGAAAATACTGTCTCTCCTGGAAGAAGGAGAAACAGCCATCGGGAGTAACAAAATGTCCGTGTGTCCAGAATGCTCTTCAACTGTGACCTTATCTTGTCAAGGTCCTGTAGCCCAGTCCCCAATTTCCAAGCTCTCGGGCCTGATGTCAGTCTTGTCCTTGGTGGTGCACAAGGCAGGGTGTTCCAAAAGGCTCAAAGGTCCAAGCCCTCCGCAGGCTGCAGGTAAGGAGCCCACCCTTGGCGTGTCCTTACTGTGGCCTTGGTCTCCGTGGCGGGTGGGAAAGGAGCCCGGGGTTTTCCTTTCATTTTTCCATGCATGGGGTCCGTGGCTTAGTACAGGAAGTCCTCAGTTGGGTGCTGAGCACTGTCATATGCCCTTGCGTGATGTACTTGATCCTACTCGCTTGGAGATGACCCCACCCCCACCACCAAAAATAAAAAGGCCAGTGGAGAATATAGACACCTGACTTCTCAGCCCTAGATAGCGTTCTTGGTGGACACACTGTGGCAAAGTGAGCTTTCGCTCCTTCCAGTCCACTAAGGTCACCTCTGGCCGTATGTCGTACCTCCTTTACCTCTCTTCGCGGACTTTTCCTGTGGCAGAGTTCACTGACCGTTCTGCGTTTCGTGGGTGGCAGGCAGTGAGGGGGACAAACGGGGGGGGACTTTGGAGACAGAGCACCTGGGTTCACATATCAGCCTCTGCCATGCCCTGTGCATGTCATCGTCTCTGAGCCTCAGTCTCCCGATCTGTGAATGGGGTGGCGTGGGGATCCGCAGGAGTGCCGGTGAAGCACCCGGCCAGGTTGGACACAGCAGGCCCTGCTGGACCAAACTCACCTGTTCCTTTAGGGTTAAACTGGGAAAGTAGAGAGTGCATGCTTCAAAATGCCAAGTGGCTGCATCCAAACACGTGGCGCGATCTCGGCGGCGTGGGGTTGGCTGGAGTTCTAAGACCGCGTCACTTTGCACCCCTGCTCTTGGTTTGAAGAACCGTCAGGAGGGAGGGTGCATGGCCGCCGCCCGCAGGGCTCCCGTGGGAGGCTTCTCCGGCGCGTCCTGCTCCCCGGCCCCGCAAAGGCTCTCGTGCCGTGGACCTTGGCTTGATTCCTTTCTGTTTCTGAGCACAATGGGAAGTGGGAACCGTGGCGGGGACACCCAGACGAGATGGTGTATCTCCTTGACAAGCGGCCCCTTCCCTTCCAGCCGTCAGGCGACCCGATGGAGAGGACGGAATTTTCGAGCAGGATAACAGGAAGGTAATGCGGGGGCAGGTCTGGGCGGGAGCAACCTTGCCCAGAGGCAGTCTGGCTCAGGGGGGGTTCCCCAGCCAAAAGCTCAGGCTCCCTCTCCCGCATTCTGCTCCGGAGGGGCCCCACGAGGCCCCACGCGGCAGGGACCAGATTTCAGAGGTGGCCCCGTCCGCCGCCGCCTCCCACCCAGACTAGCACGCCTCCTGCCGCAGTCCTCCTGCCGCACCCCTGTAACCCGGTTACGGCTCTGTCCCCGAGGCCATGTCTAAGCAAAGAAAGGAAACTTAGTCCAAGGGCATTCTGGAGGCATCTGGGGTGCTGGCTCGAGAACAGGCTGGGCAGGGGTCCGGGGAAGGGTCCGAGGGTAGAGTGAGGCTCTGGGGGCCGTGCAGCTCGGCGACAAAAGCAGCCAGGGGGAATGTGTGGAGGCCTGGGCGCGCCTCCCTGGGGGGATTGGCCCCCAGAGTTTCCCGCCCTGGCTCCAGGGAGGCCGAGGGCCCCTGGCTTGTATTTAAGGGAGGGAGCTGTGCGTGGAGAGAGCCCACGCCTGGCTCACCCGTGCACCCCCAGGAGAAGCCGTTTGGGCCCCTCACCTCCCTGACCCCATTTCCTCCTCTGTAGCACGGGGCAGCCCCATGCAGATGGCCTCCGCATTCATGTGGCTTTTTTCCTCCCTCAGCAGAAGACCAGCTGGCTGCTTCTCAAGGGGGATGCAGACACTAGGACTAACTCTCCAGACCTAGACAGCCAGTCTTTGTCCCACAGTAGCGGGACCGATAGAGACCCTCTCCAAACAATGCAAGGGGACAACTTTTACTCACGTGAGTGGTTCTTTTGAGCAAGGAGCTGTACCTGTGGCATGAGATGCCTCGCAACAAGGGGGCCCCAAAATCTGGAACCCATCCCCCAGAACTGAGCCTTGCTCATTAAGAAATCTAAGGAGCAAACCAGGTAGGAGAGCGGACCCCCTTTCCGTGTGAGTTCCCCTGGACATTGTGAGCTCGCGTGTGGCCCGTGGGCACACGGCATGTCTCCTAGAACGCTCCAGGGCTGGAGACAGCCCAGGAAGCCAAACTGGTCTCCTGGGTTCTATTGCAAAGAACATCTCCCGGGCCATCAGGCCGGGAAGCGGGGGGCCCATTTCCCTCCAGAGCAGCCATAAGCATGGTCCAGGAGGGTGAGTCCAGACTGGGAGTCGATGACAGGGTACAGCCACGCGGCGCTCGGCCTGAGCAAGGCACCGGGGAGTGGGGACATCCTGTCCGCAGGGAGTGTGGGGACAAGTGACCGCTGCCTGACTCTGGGGGTCAGGAGGGCTGAATTAGGGGGGATTTTCAGATGCAGGGCAACGCTCCACATAGAGCTCTAGGATTGTACATTGTGGGTGAGAAGCACGGCCAGCTAGGGTGTGATGCCCGCAGGAGACCTGGACGCCGTGCCTGGGCCCAGCGGGTGGTTTCCTGTGGGCACGTGTGGGGCTGAGCTGGGACGCAGAGGTGGACAGGGGTATGAAGAGGCAGAGCACAGAGGCTGGTGTGGCCATGAGCCTGGCCCGAGCTCAAATCCAGGCTCACGCCTGATGGTACGTGGGACCCTGGGCTGCGACCGCACCGCTGGGCCTCCGTTCCGCCTGTCTGCCTGGCCAGGCCAGTAGAGACCAGAGGAGGTGACACACGTCCACAGCCGGCGTTCTGCCTGGCCCATAGTAGGTGCTCAGCAAACAGACTGTCATTGTCATCTTCATGCTCATGACTCTGAACTGTAACCTGTCTTACACATGGAAGGGGCGGCCCGGGCATTGTCGTTTGTTAAAGAAGAGCTCGAAGCAAAGCAAAGGCGCATTGTTTTGTGTATGATCTTTGCGAGCAGACATCGTGAGCCACCCCTCCCTGTGCATCTGGCCCCGCCGGGGGTGCAGCGCTCTAAACATGGGGCTCTCCGGGCCGGCACATGGGTGGATGCCACCGCAGGAAGTCCACGTCAGAGCAGTCCCCCAGAGTGACTCGTCCAAGGTGGTGGTGTGCTCCTCCCGGGGCAGGTGTGGGGCGGACGCGGTGGGCTGCCCGTCCCCCCCGCCGGCAGGTCACGGCGCGGACCAGCCCAGCAGCTGCGGTCCGTCCCCCGGCCCTTGTCTGCTCCCAGGCACCCACTGCCCCGGGTGCTGCAAGACCTGACCATGGGCCTTGCTGCTCCGTGTTCCCTTTGTCCTGATGGCGGTTGGTTTGGAAGGTGGTGGGATCCTGTTGCGCCAGCCCTCCAGCACCCCCACAGCCCTCGCACGCCTGGGGTGTCGTCGTGACACCCATGAGGCCCAGGAGCTCTCAGGAAGTGAGTGTCTGGGGACCTCAGGGGGTGGCCCTTTATGGCTTCCCATCCTCCCCTTGCTGGGTGGTGCTAGGACACACCTGCGGCTGACCCCGGGATCCCCACTTATGTCCGCAGCCCACCTGTGGGGGGGTTACCACGTGGGGAGAAGCCTGGCCACGGTCCCCACCCGCCCCGTGCCGTTGACCTGCCCTGTCACCGGTGTGTGCTGCCTTCACCCCCTTGCACTGGCCCCTCGCCCGCACGTGCGGGGCCAAGGGGCCCCCGGCTCATCCCGGGAGCCCCATAGGCGGGAGCTCCCCCGCGAGGCCCCCAGGCTGTGCGGGCCATTTTGGCTGGCCAGTCACACACCTGCAAGGTCTTGTTTTGGCTCCGTCCCCTCGTCCTCACTGTTGTCTCCCCATCACTGGGGCCACGGGCAGCCACAGGTGGGGGTCCCGGTGCTTGTCACCCAGGGCGTACCTGGCCGGCAGGAAGCGCCTCGCCTGTGCCAGAATCCAGGCTCTAATGGGGGAGATTCCTCCACAGTAGAAACAAGGCGTGTGTGTGTGTGCGCATACGTATGGCCTTCCTCTTCACGAACGCTTGCTCATGACGATTATGACAGTTCTGTCATTCCTCCGCTTTCTACGGTGGTCCAGTGTCGGTTCTGCTGAGCGGGAAACCCACCGCGCACCTGCTGCAACCGCGCCTCTACCTCTGTCCTGAAGACCTCACCTGGTTTCCCGACATGCATGGGCACAGCATCTGGGACCCAGGCTACTGGTCATGCCTCCCATCACGCGTGCCTTGCTGCGTGCTAGCCTGTTGAGAAATTGGGGTGGGGTGGGCAGCGCTCCTAAACGGAGGGTCACGTGCCCCCTTTCCTCGGGGCTCCTTCCACTCTCCCCGAGTAGCTCCCGAAGTGAGCCCACAGACACCAGTCCCATTTGCAAACAACTTTCACTGAGCAGGGCATTTGCACGCAGCAAGGCACACCCCACCTGCATCCCCGGGACATCCATCTGTAGTGCGCCCAAGGGAGGTAGGATTGTGACACTCAACACAGTGGACGCCCAATAAATGTTTGTTGAATTGAGATGCATTAAATTCAACGGGTATTTATTGAGCACCCACTCTGTGCCAGACGCTGTGTGGGGCGCCAAGGGGGACACCAAGAAGACGAGAGCAGCCCCTGCCCCGGAGAAGCACGCAGGGAGCTGAGAGAGGCAGAGACGCCCACGGGAGCGAGCACCCACGCATCCCGCCACCGCCCGCCCGGGGCCTCCGAGGGCTGACGGGGCGGGGGCACGTCTCATCCCATTCATGACCCCACCGGCACGTCTCACCGGGGGCTGAACTCATCATCCGGTCATTCATCCATCTCTCCACCAGACATTGGTTGAGCACCTACTATGTGCTGGGCACGGTGCTAGGCAGTGGAGAGGCGGAGGTGAGTGTGGCCCAGCCCCCGTTCCCCAGAGGAGGAGCAGATGACTGAGCAGCGACAAGCCGCCCTGTGACACCCTTCTTTCTGGCCCACTGCCGCCTACTCCGAAGAGGGTCTCACTGAAATACACGTGGTATTATAGATGACTGAGACTCTCCTTTGTCCTGCACCTCGGGCTTTATTGGGACTCTGTGCGTAATGTGCGGTTACCAACACGCCCGATTTCTGCACATGGAAGGGGTGATGTCGAGTTTTTGTTATGCAAAGAGGGTCTTGAGCTTTACAGGATGAGACTCACCATCCCCAGAAGAACACGAGGTGACGTAGGCCCCCCTCCCCATAAGACAAAGGCCCAGCTGGCTGGGGACCCCGCCTAGAGGACTCAGTGGCCCCTAGAAAGAGCCCAGGGTTTCTGAAGACACAGACCCTTCCTAAGGCCCCAGCACAGAGAGGAATGGGGGAGGGGGGCGGTTAGGAAGAGCTCTGCATTGGAAACTGAGGCAGCACAGATGGTGGTCCCGGGGCTTTGGCTTTCGTGTCACCTTCTGTGTGCCCCTCCCTGTGGAGTCCTGTGTTTGATGGGACATGCTTGTCTTCACCTGCTGCCCACCATGGCTGGGGGCCTGGCCTGGGGCCAGACTCCCTCCCAGCGCTCGCGGGGCGTGAGGCTTGGTCAGAAAGGGCCCGCTCCTGTCATTCCTCTGGAGTGGTGACAAAATCTTTCCCGCATTTCCTGCTCCACGAGACACTGTGATTTGCTGTGTGCTGATCTCTGAGAATACCCGGTGGGCAGCCATGCGCCTGGCTTAGGTCTGCCCCGCGGCCCCGAGGGCTCGACTCCACCAACATCAGGCCTGAAGAAGCACATCAGTCCATCTCCTCGTTCACGACAGGCAGGACAAGGCCCAAACCTCACCAGATACCTCCCGAGCACCTTCCGTGTTACCACACTCTTGCGGGTGCTGGGGGTCAAGCAGAGGATGACACGAGGGGCCGGCGTGCTAGGGGGGTGGGGGCTGAGACCAAAACAAAGTTAGGAAGTATACATCAGTGCCCTGCAGGTAAGGAGGCCAGGAGGTGCTGGGGGCAGTTGTCAATACAGTCGGGGGAGGAAGACTATCTGAGCAAGACTCGACGGGGGTATAGGTTCGAACAGTGAGGATGATCGGGGGAAGCCTGGTGGGTTTGCAGGACGGCGAGGGGGCCTGCGTAGTAGGGGTGAAGGCAGCGATGCGCAGGGTCATGGAGGACTGGGTCACCTGGGGAGGACTCCAGCCTGGCGTCCGAATGGCGACATGGTCCCAGAGGGATCCCAGCAGAGCCCGACCTCGTCTGATACAGGTTTTCGACAGGCCTGAGTGGGGGCAGGAAAGACCATAGGAGGCAATTGCCATCATCCAGGTTGGGGGACAGTGTGCTGGGAGGTTGTCCTAGAGGGGTTGTCCTAGGGGCATGTCCGGGGGGAGGGTTCCTATGGGGAAGGTGTCCTGGGGTGGCTGTGCTGGGGGAGGTATCTTAAAGGGGTGTCCTGGGGGGTGTCCTTGGGGAGAGTGTCCTATGAGGAGGGTGTCTTGAGGGGTTGCCCTGGAGGGGCATCCTCGGGGGCTGCTAGGGGGAGGTGTCCCCGGGAGATGTTCTAAGCAGCACGAACACCATGTCCAAGGATACGCCAAGGCAAGAAGCAAGGCAGCCATTTGGGCAACAGGAAGCCAGTGGGTTGGCAGAAGAGGGACTAGCCAGGACCCAGCTGGTCTGTGTACGATGCTAGGAAGCTGTTCTGTCTGTTAGGGAACAGGTCAGCGGGGTAGGGCTGTGAGCAGGCAGATGAGGCAGTCTGTTCTGCATATTTAAAACAAGGATGGGCAGCTTCACGGAGGATAGACTGGAGGCTGCTGGGCCAAGCACAAGGGATTGGGGTGTCCATATAAGTGGCAGGGAGGCCCCTTGAGTGGTCTGAATGGCAGGAGCATGTGTGAGCAGTTAGGGGTGCGTGGGGGGTGCAGAATCAGGAATGACATGGGGATAGTTCTGGCTCAGGTAGATGGAGGCACCTTTATTCAGAGATAAGGAAAGAACGGGGTGGTTCTCCGCGTGGAGTCAGGAGCCTGGACATCCAGGCCGCGCTGCCTGGAGCTGGATGGATGGGCGGGGAGCAGAGTCCCCGCAGGTCCTCAGCTCCCAGATGCAAGTGGGTAACCTGAGACCTGGGACTTTCTGCCTGATAAACATGTTCCTGAGCTTGCATGACTTTCTCCAAAGCTTGTGAGGCCCAAAGAAGGTGTGATTCTCTGGGTCCTTTCCCAGCTCACTCTGGGTCCTCCTCCTCCCATTTCCTGTCTGCCAAATGCTGCAGGAAAGGGGAGAGAAAGAGTGAGCAGATGGGCGAGCAGGTGGGCGAGGGGCTGTGTTGTATTGGGGCAGGAGGGGACCCAGAGGAGCCGCCAGGGCTGGAGAGAGCCAGGGCTATGGGAGTGGGCCAGGGTTGGGTGGGGGGTGCACCCTGGCATTCAGCAGGTGGTTAGGTCCCCTGGTGCAGGGACTGCTGGGGAGGGCGTGGCCTCCCGCTGGATGGACAGACTGCTCTCTGCCCCTGCTCCTGGCCAGTCCCCAGAGAGAGCAGTGGGCACTCCAGGTATCAGGGAGGGGACCCTGGCCCAGAAAACACTGTTGGCCCCTCATTGGAGAGACCACCCCCAGCTGTGAGAGTGGGGCACCCTTGGGCAAAGCCTACCACCATCTGGTGGGGGAATTTTAGCAAAATTCCCTGTGCCCCCTGTTTGCAGCAGGCTTGCCCTTTGGGACTGGACAGGGTGTGGCCTCTGATCTGTGGGCAGGGCTGATGCGATGTTCGTAGAAAGGAGCCAATGTTTCAGGGCCCCCTCTGCTCCCCTCCAAATCTGCCTTCTTGAGATACCCCCACCCAGCTGGAAGCTCTCTCCCCTTCCTCAACCCAGGCCCGGGGGCTCCTCATAACCCTCTGTGTCCTTTCTCCCCTGTGGACTGTTAGCCCCTAGGGAGCAGGGTCCCATGAGGATGTCCCCGTGCCTCCCTCACCTGCATGTGGCAGCTTCTCGGTGAGTGCTCCCCAGAGCACTGGTGGAGCTGGGCCTCCTCAGAGCAGCACCAGCCTCCCTTCGTGGGAAGCGGCATTGCTCCTGGTGGGGTGGAGGGGATGACAGTGACCGCTGCTGACACAGGCAGCAACAGTGCCCACGAGATCACAGGATGGGCCAGCAGAGAGAGCGCCAGGTCTGGGTGCTGGTCCACTGGCGCTTGAATCCCAGCTTGTCACTTGCTGTGTGACTTCGGGCATAAGAGCAAAGTTGTCTGTTTAAAATGGCCTCATGTGTAAAAGGCCTCCTGGCAGGAAGCATCTGGGCTTTGGGGCTCACATGTGAGCACTCCGGCATCCTATCTCCTGAGCCTTGGGGGATATCATGGCAGAGCGTGGTTAAGTCCTCAGGCCTGGTTGCGGTGAGCCCGTCTTGCTTGCTTCCGGAAGCCTGGAGCTTGGGTCATCCTAGGGCCTCCTGCTCATAGGCACTCAGGGCTGAAGGCAGTTCCAGCCCCCTCCTGGACCCAAACCCCTGCAGGGCCATGCGGCTGCCAAGTTCCTTGTCCGGGCGTTGGTGGAAGATGCGCCCAAGGAAGTGCCTTGCTGAGCAGTTGTGCACAGAGCATCCCTGGGGGCGGTGACGAGCTGCTTGTCTCCAGCGGCAGCTGGGCCTCTCCTTGCATGTCCAGCAGATCCCCTAACCTCTGACCAGCCAGCCCAGAAGAGCTACAGACCCAAGGAGACAGTGCTCAGAATGCCGAGACAAGGCTACCACAGGTGGGCTTCTGAGAGGAGGCGGCAGGGGAGCCTGTCTGCGCTGAGCCCGGACATGAGGATGGCTGGTGTCCAGCCCTCGCAGGGCTGATGGGACTTGCAATGGGCCAGCTGCCGCCTCGCCCCAGGTCCAGCAGACCTGCCTTCTCACCGTGCACACAGGCAGCGCACGCTCTCGCGGCCACCTGATGCCATCGACACGCAGGTGCCCAGAAGCCCACACCTGCAACCCACAGGGGTGCAGAGATGCTGGCGCAGATGGGTCCACTGGTTCCCGAAGCCAGAAGTCCTAGGCCCTCGTTTTATCCTCTTCGTGAGCAGACGTTGACCTTGTAGGGGCCATTATTCTCACGGGGCCTCAGCTTCCTTACCTGTAAAAGGAGGTCCTGTGTCATGCAGAGGCCTACGAGTTTCAGGTAAAGTCTCTGCACGTGCGAAGGGACTTTTTAAGCCAGTGGCTATCAAACCTAGCTGCATGGGCGGTGGCGGGGGGGTCACTGGGACCTTTAGAGTCTACTGATGGCTCATCCCAGCCCCAGAGAGGCCAAGTGTGATGGGTCTACATGGCAGCTGGGGGTGGCGGGGGGCAGATAATGGAGCCTCCTCTCTCCCTGCTCATCCGCATTAAGTATAACCCCACCCCACCCCCAAAACAGTAGAGCAGACACATCATAGAAATCTCAAGGGTGGAAAGAGGAAGGTGGGCTGGCTAAGGACCCCAGGACTTGAGGAAAAACACAGGAGCCATGTCCCCCACCTCCCATGAAGTGGCAGCAGGCGGCCAGGTAGGCATCTTCCTCCCCAAGCCTCACCGGCAGATCGAAACAGGAGGCCTATGGGCAGCCTGGAGGGTGGGCCCGGGAGACCCTCTCCACCGCAGCCGGTGCCTCACACCCCCACCTCGGGGCACAGAGCAACGGGGGAAGCACAGCTGGTCCCGGGAACCCCAGCCGGGCTCGGCAGACCAGAAGAGCATGTTCTGAAAACCAGCTTGTCCTCAGAATCACAGGCCGTAACACACCAGGCCCCATGTGCCAACTCAAGCAGGCGGCAGCTCCTTCAGTAGAAGGCTCTACCAGGATCCGGTGTCCCCAGACGTCACATCCGGGAGACGATATGGAGGACTACTCCCCCACACCAGGAGCCATGAAGATAACGATTTGAACCGGCAGACGAGAGAGATGCGACACTAAGAACCGGATGTCGGGGTTCCCGGACGAGGATGTTTAGGGCAGCCACCCGAAAAATGCTTCAGCAAACACCCCAAAAGAAAGAAATTTCAGCAAAGAAATAGGCATTATCCACCCCCCCCCAAAAAAGAGAATCAAATGGAAACTATAGAACTGAAAGATAAAATAACCCAAATTAAAAAGTCACCGATGGATTCAGAAAGAGCGTAGCAGAATACGGCAGAGCAGTCAGCCGTCCAGTACATGGAGCAGAAGAAATGATCCAGTCTGAGCGACAGAGGGAAAACAGCAGTGAAAAGATGAAGGGGGCCTCAGAGGTCTGTGGGGCAACATCTGTCGCGGTGGAGTCCCGGAAGGAGAGAAGAGAGTGGGCTGGAAAAAGCATTCAAAGATATGGCTAAACACTTCCAAAAGGTGGTCAAAGACCTAAACCTACAGGTTCAGGAAACTACAAGAACCCCAAATAGGACAAGTCCGAAGGAGTTCATGCCAAAACCAGTTACGACGATAACTGAACCTCTAAAATCTGAAGACAGAGGATGGCAGGTCTTGAGAACATCCACAGCAGAAGACAGACTCCCTGGAGGACAAGGCCAACTGGAGACAGCAGGTTTCTCTGCGGAAACCGCGGGGCCAGCGGAAAGGGGGTGCTTTCCGTGTGCCGAAGGAAGGTTGCCATCGACACGAATTCTGCACCAGGGGAGCCTATCCCGCGGGAATGAATGGGAAATGAAGAAACTCTCAACACTAAGCATTTTTCACGAGTAGAGGTTGTTTAAAGAATCGCAGGCAGCAGGTGTTCAAGCAGAGAGGAGGACATGGTAAGAGAAGACCCGGGGCTTTAGAATGGAGAGGATATCAAAGGGGTAAAAACGGGGCGAATATCATCGACCCTTCTCCTTTCCACGAGGTTATGAAATCCTGTCTGATGGTTGAAGCAGAATTTGTGATGTTATGTGATGTGGGAGCTCGAGGTAGGTAGAAGGGACACCCAGGACAATTGTCGTTGGAAAGTCAGGAGAACAGCTCCGTGGAGTAGGGTCTGTGTGCTTCATGCGAAGCGGTCAGACGCGGAGACCGCAGGTGGCAGCCTGAGCACGGGGCCCTGTGACAGCCATCCGGGTGACAACGGTGCCTCCGGGCACAGGACAGAGGTGAGGGTACTGCTCTTCTCAAGGCCCCAAACCTTCGTGTGCATCAGAATGTCCAAGAGGGCAGCTTGTCTACCACAGCTCATGGGACCCCAGCCCAGAATCCAATGCAGCAAATCGGGGGCGGGCCCTGAGAATTTGCCTCTCTAACCGGTTCCCGATGAGCCTGATGCCGCTAGTTGGGGACCCCACTTTGAGAACCACTGCTCTAGCATCTTTGGTCGATCGGGAGCCCCTGTGTCTCAGTGGAGGGTCCCTCAGGTCCTCAACCGCACAGCCTCACGTTGCGGAATGTGCCTGGCTCTGTGTGTAAATTAGGAGGGACCCCAGGACTGTGAGTCAGGGGGCCTTGTTTGGCATCCCGGGGCTGGGTGACCTCAGGCAGACCCCCCGACTCGGGGCCTCAATTCCCCCTCTATAGAATGGGAGGCTTCGGAGAGGCTGGGAGGAACAGGGGCGGCACAGCAGGTCCGGCCCCTCGCCCCTCTTCTGTGTCCCGCTCCCCTGCCCCCCTCTTTCATAGGTCGGAGTTTACATAAACTCTTGTGTGGCAAGAGGGTGTCTTTGTTAAAAGAAGTTTGAGAACCCTGACCTTGATGTGGCAAAAGGCCCTTTCTGACCCCCATCCGGGACCTTCCGACAGGCCGCATGGGGGCAAACATGTTCCCAGGATAGGCTTCCCGGGTCCACACGTGAGCCGTGCAGAATGTCGTCTCCGTCCCCAGAGTTCGTGAGGACCCCCTGAGATGAAAGGCATCTGGATGAGCCTCCGTCTGGCCCTCCTGGAAGGGTTGGGTGGGCAGTTCTGTGCGTGGCACCCACCTCGCCTCTGGAGGCTCGGTGCTTGGTCGCATGGACGCGCACGGCCTTGTGAACACCCTGACAGGCAGCCCGCTGGCTCCCGCGGTGGGTGCCGGCATTTGGTGCTATGTGTTGTCGCCGAGCTGCTGGTGGCCAGCCAGTGCTGGGAGCAAGGAGCCCCGGAGCTCCCTCCAGGGGAGGCGGCGTCCTGCCCTCCGGGGGGCTAGGCTCTGCCGTGTGTCCTGCCCCTGAGCCAGGAGGCCATACCAGAAAGCCTCTGTGCCACCTCTCCAGACCCGTTGCAGAGGTTAACCGGGAGACCTCAAAGCCCGGGGCCCATGCAGGGCAGCCAGGGATGTGAGTGGCAGAGCTGGGTCAGCTGCGGGATCCCCATGGTCTCAGACCAGCCTTTTTGTTTCAAGAGAAGCCAGAAGTGAGGATCTTAATGTGAAATCCCCCAATGGCAAGTAGCTCAAGATCATTTTAAAAAATAAAAAATACTTCCTATGCCGCCTTTGGTTGGTGGCAGGCCCCCGTGAGCCGACCCTGGCACAGGATGGCACAGCCCTAACCCCCCACGGGGTTTCCTTCCTGCCCCTGTCCCAGCTCTCCAGCTCTGCTGGGTGAGGAGCTCGGCCTAGGTGACAGGTGATGCCAAGACCTGAGGCTGCCGGAGAACACAGGTGCCCAAGAGGGTGCCACGGTGTTCCCGGTGTCCTAGGCGGGCTCAGGGGCATCACGCCCTTGCCGGCTTCTTCCTCAGCCAGCACCCTGGGGACGGAGGTCATGACGGAGGCAGGGCGTGATCTTCGGGGGCCCCTCTGGGTGTCACGAACTCAGCCCCTCCGGCCGGGGCCCGGCCTCTGTGCGTGCGTGACAGAGCTGTGCTGTGTCTGTTTCAGGATTCCCCTATTCCAAATCTGACCCTCTCCCAGGACACGGAAAGAATGGCTTGGACCACCGGGTAGGTACTCGACCCCTCCCTGGCTCGCGGTATACTAACCATCACCCGCCGGGAGCCTGAGCGTGGTGCCCACAGCTTCTTGACCACACAGCCGGAAGGAGGGGCCCGGGGACCCCTCTCGCCCACTGCCTCTGCCTGTGCCCCCCACCCCCGCCCCTGCCCCAGGGGCTGTGCTGGTGCTTCTGCAGACCAGGGCCAGACCAGAACTGGGACACCCTCCCCTCCTCCCGTCTAACCCCAGCCCCAGCTCCCAAGGAGACCTCAGTGTGGTGGGGAGCGGGAGACAGGGCCACGCAGAGTATTCCAACCCCCTGAGGCCCCTTCTGACCCTCATCCTTCTTCTATGACCCAGAGCCTAATAAGGGGCTTAAAGGATCAGCTACTTGGGGAGCAACGTGAGCCACGGATCCACTTCCTTCCTGGGGTGCCCCGGCCCCTCACGACGGTCACCACGAACGGTACCTTGAACATCTGTGGCTATTACCGTCACCCCTAGTACTGCCACTTGCCCTGTAATTATCCCTGGGTCCCACACTCCGTAGCTGGCTTTCTCTGGCTGCTCCCAGCTAAAGGCTGGCCGGACTTCCCAATCCAGGACATTGGAATGTGAGCCCAGAGAGTTTGGCGCCCGACTTGGCCCCACGGAGGGGCTGGGCGGCTTTCTGTCACTGTTCCCACAGCTTCACTAGTCCCCAGTGAGGACCCCTGGGGTGGGGCAGGTGTGATGGCACCAGAGCCCCCACACACACACACACACAGCCCCAGGACACCCCCCTCTCAGGCACCTCTCTGCTGTCTGAAACCGGGGCGAGTTGTTCCGCTGGAGAAGGTGCTCAGAGGTCGAACCCCCGTGTGTTGCATGGCAGGGTTCTCGGCAGTAAGTGTGTAACGCCCGGGACAGCCTTCTGCAGCCCCCAGGGCACACCTCGCATCCAGGGGCCCGGCCGCAGGGACCCGTCTAAGAACAGGGATGAGGCAGGCGTTTTCTCAGCCTTGTTCGTCTTCCTCGGGCCCTGTCCGACCTACCGTTGTGCCCGTCCGGGGCCCAGGCACCTCTGCATGGTTTGACTCTAGTGAAGCCCCCTTCCCACTAATCTCACTTCCAATTCTGGAATGGGCCGAGTCAGGGCGTGCATGCCGCATGCTCCTCTCGATTTTCTTCTAAGGATTTCTGCACCCTTCATCTTCAGTGGACAGCGGGCATGGGACGGGGGGCAGGAGGACGTCCACGGGACCCCCACAGCACCAGGAATTGTCAGTCCTTGGGCTCAGGGTTAGGGGTCCTGAGGGGCGGTGGGGAAATGGTCCAGAATGTTCTCTGCGTACCTGGAACAGCTGTTCTGGGACTCGGGCCCATGAGGGCGGCAGTGTTCCACCCCTCGAGCCAAGTCCTGGACTGTCCCTCGATATGTGGAAGACCAGGGAGGAATGCCCAGCATTTCTAGCCTTGCTTCATTGGTGCCTGGGCCACGTGTCCTCTGGGGAGATGCCCTCCTTGGTTCATGCTGGAATGACTTGGATCAATGCCCCCAGCACCTGCAGAGAAGGCCACGGCCTCACACGCCCCACCCCCGCAAGAGCTGGGAACAGCTGACCCAGACATTTCATCATGGACACCGTCTTCACTCCCTCTCCCAGAACGAGTGAGAGTAGAGGCTAGAGCTGTAGAGTCGAGAGCTGAGCCTCTGTGAATGTTTCTCCCGCCGGCCTCAAGGCGGAGGAGGCCTGTGCGTCCTGCAGATGCTGGGGGGTTGGCAAAGGGGGCTGCATCCTCGTGGGAAGATCTTCAGCTTTTCACGTGGCTTATGTGGAGATTGGTGACTCACATTGGAGACTTTGCTTTGGGGTTCTTTTTCCCTGCGAAGATTCTTTCCTGTTTTTTCAGACTTTCTAAGACTTTTATGTAATTTTATGCCTACTTCTCAGTGGGAAGACCAGATAATTGAGCTTTTGAATGACCAGCCTTTTATGGTGCAACCATGCTCAGCACCCAGACGTGGTCACCCACTGCTGTCCGTGGCCTACAGTGCTCACAAGCCACTTGTTAGATTGTTTTTTTGGTGTCTCTCCACTTCCAGAAAGGATTCTAGGTGGACCGAAGTAAGAATACAGGTGCACTGAGGCCGGAAGCCCACAAAGCCCAAATCACAAAGGAGCAGAAGAGGAAGCTCTAGAAGAAATCATATATCAGAATTATATCAGAAACAAAAGAACATTGTATGAGCCAAACCGCTGAAGCTTAGCTCTGAGCTTCCTGGTGGCCAAGGCAAAGGGGCAAACATGACCAGCTATGTAGTTCTTGTCCGATGGAAGGAAGATCAGTTCATCAGGGGATAGAGGTTCTAGTTCTTGCTTCGAGAGGGATTTGGCACAAGGGGCCACCACCCTGAGTCCCAGAGCTCGTTAAAATGTCCTGCTAACCAGCCTGCCACAGAGCCCACTCCTGGTAGATGCTCTCCTCTTATGGAATAAATAGGGCAGTAACCACCTGTCACAGGCATTCCTGTAGATGAGGCAGCGTGGCTCCCAACATGTGCCACCTGGTCTGTTAGTAAGAGAACGACCTCTGGCCACCGACAGAAAAACCCTGAGGGCAAATATGGACAGACTGAATTCTCCTGCTGGAGGACAGAGCCTGCCAGATTATAGCAATAGCCTAAAGAGGGGACACTAGTTTGTGATGACACACGTCATGCAGCAGGTGTCGCATTCCCACATGGAACTGCGCCGAGCAGCATGGCTGTGCCAGGGACCCTGATAAGGTACAAGATGGGAGGCAATTTGAACGTGGCATTTGGAGTCAGACATGTGGATCTAGTGGACAAAAAATAATAAAAGATGTAGGGAGCAGTTAATAATGCAAACAGTAAACCATCTACTAGGTACATGAGAAAAATCTGTATCTTTTGAATCAGGTTTTCACATGTCCATAAAGCATTTGCAAAAATGCCTATGTACAAGGAAAACCTTAATAAATTAAAGAAGTCTGATATTTTCCAACGGTAACTCTGGACAGAACACGTGCCGCACTGAGCCCCGAGTTCAAATCCCAGCTCTGCCACCAGCCACCTGTATGTCTTCGGGCAAGTCACTTACATTTCCTGAGTCTCTACTCCCTGTCTTTAAAAAAGTTATCCTTACCTCTTAAGATCATTGTGAGGACAAATAACAGTCAAAACATGTGAGATCTTCTTGTAAGCTCTATAGAGTGGTTCCCACAAGAGTAACTGTTATAAAAGCAAGTTCCTACCCCTTCTTCCTTCCACAGTGGTGGCTACTAAGTGGCAAATTCCAGCGCAAGTCTTAGCAAGACAGTAACGATGGGCCGTGAACAGCCACAATTCCATTCCTACTACTAACAATTCCAGTATCACTTTTGAGAAGCAAAAGACATGGCTTACAATGTTTACAGTTCTGTGTATTTGCTGTATGATCTTGGGCTCATTCCTTAACCTCTCTGAGCCTTGTCCATAAAACCGTGACGATGATGCCTACCTCCTAGGCTTGCAGCGAAGATTGCAGAATGTGTCTGTAGGGTAACTGACACCTAGTAAACTCCAAACCAATGGGAGAGGTAAATAATCTGTTGCTTTTCAATTCTCCAGTGCCTCTGTTGAGAACTGCAAGGGAATCAGCCAGGGTTGGGCCTGTGGGGCTCCCCTGGCCACCCCACCTGTTAAGGAGTGACCCCAAGGCTCCCTCGCACCAGAGAGGTCTTGAAGATCTCAGGCACTTAGAGGACCAAGAGGGGGCTGGGCTGTTCTTCCCCTGCTCTGGACTGATCTGGTGCCCCCGCGTCCATTCCAAAGATGCCCTACCCTCTCTCCTGGGAGTCTCTGTCTGGCCTCAGAGACTGGCAGACCAGAGGAGGCTGGTTTTGCTGCTAGGAAAGGCGTCTCTAACTGCCCGAGGTGGCGGTCGCCTGAGATTGAGTGGCCTGTGATGCAGGGCAGTGGGCGCTAGGGGGAGGCATGTCTCTTCCACGTCACCGACCGGCCCGGTGGGAGAAGACGAGTAGAGGGCGGGTTTGCCTTGCCTTAGGCAGGAGGAGGTTTCCAGACCAGACAGGTGCGCCTGGGGCTGCTTCTCAGCGTCCTGAGAAAATGTCTCAAAAATTGTTCTTGCAAACCCCTAAGGAGAATTATTCTGTGACGGTCATGAGAGTGGGTGGGGGTGAGGGCACCTGGCTCAGGGTCCCGGGGCTGAGACTAGGTGAGGCGAGTGAGGCACTTGCCGAAAGGCTCCGTAATCAAAGTAAATAATGTTCTAATGCAATGTTTTTTTAAAGCCCAAGTCAATGCAAGAAAATTCATGATGAACAAAATACCAAATCTTTAAATAGAGACTGGCTCCAGCCCTCCACTTACGTACTTGCCCGACTCACCACCCTTGTCTCCCCTTTTTGGGATGAAGGACTTTGGGCTCGGGGCTCTCTGGCTCGTCCCTTGCCCGCACACTCTCTGGAACTACACCTGTTCCTTGCATGTCGCCCCTCTACCGCAAGAAGTACTGCTGACCGCGCTTTCCCGGTCGCCCGAGCAGGGCGAGGCGCGACTCTCCCCTGGGACTGCAGGCCTCCCTTGAAACCCCTGCACGGGATCCCAGAAATGCCAGCCCAGAGCGCCGAGGCTGTGTCAGAGCAGGTGCTGGGCCTGCAGGAACCGTGCTCTTCCAGCGGCTCCATGGACCGCAGGCCGTGGCAGAGCTTGACTCGTGGTGTTCATGCCAGGCGCAGGAGTGGGGGTAGAGACACGGGGGCTCGGTGCCTGCTTTTGGGGCCCAGACCCTCCTGAGCAGTGTGTGGGGCGATTTTTTCAGGCGGGCGGAGGGAAGAGAATTCCCAGCGTGGGTGGTGGAGATGCACGGAGTCTGCTGAGGACTGCCGTGAACGGGGGAGGCAGGCCCCCGACGGTGGCCCCTGTTCCCTCGAGTGTCCCCACCTCAGGGCCATCCTCTGTCACGGCCACTCAGGCACGCGGGGCTCTGTCCAGGGGCTGTACGAACTGGCTCTCCTGGGCGCCTGGGGCCCGTGGGGTCTGGAGGGGAGCAGCGGCCCCCGCAGGCTGGCCTCCGCACCGGGCTGGGCTGCACCCCTAGGGGACTGCAGGGCGCAGGGAGCAGGCGTGCAGGCGCGGCTCGAAAGGCAGGCAGGAGAGCTGGGCCAGGCAGGGTCCCCGCCGGCCTGGAAGGCAGGGGGGAGGCACACGAGCAAACCCGCCAAGTGTGTCCCAGTGTGGCCCTTCCAGAGCCGAGGCGCCGGGGACTCTGGGGAGCCCACCTTCCTCCCCTCACCCCCACCCCCAGAGCCGGGCAAAACCAAGGCGCGACCACCCGCCCCTACAACCTGCCGCCTGCCGCCCTCTCTCTTTCTCTTCCAGAATGCCAATCTGGCCCCTTGTGGAGCAGACCCGGATGCCAGCTGGGGCACGCGAGGTACAAGACGCGGGGACCCCCGTGGGTCTCCGGCTGGGGCAGGGGTCTCTTACCCGTTTCCATGAGTCTCATTCTGGGACGGGCCCCTCCAGGGCCGGCTGGCGAAGGCTCCAACCATCGCGCAGTGGGGGGAGCATTGGGGTGCTCGTTTCGGCTCGAGGAGCCAGTTACCTCCGTTCTTATGTTGCCTGAGGTGCTCCCTTCCCTTCATCCTTGAGAACAGCCGACCCTGTCCTGATTTGTTGGTCACTCTGGTCACTTGGGGAGAGAGATGTGTGTTGGAATAGCCATCCCGTACCAGGACTGAGGCCAACCCAATCACCCACGGTTACTTTCGTGGCAACATAACACCCCTGGGGTCCGAGTCAAATGAATTCGGGTCCCATCCTGCCTCCCACCCCTCCTGGTCACGCGGGCCTCCTGGGCTGCAAACCAGGAAGGTTGCTTGCCGGGAGGCTGGTGTTCCTGGCATGACCCCGGTCGCATGGCAGGTGCCTGACCGGGGGGGGGGAGGGGGGGCTCTGCTAGCTCTGAGCCCCTCCTGCGTGGGGTGTTCGCTCACCCCTGTCACCCTGGATGGCGGGGAGCATGTTCTCATGGGCTGCTGGCTCACGCTGGGCCGTGGAGCACTGGGGGCTCACAGCTGGCTCCCTCCACGTGGCTCTCCAAGTCATCAGGATGTCGTGTGTGGCCCGCTGGGAAATCTGGGGACCGGCCCCTGTCACCCAGGCCCCTTGCCAGGGTCTCCCTCCCAAGGCCAGCTTGTGGCCCAGGTCCTAGGGGTACTGCTTTCTAGGGGGTTCTACATGCTCACAGAGGCCCTCTGATCCATTCGGGTCTATTTTCTGACATGACGATTTTAGTCTGGCAGAAAAGCCTTTTGAAAAGTAAGCATGTGGGGCTCAGGAATATAAAGGAGGAACTACAGGCCAAGAAGGTGAGAGAGTAAGAGCCGCGGGGTCAGACCCTGCGTGGCTGTCAGTCTCTGCAATACCCCCAATACTGCCCTGGAATGTCTGATCCGCAGGTGGGTAAACTGAGGCAGGCCGCTTTCTCAGGGCGGCCCGGACCACCAGGGAGACAGGATCACGCCCGAGGAACACAGCGCTGCGTCCGGCTCCCAGTCTGGCCTCCAGCCTCCCGACCATGCCTCCCGCTCTCGGGTTCCCCCTGGGGAATCAGCTGCCCGAGGACTAGCGCCCCAGGGCAGGCCGCCGGGGGTGGGGTGGGGGGCCCCCAGGGCAGGACTGCTTCTGCCAATGGGCCGCGTTCCCGCGCTTTCTAAACTGCCACGCGTGGCTTCTGCTCTCTCTCTTACAGAATACAAGGTAAGAGGGGCCACCCGCTGCCACGCCGACCTCTGCCCGCCGCCACGCACCTGCCCAGGTTAAAAGTTCCTTTTGTTGTGGTTTCCTATGAAATGTGTGTGTCCGATGCCGGCGCAAGTATGTACCTCTCGTTGGCCTTCGGCTCAGCCCTTTGGTCCCGGCACACGCCGGCTTCCTGGGGTCAACCTGCGGTCTCCCCTCCCCACAGGTCTATCCTTATGACGCCCTCATTGTCACCAACCGAATTCGCGTCAAACTGCCCAAGGATGTGGACCGGACGCGGCTGGAGGTAGGAGGGCATCTCTGGGGGCGGGGGGTGTGCGTTCCGGCTGGGAGGTCCCCGGCACACGTCTGTCTGCGGCGTCAGCGCTCAGCACCCCTGAGGGTTCCCATGGGCAGCGGGGGCGCCACCAGGCCCACAGCGGGCTCGGAGCCCAGGCCCCGCGTTGTTCCGAGGGCTGAGAACCGTGGGAGTCTCCCCCAACACAGGTGGCTTTGCAGAGGGCTCTGCTGTGTGTCTGGCCAGGGAGGGCTTCATGACAGCGCCCAGTCGGTGGTGCTTGTCCTTCCCCTGGGGACTGGTGTTAGGAAGCTGGTCACGATCCGTGGCCTCTCGTTTGGCCACATTTACCCCCAGTGAGAATAATAAACTCCTCTGGAGAGCACCTGTAGGCTTAAAAGGCCAACAGGATGTCAGCTCAGGGTAGGTATTTGGATGATACTTGTTGATGGCAAGGACTTTGCTGAGCACTCGCTAGGAGCCGCGGTCCCCACGGTTGACGTGCAGGACTTAATCCCCACAATTGCCCTACCGAGTAATCAATGTCCATGCACTAGATCTCACCTCCTGAGCCCTGTCACGGATGTTTCGCTGCCTTTTAATGACCGTTTTGCGGGGCGCTACAGGATCTGGAGGCTCCTGAAGGCCTAGGGCTGCCCTGCCCCGTCTGTGCCCCAGGGCTGGGCACATGGGAGGTGCGGGGAGCATCTGACGCAGAGTGTGTGTCCAGCCAGCGCGGAGCTGCCCGACCGCCCACCTGGGAGGGAGCCGTAGGGGCGTGGACACAGCCGAGGGGCACCCAGCCAGCGCGGGAGGGCTGCCAGGAGAAGTCGGGAGGCCAGGTGCATCTGCACAGGATTGCCACCTAAGACGGGATGGACGGAGGCCCCGGCGGTGCACTGGGGTGGAGGGAGGGGGGCTGGTCCACTGGCAGCAAGAAACATGGGGCTGGCCTTTGAAGGAGGGATGGGACTCTCACCAGCAAAGAAGGGAGAGCATTGAAGGGTCTTCCAGGCCAAGGGACCCGCAAGTAAAGTCTTCGGCGGGGGGACCTGCAGGATGTGCCTGGGCAAGAAGGGAGCCCTCGGTGATGGGGGTCGGGCACCGACTTCCCTGCACTAATTGGCCTTGATGTGTGCGCCCTTCAGGTGAACATACAGCTGCCTACTGCGTGGGTCACTGGGCCCCTCGCCTAGGGCCCGGGACAGCATCCCTCGGCAGGGGGATAGTGGTGGCGGGGAAGGGCTTGGGGATGCTGGTGTGGCCACAGCCTTGCACGGAGACACATCCGTGTTGACCCTTTCTGTTGCAAGTGATGGGTGCCTGACCCAAAGTGACTCAAGCAAAAAGGAGATCACCAGCCATAGGGTTGATGGGTCCCCACAGGGGTGGCTCGGTCCTGCCTCAGGACCAGTTTCCTTCCCACCGTCTCCTGGCTGTGCGTCCTCTGTGTGTGTGTCGGCCTCGTCGAGAGACAGACTTCTACCTCACCTCTCCCAGGCTCAGAGTCTGCAGAGAAGAGATCCCGTGTACCTGGTCTCTCTCTCTCTTCCTCTCTCTCAGAAGTCCTGGCCCTGCCTTATTTCCACCTCTGGGTGGGTCCTCTGATCAGCCCTGAGTCAACCAGCTTGGCAGGGGACTGCAATGCCCATCGGCCAGGCTTGGCTACAGGCACTCCTAGAGCCAGGGGACAGCTCGGAGCTCTGGGACCTGGGACCTGCAGGGAGCTGGGGTGCTGCGGCTGGGGGGGAGGGGGCGGCATGGCCCAGTGAGCCCACAAATGCCACAGGAAGGCAGTGCCGTGAACCCGCCAAATCCTGCCATCATCCAGGACACGAGGGCATCGTGCCCGGCAAAGGACCACAAAGGCGGAGGACACATGAGCACCTTGCTCAGGAGGCTGTCTGTTTAGCAGGACATTTGGACCTTGCCCCACGGAAAAGGAAAGATGCTCGAAAAGTTCTGACCTGTTGGGATAAGCACAGGTCATCCGTGGGGTCTGGGGAGGCCGGGGCAGCCGAGGCCAGCTGGGAAGCAGGTGTGCGAGTCTAGGGGGGCAGGGGGCCCCTGGGGCTCATCCCCAGGTGCAGCTCCTGGCACGTGGAGGTGGCCAGAGAGCACGTGTGCACACAGACGCCAGGAACCAGGAGGGCCACCTCACACTCCGGGGGTGCCTGCCATGGGGGAGTAGATAGGGTCTTGGGCGGCCTCTTCATGGGGCTCAGGTATGACAATCCCCACTTTCTCTGTAGGGGATGTGCTCTTGGGCTCCTGCTGAGTGGAGTCCTTGTTAATCATGCGGTCATGTCCCCAGCCTGGAGGGCGCCTATTTGCTGTGTGTCTTTGTTCCTTATAGGGCCAAGCCCTGTGGGCTGGTTGCTCTCATCCCAAGAGCCGAGCCCAGAACAAGATGCCTGGAGCTTCCGGCACAGCGACGACCCCGGGCCAGGTTTCCCTCTTGGGACTGGGGTACCCTTTAAATGACACCCCCTTTTCTTTTTGCTAAATACCGAATGCAAGATGAATAGTGGTTAATACCTCTAAATACTTCCTTTTGAACAAACTCTGAGGATTGGATAATGGGTTTAATCATCCATTCTCCAAGAACACACCCACGGGTGCGTCTCTGTAATCACTTTCCTCTCATCTCCGCCGAGCCGGGAGGCAAGCTGGGAATGTTACCAGCAGGGGCACACCCCACATTCTTCGGGGCTCGGAGCCGGGAGGTGAGCCAGGAGTGGCCTAGGAGGGGCCGGCCACATCCCAGCAGGACAGGAGGCCCCTGATATTTTTATTTCAGGGAGAGGGCTTTATTTTTAATATCAAAACAATTTATAACTCTTGTAGAACTCCAGAAAAATGCAAAGAAGAACGCAAACATCACACGGAATTCCCCCACCAAGTCATAACTTCTGTTAGCACCATGGTAGACATGATTCCGGAAATCTCTTTCTGCACAAATACCCAAGATCGCTGAATCTGATTTTTGATGTGTAGGTTCACACTGTTTATGTAGTTTGATATCAGCTTTTTAAAAAAGATGTTATTCATTTATTTATTTGAGAGAGAGAGAAAGAGCATGAGTGGGGGCGGGGAGTAGCACAGGGAGAGGGAGAAGCAGACTCCCTCCTGAGCAGGGAGCCCGATGCGGGGCTCGATCCCAGGACCCAGAGATCATGACCTGAGCCAAAGGCAGACGCATAACCAAATGAGCCACACAGGCACCCCTGATAATCAACTTTTTTTCGTTTAAGTTTGACATGAACACTTTCCACGCTAGTTAATATGGATCTGCTCATCCTTTTAATGGCTGTGTGATGGTCCCACGTCCACACTTGGGAGGGTCTGAAAGGCCAAGCTGTGGAGTGGCAGACGTGGCCTCTGCTCACGCCCCGCCGGCTAGACCTTGGTCACACGTCAAAGCTCCATGCAAGGCAGGCTGGGCGTGTTGTGTGGCCAGCAAGAGGAGAGGATGGATTTGGGTGGACAGCTGGTGAGCCCAGCTCATCTCTGTAGGGTCAGTCCCTGGAAGGAGGACTGCTCTGTCGAGTTCTCCACCCTTGCTCCCAGAATGCTTAGCTGACTCTCTCGTTCATTTGCTGAGTATGTGCCAGGCACTGAGCGGGGGTCCCGGGATGCGTGATGAGCAAACACAGGCATGAGCTCTGCCCTCCCAGGCTCAGTCTGATGGGGGAGACAAAATCAATCACTTGATAGCCCAAACGAGTGTGTGTAATTATATACCAAGATAAGGGCTCTAAAGGGGAGGAACATGGGCCATTAAAAATGGGTAAAAGTTAACTGGGTGTAGTAAGTGTTGTGTTTACGTGTGGGTGTGCACGTCTGTGCATGTGTGTAAGGTGAGGGAGGCCCACAGGGAGAGAATTCCAGGAAGAGCAGACTGCATATGCAAAGGCCCTGGGGCAGGAGGAAGCCAGGGCTATTTGAGGAAGCACTTTAAAGGGCTAAGGTGGCTGTACTTGAGCGGGGTGAAGATCAGAATGCGGCCAGGCCTTACAGGGCCCTGGGCCATGGTAAGCAGTTCGGATTTTAGTCTTAAGGACAATGGTTTTTAAGTTGAGGGACTCCCTGATTAGGTTTGTAATTCAAAACACCAGTGAGGCTGAACTGTGAGGCCCAGATTGGCCATGTGGGTGCAGGGAGACTGTCTGGGAGGCTCACAACGGAGGGGCCTCATCCAGTCTGCTGGAGGCCTTAAGAGCAAAACCGGCCACTTTCCCGGAATGAAATTCTGCTTCTAAGTGTCAGAGAGGTGCAGGGAGTGGCCTCCGGATATTTGCTTCTGCCCAGGGACAGTTAGGGCTCCTTCTGCTCCTGGAAACTCCTGGAAGCAGACCCTCAGAGGGTAACCGCCAAATGCAGGAAGGGCCAGAGCTCCTCCAACGCATGAGGCCCTCAGGTTCTGGGGGCAGGGCCCAGACCCTCTAAGACAGAAAGCCCTGGATCTCAGAGCCCTCCAGACTCGACACCTCCAGGGTTTGCAAGTGCTCACGTCTGTGGGAAGGGAGGGTCCCCTTGCAGAGGAGTCTTGCGGTTTCTGGACCGCCCCCACCAGACCTTGAATCTAAAACGCCTGACTTTGTTCCAACAGTAAGAACCCAAGTCAGAAAGTGCCTGGGAAAAAAAAAGGACCCTGTGGTTAAGAATACTTCCTTTGTTTAAACCCATCCAACTGGTCTGGTGAGAATCTGATAGACTGATGGCAGCAGCTGAGTGTGTGCCCAGCGCATGGGCATGGGTGCCTCTGAGAGATGGGGCTGCAAGAGAATCCAGCACTTCGGGGGCCCCCAGGTCCGAGCATGAGCAGTCCTCCCAGGCCAGGCCAAGTAGCAGGGATTGCAGGGGTGGAGAATGGGGAGGGAGGAGGGAACCACAGGGGAGAGTAGGGTAGGCTGGTAGAAGCAGACCACATGGAGAGGGGAGGAAGTGGGGAGGCAGTATGACAGGGATATGGGAGCAGAGATTTGGATTCAGGGGTACACGTGGCCAACAGAGATTGTCCCTGGGGGAGGGTGGGAGACCAAGCTGAACAGGCAGGCCCGTGCCCATCCTCATGGAGTTGGGAGCCAGATGAGGTCAGCAGTGACCAGATCAGCAAGGGCCTGATTGGCTAGGGCAACCAAGGAAGGCCCCCTGGAGGAGGGGACATTTGAGCTGGGACTGAGGATAAAGAGGAGACTTTGTGTGAAGTGAGGGAAAGAGCATTGCAGGCCTTGCGGGTGGCAAAGAACCTGGCATATTCTAGAACCCATCACGGAGCAATGTTGGTGGGAGAGGTGGGCAAGGACACATGATGGTGATGCAGGGCCTCAAACCACCTGACAGCCACGTCACTCCGCCTGGCAGAGCCTGCATCCCCTCCCTACCGCATGGGCTCTGGGAGAGCTCACGGGACTGTGGGTGGAGCGCTGCCAGCACCCCCAGACACAGACCAACACTCCAAAACCATGGTGGCCATTGTCGTGACGACAGTAATATCATGATGATGGTGTTGTGATGACGATGATGTCATGGTGATGCTCTCATGATGATGTCATGCTGATGATGTCATGATGATGATGCTGTCGTGACGATGGTGTGCTGGTGATGCGATGGTGATGTCACGACGACAGCGATGTAATGATGGTGATGTCATGCTGGTGGTGATGTCATGATGATGATGTCATGCTGACGATGATGTTGTGCTGACGATGGTGTCATGACGACAATGATGATGTCATGATGATGATGATGTCGATGACGATGGTGACGTGATGATGATGTCATGATGATGTCATGCTGATGATGATGTCATAACGATGATGTTGTGACGGTGGTGTCATTGTGCTGGTGATGTGATGACAATGATGTCATGATGATGATGTCACTATGACAATGTCGATGATGATGTCATGAGGATGGTGTCATGATAATGGTGCCATGATGATGTCATGCTGATGGTGATGTCATGATGATGATGTCATGGCTGACGATGATGTCGTGCTGACGATGGTGTCATGATGACGATGGTGTTATGATGATGTCGTGCTGGTGATGTCGTGATGGCAATGATGTCGTGATGATGATGATGTCATTGTGACAGTGGTGTCATAGTGACCACAATCCCATGATGATGATGATGTGATGATGATGTCGTTGTGCTGGTGATGTGATGACAATGACGTTATGATGATGATGATGTCATTGTGATGGTGATGTCGCGGAGACCACGAGGCCACGATACAATGATGTCATTAGCAGGGGCCTCCTGCTAAGGGGCTGAAACTTCAAAATGTGGGCCCCACTCAGTGGGACTCGCCTCTGCAGCAGGCCCCCCGTCCTTGCAAGCTAAGCCATGTGAGCGAGCAGAACCGCACCGTGGAGCCCAGTCCTCCAGAGAAAAGCGGCCCCTCGCTGGCCCAGGAGAGGCAGGCTGAGCACACCTGAGGCCTGAGCCCCACCCAGGCAGCCCATACTGGTGCAGGGCCCGGCAGTGCCTAGTGGGCCGGGTGGAAGGAGCGGGTGAGGGTCAGCCAGGCCCCTCCCAGGAGCACAGCTGAGCTTGGAGAAGTGAGGGGCTGCTGGAAGTGCCCTGCAGGGTGAAGGCCGGAGGAGGGGCAGGCTGGTCCCCGCAGGGTAGCCCAGCCCTGCTGGGGCAGAGGCTGCCTAGCCCCAGGGGTGCTTTCCAGCCCCTGGGCCTGGCTCCAGGCTCCCAGGTCCAGCCCTGTGGCTTCCTGGATGTGTGACCTTGGGCGAGGCCCATGGCCTCTCTGAGCCAGGGTTTCCTGGGGCCATAAAATGAGGAGAATCTCAGCATGTGCGGATGGCGGCAGATGCCGTGAAGGCTCTCACCCCAGCCTGGCCCGTGGTCCTCAGTCGGTGCAGGAGAATTGTGAGGTTTGCCTCCCTAACTGGGGTCCCGACATGGGCCTCACGGTGTCCACGGAGCTCCCTGACACTAGACACCAAGACTGTATGAGTGATGTGTTTTTCTACCGGGATGGGCCGCTTCACCAACGTGACCCAGAAAAAGTTGGGGATTTCTGCCACCAAAAGGATAGCATGGATGGCCAGTCCTTGGGGCCGGCAGGCCCGAGTTGGGCCCTTCTTCCAAGGGAAGCTCTGGGCACCTGCCTGGCTGAGCCGCACAGGAGTCTGGGAGCACTGCAGGTGCATGCAGCAGGCTGTGGTTCCTGGGGTGGTGCTGAACCCCAGGAGGGGTTCGGGGTTCTGACGTGCCCTTTGCGGGCTGCATCACACTGGGGCGTCCCCCGTCTGCAGCTGGGTCTGCCGCCTTGCAGAAAGGTGAGTGTGGGAGTGCCCTGTGCCTCACACACTGACCACTCACTGTCCTCCTCTCTGTGTGAAGGTGTGTGCGGGTCGGTGGCCAGGAGCAGCACCTCCCATGAGCTCCTGCCGCGAGCAGGGGGTCAGTCCTTATGATTCCCACGCTCAGGAAGCCTCCACCGAGGGGTCCAGGTCACAGACTGAAGTCAGAGTTTCACTTCCCCTGGAAAACACCCTTCTGGCCACAAGATGCTGGCAGAAAGATCATTAACGCTTTATAAGGCAACGAGGCTTCTGGGTCACGAGTGTCCCCTCGACAAGGCCCTCCTGGGTCGTCGCTGGTCCCGCAGCCCTCACAGGGACCAAACTGCTTTCTGAGCTGCCTCCCCCTCTGAGTGAGATCTCTGTGGGGTGAGGGCGGCCCGGTCAGATTTAGTCCTGTGTCCCGGACCACCCCCGCCCCCGGCCCCATGAATAGAGGCGGAGAGCAGGTGCAGAGCTCAGCCTGCGAGCGCCCCACATTGGTTCTGGGGCACAGGCGTGGGGGTCCCCGTCCCTGCCCGGGGTGTCCGTTACCTCGGGAACCACAGCTCAGGCCCCTCAGCGGCAGTGGGCTTGCTCCTACTGTTAGGTTTTCAGGAGTTCTGCATGCTGCTTGTTGCAGCCTGCCATGACTGAAAACGGAGTAAACCTGCAGTGACATAAATTAGAGTTAAAGCAAAGGTACTAACTACTCAAGAGTCAGCCCTGCCTAACTCCTTCACCACAGTTACTACCCTCCGCGCTCTCGAGGTTGCCGACACCGACCACACCTGTAAGGAGAAACGTCCTGGGGCTTGTGCTACTGGGCCTCTCTGTCCAACTCCGCCCTCGGTGACATCGTGTTGGCAGCTTGAAACGGGTGGTGTGAGAAAGAGGCCGGGGGGCTCTGGGAGCCTGCGGTGAGGGTGCAGTCAGGAGAGGCTTCCTGGATGAGCCGAGTTCCACGGCCAGGTCTGAGCAGTGAGCGGGAAGGGCTGACGTTCCAAGGGTGGAAGAGCGGATGAAGGCACAGCCGTGCTTATTCCCATTTTCCAGAATCGTAACTGAGGTCAGGTCACGCGGTGCAGCTGGACCGGGATGGAGCCGGGACCAGAATCCTGGGGGATCTGGCTCCTGGGCTGGAGGTCTTTATACGATGCTGCCCTGGAGGGTCGTATGTCAGCAGACCCCCGGCAAAGCATGCAGGGCCCCTGCCATGTTGCAGAAATGGCCTCCTCCCCAGGGGCACATCTTGGGGAGCCCAGGGCACCCCAGGAGTGAGGCTGTGCCAGAATGAGGCCAAGCCACCCCTCTACAAAGGCGGCACACCCTGGGCTTCCTCCCTGTTCACTCAGGAAGGAGCTTGGCCATGCCTGACCTTGGCGGGCACCTGGGGGTCGGGCCGCCCTGCCTCCCGGGGGGCCTTCAGGAGCCAGGGCCAGGGGAGTAGGCCCGGGGTCAGAAAGCTGGCTCCAGCCACTGGAGGGGGCTGTGCCCCCACGTGCCCCGCCTGCTACAGGGTAAAGGAGGGCGCCTGAGTCTACCACATGACCTGAGCGAGTTTATCTTGAAAGTCAATTTGAACTCAGCTCCTCCTCACCTAGGTGGTAGTGGAGACTCAGCGGGGCAAGTTCCAACACTTAGGACCACACAGCTAGAGCTGGGTTGGGGCCAGGGGGTGGTGAACAGATACCCTGCTGGGCATTCCTCATCTGGCCCTTGCCTGGCCCTCCAGAGTCCTCAGACAGCCAAATTCTGTTCTCGCTCTGCAGATGAGGATGGGGGCCCTGCTAGCCTCTGGGACTTCCCCTTACCCCAGCATTCCCAAACCCAGCTACCATCACCGGCTGTGGGAGGCCTGGGCCACTAAGCCTACCGTGGTAGGTTTCCGTGGGCCCAAATCGTCAGCTCTGACAAGCACCCCGGGTTATTGCCAAGGCCTGTGGGGCTAGGAACTCAGCTGGGACCCCAGTTAGCGTCCTCCCCACTCTCTCCTAATCCCACCCTGTCTTCCCTGCCCTGCAGTGGGCTCCTGGACGCAGGACCGCATCATCAGGGTTAAGAACACCCGCCTCAGGCTCCCCACATCCCAGCCCCAGGTGGAGCTCTGTAACCCCCACAAGGAGCCAAAAAGGAGGGAAGCAGCCTTGGATCTCTTTCAGGGCCCGGTCGGGCCTCCTATCCAAGGATGCGTCAGCCGCCTCTCGCAGCCTGGCTGTGTTCAGGCCCTGGGGACAAGCTCCACACCAGCTCTCCCCACCCTCTGGTCTGCCTGCCTCTCTCCTGCCACTGTGTGTCCCCAGGGTACAAGTCCTGAGGGTGCGCGTTTCCGTGGCCACGGGACCTGGGCTCTGTGCAGCTCTCCGACAAAGTTCCCAGGGCATCTTGGTCCCGAGGGTGCAGGTGAGCTGCGTGGGGCCCACAGTGACAGGGCTCTGTGGCTCCGTGAGTACCCCTGGGCTCCCCCGGCAGGCCTCCCGGCTGCCACTGTCCCCCTTGCCCTGGCTGGGGGGGCTCCCAGGCTTGAGCGCCCAGTCACCCCTCGGCACCATCCTCGCCACCGCTGGGCACCATGCCTCTTGCCTCGTCTCCCTCCGCATATCCCCAGCCTGGCTACCCCCTCAAACAGCTCAGCGTGGGGATCCCTGCCTGCTCTGCAGGACCACTGTCCACTGAGGACAGCATGGAGAAGGGGGACGCCTGCCCCCGCGCCAGCTTCGGGCTCTGGATGGTCCCTGGATCCGCTGCACGTCCGTCCACTCCCCCAGGGGCCCGTGTCCCCGGCCAGGCCGCCAGTCAGCGCTGAGAGCACTGGAAACAGTTTTCCTCTTACCCTCCCTTCTTCACCTCTCGATTGCCCCACAGTGATTGGGAAGTTGTGATTTAGTGCCTGGAAAAGGGGTGATGTTGTCCAACGACAATTCCGTGTCTCTGTGGACTGGCCGTGGACTCCCCAGCACACCCGCATCCACGCCGTGCAGAGGGTTCACTTCTGGCGAGTGCCGGGTTCTCGTCCTGCGTGCAAGCTCAGGATAGCAGCGGAGGCCGGCCCCTTCCTGGCAGAGACTCGCTTGATGGGGTGTCTGCGTCTGTGTGTCCGTGTGTGTCCATGTGTGTGCACAAGTGGGGGGGTGTGTGCGTGCGTGTGTGTGCGCACGTGTGTGTGTGTGCATGCATGGGTGTGTGTGTCCGTGTCCGTGTGTGTGTCCGTGTGTCCGTGTCCGTGTGTCCATGTGTGTGCACGCGTGGGTGGGTGTGTCCGTGTCCGTGTGTGTGCCCGTGTGTGTGCACGCGTGGGTGGGTGGGTGCACGCGTGGGTGTGTGTGTCCGTGTCCGTGTGTGTGTCCATGTGTGTGCACGCGTGGGTGTGTGTGTCCGTGTCCGTGTTGCACGCGTGGGTGTGTGCACGCGTGGGTGTGTGTCCGTGTCCGTGGGTGGGTGTGTGCACGCGTGGGTGGGTGTGTGCACGCGTGGGTGGGTGTGTCCGTGTTGCACGCGTGGGTGTGTGTGCACGCGTGGGTGTGTGTCCGTGGGTGGGTGTGTGCACGCGTGGGTGGGTGTGTCCGTGTGTGTGCACGCGTGGGTCGGTGTGTGCACGCGTGGGGGTGTGTGTGTCCGTGTCCGTGGGTGGGTGTGTGCATGCGTGGGTGGGTGTGTCCGTGTCCGTGTGTGTGTCCATGTGTGTGCACACGTGGGTGGGTGTGTGCACGCATGGGTGTGTCCGTGTCCGTGGGTGGGTGGGTGCACGCGTGGGTGTGTGTGTCCGTGTCCGTGGGTGGGTGTGTGCACGCGTGGGTGTGTGTGTCCGTGTTCGTGGGTGGGTGTGTGCACGCGTGGGTGTGTGTGTCCGTGTCCGTGGGTGGGTGTGTGCACGCGTGGGTGTGTGTGTCCGTGTTCGTGGGTGGGTGTGTGCATGCGTGGGTGTGTGTGTCCGTGTCCGTGGGTGTGTGTCCATGTGTGTGCACGCGTGGGTGGGTGTGTGCACGCGTGGGTGTGTGTCCGTGTCCGTGGGTGTGTGTGCACGCGTGGGTGTGTGTCCGTGTCCATGGGTGGGTGTGTGCACGCGTGGTGTGTGTCCGTGTCCGTGGGTGTGTGCACGCATGGGTGGGTGTGTCCGTGTCCGTGGGTGGGTGTGTGCACGCGTGGGTGTGTGTCCGTGTCCGTGGGTGTGTGTGCACGCGTGGGTGAGCACGCGCATGCACGTGTTGAGTACTCTGGGCCCAGATTCAACCAGGAGGGCCTCTGGTGACTCACACAAGACTGAGGGGTGTCCTGTGTCCCTCCTCCGGATCCTGCCAACAGCTGGGCTCCGAAACCCACTGCCCGCCACGCAGATTTGGGGATTTTTGTGAAGGCATGAACAGTAATGACGGGTGTCTACGCTTTCCATGGTTCGCCAAATGTCTTCACCTCTGTTTCTCTCCGGACCATCACAAGTCTTAGTATGAGTAGTTTTGTTTTAAAGTCAAGGAAACCACATTGGGGGAGGGAGGCAAGAATTGTTTCCTTTAATTGTAAAATTCCCATAAAATTCACCCTGTTAGCCACTTTACAGTCTAGAAACCAGTGGCCTTCAGCACATTCCCACGTGGTGCAACCACCTCCTCGATCGAGTTCCGGAACATTCCCATGCCCCCGAAAGGAAATGCTGTCCCGTTGAGCAGTCATTCCCCACCCCCGTCCATCCCCAGCCCCTGACAGCCGTTCTCCGTTCTCGGTCCCTGTGGACTCGCCTCTTCTGGATGCTTCGCAGAAACAGAACCACAGGCTGTGGGCCCTTTGCGTCCAGGCTCCTTCCCTGGCCCTCCTGTCGCACGCCTTATCTGAGTCACTGCGTGCGTCAGGCCTTCGCTGCTTCTCGTGGCCGGATGACACTCCACTGTGTGCACGGACCCCGCTTAGGCAGCTGGGTTGTGTCCGTGTTTTGGCCACCGGGAGCAATGCTGCCCTGAACATGGGCGCCCGTACCTGCTTGAGTCCTGTTCGGTCGGGCCCCTAGCCGAGTCTCTTTGTTCGGTGCCGTGCGCTGCAGCGTGGGAACAGCAGGGATGCAGAGGGCGCGCAGGGGGAGCCCACGGCCTCCTGGACGCCGAGCCCGCCTCTGGACCACCCAGCAGCACGGAGCTGGCCCTGCCGCGCGGGTTACAGCATTGCTAACTGCTCCTCTCTGGCTTTCCCTGTTTGTTTGCAGAGGCACCTGTCGCCCGAGGATTTCCAGGAAGTGTTTGGGATGAGCGTGGAAGAGTTTGACCGCCTGGCCCTCTGGAAAAGGAATGACCTCAAGAAGAAAGCCCTGTTGTTTTGACGGCTGCCGGGCTGTATGACCGCGTGCACCGGCGGCAGAGCCCGGGACACCTGGAGAGAACCACAAAAACCCCTCCTACTGCACCTGGCTCTGGCTTCCCTGTGTCCGTGGGGGGCGGGCGGTGGGCCCCTGGAGAGGGCTGGGCTGGAGGCGGGGGCAGGAGGAGGTCCCAGAGCAGGTGCGACCTCTGTTTCCGCCAGCAGCGCTCCTGCCCCTGGTTCAGAGCCCAGAAGCCTTGCTTTGCGCTGTTCCTTCCCCGCTGTTGCTTGGCATCAGGGAGATGTTGCACAGTAGCTGTCCCAGGAGATCAAGGAACACTTACGCGACGTGCAGCCCAGCTTCCCGACCCCTGTGCAGTGCCCCGACCTCCCCACCCCCCCGCACTAGGCCCTGGGGGCACAGAGGTGCCTGGGACTCGGGATGGGAGGAGGTTTGTCAATGACAGATGCTGACACAATCATGGGTGGGTGGGCACCTGGCTCCCAGTGTCTGCTCACCCCCCAACTTGCTCAGCCCTGGGGAGGCACAGCCTTGCACCCGGACAGGCCAGGCCAGGGAGAGTGCCGCAGAGCACCCGGGACTGCATGAAGTAAAGCGCGGGGTGCATGATTTTTGCATCCGCTTGTGACGAGTCTGTTTTTAGGGACAAACGTCAGCCTGACAGGGTACCTTCGGCCAGGGCCCTCCGTGCACTGCATTTTTCTTCCAAATCATCCCCTAGATGCCTAAATGATATCTTTAAAGTAACACAGAAGTTTTTATTTTATTAAAGAGCATAGCCTACTTAAACATAAGACGACATATATAGAGTTCCATTTTATGGTCCCGCGGAAGGGGAGCGCCTCCAGCCTTATTCTCCACTGTTCAGATCTGTGTGTTTTCGCTTCTTGGTGTGTTCCTAACACCTAGGGCTCCTTGTCGGTTTTCTTTCCGTTGTTTTGTTTTGGTTTTTTTTTCCTTTTCACCTGTCACCCGGGTGCCCTTAAGGGCAGCCCTCGCCCACGTAATGCCCACGTAACGCCCACGTAATGCTGTTTATAAGTATGCGTGAAGTGTAGCCACCACAGTCTGCCTCGCTGTTATTCTCCACGTCTTGGAGAGAGAACATCCTCTTCTGATGGCCAAAGCCCCGGAATAGAGGATTTCCATGCATCCAGCCTAATACCCAACGTAGCCCTTGCTGTGCCCGTCTTTCCCACGGTGGAACGTAGCCCCCTGGGCAGAAGCCTTCCGCATGAGTGTGTGGTCCTGAGACAGGCACCTGGCCGCTGGGGAAGGAGGAGGGAGACGCCACCCTCTTCTGGCCTGCAAGGTCAGCACAGGGTCCTGCAGCAGAAGGCTGGCCAGGCCCCCTGCTGAAAGGTGTCCGTGTCTGGTGCGGGTAGGGCTGGTGCCTGTCCCAGGAAGCTTGTAATGTGGGTTGAGAGGTTTATGAATCACTGGGAAGGTGTCACCAAAGTCTGTTCCCCTGTCTTCTGTGGAGCTGTGTCTTTCTGTGTGTCCTGGCCGTCCCGTCTGTGAGTCAGCGTGACTCAGATCCTTCCAGCCCCACCACGTACCCTGTTGCGCACCGGCTTCCGACCAGCCCGGCTCGGCCAGGGAGGCGTGTTTCTCGCACCTAATGCACTTCCTTCCCTTTAGCAATCTGAGCCCCGAGCAACTGGAAACCCCTGGCTTTTTCATTAGAGCAATGTCCTGTCAGCTCCCAGGGGAGCCTGGAAAAATAAAGGACGGTGTATCCTAACTTGTGAAGGTGAAAGCCACTTCTCATCGACGTGTGTCATTTCTCAGCGCACGGGCCCCCTTCTGCTGATGGCGCCTGGGGAGAGTGTCCACGGAAAGCAGCGGCACTGGACGGTGCCCAGGGCAGGGGGGTGCTGCTAGGGGCGGGACCCCCACCTGCATGGGGATGCCATAGGACGCCCCTCTCTCGGGAGGCAGCAATTCAGGGGCACGTCCCAGCCAGCACCACACTCCAGTGGTAGAGAGGGCATGGGAGCTAATGCCGGCCCCCGTCGGGCTGGGGAGACCGACCAGCAAACAGACAAAGACAGCAAGACTGACCACTCCCCTCTGGGGAGACCCCAGATACACCCCAGAGGTCACGGGAGGCTTTCCAAGACAGTGCTGCCCAACCTAAGTCTTAACAGATGAGGAAGCATTCCCAGGGGCCAATGAAGGGAAGGGCATCAGGCTGAGGGAACAGTAGGAGCAGACACACTGCGCCCCAGATAAAGCCTTCCCAGGTTCTGGAAACTTCCGTAGCTGGTTATGGCTGGAGCACAGGGCTCAGGAAGGGAAGAAAATGCAGGTAGGGCTCCCATGCGGGAGGGCCCGGCTGGTCTGCCCCACCACAGTTACCCATGCTGTTCTGGGATTAAATGTTTCCTAATCTCTGTTTTAGCCTGCTCAGATTAGGATAACAAAATCCCATCGAATCGGTGGCTTAAACAACAAACATTGATTTCTCATAGTTGTGGGATCTGGAAGTCCAAGACCCGGGTGTGGACATGACTGGGTTCTAGGGACAGCCTGTTCCTGGCTTGCGGACGGCTGCCTCTCACCATGTCCTCACTTGGTGGACAGAGGTGCTTTCTCTCCGCTCTTCCCCCCCCCCACCAAGGGCACAGCCCCATGGCGAGGGCCCCACCTTCGTGGCCTCATTACTTCCCCGAGGCCCCATCACATGGGGGGTTAGGGCTTCCACATACGAATCTGGGGGACACAGACATTCAGACTATAGCATTCTCTAGTCTCACCCCAGTGAACGTAATGGCGCTTGTGAACTTCAGGGTTTCCTCCCCGAAAGCCGGGCCACACGTATGCAGTCTGCCCATCTTGGTAAATGTCACAACTCTATGCACCCTCCATTATGCAAGTCAGAAATGGGCGCACTTTGCTCAGCCCCCAAGGACCACCCACCGGACACATCCTCCTCCCCCCCAGGCAAGGCCCCTCTCTACCTTCTGGGTTCAGCTCAGAAGTCCCCATGCCACACAAGCCCCTAGCCGGTTCTGTAGGAAATCCGCACCCCGGCTGTGCCGGGCTTCATCGCGCCCACCTGCCGTCCCCACACTGGCCTCTATTGACTCTTTCCCTCCACCACCTGTAAAGCTGAGAGGGCTGATGGTTTTATCGCCGTGCTCTGCGACCTGGGGACAGGGTTGGAATATTTGGTAATGAGACGGGGGCCTGTCTGGATGCTGTGCTGACCCCAGCCTGGTCCTTAGTCCCCAGGCTGCCCTCCAGAGGGGAAACCCATCTACTACCTAAGTGAGAGCTGGATCACTGCAGAGCTAGTTTCCATCCCCGTTGTATCCCCCCCTCCCCAACCCCCACCTTCCGGTGGAAGAAACCCTGGGGTCGGGGAGGTAGCCCACCTGTGCTAGGCGTTCTGGGACCCAGCACAGCCCCTCCTGGGGGGCTGGCGCGTCCCTAGCCAGCACACCTGCTGCAAATTTAACAAAGAAGGACATCAGTGCCACCCTGGTGGCCTCCAGAGGCTGCTGGGATATTACTGAACTAGGTTTCATGAATAATAGAGGCTCCCTTTCCTTCTGCCTGAATCCTGAGGTCCAAAGAGCATCCCTCAGCTGGACGTCATTCCCGAGAGCTCCCTTCAGCAGCCCTGCCTGCTGATAGCCCTTTCTGACTCTGCCCCCCAAACATCTCTCTGTTCTGACACGATGTGCCCCATCATTCCCTCTGGTCCATCCTGTCGATCTGCCTGTAACACACACTCGCCCATGCCATCCCCTGCCTGGAGACCTCCCTGGGGGGAGACCTCCGTGGCTGTTCCCTGACTCCTTCACAAGCATCACCTGGCCACCGGCTCCCTCCACATACTCTTCCTTCCTCCTCCCCAATTACCCTTGTTTCTTAAGCAGCCCCTCCCTCTTCCCTCCCACACACAGTGCCACCCTTTGCAAAGGCTCTTTCCTCTGCCTGGAATGCCCCATCTAGCAAACTTCTATTCATCCCTCAATACCCAGCAGAGACACTATCTTCTCTGCAAAGACTTCCATGATATGCACCCCCCCTTCCCAAACTGTTAGCACTCTTCTTTCCATCCAGATAGCCTAGTTCATCCACAGATATTTACTGAGCTGGGCATGCATGACAAAACAGATGAAAAAGACACTGTCCCTGACCTCAAGAACTGATCACAAACCCACAGGGGAAATGTACTATGGACTGAATTGCATTCCTCACAAATCCACCCACTGAAACCCTAACCCCCCGTGTGACTATATTTGGAGATGGGGTCTAGAAGGAGGTAATTACGGTTAAATGAGGTCATAAAGGTGGGGCCCTGGTCTGATAGGGCTGGTGCCTTATAAGAAGAGGAAGAAAGTTTCCTAAAAGGCCATGTGAGGGCACAGGGAGAAGGCGGGTATCTACAAGCCAAGAAGAGAGCTCTCAGTAGAAACCAAATTTGCCGGCAGATGATCTCGGACTTCCAGCTTCCAGATCTGTGAGGGCAAATTAATGTTGTTGAAGCCCTCAGTCTGTGGTATTTTTTTACACAGCTCATCTGACTGATACAAGATGGTCAAAGGACCAGGCCATGGCAACACAGGTAGTCAGCTCCATGAGAGTGAGGGCAGGAGCCTAGCCGGGAGCAGGTGGGGTGTCTGGGAAGGCTTTCTGCACCGAGTGCCACTAGGGCTGAGTCCAGAGGGTGAGCAGGAGTCAGAGTGAGAAAGAGGGAAGGAGCGTTGCAGGCCGAGGACACAGCCCATGCCAAGGTCAGAGGACAGGAAGCTGCCGGCCGCCTCCAGGAGCTGCCCAGCGTGGCTGGGGCAGGGCGCGCTCCCTTCTCTGTGCTCCACGCCGAGAAGCCTGGCTGGACCTGGCTTAGGACACTTGCCCCATCAGCTCATAATTACCTGTACCCTCCGCTGGAGAGATGCTGCCCTGCCCTGCCTGGAGCCGTCTGGCACACACCATTCTTACATAATGTGTGGACCTGGATGCAAACATCTGCGTCTCTGGCTGTGGGATCCGCTCAGCCTCCGTGAGGGGCAGGTCGGGAGCACCAGGGAGTTAATGCAGCTTCAGGAGCAGCTCTCAACCAGTAAGGCATCCCAGGTCTTCCCTCATTGATCGGGACAACTCTGAGCTCACCTCCACTGGGATGGAGCCCCCACTGCCCACCGCGGCCGCCTGCTCATGGACACACCTCCCTGGGTTCCTTCCCTTCTTCCCCGACCTTCCTCCCTCTGTCCCGGTGCTTCCTGAGATCTCCTCCCACTTAAATGGCTTGTCCTCAGTCCTGGTTTCTGGGTCTACTTCTGGGGATGCCCGTCTTGCCTCCCCCCATCCCAGCCTCACCTACAGGGGGTAGAAAGGTGTTGTTCTTACAGCCAGCCCAGGAGTAAACACAGCTGTCTGGCAATAGCATCTGGGGCCATGCAAGGTGGGTGGGTGATCACCACCGCGCTCCTGTAATAAGGCAGGGGCCCTACCCCATGGTCGAAGCCCCACTGCCTATCCCAGAAGCGTTGGGATAGGCTCTTTCTCTCTCTAGCCTACGGAAAACACTTTCTGCATCTCAGGGTGGATTTTTCTGGCGTGCCCACAGGAAGCTGCTGGTCTGCGGGGACCTACAGCTCTCTCTTGAGACCCTCTGGCAGCAGGACGAGTGGCCACACCCTCTGTCCTGTCTGAAATCACTTCTCCCATTGACCTTCTGCCTTGGGCTCCATCTGGCCCACCCTCCCTCAAGGGGGTCTTTGTCCAGCTGCCCTGGGTCACCAGCTCCAGGCTGGCTCCCGACAGGCCCCCTGGCCCCAGCAAGTCTGAGCATGCACAGACCCCATGGTCTGCCAGCTTGCAGTCCTGGCCCTCAGCACGTCAAGGCCTCAGGCATGCGAGGGCTGCCAGGAACCCACTTTACCGCACCCCCCCCCCCAGTATGGCCCTCTGCTTAAGATGCTCCCTACAAGTCCTATGAGGCTTTGGAGACCAGACTGCAGGTCGAGCAGCGCCTCTCACCTGCCTGAATGCTTTCTTACCTTCTCTGCACTAAACGCTTGGTGGTCCTTCAAATGTCTCCAAGAGCTTTTTCTGCCCTAGAGAAGTGACTAAAAGGACAGCCTTTCGGTTGGGGTTTATGGTCATTTTCTGGGCTCAGATATTCTCCCATAGGCCAAAGAGAGCCCCTCTCACTGTGGGGGGTGGGGAGACATCTCCGATCACTTTTGGGGGGTAAGGCCATTCCATCTGTATCTTCATCTCTTTCGGTGCTGACCAGCTATGACATCTCCCAGACCCCCGGCTCTCCTAAGGGGCAGCCCTTAGTGGGCTTACAATCAAGAGGTCAGCTTCTGGGCACTGGGTCACCCCCTTCTCTGGGTACTCCCAGACACGTCTGCCAGTCCATTCTTGTTCAGAGCAGGACGGCTCTGTTTGTTTCTTTGCCTCAGCCCATCTACCCATGGCCTACAGCTGCCTATAACCTTCCCTTCCAGCGGCTTCCCAGACCAACCCATATGCTTTTCTCCAGGAAAGGAATTGTGAGGTTGGCCCCTCCTTCTTTGCCATGGGCTCTCCCATGGAGGAGGGGTTGGAGGGACGAGGCCTGGGAGAGGGAGACTGATAGGGATGCTTTTGCCATAATTCTGGGGACAGCTGCAAAGCCTGGGGGTGGAGGCTGTGGATTCCAGAAAGAGAGCCAGCAGGACCTGGCGGCTAGGGGTGGGGGACGGGGAAGAGGGTGGGACCCTGCTCCCTGGCAGGGCAATGGGACAGATGCTGGAGCCACTCAGGAGTGACGAAAGCTAAGAGGAACAGCGGGTCTGGGGTGTGGAAGGCAGGGGTGTGAGCTGCTGTGTGTCATGGATCAGGCGCCCACGTCCAGCCCAAGGGAAGGTGCCCCGGCTAGGATGTTTCTGGTTTCACCAGAATATGAACCATCCCTAGGGAGAGTGCAGAACCAGTGGAGCGCACCCAGGGGAACACTGGCTTTTTGAACACTTGGCCTTCCCGCGTCCGGCAGAGGAAGAGGGGAGGACAGAGGCAACCAAGGAGGGCAGCAGGACAGAGAGGGGAGCCAGGTGGGTGTGGTCGAGCTGAGGCAGGCGAGAGGAGAGAGGGTCAGTAACAGAGCAGAGGGTGAGGTGAGATGCGGTCGGGTGGGACCAAGCTGCGTGGGGCGGAGGAGGCCGACGGTGGGTGGGGACCATGGCCAGTGCACGTAAGTGCTGGTAGGTTTTGGAGGAGATGGATCGACAGGTGTTTTGTTTTGTTTTTTCCTTGTTCTTTCAACATTATAAGACTGTTTCGTTGTCTTTTGACTTCATTTATTTCTGGTAAGAAGTCATCTCTAATTCTTATTGTTATTCACCAGAATATGATGTTTCTTTTATAGGGCTGCTTTTTTTTTAAATCGTTTTTTAAATTTTCTTAAAAAGATTTTATTTATTTGAGAGAGAGAGTGAGCAAGAGAGACAGAGAAGGAGCAGGGGGAGAGAGAGAAGCAGACTCCCCGCTGAGCAGGGAGCCTGATGCAGGACTCGATCCCAGGACCCTGGGATCATGACCTGAGCCGAAGGCAGACGCTTCACCGACTGAGACACCCAGGCGCCCCTCTATGGCTGCTTTTAGGATTTTTTTTTTAAATCATTGGTTTTCAGCAGCTGTGATATTGGGTACAAAACATTTGTGGTTTCCACCTTCCTTGCTCTGAGAAAAGTCAGCTGCCATATAAGTTGCCCTGTGTGGGGTTGACATAGTGAGCAGCTGAGGGGGGCCCGCGAACAGCCGTAGCTGTTGGAGCTTGGAGACAGAACGTCCCCGGCCAAGCCTTCCCGTGAGACCATGGCCCCAGCCAACAGTTGGATGGCAGCCTTGTGGGCGACCTGGCGGCAGAGGTACCCGGGCAAGCCGTGCCGGATGGCTGCCCCACACAAACCGTGACATGATAAATGTCTGTCGTTTTAAGCTGCTGGGCTTGGGGGTGACCTGTTGCGTGACCACAGATGGCTGGTGCAGCCGCCTGTCGGCTTTCACTGCTCTGCTCAACTGACATCCCATCCTAAACTGGGCCCAGCTGCCATGGACGGTCTTTGCTCCCTCTCGGCCCCAGAATCTAGGAAGACTGAGTCAAAAGTGCCATGGAAATGCAGCTTACCTTGGCATATGATAGTTTGTAATTATGTTTTTCCTTGAGAGACATGTTATTAAAAGAATCTGGGAAGAGGTCTCAGGTCACGAGCTCCACCAAGGAGCCCTTCACAGTATCAAACCAGGTCAGGAATTTCCACAAAGAGTGTTGGTCTAACTTTGGGGTCAATAAACTCTGATTTATTTTCCTACTGAATGAATGCTCTCTTTACATCAGGAGGACTTAGGGCGCAAACAGGGACTGGGCTCATTTTCTGAGATGCCAAGAGGTCCCAACATTCATTTTCATATCGGAAAAAACCTTTCTACTAGTCAGAGCTGTGAAACCTGCCTGGACTGGTTCACTGGCTGGTGGCTTTGTCAGTGAACGTGGGGCCCAAACAGGATGGCCACGGATGAAGAAAGAGAGTCAGGCTGAGTTACTCCATGTGACAGACATTCGTTGAATGTCTCTATGTGTCACTTAGGAATTCTGTAAGTAACAGAAAAATTGACTAACACTGGCTTACACAACTAGGGATTTTTTTTATCCTACCTAATATGGAATCTGGAGGTAGGTGATTCCTTGTCTTGATTCAGTGACTCAAGGGAGCATGGGCCAGAATCTCTCTGATTCTGACTTTGCTTCTGGTTGTAAAGTGGCTGCTCTGGATCCAGATATCACGTGCGCATCCAAAGGTAATGATCTCTGCCGCCGAGAAAAGGCAGCATCAGCTGTGCTGATTCCTTTTCCCGAAGAGGAAAACCTTCCCTGGAAATTAAGGGTATGCTGGTAAATCTTCAATTCGTGGCTTTCTGGGGGATGGGAGCAAGGAAGAAAGTCCTGATCTAGAGTCGTTACCAATTTCTGTGCTATGAATTCTCCTACCACATCGAATTTCAAGCTACCAACAGGACGTTGCTGGCTGTGGTTATGGGAAGAGATGCCAGAAGCACATTATCTGGCATTTCTATCATACAGTTACATTAGGATGTAAAATCCTCGATAGCATAGGTAATTGTACACTGTAGTAAAATAACTAGGAAGTAATGAATTTTGAGCATTTATCTTTGTTTTTAATATAACTTTTAATTGTAAGTTTATCTCATTTGATTTTTGAGTAATGACTATGCTTCAGAAGTGACTTTGCAAAATTCTTACACAATCAGTTCTCAAGGTCTGGTCCAAATTGGCTCGAGGGCACCACTATTAGAAACCTTCAGCCAACTTCCACTACATCTCACTGGCCAGGACGAAGTCACATGGCCACCGCAGGCAGGCTTGAGGGAGGCCGGGAAGACAAGACACTATTCAGGTTTATAGAATGGGATGTGGCCAGGGAGAAGGGGCTGGAAAGGACGGGAGGGCCAGCCAACAAGCAGACTGATTGGTCTTTCTCCAGCCGACTGCCCTGGAACAGAACTGTGCTGGGCATTTAGAGCACAGGGTGAGCAAGACACATCCCATTCCTATTCTCACGGGCTTTCAGCTCTAGTGGCAAGACAGAGGCTTTAAACAAACACGTGTAATTGAGATGAATGCCAGAAAGACGTACAGGGTGTTGTGAATGTCTGTATTGGGGAGGGGTCCTGGTATTAGTTTTTTATTGTTTCAGAAGAAATAACCACAAATGTAGCAGCTTAACACAATGCACACATGTCTTAACAGTTTCTGGGTTACATTTTAGCTGGGTTCTCTGCTCAGGCTTCACTCAACCTGTTGGCCGGGCTGCATCCTCACTTGGAGTCTTTGCTCGGGAAGAATCCACTCCCAAGCTCATTCAGGTTGATGTCGAATTTATATCTGTGGGCCTGCATGATAGGGGGCCTAGCTTTTTGATGGTGTGTCTATCACAGTTGTGCTTGATGTCGGGGTGGCTACAAAGCCTTCCTGGGGAAAGTGACATTTAGGGAGAAGCTCAAGTGTCAGTAGGAGTTGGATGGAACAGGGAGAAAGTGTGTCAGGCAGAGGGCAGTATGTGCAAAGGTCTGCAGCCTGGAGTGACCCTCCTTTGTAGTAACTACTTTACTCCCTGGGAGGGTATCTTCCTATTCTCTGAAGACATCCCCAAACCACAGTGGGGGCCTGGCTGGAGAGGAAGAGGGAAGCTTCTTATATTCATGGAGGAATTTGTTTGGAAGTTTGGAAGTCAGGCTTTCAGTGGGGTGTGTGTGTGTATCTGCATGTGCAAGGAAATGGGACCTTATCCATTTATCCACGTATTCTCTCACCATCCCCTGAATACCTTAAGGGCACGAGGCTCTGTTCTGTGCAAAGAAGTGAGTCAGAGTCCTGCCTCGTCCTGGAGAGGTCACACTTCACTGAGGATGGTGGGGGGAACCACTCAGACAGGAAACTCCAGTTGGTGCTGTGAAGGAGGTGGGAACGCAGAGTGGGATTGCATCAGGGAACAAGGGACATAAAGCACTCAAGGATGGATTTCAGATTTTAGCCTGAGCAACTGTGTGGATGGAAGCCATTTATTGAGAACAAGAAGAATGCAGAGGAACCAGTTGGGGGCTGTTGAATAAAGCACTTGTGTTGGCCATGAGAAGTTAGAGATGCCTCGTGGGCATCCAGCTGGGGATCTGGGAGGGGGGTCAGGCAAGGTTGGAGATAGAGACCTGGCGATCACCACAGTATGGAACCTGAAAGAGCATGAGGTTTCCTGGTTAAGAGAGTCCATGGTGGATAGAAGGGCATCGGGCCCCAGCCAAGGGCTCCCCTAGCACCCCAAGATGTAGGGGTTGAGCAGAGCAGGGGGATGGATCCTGGAGACTTGAGGAGCAGCTCGGGAGGTAGAGAGAAACCCAGAATGCATGTCAGATGATGCTGAAAGATAAAATACAATGAGGACAGAGGTTTTCAAGATGACCCACACTTGAATACATGGGGATGAGAGGAGAGGAAAGGAGGGCATTTCAGATGCAAAATAGCAAAACCACAAAGGCTTTGAGGTGGGAAAGGACAACAGCTTTACTCCTGGCTCTTTCCCCCCCCCACCCAAGATTTTATTTACGTATTTGTCAGAGAGAAAGAGAGCACAAGCAGGGGGAGCAGCAGAGGGAGAGGGAGAAGCAGGCTCCCTGCTAAGCAAGGAGCCCAGTGCCGGACTCGATCCCAGGATCCTGGGAACACGACCTGAGCGAAAGGCAGACACTTAACCGACTGAGCCGCCCAGGCGTCCCAGCTCCTGACTCTATCATGCGTTAAAGTGACGCCGAGATATCTCTGGTTCTGCGGGGGAGGGCCAAGTTTGCCTCTACGCCATTCCTAACGCATATCCTCTGTGCTGCGAAAATGTTTGTCGAATGAATAAAAGATGAATGAGTGAACAGGAGGACTGTGTGACTTGGGGCGGCAGGTGATCTCTCTCCTTGGGCCTCATTTTCCCTTTCTGTAACGCAGGCCAACCCTACAAACCTGAGTTTGGGGTCTGGGGTGAGCACAGCCTGCTGAGCAGATTCCGAGCGGTCCATACGCTCGGCCTTCCCGGGCTGGGCCTCGGATTCGGCCGCTAGCTGTCCCGCAGCCCCGCCGCCCCGCCGCCCCGCCCCGGCGCGGCCCCGCCCCCTCCTTTGTTTCCCCGGCCCCGCCCCCTGCGCGCTGCTCCCTCCCCATTGGTCGGGGGGCGGGCCCCGAGCGCTGGGCGCCGCTGGGGGCGGAGCGTAGGGGCGCGGGCGGGGCGTGTGCGCCTGCGCGCTGCTCCAGCCGGCCGCAGCCTGGCGCCCGCGGCTGCTCCGCGCGGAGCCGGAGCCCGAGCCCGAGCCCGAGCCCGAGCCGGAGTCGGGCTGAGGCGGAGGCGGCCCCGCCCCGGGGCCCCATTGTTGCAGCGGCCGCGGCTGCTCCGGCTGCTTGGCTCTGTTTCGTTCGGCCCCGAGCGAGTGCCGCCGAGGCGGTGGCCGGAGGTGAGGCGGCGGCGGCGGCGGGGCCGGGCCGGACCGAGACCGGGCCGGGCAGGGTTCCGGGGCCGGGCGAGGGGCTAGGGCCGGTGTGGGTCCAGGGGCTGGACGGGGGTCTCGGGGCCGGACGGGGCCCGGGGCTGGCGAGGGGCCAGCACCTGTGTGGGTCCAGCGGCTGGACGGGGGTCCCGGAGACGGACGGGGTCGAGGGGCTGGACGGGAGTCTCGGGGCCGGGTGGGGGTCCTGGGGCTGAACAGGTCCTGGCGGTCAGGGTTCCGGGGCCGGGGGAGGGACCAGGGCCGGTGGGGGTCCGGGAGCTGGACGGGGGTCCCAGGGCCGGTCGGCCGGGCTGGGCCTGGCGGAGGTCCCAGGTGGCTGGAGTCCCGGGCCGGCGGGGGTCTCGAGTTGGGCGAGGTTCTCGGCCGGGTGGGGGTCCGCGGGCCCGACTGGGGTTTCAGGGCCAGGTGGAGGTCCAGGGGTTGGACGGAGTCCCAGGCGGCAGGGGTCCCGGGGCTGGGCGAGGGTCCTGGGTCGGTGGAGGTCCCAGGCGGCAGGGATCCGGGGGCGGCGGGGGTCCTAGGGCCGGGTGTGGCACAGGTCCAAGCGCGGCCACCGCGGGGTCGCTGCCAGAGGTGGCGGCCGCCGCCCTGAGCGCTAGGAGGATGGGGACCAGGACTGACCTGGCCGTCGCGCATCTGGGCGCCCTGGCATTGTCTCGGCCTTGGGGGGCATCGAGGGGGCTCCGCGCCTGCTGCGACCCTCTGTGGACCCGCGCGTCAGTGCGCGCGCGGGGGTTCTGATCAGAGTGGGGACACTGTCTCGGTCCCCGCTCCCCTTACGGCGTGGCTGGTTCGGTGTGTCTGTGAAGGTTGCTCTGCGTGGGCCCTTGCGCCTGGGGAATCCCAGACAGCCTGCCAGTGGGAGAGACTGTTTCTGTCTTCCCTCCCCCCATGGTGTGACCGGGTTACTGTGTCTCATTGAGGATGACTGCATGGACTCTGATCGTGGGGGTCCTGCTCACCCTGAGAGTGAGAGGCTCTTTCTCTCGCTCCCCACCCCCATGACTGGTAAATGAATGCGTTGCCAACGCGGGCTCCTGGTGTCCTGGCACCAGCGAGTTGGGAGACTCTGCCCCTGTCCCTCCCCCGTCTTGGGGCTTGTAGGGGTGTGATCCCACCACCACCACCCCAGCGCGTGCGCCTTGGTCTGTGTGGTGAGGAGGTCCTTGTGCGGGTAGGGGAGCCTGGCGGGGTGTAGCGGGGTTGTGCACCAGGGGCGCAGTTGGCCTGGTTAGCTGACTCGCTCTTTTATTGTTTATGGTTTTTTTTTGTTTTGCCAAATGAGCAGAAAGGGGAGCGGCATCTCAGGGCTGCCCTTCTCCGGGAACCCACCCCTCTCCGTGGCCCGGGTCCCGCGGGAACGCGGGCTGTCACCTTGCCGGACCCCTCGTCAGGCCGCCCCGTTTCCTGCTCCAGCGCGAGAGCTGGCTCTGATTGGAGGGAGCTGAGCCCCTCTGCTTGGTGCTCCTTGATTTCTTCCGTTAGGATTGGGAAGAAAAAAAATCTTTAAAGCCAGATTTAACTTTGCAGCGCTCAGCGCCTGGAGAGTGGAGGAAACTCTCTTGGCGGGCTGGAAAATGCATTTGAAGGAGGAGAATCCACACCCGCGGAATGAGGCCAAAGCAGTTACAGTTAGAGGTCAAGTTGACAAAGGGCTAGGGAGGGTGAGGTTGCGGGTGGAGAAACTCAGATTTCAGCCTGATGTCAAGACTTGAGCTACCTTGCGGGCTCTGTATCTTTCAGCCACTTAAATAAAGTGGAAACACCTACAATGTCCCAAGGATAATTCTCTTCTCTGGGGGATGCAAAGTTGAACAAGACAGTCTTTTCCTTTTAGGAGTGTTTTGTTCTGGTCCAAGGCAGAAGACTGAGGCATAAGCAGAAGTAGTTCTAATATCCAAACTGAAATTCTTTGTGAACAAGATGGTGTATAAATAACAGGAGGACAGGACGAAAATGTGGTAATAATGCAGTTGTTGCTCTTATACAGTCCAAACTCAGCATGCAGACCCCTCTCCCCCACCTGCAGCTCCTCTTACCCATTCTTCCCTGTCAGTTTAGGTGACTCCTCCTCCTGGAAGCCTTCCCTGAATCCTATGTCCTGCCCTCTAGAGCTGAGGTCTTCTAGGACAGAGCGGTGAGCTGTAATATGGTGTGATAAATGCTCTGATAGAGATGCGCACAGTTTGTATCCAGAGCTGAGAAGAGGCGTATTTAAATGGGAGGGTTTTTTTTTTTTTTCTGTACCATGGTTCCAGATATTTCATGTGATTTATTTCTTCACAGTTCTGCAATTTTTCAACTCTCCCAAGGGTTTTTAGAATAATATTTGCTGTTACTTCCTAGTGTTTGCCGCACGAGTGAGTATAGGGTACTTGATTAGCATTCATTCGGTCTACTTCTGCCTCCAGAATTAAGTTACTGCTTGTTCCGGCAAAGCTACCCCTTCTGGGCTTGACTTTCTTCACCTTTGAGAGTCTTAACACGGGGCAAGAATCTTCTTAGTCCTAAACCTTTAATTCTTTTAACCAAATAGAGCAGAGGAAAGCTCTCTTAGCACAAGTGGAGATCTTTAAAAATACAGATTCGAAAGTGGCAGTTCTTTTCTTTTTCTTCAAAAAGTTTAGGTGCATGGGTGTATCCTTTGTCTCAGATTTAAGGACAGGAGTCTATGAAGGAAACTGAAGCAACATTTTGATATTGTCTTGCATATTCTTTATAGTTATGTTGTCCTTGCAACATCTGCATCTTATCAGATTGGTTTGATGTTTTCCTTAGTGAAGTCATTGGGTGCAGAACTCTTGTCTGGAGCATTTCGTTGATCTTTTGAGTGTCATATGAAGGCGGCCAACTGTAGGCTTCTGTATGTCCCAGTCTCTCACAGAGATTTTAATTTGGGGAGTCTGAAATAAGTGGAATTTGGAGAGTGCCTTGAGTAGGTGCATGTGACTTTATATAATGGCTTAAAGCACAGTTTAAAATTGTTGCTTACAAAAAATTATCTCCAATGTTGAATGGCCTGTAAGGAAACTCCAAGTCTAAGGAATATAGTAATTAATCCTTTAAACTATTAATCTCCTCTCCAATTTATCTGTTTAGTAAAATGGGAATTTGGTGTGCTTGATTTCCTGAAAGCCACATGTCTGTCTATAGAAAGGATACATAGTTTTCTCTGCTAGTCTTCTTTGGGGATTAAAAATAGGATAAACCGGGATTAAAAATAGGATAAGCCGTCTGGTAGCAATGCCTGTGAATTAGGATTTTCACTTAACTCAGTAGGAGTTTTGTCCTTTTTTTGTTTTGCATCCTTTCCTAATTAAAAAGAAAGTGCTTTGTTACATACTACATGTGGTTTGTTAGTGATTTTATTTTAGGAAGGGCCTTCGGAAACTCATCTGGATCTTCTTTGTGGTTTTCTTAGGATGTATTGATATTCTCACTGAAACTTAACTAGTTAATGCTTATTCTGTGTCAAGATGACCATTTCATTCATAGACGGCTGGATCTTTATATGGATCCAATGAAAAGGAGTCTCCCATGGAATGGAATGCCTGGGGTTAGAGATGGTAGAGTTTGGACTCTGCATTTCAAAGTTGTCCTCTCTTGTTCTTTACTGAAGGAAGAGAGGACCCCTCACTCCCACTCAGGGGCCCAAACACAAAGCCTCATTCACCCTGCTTTCAAGGACTGATGGTGCTTCCTTTTTTTTTTGAGATTACGATGTTCTATAAATCACCTTTTTCTTTTACGTATTATATGCCTCAAAGTCAGTCTTTGGTGTTCAAGCCTAACCTCCACCCCAAACCCCATATCACCCACCAAATGGATTTTCTTCTCTCTTTTTAAAGTCCTCACCATGTATGTGCCTGTTATTGCAGGCTACCTCACTCAAGATCTTTTTGGATGTTGGCAGGATGTAAAGACAAGTGACACAGTGAAGACTACTTCCTTTGGTTCTCTTGGACAGGAGACATGAACTAGAGACTCGGTCCTAGTAAGGCTTTCGTGAAGTCCAAGTGCATCTTTGGACTTCAGCTCCCTCAGCTGTAAAATGGAGTTAGCTGTTCATTATGCCTCTTCCGTGTAGCTCAAGAGGTTGTTCTGGGGACGCAATGAAATCAGGGAAGTAATGCAATTTGTAAGTTGTAAAATATGATGTTGCCAAGGATTTTCAAAAAAATTACTTCATTAACACTTTAGTGAATCCAGGTTGTTCTTCAAATCTCTAAATGTTTAACGTACAGATGGCCCTTAGTATGAGCTGTGTCAGGCAACTTCATTTAGGATTTTTACCTTTAATTGGCCAGTGCTGTTTGATACTTCAGCATTGTGGGGAAACATCACGTTGAGTCACCACTAATCCTTTGTAAGCAAGATGATGGTGTGTGTATAATGTACCCTTTAACTGTCTCTTCAGGCTTGTGCGATCCCATGGATGCTCCTTTCACGAAGCACACTTTCTTGACATTTCAGTTCCTGAGTGACCTGTTTTGCTGTAGGAAAAGGCAATAGGCAGTCTGAGGTCAAGGTCAGCAAGCACTCGCCGGTTCACATCGGAGCTACCCAGCACGAGTGGGCAGCGGGCATCAGCTCCAGGGTTTCTCGGGCCTTCCCCTCCACAGGCCAGCCTGCTCCGGAGACTGCAGTACTTCCCAGTGTCTCTTTCTGTCCCTCCTGCCTTTTCTTTCTCTCTACCCACTGCTCAGTGCCTCTGAGCTCCCCCCACCTCCCAGTGGGAGGGATACAATGGCTAATAAAACACAGCACTAGTCCTCAAAGAATCTACCTTTTATACACAGATATTAAATTATACTGTCACGCAGCTCAACAAACCTTTATACAGGTTACCTGCGACGTGCCCAAATCCTATGGTAGATGTGGACATATGAGGTGGGACTCCGTGACTCCTGCATGAAGGGCGGGGGGCTCCATGGTCCAGGGGGAGAAGCAAACCTGGGTATGATCTCAGTACCATGCAGTAAGCGCTGCCAGAGGTCCGTAGGAAAGTTTGGGGGCCGGGATGGTGCACACAATCCAGCATTTATTCCCCTACATACTACTTAGAGTTTATCGGACAAGACAGGTATCCCAGGTTTCTAAGTTGAAGGGCAGTGAATTACCCGAAACCTAAAATTTGTAGAATGTTCTGGGCACTTGGTAATTCCCCAAATCTGCATTTGTCAGAACAAATCTCTAAATGTTTGGCTGGCCATGGCTGTCTGTTGACTTCAGTCGGTTTACTCTTTTCGAATGTCAACAAGGTGACAGCACCCTGCTGGGTGTTTTCACATCTGCCACCGTATGGGCTTCCTGTGGCTGCTGTAACAAATTACCCCACACTCAGCAGCTTTAAAACAACACAGATCTGTCATCTCACAGTTCTCCTGGTGAAAAGTCTGACTGGCCTCACCGGGCAAAAAACAAGGTGTGGGCAGGGCCGCGTTCCTTCCTGGAGAATCTGGGGGAGAATTGCTGCCAAGCTCGTGCAGATTATCAGCTGAATATAGTTCCTGCAGTTGTTGGAGTGAGGCCCCTGTTTCCTCTCTGGCTGTCAGCCGGAGGGCCGCCCACAGCTCCTAGAGACCTCTTTCTCGTCCTTGCACACACACCCATGAGCCCAGAACCAGCAGGGACAACTTCTGCTTCTGCCACATCTCTTCTTCTACCTGGAGAAAGTTCTTGGCTTTTAAGGGCCCATGTGATTAGATGTGGCCCACCTAGATAACCCAGGATAACCTCCCCATATAAGGCTAAGTCCCTTTGCCATGTAATGTGACATAGTCACAGGTTCCAGAGATTGGAGCTTGGACATCTTTCGGGACCATTATTCTGCCTTCCACTATTAGCAGATCCATTTAGCAGTGACCGATGAAGTTGTTACTGTTACCTGAATTGATATGTAAGTTAATGAAGGCACCAGAATTTTAAGCCAATCGGCAGGACCGTTAAGATCCCTATTAAGTGACGAGGCAGTTCTTCTGATTCGCTATTGAGCTGTGGGTGGGGTTACAGCATGAGAGACCCTCAATCAAAAGCAGAGTAACTTTTGTGCTTTGGGCTACTTAAGTGGTCCGCTCTGATTAGAGAAGTTTTGCTAAGAAGTCATTAGAGTAATTCCTCAATTAGAAAAACCAGCTGGGGCGGGGGGCGGGTGGTGGTGGGCATTTAGGGCCTTGCCTTTTCAAGGTTTACATGAAGGACTCTGTCCTCATGGGGTAGAGAGTGCAGGATTCCATGTCCATTTCTAGAATGGAAACAGCTGAGTCAACCCAAAGGGGATTCACATTCCTGAGTTTTAGAGAGTCTGTTTCAAGGCTGAGGCAAAGCCCAATAAAACCAAGTTTTCACTTTCATTGATGATTAGGAATGAGGTGTATTTCGTGGTCCAGGAAACAACTGGTGATGGTCACCAAGGATTTAAGACCAAGCATGACCTCATTTGATCATGTAGGTGTTTTTAATTGTTTTTGATAAGGATTTTTTTTTCCTTTACAACAAATGACAAGCTCCGATTTGAAATAAACTTCCTGTAAGAAAGCAGAATCTAGAATTCTAAGGCTTTAAAGCTGGCCTTCGGGAATTTATGAACTGCCTGTGATCCTGGGCAAACATTTTGTGTGTCCACACCCGTGTGTGTGTTTAGTGGGGAGAGGAGTTCCAGCTTGCCATTCATTTTCAACGGGGCTGGGTTCCAGAAGGTTGAACACACCACTCAATGTGATCTTCCTGCTAGTCAAGTATCAGATTTTGTTTAAAAATTTAATGCTCATTTTGAACAAAGTTCTACAGGCACACAGTTTTAAGAGTCAAAAGTTCTGTGAGACTTAGAACAAAAACACAGCAATCACCTACCCTGCCCTTCTCCACCCTGATTCCTGCTCCTCAGTGGCCATCATTTTAACGTTTCAGCTCTTTCCTCCAGATTTTGTGTGTGTGAAACATCCTACTGTTAAGAAGCCGATTTAGATCACTTATCCTACTGCCTCCTCCCACTGCCACCTCTTTCTGCCCTGTTCTCTCCGTGTGATTATGTTAAAGGTTTTGCTGAAGAATTCAGCAGCACTTACGACAACTGTGGAGATATTATTCACAGCTGAGATGTTTGGTCTGTTTTGATTACATTTCCTTTCTTTTTTCCTAGAGTTTGTTTTGCTTTGTTTTCTTTGTATCTGTCCTTTATTCACCCCTCACCCCAGAAGTGTCAGTCTCCTCTCAGTACATCCACACCCACCAGGTAATAATTCTTCTGAACTTCTCATCCTGCTGCCTTTCCTCTCCAGTGCCTCCTTGTTAGGCCTACTGCGACTGTCCTCCTAGATCTTCCCTATCACCCTGAGAGTTTCTTTCACGCTCTCCTGGGTTAAGATTCCTCCTTTTTAGTTTTCTCTTTTACTCTGGTGGAGCATATACACCAGTAGCTGTCGAAGAAATACATATATTTTTTGAGATCTTGTATAATGTTGATATTCTCGCATGTAATTGACCATTTGTCTGAGTATAGAATTCTGGGCTAGAAATAATTTTCCTGCAGAATTTTGAAGACACTGCTCAGAATTCCAAGTTCCAGTGTGACAGTTGATGTGTCCAAAGCCTTTTCTTTGTAGGTGACCCACATTTTCCTTTGTGTAATCTTTTAGGCCTTTGTTGTTCCTGGTGTTTGGAAATTTTGTGATGGTCATGTCATGATGTGGGTCTTGTTTTTGTTCCTTGTGTTGGGCACTTGGTGGGCCCTGCCCCATCCGTGGACTCCTGTCCTTTATTCTGAGCACACATCCCCCTACGGGTCTTCTGCGCTCTTCTCTTTACCCACTCCTTTGTCTCTTATTTCCTTTTTGGAAGATTTCTCCAGCCTTTTCTCTAAACCCTCCTATGAATTTTTATTGTTATATACGTATTTTTTTAATATTAGGAACTCGTTTATGGTCCCTGAAAATACATATTTTTTACAGTTCCATCCTTTCTGGTTTTGAGGATGTGCATAGATGTGGTTTTATTGCGCTCTGCTTCCTGGAGGAAAGGTTTATTTTAATATGGTTTCTCAGTTTGATTATCTAACAAAGTCTGAAATATTTGATAGTAGCTTCATGGCACGACTGCAGTCTGTGAGAAAAATTACCTTTCAGCCCATTATCTATTTTTCAGTATGGAAAAAAAAAGGTTATCTCTCCGTCCTTGGCGGCATGAGGCACAGCGTTTGTGTTTCCAGACACCTTCTTCAAACACATTTCTTTCCCATCCATGCATGTCGCAGCTAAATTTTGCCCTCCACTTTGTAAATCTAAGAGTGCCCATTCGGTACTCTGTGTGTGGCTGCCATCAGTGAGTTCAGAGTTTGGAAATCCTTGTTTCCTTTTACTTGACCTGGCGCGCTCCTAGTTGATTGTACCCATACACGTGGTATGCAGCACTGCTGGGGGCAGGCAGCACTGAGAAATCTCCTTTTTGGGGTCATTTTTTAACCATAAAAAATAGTAGGAAAAGGGGAAAGTCGTAGTAGTAATGATGGATTCTTGTTCTGGACACTAGGTAATGGTGCCACATACTAGGGGTATTTTTAGCCTCGGTGGGTGGAGCTAGGTTTGGGGCTGTCAGCTAGTCTGGAACTTTCTACCAGAAGTAGTAAATAGAAATGGCTTCTTGGGAGCAGGACACAGGCCTCCTGGGGGGGGTGTTTGATGAAGACATGTGTGACAGATGTCCGAAGAGGAAAGGAGAACGCATGGAACCCTACATCGAGAATGGCTCTTGAAAAGTAAATGGTTTTTCGGAACATGTACAGCATGCAATTCTCAGTTACGTTAACTCTCTGATACGGAAACAAAAGTGAAAGTGACAATCAGGATGAATCTTGAGGACATGTGGCGTGATATTGTGAAAATCCCCTCTTCCCAATCAATTCAGATCCGTATGTTGGGAGGTTATAGGTAAGTTACTTGAATTTTTTCTCCAGATGGGTTATTTCAATTTTCCTGCTCTTGAAGAGCGACCCTCTGTGTCAGTCTGTTCAGGCTGCTGTAGCAGAATACCAAAGACCAGGTGGCTTGTAAACACCAGAATTTTGTATCTGGAGTTCTGTAGGCCAGAAGTCCAAGATCAAGGTGTTGGCCCATTCAGTGTCTGCTGTGGGCCCTCCTGGCTCACAGATGACGCCTTCTTGCATTGTGCTCATGTGGTAGAAGGATAATGGGGCTCTCTGGGGTCCCCTTTATAAGGTCACTAATCCCATTCAGGGGGGGCTGCATCCTCATGACCCGATGGCCTGAGGGCCCCACCTTCTAAGACCATCCCTTTGGGGGTTCAGTTTCAACGTAGGGATTTTGAGGGAACCCCAGCATTCTGTCTGTAGGACCTTCTGAGAAGCTCGGCGTCCTGTATCACCTCCCCCATCACTACTGCATCTGTGGGTTGAGTGCTTACTGTGCCCGAGGCACTGTGCCAAGCACTTCACGTCCACACCTCTCTTCACCTTTGCAGCCATTCTGTGGTAGGTCATGTCCTCATTTTGCAGGTGACAGAACGAGACGAGACTCCTGGGGACTAGAGTTAGCCGTCTGTGTGGTGTATTTGAAGTTCTCATCATGAGAAGAAAAATCGGTAATGCTTTACAAGTGATCCGTGTGAACCAGACTTACCGTGGCGATCACCTCACAACATACACATGTATCAAATCCTGATGTTGTACACCTCAAAGCAGTCCGTTGTTGGATGTCAGCTGTATCTCAGTTTAAAAACCAGAGAGGAGGGGACATTGAATAACTTGCTCAAGATCACATGGTAAGCGGAATTCAACTGCTAAGGCCAAAGCCTGGGCTCCTGACTCCATGCTACACTGGCCTCTTTATCTGCTCGGACTTCTTGGTGTCTCGGCGCTGAGTTGACTGGTGTGCCAGGAACTGTCTTAATGGAGCTTTTCACAGCGCCAGCAACTTCCGCTGGGCGGCCCGGTGGCTCTTGCAGGGCGCTCCTTGTGGTGCGGGCGGGTCTTCGGTGTCCGTGCGCCGTGCCCCCCCGCGCTCACTCCGTCCATCAGCCACTGGGCAGTTAGAGCGCCTCGTCTGGGGGCGGGAGTCCCGGTCCAGGCGGCCCGGACAGCTGTGCGGGGAGGGGGGCAGACATATTGTGTGTTCATTGGCTGCTTGGGCTTGTGACAAATGCAGGCAGAGGGGGGAACCAGATGCTCTGGGACGTTAGTGGGCGTGGGGGCATGGCGCCACAGAGGACGTGGTTTGGAGGTGGACTGTGGAGGAGGAAAGGGGTTCCCAGGGTGAAACTGAGCAGCTGGCGCTTTCTCGGCCCTTCGAAGATTCCAGGCGGTCCCCCTTGGATGGCCTTTCCCGAATTCACGGTATTTTTAGTGCAGGGCAGGAAGTGACCACAGCAAAGGAGCTGTCTATCTGCCATGAATGTGTTACATCTTCGATGTGGGACAGATTGGGCCAACCTGGGCTGTGAGAGAAGAGCCTGGGCCTCCCACCCGGTTGGACACCTGTCAGGCAAGGCCCAGAGGGTGTTATCATGCCTGGACCCCGCGTGCCACCTGTATTTGGGGGAGTGCAAAGGAAGCTTCCGTACTGTGCGTGAGGGCCATCACGCGTAACTCTCAGCCCGTCCGTCCTCTGGGTGAGACAACCCCACAGAACAGAAGGGTTCTACTGATCCACACCCTGCCTCCCTGACGACGAACTGCCCCTTGTACCACCGTGGAGGGCATTTCTGAAGCCTGCGGATCCTGGCAGTCTGTCGGCTGCCCACGGCGCTTGGGGAGAGCAACCAGGCTGAGGGCGGAGACACAGGCCCCCCAGACCCGGGCCGGCATCTGGCTCTGCCACTCAGTGATTAGCAGTGTGCAGCCTTGGGCTCATCGGTAACTTCTGTGAGCCACTTGGACAACGTGGAGACACTGCCTGCTTGGTCAGGGGAGCGGGCGTGCGAGGTAATGAACGTGGAGCGTGCACGAGGCTTCCTGAGTGGAACAGCACGCCCGGGGCTACTCGTAGCCGTTACAGCTCTGACTCAGGTGCACCTGAGTGAAGAACAGCACCCAGCCTGGGGGTACCTGCGGCGGCAGCGAAGGGGCGGATGTGGGAGCCTCTGGCTTGAGTAGGGAGCGGCGGTGCGGAGACACGGGTGGGATCTGTCGCGGTCGCTGTCGGGTGGTGAAATTTGCATCCTTGGTTTGCAGCTACAGGCCTGGTGGACCTGAGGCCGCCTGGGTCAGGCGCGGCCTCCCGGAGCTGCCGGTGGGACGGTGCGGCTGGGCTGTGGGAGGGAGCTTGGGCTGCCTGGCACGGCGTCCGGGCTCTAGCTCCGCAGGGAAGGCACTCGGAACGGTGTGGGCGATTAAAGTTTCGTTTCTGATTCTGAAGCAGATTTAGGAGTGAGTGAATAGGGCACATCCGAGTCTGCTAAAAGTGGAAGTGAGGGGCAGCGTGGAGAAATCACTTCCTAACGAAGGATCATTGAGTGCGAGTTGGAACGACCCATACCTAAGTTGAAAAGTGGAAACAAACATTTTTTCGTGGCCCTCCGAGAGCCTGGGTGCCATCGCGTGTACTTGACTGAAAGGGGCCCGAGTGAGGGGCCATCAGCCTCATCCTGAGGTGTCTTGCTATTCTTCCTGGGGGAGAGAGGGCCGGGATGGGGGTGCCCACAGCTGGGAGTATGTGTGAACCACTTTACCTACAACGTCCCCTTCAATACGAGCTGAACGGTAAATACTATTTTTATTAAAGATGGAGACAGAGGCTTAGTGGTGTTAAGGGACTTGCTCAACATCGTATGGTTATAAGTGGAGAAGTGAGATGCTGATGAACTCTGGGGTTTAACCCCAAAGCCCTTAAACTTTCCTTAATACCCGGTCACTTCCCTGGTGGTAGGGGGAAGGACTAAGAACCCCAGTACATGGGGCTTTGTGGAAAGAGCCTGGGGGATATGATGATGTCTCCAGACTTGGGACAAGCTGCGTCACGGTTGAGTTATGGAGTGACCATCTGGAGAAAAGCCCCTGGTTTAAGACTTTTCTTTGTAGAAATAGATGAAGAACAAACATATGCGAAAGGCAAAGCTGTGTACCCAGCGCTGGCTGGAGCGGGGGGTCGGCCACCCACACTTGGCAGAGACCCAGAGGCAGGCAGAACGGGGGAGGGGGGCTTCCCAGAGGAGAAAAGGGGGCTCTTGGGTGAGCCCGATGAGGACTGGGGGCCTGGGGAGGCTGGAAGGGGGTTCCTTTCTCTCAGTGGGTTTGGCTTTCTCAGGTTGGTCCTAAGTCCAAAGCAGGACAGAAATCAGGGAAGGTGTCCATTATCGATCCGGTCCTGGCTGATGGTCACAGGGGTTATGGTTGGGTTGCTGGACTTTTCTTAGATAGCAGTCTGTCTTCCTGACCCCTGGATGGGTCACTGTGGGTAAGGGGATAGGTTGCTCTGGGTAAGGGGCCAGTTCCCTGAGCAGGTGGCTCTGGGGAAGGAACCGGTTCCCTGGGAGGGTCACTGTGGGTAAGGAGCCACTTCCCTGGGAGGGTCACTGTGGGTAAGGAACCGGTTCCCTGGGAGGGTCACTGTGGGTAAGGAACCAGTTCCCTGGGAGGGTCACTGTGGGTAAGGGGCTAGGTTGCTCTGGGTATTGTAGCTTCATGTGGCCGCTGGAAAAAGTTTTTCATACTGACATTTACATCAGAGTGCCTGTAAACTGTAGGGCCATTACCTCCAAGGTTTAAAATAGGAAGGCTTCAGTAATATCCCCTTGGCGTGGTTACATGTTTCATTCATCATTACAAAAATCTGCTTTTGTCCACGGCTGGGTCTTTGTTATCCACTTTGTGGTTGATCCGAATCCCTGAGTTTCTCGTCTCCTGTGTACTTTGTGGTTGGTCTCCACTTGTCCACCTGGTCAGTGAAAGTGAGTTTTGTCACCTTTATTGACATCGGGGTATTGAACTGTGGGTCAGCCCACTGATCGCACTGATAAACTAGGACGCAGGGAAATGCTCTAGCGTTTTTGGTGGCAAAGCTGGGAGTAAAAGCTCACGTACCTGCCACAGGAAAGTAAATGTGCAGCCCAAAATGAAATATTTTTCTAACTGATTTTCATTTATCCCTGTTTCTCATTCTTTTTAGCACAGAAATTTTAAGTTGGCCTTTGCGTGTTATAAATGTAAACGATATTGACTTGTTGACATATAGTTTACCTTTTTTCCTGTTCCTTCCTTTGCTGATTCAACATGATTGACAGGACACTGTTGTGGACCCCCCCATGTTCAGTTGGTGAAGCCCTCACCTCGGTATGATGGTACCAGAGTGGAGTCTTCGGCAGGTACACGGGGTTAGATGAGGTCGTGAGGGTAGGGCCTGGTCCTATGAGAGGAGGCTCCTGGGAAGAAGAGACAGCGGAGAGCTTGCGTCTCCATGGTGTGGGCACACCGCGAGAAGGTGGCCGTCTGCAAGCCAGGGGAGAGCTCTCCCCAGGGGCCGCATCGACGGGCGCCGAGATCTTGGACTTCCAGCCTCCTGAACTGGGAGAAATCACTTCTGTTGTTTACACCCCCAGTCTGTGGTCTATGGCCGAGATGATTAATTTAATACAGACATGGTTCTAGAATACTGTAGTCTGTATATAAGTTGGCAGTGCTATAAAAATAAAGACATGGTACTTTGTATGTGGAGACAGCCCCGTGATCCCGGGGCCAGTACCCTTGCTCATGTCCTCCCAATGGCGTCTTGTCTGTATTAGGATAGCTTCCTCAGCCCTCTCCACCCTACCCCGTGGCAGGAATAAATCACGTATGGTGTCCTACTTTTAGCATTCCCCATCTATACAAACCCCTTTTGCGATTTTCCGTTGTTAAGACAGGGCCGATTCCTTGGCTCGGCATTCAAGGCCTTCGTGATCTAGATGCCATCTGTAGGTTTGGGTTCCTTTCTCCCTTACTGGCACCAACCTTGCACTCCAGCTAGTCGTGTGAGCCCTTTCCTGAAGCCCAATGTAAGAGCTGCATGTACAATTTATGCTCTCTCACGCTTCCTCTGCGCACGGCTGCCTCTTCCAACCTTGCCCATCCTTTGAGGTGTGAAGTACTCCCTCTCCATGACCCATTCTCCGACACCCCGATCAAAATTGCGCTGTCATCCCTAGAACTCTGACATTTTGTGCCTTATTTAATTAACACAATGATCCTGTGAGGTAGCTGTTACTAGTTACCTTATTTCTTCTATAGTCAGGTTAGAAATGCTTGCCTCAGTCCTGTATTTTGACCACGTGACATGAGCAGTGGGGCGACATTCAAAGGGTGCTAGAGAGTGAAAGGGGGCCCCACTCTGGTCCCCGGTCCAGCTCCCGTAACCACGTGACCAGCTGCGTTTGCATCCTTGAGGCTTATCTGAGCACGGTCAAGCGTTTATGGATAATTGTGTCTTCTTGAAAAAACACAGAGGTAGGCGTAGTATGAACACTATTATTCAACGTTGACATCGTTCCCAGTCTTTTAGAATAAGAAGCATTGCTGTGTTTATGTAACTCCTGTGCAGGAGCACGAGTATGTTCATGAGATGGTTCTAGAAGTGGAGCTGCTGGGTCAAAGGGTGTGCACGCTTGAAATTTTGATTGGGTGTTGCTGGGATCCCGTTCATCAGGGTTGGACCATTTAACCCTCTCCCTGTCATCGTTTAAGGGGCCGGTTTTCCCTCCCCTTGACAACACAGTAAGTCTTCACGTGTTTTGTTCTTTGACAGTGTTATAGCTAGGTTAAAAAAAAATGTGTCTATTTTAAGGAGTAGGGGACTGAAGCTAAGAGAGATTAGGGAATTTGCCTAGTCTCCTAGAGATAGGTAAGCCATGACCTGAATGTAGCCTTCTAAATTTCAAAATCTGTTTTCTTTGGAGGCAAGCTGACATAAAATATACATTGCCTTTGACAGTAATTATGTACTGTTTACTCCTTCTCCTGGAATTACAGGCCATGTGTGTGTGCGTGTGTGTGTGTGCGTGTGTCTGTGTGTGCGTGTGGGCACATGTGCGTGTATGCAGAGGGAATTTTCAGAGTAAGAGAATTTTTTATTGAGTCTAGGGATAGTCCTCAAAAGGCAGTGCAGATGGTAAAATAACGTTAGTAGATTCTTTTATATCTCAAAACATACCTTAATTGTCTTGACTTCTTGGGGCACCTGGGTGGCTCGGTTGGTTAAGCGTCTGCCTTCGGCTCAGGTCATGATCCTGGGGTCCTGGGATTGAGCCCCACTTCAGGCTCCCTGCTCAGCGGGGAGTCTGCTTCTCCCTTTCCCTCCGTCCTTCGCCCACCTCGTGCTTGCTTGCTTTCTGTCTCTCTCTCTCAAATAAATTCTTTTCTTTTTTAAGATCTTTTTTTTTTTTGAGAGAGAGAGAGCAAGAGAGGGGGGAGGGTCAGAGGGAGAAGCAGACTCCCTGCTAACCAGGGAGCCCAATGCGGGACTCAATCCCAGGACCCTGGGATCGTGACCTGAGCTGAAGGCAGTCACTTAACCGACTGAGTCACCCAGGTGCCCTCTTAAATAAATTCTTTAAAAAAATAAATTGTCTTGACTTCTCAAACCATTTGATATAGATTGATTCTAAGGGCAAAGTCTAGGCCATTTGTGTTTGAGGGGTTCCAGCTTTTTGGTAAGAGAAAGGGAACCTTGTTAGGAACACTTTCAATTTGTAGCAGCTGTCTGTGTTCAGTAAATTATATTTTCCATGTGACTTACAAGATTGTTTGGGGAAGCAAGTACAGTTGAGTAATTAAATTTGCTCCCTTGATCATTAAATTCTCTTTCCTTCTTTCTTTTATCCAGTCTAGTGACAGCATAAAATCTGCCTATAAAGCCCCTGGGTTTTGCTGTCATCCGGAGAAAGGTGACCCCCCCAAATATGGACCATTGCATACCACACTATGAATTTAGTCTAAAACGATTGTGCATAACAATTTTGATATTGTCCAACTTCCCAATATATGAACTGAACAGTATAATTCATACATGAATTGTGTATGTATGTATAAATGTACGTTTATTTATTTTTGTGGTAGGAATCAAATAATACTGTTTAAAAGGGCCTTTCTGACAAATTCCAGATAGCCCTCCTGTTCCAAAAGTATGGAAATTTTAGATCCATACTTACGTACAACCAGTTATCTGATAGCTCTGTGTTTTAGCCATCACGTTCCCAGTGTTGTGGATCTGTCTTGAATTTGTCATCAGACTTAAGTTTTCTATTCAGGTGGATTGTTTTGTTTTGGTTTGGTTTGTTTGGGTCACTGAGCTAATTATAATCTGTGTGAATCCCCCTCCCTGTCAGCTATGCTGTCTTTCTGATGGATCATCTTAATAAGCCACGGGACTTTACCCTTTTTCCAGCAGTGGGCGTTCAGGACTCTGGGCTGAGCAGTCCCAGAGAAATCGTGTTTACTCTTTATAGCAGTGAGGACTTTCAAGGCCTACAAAACACATGAATACTCGTTATGGGACTGCACACCAGCACTCTTCTGGGAGTCAGGAGACCTGGCTCCGCCCTGCTTCGAGCGATAACTCGCCACGTTACCGAAGACAGGTCATGTCCCTTCCTGGATCCATGTCCCTTTGTAAGTAGAATGGCGATGACATGTGTTCTAAGGTGCCTCCTAGCACAGTTACTCTCTGTTGTATTGGGTGCACGGTGCCGAGTGTGCTGGGAATGACAAGCTAATGCAGGTGCGTCTGAGGCCACAAGGGATTGCAGTCCAGTTTCGGACACGGAGGGGCAAGCTAGTGACGCTGGGCAGGTGCGCACACTGGACGGGTTTGGAAGGCTGATGCCAGGTCCCTCAGGGTGGTTGATGGGCCCCAAACCTCCCGACTGCTCTGAGGAAGACACACGCAAAAAGCATGAGGCTGCTTAGAACAATCTCAATCTCTGAGTCTTGGATTAGGCCACAGGAGAGAAGGTGGAGGGACGGTGGTCTGTGTCTGCGGGAGTTTGGTGCACATGTGTACCCCAAGCTTGGACTTGACACTCAGGTTCATGCGGTTCAGCTTCTCTTTACCCTCCTGATGCAGCTTGCTTCTCCGGAAAAGTGGCGGCGAATTCCTTTGAGAAACTCCACAGAAGGAATAGATGCTCCCTGAAAATAATTCAGATAGATAGTTAAGTGAGACAAAGGGCAAAGGGGAATGATTCTTTCCTCACTGTCTTTGGGGTAACCAGTATTAATATTTGGTGTGTTTCCTTCCAGATCTTTTCCAGGGTACATACAAATATAAATGTACATTTTGGAGGTATTTTTTTAAAAAAACAAATAGTATTTGGTACACACTGTTCACACCTCTACCCCAGTAGTATAGACAGACATCCTTCTGTGATGATATGTGTAGATCTAACTGGCTCTTTTGCCCGTGGAGGGCAAGTAATCGTAGCTAATGATTACTGACCTTTACGGAGCATTTGAATGTGTCTGGTCCTGTATGCTAAGCTTGTTTCACGAACTGGGTCACGTGATTTTCCACAACAACCCTGTGGGTGAGTGTGGTTATTGTTAGCGTTGATCATTTTACAAATGAGAAAACCGTCATAGAGAGAAGCCGCCTGCTCCAGCTCACGGCATTATTTCCAAGAGGGATGACACATTCGAAAGGATTCCTGTTTTGTTTTGTTTTTTTTTAAAGATTTTATTTATTTATTTGACAGAGAGAGAGAGAGCAAGAGCAGGAACACAAGCAGGGGGAGTGAGAGAGGGAGAAGCAGGCTTCCTGCGGAGCAGGGAGCCCGATGCGGGGCTCGATCCCAGGACCCTGGGATCATGACCTGAGCCGAAGGCAGACGCTTAACGACTGAGCCACCAGGCGCCCCCGAAAGGATTCCTGTTAAGTTAAAGTGATGGACATTAACTCATTGCAGGAAACATTTATTGACTACACTTTGGGTGGGGCGCCATCCGAGGAGCTTTTCCTGAAAGCATGTTTGGGACGGGGTAGAGGAGAGACCCGCACAGATGCTGGGCCCCGCCAGTGCAGGGAGGGACCGGCCCTGTCAGGGAGAAGGGGCACAGAGAGGAGGTGACTGGGTGGCCCGTGGGATAGCCGTTTTCGCTACTCTCTGTCCCCCTCTTGTACACTTGTCAGAGATTCGGTTTTGGTTTTATGACGGCTCATCTGACACTGATTTCAAGCCACCTGAGTCGAGGTCAGTGCTAACGCCCCTCTAGTTGGTGAGCCGTCACCCCCAACCCTGTGGGAAGGGGAGTCACCCGGGACTAGACTGGTCGCTTACAAGCAGCTGAGAGGGCTCGATGCTGGCTGTGGTGGGTCAGGCGCTCTTGCTCTTTCCCACTTGGAAGAAGCCGTTTCACTCGTCCCTGAGTTCTGCTGAGGGGCCGGGGGTTAGAGCAGCGGGGCTCTGGAGTGCGTTGGTTGACACACATGTCACGCCAGTGCAGTGAGAAAGCTTTGTGAGATGTGGGAAGAGCACAGAGCGCCGGGGCCGGGTGCTGGAGGTCACCGTGGCTGGGTCGTAAATGCTTCGGGGACAGAGCAGCATCGGACTTGTGGCCACGGCGCTGGGTGCCTGCTCTACGCTCTCTCAGCTGTTTGGGCGAGTTTGATTTGGGTGTCTCCTGTAGAGAAGGCATGACATCAGCTTTTGCCACCAAGTATTTATAGCAGTCAGTACCTCCTATGTGGGTCATTTTTTGTGCTGTGGTTTCTTTAAGTTGTAGCTCTCCTACCCCAAGCCCACTGCCAGCCCATCTCAAGGTGTTGGCGGTTTCCGAACACCTGGGGAGAGGCATTCTGAGCAGAGGAGGCACCTCCCCCCCCAGCTGTGGGGTCTGATGGTCGCCTGGGAGGAGGAGGGGAGTAATGAGGGCTGTCCCGGCATCTCTCTCTCCGAGTCCTCCCTCTCTCCCCTCTCCTCCCCCACTGTGTTTTGTTTTAAACATTTCTTATTAAAAATTGAGCATGTGTTTTTGTTTCTTTCTTTTGCTGTTCTCTGCTGATCGCATGTGGGCTGAGGCTGGGAAAGTGAAAAAGAAAGTTTTTCCTTCCCTTGGATGATGAGGCTACGCACTCTAATGGAGGGGCTTACCGTGTACCGGGCACTGGGAGGCAGCTTGGCGCACATTTGCTTTCCCGCTAACTGGGCGACAGAGGTGGTGTTTATCCCCCATTAATGATAAGGGCCATTAGCTCCATGGGGTTGAGGGAGCCTCCCAAAGTCACATAGCTGGAAAGTGGCAAAGCAGAACCAAGCACAGATTATCTGAGTCAGGCAGCTGTCCCTGATTCCACGGGCCCTTAACTCTTGGAGGTCAGAGAGCCGAACTTGGGTTGGAATGGCCATGAAGTGCGTATCTTTGTCATTGACCCTAGACATTAGTTTGAACTCAACGATCCTGCCTTCAATGAATATGAAGTATTTGAATATTTAATGTCTAAATTTCAGCCCTAACATTTGGTAGGAGAGAGAAGTACACTTCAGGTTTGTTCTAGGACACACGTTTTCTGTCCAGCCACCAGGGTCTGCAGTGACGACCCACCTTTCCCCCAACAGATGGGAAATAAGATCCTAATCAGTAGACACACGTGCTATTTGTTTTTATTATATGTTTTAGCTTGTTGTTTAGGCTTTATTTGTGATATCGATGACCACAGTATCTGATACCATAGGCAGAAATCAGAATTTTAAGGTACGAATGCTCAGAGCTGTGTTTTTTTGAACTGGACGTTTTACATTGCCCAGTATGTAACTGGAATTAAAGTTTCACAGAACAAGGCTTGGCTGTGATGGGGTGCTGTACTGGCCTGCTTCTCTCTCTGTTACAAAGTGGACCTCGTTGCCTGGAGCACCCGGACATCCATGGGCAACAGAATAAGCCCGGACCTAAGTCTCACCATAAACAAAAGTCGACTCAGAGTAGATCATGGACTTAAGTGTAAGATGTAAGACTATAAAACTTTGAGAAGGAAAACACAGAAACCTTTGAGAAGCAGGGCTTATAAAGAGATCTTACTTGTACTGCACATTGACACATAGAGCGTGGAAGGGAGAGCTGGTTGATTGGCTTCATCAAGATCAAAAGCTTCTGTTCTTCTAAAGACGAGCTACAGACCAGGAGGAGACATTATAAACCATGTATATGAAAAAGGACCCATGTCCAGGATGTGTAAAAAAAACCTCTCAAAAGCAGTCACAAAAACAATGCAATTAGGAAGCAGGTCAAGGATACAGAGGGACGGTTCACCGCAGACGATGGGCAGGTGACCGGCGAGCCCACGAAAGTCGTTCAGCCTCACTGGCCGTTAGGGAAATGCGAATCCAACCCCAGTGACAGGTCACTGCAAGCCTACAACAGTGGCCCAAATAAGACACAGCGACACCACCAAGTGCTGGCGAGGATGCGGAGAAGCCGGACCCCCCATGCGCGGATCCCTCATACGCGGGAGCCCAGGATGGGACCACCAAGCTGGAAAACAGTGGGGCAGTTTCTTAAAAAACTAAACACGGATCCACCCCGTGACTCAGCACGTGCGCTCCTGGGCGTGTGTCTCAGAGAAATGAAGACTTGTGTCCACACAGAACCCGCACGCGAGCGTTCACGGCAGCTTTATGGCAGAAGGGCCAGGAGCTGGGAACACCCAGACATCCTCCGAGGGGCGTCTGCCCGAACAGTGGTGCAGCCACCGCGTGGGACACGACTCAGCAGTGAGAAGGACAGGTGACTGCTACGTGCCACGACCCGGGTGAGTCTCCGGAGAGTTAAACTGAATGAGAAAAAGGCAACCCCAGCGACTCTGTGCTGTCGGATTCCATTTATAGGATGTTCTCGAGACGACATGAGTGCAGAAATGGAGGACAGAGTAAGGTCAGGGCGTAGGAGGCAGGGATGAGGTGGAAGGGAGGTGGGCGTTGAGTTTGAAGGGGCCACAGGAGGGGGTGCCCGTGGTGGCAGAATGTTCTGTATCTTGCCTGTGTCAGTTCGAGGATTCTGGTGTGACATTGCACTGTGGTTTTGCAGGACATTACCACTGGGAGAGGTCAGGTAAAGAGTACACGAGATTCTTCCATATTCGTTCTTACAACTGCATGTAAAGCTACAGTTATTTTGAAATAAGAAGTTTAATTATGAGAAAGATGCTAGTTGTGAAGCACTTCGTTGGTTTCGTTATCCATTGGAAAACTCTTCTAGAGAATTTAAATGTGAACTTTTTTGCTGTTTAAAAAATTATTCATGTTCTTGTAAAACACGTTATATGCACATTGTAAAGAAATCAAATGATGCAGAAAAACACACAGATAAATCACCCAAAACTCGTCCTTCGAAAATTACCATAAAGGTAAATTTTTAAAATGCAGTAGTGTTTCCTTTGTGATACATTAATTTGTTCTTTCCTTCCGAAGACTGTCATGGCAGTGCTTGTCCTCATTTTGGCATCAGGAATCCAAACCTTGGAGAATTCGGGTGTCTTGATCAAGGTCAGGTACTGAGTTAGTGTCCAGAAGCAGAACCAGCCCTAGGCGTTGTTAATACCTTGCCTGGGGCCTGCCCTGCCTCAGTCCTCTCCCTTGTCCCCCAGCGTGGTCCTCTGGCCACTCTGACCACTGTCACCCGGAAACTTGTTGGAAATGCACGTTGTCACACCCCCGCCTTTGGAATCAGAACGTTTTGTGTGGTAAGCCCTCCGAATGATTCTTATGATGCTCTGGAGGGTGGAAGGTGCCGTGCCATCACCGTGATGTGTGAGCCGTGGATGGGGCACCTTGAAAACCAGGAAATTTGGGCACGCATCAGCCACTGTTTCTGCTGTTCCCTCGCAGTCCTCATGTCTGTCTTAATTCATGGATTGCCTGCTCATTTGTGCCACATGCCTGCCCTGTTCACTTGGAGCTTCGGGGTGTTTAGCGGGGCCCTACAGCATCTGATCGAGCATCTGGCACATTCGGGCACTCAGCTAGCTGAGTAATGAGTAAAGTAAATGAGGTAATGAGTCTGTGAACAGAGCACAGTTATGGATGACTGCCTGGTTTCTGTCCCCGCCTCCAGGATCCAGACACTAGCGACCCAGTGGTCATATCCGCCCGGCTTCCTTTACTTTCCTTCCTCCTGTTGTCTCTTCATAGACATCCCCCCACGTGTGTAGTCTGTGCTAGACTCTGGAAATCCAGGATGGTTCAGCGATCCTTACCTTGGGTTGCTCATGCTTCTCAAATGAAGCATAAGCACGTTTCTCTTCCAAGCCTGCTTCTCCTGCCCTGTTTTTACTTGGGTAATGACATCCTTACTCATCAGTCCTTCGGACTAGAAGCCCCCTCCTTGTTCCCCTCCCTCCCTCTGGCTGTCTAACTGGACTTTATGCACATTGCTCTCTAGGGCATGTCTGCTGCGTCCAGTCTCAACCTCACAGCCCCGGCTCAGCGCCCTGGCCTGTTGCAGTTGAGCAGGTACAGGAGCCCATTTCATTCCCTCTGACTGGTCAGAGAGCACCTCGTGCACGTCCTTCCAAAGTGCAGATGGACTGTGTTGTACTGTGTAACCTTCCTGAGTAAGCAAGTGCTCTCCATCGGAAGCTGGTCCCCCCTTGTCCCCGGCATGGTGAGGGCTCTGGGGACAGACCCACTTTCTGCACTCCTGAGAGCTGGCGAGCGTCCCCCAGAGGGACCGTGTGGGATGTTGGCAAGTTCTGGAATCCAGAGGCCTCGTGCCCCGGGTCTAACACTAGCTGGGTATCCTTGGGAAAGTCACTGAGTTGCTGTGAGTTTTGGTGTCACCATCTAGACAGTGGGTATAATGAAATATACTCGACATATCACACAAGGTTGCTGAGAGGCACAGATGCAGTGCACGGTGGAGAGGCTTTGCCGTCCGTAAAGCATCACGGACACGGGGAGTGATGCTGTGTGAGCAGCACTTCGGGAATAATTGTATGAAACTCTTTAAAGCACGTCTGTGGTTCTGGCTGGTGACAGCAGTGAGCACGTGTGTTATACATCCTATGTCATGGGGTGGGGGGGTTCTGTTTTATTGCTGAGTTAGAGATGCCCCAGGCCACCCGGCCCCATACGTTGGCCTGGAGAGAGGAGGCTCTTCCCTGCCTACGTTTGGTGGCATGGTCTGAGTGCTTTAGGGCAGACATGTGCTGAGAGGTAGAGAAGAAAGCTGTCCTCACCACTAGCTAGCCAGTCCGCATGCCCCGGGGGAGGAACGGAGGGGAGTCACTCCGTGGTCACTTGCCAAAGCCTGTCCTGACCCATCTGCCCATAGAAGTGACCAGCAGGACAAGCACTAGATCTGCTAGAGACAGATGGACTGTCTTAGCCCCGTACACTTGTGGCCGTCAGGGCCTCAGAACAGCCCGCGACAGCTGCCAGGACAGGATAGCCGTCTGGGGGACGCCGGGTCAGCCAGGGGCAGGAGGCACCCCAAGGAGGAAGGGCGTTCCCCGTGCTGCCGTCTGGGAGCATCACCGAGGGGGCATTGAGGCCTCTCTGTGCTGCAGTCAGCTTCGTCCGTGACATGGCGGCCGACAGCAAACGGGTCGGTGATGGTTAGACGTAACGCGTGTGGCATCTGAGGGGGCTGCAGTCAACGGAAGCTGAAAGTGGGTGGGGTGAGTAGCATGGAAAGTGCTTCACGTGTCTGTGGAATGAATGCATGAGTGGGTGGACGAGGGAGCCACCGCCCATGGCACTCCTGATCCTGTCCCCTCGGCTGTCGCCTGGATTCTGCGCCCAGTGCACCTGGTCGGACCATCGCTACGCTCTCTGCTCCCACTTTTGATTCTAAGGAATGGGAAAAGGAACTTTGGTTTCTTACCTGGTTGGTGGCAGAAATCCCATTTATCACTGTTAGAGCCTGGAGCCTGCAGGGGCCCCTGCATGTTGTGCTTTACCTCTCATCTGCTGGTAGCCAAACCTTTTCTGTTTCCATTCCTGAGAAAGTGGTAAATCTACCACGTGGCTGAGCCCTCCTTCTGGGGGAGGGTGCACGTGGACTGTGGCAAACGGCCAAGACCTGAATATCTCATTTCTGCAGGGTTCTTGTGGCTCAGAGTTAATCTTCCGGCTACTGACAGGGAGGATAAAGGAAGTTGTTTGTACATAAACTTATACAAGAACATTTTTTTCACTGGGGGTTTATTTGGTTTGAACTGGAATAAATCTCTGACCTTAGTTTATCCTAAAAGCAGAGAAAACTGTAAATACTTTTTTTTTCGGGGGGCAGGTGGTCACTCCTCTTACGCAAGCTGGACCCCTAGTGCTTAGAGTCCCAGTGAGCGTTTGGCTAACTGGGCTGAAGGGTGTGAGCATCTGGAGCAGTGGTTCCTAACCCTGGCTGCGTCCAGGGCCAGGTGGGGGGCTCTGGGAAAATCAGGCATGCTCACTCCACACCAGTTCAAATAGGATCTCCAGGAATGGAACCTGGGCATCTGTAGGTTTGAGAAACTGCCCAGGTGATTCTAATGGACGGTGAAGGTTGCGAACCGGAGTCCAAGGTGAGTGGGAGTTCTAGCACGAGAACCCCCTGCTTTCACCAGCTTACGATGGCTTTGGGTGCTGCGGGGCAGGAGGTTCTTGTGCTTAAAGAATATCGTGCCAATAATGCCACATCCTGCGAATGTCTGTCCTTTCTTCAGTTTATTCAGTGTCTACCCATTCTACTTTTTCTTCACGGAATCATTTGGCGGTTAGTTGTGCAGAGTGACAGCAAGTCTGGTTTGACTGGCACAAGATGATCTTGGGTTTGAAGTGCTCTGTTGGTATTTCTTGTAGCCGGTTGTATGGGCTCTCTGCCGGACAGCTTGTAAATACCACCGCTTCGTGCAGGGCTGTGGAGGCGGGCTGCCTGGGTTTTGCCAACTGTGTAATTTGAGGCAAGTATTAAAACTTGTGTAAACCTCGCTTTCTTCATCTGTGAAATGGGATGAGAGGGGTCATTGTCATCTCCCAGGATTGTCCTGAGGTTTAAATACAAACGTGTCTATAAAGCGTGTAGCTTGAAGCCTGTTCCTAGCGCATGGTAAGCGCTCAGTAATTTTCATAATTTTCTTAGTGGAAATACTCAGAGCTAATAAATTGGCCAAAGATCATTCATCTTTAGCCCTTGAATCAAAGATTTCTTCGGTTTGAACCAGTAGGGTTAATTCATCACTTGAATATCAGCCTCTAGAGTACCTTGAATCTCAAGCCAGTGTAGCCAGGGGATTTCCTAACTGGAGCATTGCCCCTAAAAAAGCTGGTTTCGATCTGTATTCACGCACAGTCCTGGAGCTTTGTTTGTTCCTTTGGTTTCTTCTCCTGAACCCGGCTCTGCAGTGACGTCTGGCATGCAGGGGGTCGTCACACTGCGGCTTCGTTAGCCGCCGAGGGAACGCGATCGCACGCTGTAGGAAGTGTGTGTTATCTGCACGCCAGCCGGACCAAGTGAGGGCATCCCTCAGTGGCCGGGGCTCATTCTTCTCAGCTCTTCCACCAAACCTCGTCCCGTCTTCCTCTGCTTCCTGTCCGACTCCAAGCTCTATCTGAACAAGGACTCTGGTTCCAGGCACTGCGAGGCCATCTGCGCTCGGCAATGTCCAGCATGTATTAGGTGCTCATTAAATACTTAGCAGATGAAATCTAGGAGAACACAGAATAAATCTAAAAGTTAAGGTTTAAGCTGTGTGGTACGAAATCTGCATCAACAAAACTTAGTAAATCAGTTTTGTTAATGAAAGTTTAAAATGTTCGAGCAGTTACCTTAGTTCATTCATCGCTTAGTGGGTGTCTTATAGGCTGGGCTTTGGGGATAGAGAGGTGATTATAGCTGATCCCCGCTCTCATGGATGTGCGGTCTAGGGCGGTGGATGCACAGGCGGCTACAGGGTAAATAGGGTGAGTATTATGATGAGGGGGTACATTGTGTGCACTTGGGCCACAGAGCAGTTTGTGCTTTATGAATACAGGTAGCAAGTCGAAATGCAGCCGAAATGACTCTGCATATTCAGGCTTGTGCAGTTGGAAGTGCCTACAGAAGTGCTAAGTAAACTCTTGAATGGCCGTCGTGTGGATCGGTGGCTTTTCCCGGGCTGTCTTTATCTTCCTTCCCAGAGCAGGTTTGCTGCAGGAGTTCGGGGCCCGAGGTCGGGCCAGTGGGTTTTGGCTTTGGCTCTCCTGTTCTGTCATTTTCTGGGTGTTGGGGTGCTGCACTGTGGGTTGGGTTAGATGATGCTTGTGGCCTCTTTTAGTTCTGACTTCAAGACTCATCATCTCAACCGATCTTCCTGGGGAGTGGAGAAAGAACATGGCAACTGAGGAGTTGTTTACCTGCCTTTACTGGGACTTTGCAGCGTGATTTTGGGGAACGCCTCGGGAGAAGTGTTGGTGGTCCGTCTGGTGCTCCGCTGTGAGGAGCACGCAGGTGTGTCATTTTCTGTGGTGTTGTAAAAGCTTGGGTGAGGTCAGAGCATCAGTGGAGTCAGTCGGAAGGAGGCAGAGGACTGAGCACTACGGGTGATAGTGGATGCATTTGAAGCGGAATTCACTGAATCTCTTCTGTGAATACATTTTTTGGGGATTCCAGCTTCATGTGATTTCTATGGTTTAGGCCTGGGATACTTAGTATCATCATGTGACACTGAACGCTCTTTGGCCTCTGCTGTAGAAATGTACAGACACCAGCTTCTGAGTTTAGCGGGGGACAACCCCCCAGGTGGCTTAGCTGTGCTGAGAGTTGGGATGACCTCAGACCCATCCGAGAAAGTGTGGTCTCATACGTCGGTTTGGTTCTCTCTCTCAGAGAGCTTTCGGACCCCTCGGAGGAGTGATACAACTCAAGCCCTGGGCTCTGGGGTTGCCCAGCTAGATCACCCGCACTCATGGTGCACTTGGTCGGGAGAACGTGGGAGGAACTCAGTTTTACGTGGCTGTTATCAATGGTGGTAATGACTTCTCACATTTGTGTTTTGCTTCATGGTTCACAAAGAAGTTTAAAATCCATCGTCTCGTTTTATTCTCTCAGCAGTTCTGTGCAAAAGGTGGGTGGGTTTTCACATCTCTTGTCTTTCTGGTGATTTTACTGGGGCTCCCAGAAGATCAGGGACTTAACCAAGGGCTCTCAGGTATGGCATGGTGACCTTAGTTAGTAATACTGTTTTGTATATTTGAGAGCTGCTAAGAGAGTAGATCTTAAAAGATCTCATTACAAGGAAAGGAGATCTTGTGACTGTGTGGTAAGGGATGTTGACTAGATTTATTGTGGTGATCATCAGCGATACATACAAATATCAGATCATTATGTTATACACCCGAAACTCACATAATGTAGTGTGTCAATTACACCTCAATTTAAAAAATAAAAAATAAAGAAGGGGCTTAACCAAGGTCACACACCGAATTAGGGTGGCCCTGTGTCTTCTTCGCCGCTCCACCAGGGCTCCATGCTCTGGTTGGGACAGTGCTACGTTTAGTCTCCTCTAAACCCCTCACCCATTTGGGGAGGAGTTCTTGGGGGCATTTCTGTTCAGTTTGGAGGCTTTAGATATCCCACCCTCTGTTCCTGTCTCCAGATGCCCGGATGTCCCTGAAGCCCCCGGTCGCCCCTGTGCTTGGGGGCCTCCTCCGCCTCCGCGTGATACGTTTCTTAACCCTTGTGAATGAGCTCTCATGCTACAGGGACTGCGTCTGCCTGGCCTGCACACTCTGAGCTTCACTTACTGTTCAGATCTGATCGCTTCCTTCTAGAAATGGGATGTGCTATGTGTGCTAGGTTCTTTTTTTTTTTTTTTAAATTCAAGCTAGTTAGAGCCGTGGCTGAAATAGGTAATAGCAATGAGTGTGCTACTTTAAGACTGTGGCTGGGTGGCCTCCTTTCCCCGTGTGAGCTCCTCGAAGGTGTGGCCATGTGGTGTCCCTCCGTGTTGTCACCGCAGTGGCTGACTTGGCATCGGGGCCATGGAAATTCAAGTAAGGCCAGCAGAGGTATTGCATCTGGAAAACGACAAGCAAGCTAAAGGAATTTTTACTTAAGATGTTTGCAAAAGAATATTTTAGAGAGTTGACCTGTTTCTCAGTTGGAGTTTAATTTCAGCTCAGAAAGCAGCTGGGTGCCTGAGGGCTTTGGGGTTTCACTGTGTGACAGATGAATTTAATTGTTGTTGTATGACTGTATTATCCTTTCGTGGCTTTCGTGGACCTTTCTCCCAAATGGAAACACCATAGATTTTTCTATGAAAGTCACACTTGCTTTTTGAGAAGCGTAACAGTAATTTTGTGGAATGATCTCCTGTTCGTTTAACCCCAAAGATTACCTGCTGAGAAGCAAACACTCTGCTTTCGGCTCCGGGGAATGCAGTCTGGTTTCTGCCTCCGCGGCCGAAGGGCAGCGAAGCAGTTCTCAAAGCCAGAGAACAAGATGCGTGTGTGCATCGTGGAAATTCTCGAATGCTATTTCAAGTCTCTACGTTGGGATTTCTGTCGAATTTTAGGAGCTAAGCGGGTACGTGCACGTTACGGTGTGGAGGGAGAAGACCGGTGTTAAAAAAGGGACACTGCTTCGGTCTGCTTTCTCCCCACCGACTGGCTCTCGGACTGCGGCCAGGCCTCACAGGGTCACTGAATGCCCTGCCTTCTCTGTTCGGCTTCTGTCGAAGGGTTTTTGCCAGTGAGCTGGTATATGTGAAGGTGCTTTGTGCTTTTAAATTTTGGAAAATTTCAAGCCTATATGTGTTTTGGAAACATATGTAATTATTTTGGAAATATGTTTAACTTAGTCATTTACTGGGTATTTGGCACACTTTTAATACTGCCCAGATGTAGCATCTAAAACCTTAATTTCCTGGGAATACCCCTGGAATAAAGTTCACTAGACTTGCTGAGGGGGAGATAGGAGTATTTGGTCAGGGAGAATTTTGCTCATCTTGCGTGAACAGGTTAGGGTCTCGTTTACATCTTCTCAAAGCCCCTAAAATTTATATATTTATCTTATAAAAATTATCTCCACAGTTTAAGTATTTTCTGTGGCCAAACATGGTTCTGAGAATGTCACAGACATGAAATCATTAAATTCTCATTACAGCTCCAGGAGGATTGTGATGCTACTCTTTGGATCCTTATCGTACAGATAAGGAAACTGAGGCCCAGGGAAACTGAAGCAACTTGCCCGAGGTCACAGAGCTCTCGCGTGGTAGTTCTGGGGTTGCAAGCCAAGTCTCAGTCCCAGAGGCCTTCTCAGAGCCCCTGCTAGAAGGCTGCCTCCTGTCACCCCCATACCTTACTCACGATCTCTTCTTCGAGTGAGCCGCACGCCCTCTGAGCTCTATGGGCCTATGTCTGTCTTATTGACCGCCGTATTGCCCGGGCCTGAGCCTGTACATAGTAGGCATTTGTGGAATGATGATGTGAGGGGTTTCTGATATTAGCATCTTATCATTAAAATTCTTGTACATCTGTTTTCTCACCTGACCCTTAGAATTGTGAGGCAGGCCGTGTTTCCCTCCACTTTTACCATAAGGAAATGATGTCGTAGAGTCAGGGATTGAGTTCTGGGTCATGTATCTCCAGTTCATACATGTTTTGTTTTGTTTTTACCTTTTAGATTCTTCTGAAATTCTTTCTTTGGTGAGGATCATCAGAAGGAAGCACAGGTAAGAAGATTTCATGATCTTCCAATTCAGTGGCATTAAAAGAAATTACACTGTCTCAACAAGAGCCATTACACTGTCTGCTGGGGGTGCTCGGAATAGAGGTCTTTGCATTAAAACCAAGATAGTGCCTGCTTATATCCATGTCAGAGATGAGGTCTGACGATCTGGCTTGTTTGGTTGGGGGAAAAGCTGGAAATACTGAGGACATAGGTGGAGTTTTCATCCCTGCTCTTCACCCAGGACCGCCCATCCCACGGTGGCTCTCCGGCATCCCCGCCAGCCCCGCTCAGCTCTCTCCCTGGCCTGTCTTCTTATGGCATTTGTGAATATTAGAATTCCCCTGTGTTGGGCGCCTGGGTGGCTCAGATGGTTAGGCGTCTGCCTTCGGCTCAGGTCATGATCCCAGCGTCCTGGGATCGAGTCCCACATCGGGCTCCCGGCTCGGCGGGGAGCCTGCTTCTCCCTCTGACCCTCTCCCCTCTCATGCTGTTTCTCTCTCGCTTGCTCTCTAAAAAATAAATAAATAAAATCTTTAAAAAAAAAAAAAAAAGAATTCCCCTGTGTCTAATCTGAAAATTGTCATCATGCAAAACAGAGCTTTTAGAAGCGTGTGACACCCCTCCCCACTCGTAAAGGAAATACATGTTCATTGGGGAGCGTTTGGAAATAAGAGAGGATAGAGAAGAAAATAAGTCTCACCAGCAGACATCAGCACTATGAACGTTTTGGCCTCGTGCAGAAAAGTGTTACCACGGCAGGCCAGAGACTGCCATCCTCTGGGAGGCCTGCTTGCAAGCTTGGCCCTTGGCTGGTGTCTGGAACTTTGATGTGGGGACGGTTCCCCTCACCCTGACTGGTGAGAGCGGCTCACCGAGCCTGAGCTCTTTGTGCAGACAGCACGGTTCGTGCCGGCACACCCGAGTTCCTCCTGGAGCCTGGCCAAGGGGGCCCACGTGTCCAGCCCCCAGTGAAACCCCTGATGCGGGGTCTCTAACGAGCTTCCTGGTGACAGCGCTTCACATGTGCTGTCCTGCGTAACTGCGAGGGAGAGGACCCCGCAGGTTCCCAGTTGGTGTCCTCCGCTCCCTATGCCTTTCCTGTTGCCGCCTGTGCTTTGTTTCTTCTCGCCGTGATAAGTCTAGCTCCGAGTCTGCCTGTGTGCTGAGTCCTCCTGGCCAGTCATCGAACCTCGGGGCTGGGGCTGGGGCTGGGGCTGGGGCAAGGTCTTGGAGACCCTTGACTAAGGCCTATTCCTTTTCTTTTTCTCAGCATAGATTTTTTTCTTTTTTTCTTTTTTTTTAGTAAAATGGGTGTTACATCTGTCTGAGATCTCTTTTTTATCCCACAAATATAAATGAGCATTTTGTCACATCATGAAATGCTCTTTCAAAACACGATTTATACTTAAATTATACCTGAAATGTTTTTGTAATGTTGGATGTTTGGGTTTTATAGTTTATAGTGCTATTGTGGGTAACGAAGACCCTTGTTTGCAGAACTCAGTGTGCATCTCAGCGCAGGTTGTTCTTGGGGTGGGGTGACAGAGGGTGTGGTGGTGTGGCTGATCTTGGCAGATGCCTTCAACTCTCCTTCAGAGAGGTGGTTTCCATTGGTACGGTTCAGCCGTGCTCAAGGCAGCCGCCTCACCGAGTCCTCACCAATACTAAGTATTACCAGTCAAAGCAATTTGCCAATTGGATAAATAATAGATGGTATCATTTTAATTTGCATTTATAAAAAAGATTTATTTGTTTATTTGAGAGAGAGAACACGCGCAGAGTGAGAGAGAGCAGGAGCAGGGTGGGGGAGAGGCAGAGGGAGAAGCAGGCTCCCTGCTTGGTGGGACTCGATCCCAGGACCTTGGGGTCATGACCTGAGCTGAAGGCAGATGCTTAACCGACTGAGCCACCCAGGTGCCCCTTAATTTGCATTTTTCATTATTAGTGAGGTATGAGTGATTGATTTTCTTTTCTGACTTGCCTGCTCATGTCTTTTGGATTGACAGTTTCCCATCCTTTGCCCAGATATTTTGTGACTATTCTGGGCCGGAATAATGACCTCCCAGGGCAAAGCCTTGTATCCTCACTCTGCCATACCCACCCCAGGCCTCTGGCACGCTGTGCATTGAAGAAGTGGGCTTTCCTTACGGCGGGAAGCATGACATCCGTTGCCCATTGATGAGGTGCATCCTTAAAAGAAGGCCCCGATGTGTGCGCTGGAATCGATATGCACCATGGGAAGGATGCCACGGCATCCCACAGAGGATGGGGATAGCAGCAGCTATTTCTGTGGGGGAGAGTGGCAACGAGGGGCCTCTGTTTGTTTATCACTCTCCATAATGGTATGAATATCTCCACCAGGACGTATCCATGTCTTTCTCATGAAATAGAAAAAGACTCAGAATGTGAAAACCTTAATAAGCCAACTAACCCCATGTGATTGCAAAAGCAACACGGGATGGTCCGTGGGGACACAAAGGCACAGAAGGATTCTGTCCCTGTGTGCCGAGTCCCTGCTCGAGGAGAAATCGATCACGTGGCACGTTCGTGTCTACCACGACGACTGCCAGTTCTTTCCGGCTGCTGGCCGAAAACACGGCTGCACGTGGGACAGGGCGGGGAAGGGGAGCCGGCAGCCAGGAGCTGTGTTTGTGTGACAAGCTGACCCTTCACCTTGACTGTTTAGAGGAGGTGGCAGGGAAGGTGTCTCACGGAGGAGGGGCGTGCAGTCGCTACGCCCGCTCAAGGCCCTGGGGCGGTTCCGTGGTGATGTGGACAGTATCTCACTTGTGTGTGCGCACGGCTCACTTGTGTTTGCACACCCATGGCAGCGCTCTGGACGGCTGGGTAACATGCTGGTAGCACTGGTTGCCCCAGAGGAGGGGCTGGATAGGGGGTTAGAGTGGAGGGAGAGTTTCCCTGTTTGGCATAAATCTGAGTTCAAAAATTCTTGCTATTTTATTATCTAGTGCATCTTTTTTTTTTTTTAGATTTTATTTATTCATTTGAGACACAGAGTTAGAGAGAGAGCATGAGCAGGGGGAGAGGCAGAGGCAGAGGGAGAAGCAGGCTCCCCGGTGAGCCAGGAGCCCGATGCGGGGCTCGATCCCAGGACCCTGGGATCACGACCCGAGCCGAAGGCAGACGCTCAACCATCTGAGCCACCCAGGCGCCCCTATTTAGTGCATCTTAATTATGTTTACACTTTAATAACATTTGTAACGGCAGCGATATTTACTTTTGAAAATTTGAAAAAAATGCGAAATAACCTGTGACTGTGGACTAGCTGTTCAGCCTTTCCGTGCCTCGGTTGCGGAGTGGTATGGTACCGATCTTATGCGGTTGTCCCAAGAGTTCAGTGAGATAAAACTCAGAGCCCGGCACCTTCCGAGTGCATGATAAATGCTATTATTTCAACATTTTAGAAGAAAGAGAATACTAACGGGTCATCATGGTTTCTGTCGTGTAAATACCTCCGGGCTGTTGTAGAAAGAACCTGAATTCAGCTCCTTGTAAACAGTGTGATGGAAAAGCATAATTTGGGCATCAAGAGACTCCGGCTGTGAATGGGGCTCTCTGATTAGCATGCCGTCCCAGCAGCTCCTTGTCCCTCCCGTGTGTGATGGGAGCCATAGCACGTTCCTGTTGCAGGGCCGTGGGAGCCTTCCAGGGCCTGCAGCAAACTGGGAAGTGGGGGGCGATGGGGAGGGGCAGGCGGATGTGGGAGCAGAATGCTTCCAGAGAACCCAGTGCGGTCTGTCCTGTGCGGAGAGAAGGCTCCTCCTCTGTTCCTTGCCACCTTCAAGGAAAGCAGGCCGGTGGAGGAATCCACCCGTCGGACGGCCCGATAGCCCCGGGGTGCGGTGTGTGCTTGTGGATTTGGCCCCATTGTCATGGCTGCAGCGGCAGAAGGGACAGCTCGCCTCGATTTGCATATCTGGGTGTGTGTGCCATTTATAAACAGAAAAGGCGTGGAAGACTGTTTGTGGCAAGCTGGCAAATCTGGCAAAACGGATAGTTCCGTGAGCATGGTTTGCACGAGCGCGGGCCCTGAGCATCCACATAAACAGACACATTTGCCCGTATTTAAGAGTCCCTCTTAAAAACAGTCAGCCGTCGGCCATATGGTTGATCAGCTTTTCCTTGAAATGCAGCGGGTTTGGTGCCCAGACGTCTGAAATCTGAAACCATCTTAAAACAGTTTTATGCCCCCTCCCTTTTTATTTCCATTATGAAGAGAGAAGAATGGAGGGAGGACAGTGTCACTTTACAGGGGCTCTCGTCACTGTCCTCTTCCCTGCTGACCTGGCACAATGTCAGCATCACGGCAGGCCGGGTGGAGATGTTCTTTCTCCCCTCCTCCGCGGCCCGGTTCCGTGCGGCATCTGTCACTCCCTAGCGTGCGTTTCGGTTTGTCTGTGCGCACCAGCACACACATGGGCTCCCCGAAGGCCGGGTTATTGTCTCAAGTCGCTGCTCCGCCCCCTGCCCCGGCACAGCGATTAGTATTTGTTGAGTGGACGGGCGGGGTGAGACGGCCGTGTCATGAAAAATGCTTGTGGAAAAAGCTGCGTGAGCAGGGACTGGGGGACTGTAGGCGGGGAGGCCACACGGGTCCCTGCGGGATGTCTCATCGGCCCAAATACTTAACCTGGAAGAAGGTGCGGGTCTTGAGTAGAAATGTGCAGACCACTTCCGCGGGAAATCAGCAGGTGGTCACAGCGTTACACACAGGTGAGCGACGCTGCCCCGTGTGCGTGTGCCGAGGGCTTTTATCCTGGTGCAGGTAGAATATAGAGCCCGAGGCACAAGAAAGCGAGCTGCCCAGCATCACCTGGGTGGAGTGGGACCAGAGCCTACCTGTGTCCTTCCCAGAGCCTTTCAACTGCTCACCTCACCGCCCTCCCTCCTGTTCACACCGTCTTCCTCGACTCTGAATATGCAGGAACGGGGGAGAAAATGTACCCCAGCGCCACAGGCGCAGAGAAAAACCCGGCAGCTTAAAATCATATTGACACGTCTTCTACTGAGAGCAAGTGGTGATTTTTTACAATACCTTTAAATTTCACAGTACCTTACATTTTCTCATACGTTTGATAAAACAAGACAATCGAATGAGTTTGGGGAATAGCGACTTTAGAAGAGGGGGATGAAAAAGGGGGAAAATAGAGAATTGCAATTTTTACTTTATTCTCAGCCTAGCATTTAAGCGCTTTGGACTCTTATCCGTGCTACAGCTTGAGCCCTTATGTGGCCGGTCAGTACCCATCATGGTAGAAGAGCATCGCAGGCGCCGACTCTAACGGTGGTCTGGTTAATTTTAAATTCAAATGACAGAAGCAGCAGATGGCGAGGTGGGGTAAGTATTTAGATGCTTGGCCGTTGACAGCCCTTTACTTCCACGCATTACATCAGCACCTGGGACTGGCTGGGCCCACAGAGGACTGATTACGATCTGTCCCCTCGCCAGCTGGGCTCTTTATCACGCCGGGCCCAGAAGGATTGCCCTCCTACAGTCAGTGAAGATGGACTGCTGATGGTTTTAGAATCATGAAGGGTTATTCGCACCATCCAAAATTCTGAAGCAGAGCTACCAAAAGGCTGTCTTCTGTTTGTATTTCAGGTCTTTCAAATCTGTATCTCAAGTCTACGTGAGCTAATTAAGGTTTTCGTCAATAGATAACTGAATATATTATTGATTGATGTGCAGAAGAGGTGTATCCCACGGCATAGCCCCTGGCACTTTGTTTGCACAAGGATGTGGGCCTTAGAACGTAACCTGGATCTTCTAAATGATCACTTAAACGTGAATTCTTTCTAAATGATTATTACTTTCTAAATGATTTTCCAAATGAGTGACACGGAGCACCAGAGTGTATACTTATTAGAGAGATACCCTTTTATTTTGTCTGAATTCGGATTTTACATCAGTATTTAGAAATGCAGCCATAGAGCTGGCCCAGCCCCTCCCTCCTCCCTTTATAAAATCCAAAGATGCTTCCAGGGAGGGCGTGCTCCCTACCTTTCTCCTCACAGGCTGTGCACCTGTCCTCCTGCCTACCTTCTCTACTTGTCCCACCTCCTCTGGGCTCTCTGCACAGGAGGTGGCCCCCGCCTCGGCTTTCCCGAGGCTGCATGGGACCGTGGCCAGAAGAGAGGGGTCACTGCCTGCTGTCCCATAGGGGGTTAATCTTGCCCGTGCCACAGTCTGGTCATCGAGCGGCACCAAAAGCATATAGTTCTACAAAACCAGATGTCAAAATGATGGCAGGACCGATCTCTTCGTCAGGATGCTCGGTGTGTTTTGATCGGGGGTGGAAAGCCATGGAAAAATACGTGATTCCTAAAATTTGGGGTCAGAGGGAAGTCAGGGACTCTAAGTGGAGTGACAGCGGAGCAGGGAGGTGAAGGTGTAACAGGCACCGACGGACGCGGGCTGCCTCCCACGTGTGACTTAGGAACTCGCCTTGCAGTCGTGTTTCAGCTCCCACCGTGATGTTCTTCCTCTTCCATGACGATGCTGCTCCTCGGACCGGAGGCCTGCGGCCGCTTGCAACACAGAAGTGTCCTTGCGGCAGAGAGCGCTGTCGGCTACAGCGCTGGGGCAGGGAAGTCATGGCCCCTGGGCGAGGCCACCCCTCACTGCCGCTCCCCAGCCCAGCCCTTCCCCGACCACCCCCTCTGACCTGGAGGTCCCGCTCCCTCCAGTGCCTGCCTAGATTTGTGCCGCCCTTCTCTGCTGTCGGTGCGTCACCGCGGTGTCGCTCTGCGGCGGCGCGCCCGCATCCACACGTGGCCCCGTGTCTACATTTCTGAGGTTTTCCCTTGGGCCATTTTAAAAGCGGTTCTTACGGTTTCTTGTGGGTTGCGAGACATGCTTTCGGAGGCAAATTCCGTGCGGTGTGTTGCCGTGTGTTTATTTTGCAGGGTGGCTGGGTTGGAGCGCACGTAGAGCGAGCGGGTGGGGGGAAGGGCGGGGCCGCCAGTGCGCTCTCCCGCCTGTTCGGGGTGTCCTGGCTTTCTGGCATCGACATGTGGCCAGCAGCACGTGGGTCCCCTGAGATCGTTCTTTTAGTATACGATCCGAGGCCGCGGGAAAGAGTGGCCAAATCCGGCCCAGAGGTACCCTGGAAGGACAGTTTGCTAAGTAGCCTGGAATGGAGACGGTTTGCACGGGCAGCGTGGGAAGCGCTCCGGTGCGTGGCGTGTTGTTTACGGCCCCGCCTGGCGGCACTACAGATTTCTGGAGGATTCCGGCATAACTGGAGCACCGAGGATGGGGTTCATGAGGGCTGTAGGCAGTCAGGACTCATTCTGTGTTGATTTGATAGTGGCAGCTTTATTTTTGGCCACGTGTGAAGGTCAGATGTTCTCCTGGCAGGGCTATTAGAGGTGTTTGCTGGGGCTCAGATGTGAGGGAGCGATGTGTGTTTGAATCCGTTTAACCACGAGTAAGCGAAACACAGCCAGGCGCTGCCGGCCACATTGTTTATTAATCATGGTTCCGCCTCCCGGTCAGACTCCTGATGAGGTTCCCTTGAGCCCTCCTGCGCGTGTGCACACACCACCCACACTCATACCCCTCCCACCCATCCATACACACGTTTGCTTTCAGAGCCCCAGCTTTATTTGCCATGCCTGCTTCCAGCACTTTCCCAGCCCACTGCCCCCTCTGTTTTACTCCCCAGACACCTGTTGTCCCCAGTCAGCCTGTCTTCCTCATTCCTGATGTTGGAGCCTCCTGGGGCTGGGAGGCACCCTCACAATTTCCGGGGTTTTCCAAACCTTGTTTTATCAGGCCCTGGGGATGGCGGAGAGGCTGAGGCTTAGGGCTTGATGATGACGGGATTTTCTCCAGCACAGGCAACTTGGAGTGTGCTTAGTGGTAAAGAATGCTTTGACTTCCACCCTTCTCAGCGAAGGATGGTTTGTGAACCTAGCCTCGCCTCCAACAGGAAAAGTGTGACTTGCAGATCATCTCGTTTTGTGTTATTGAGTGTTGACAGACAAGCTGTTCTTGAGCTGCTCTTTCCCTCAGCCACGGTTTTTGGAGCAGGGTATGTATGTGAGCTGTAGCAGCTTCTCCTCTGGCCCCTGGGACTAGCCCCGCGGGGAGCCATCCCGAGGGTGGCCTGGGGCAGACGGATGTGCAGAACTAGCAGCGTTTCGAGAGTGCTGTAATGGGGTGCCTGCAAGGTGCGGGGCTGACCTCCTGTGCCTCCTCCCCGAGCAGCTTGTTCCGGTCGCTCTGCGTCCCTGCCAGAGCACTCGCCGCGCTGCTTTGAGATTCTCTGCTTATATGTCTGCCCTTCCCATTAAAAGGAGAACTCTCGGAGGACACGCTGTGGGCTATGTACCCATTATTTTTATATTCCCACTGCCCAGCATGGTAAGACAAAAGGTGGACAAGGACTCTTTACCATTCCATGGAAACTAGATGGGCTGAAGGAGAGGTCCCCATGGTTGGGGAGTGGGGGAGACAGGATGGGCTCACAGAGGGAGGGAGTGGGTTTTGTTTCTCAACTTTGATTTGAAATCACACAGACTTACGGAAATGTCGCAAAAATAGTAGAAAGAACTACTATATGCCCTTCACCGGATACTCCAAACATTTTTTTTTTAAAGATTTTATTTATTTATTTGAGAGAGAGAGAGTGAGAGACAGAGAGCATGAGAGGGAGGAGGGTCAGAGGGAGAAGCAGACTCCCTGCCGAGCAGGGAGCCCGATGCAGGACTCGATCCCGGGACTCCAGGATCATGACCTGAGCCGAAGGCAGTCGCTTAACCAACTGAGCCACCCAGGCGCCCCGGATACTCAAAACATTTTACAACATTGGTACTTCACTCTCTCTCCCTCCCTCTCGCTCTCTTCTGTGTGTGTGTGTGTGTGTGTGTGTATTCATTCACTCATTCACTCATTCATTCATTACCAAACTGTTTGAAGTGGACGCTGGGTTGCAGGGATGAGGTGAAGAAGTGGCAGAGGAGAGGTGGGTTGGGAGCTCTCACAGCAATCTGGGCTGGAGAACACAGTGGTTGGCCTGGTGGGAAATGACAGGAGAGGTGAGAAGTGGTCCATCTGCTGTGTTTTGAAAGGAGACCCTATAAGATTTACTGACAGGTTGGACGACAGGCCTCAGGGATTTGGGCCTGAGTGGCTGGAAGACTAGAGGTGCCGTTTTTGAGACGGGGACGACCGGGGGGAGTGGGTTTTGGCAGGAGGAATCAAAGGCAGTTGTAGGGCTAAGACTGAGGCCCAAGCATGGAGGCCCTGGAGCATTGGTGGCAAAGAGCAGAAAGCAAGACCTCAAAGAACGTGAGCAATTCAGAAAGATAGAATTAGCTGATTTTATTCATAAGCAAAGAGACCGCAAGGGTGTAAGGTGTCTCCAGCTCGTTTGTACGGGGCTGAGTCTGCTCATGTTACAGGGTCTCCATCGCTGGTGGAAGCAGCTGGCTTTCATCTGCAGGCGCACGGAGCTCACCCCCATGTCCTGTTTCTCGTAATGTGCCATCTGTGTCCCCTGGCCTTTGCTTTCATAGCTCTTTGTCACCACCCCTGTCGCCTGCCCCCGGGTGTCTCCCACATGCGACCCTATCTCTCCAGCATTCCTTGGGAAGGCTAGATTCAGCTCCGTTTCCCCACAGAGGGCAGGTGGAAGTGCGGACCAGGTCTCAACTGGAGATGGGAATTTAGGGGAGATTACTGTATAAATGGTAGGTAGAGTCACGGAGTTGGAGGAAATGACCCAGGGATGACTGTACTTATGAGGAAGAAACCCCGGGTCCAAGAAGATGAGCAGGAACAGCAGAGGAGGCCAGGCCTGGGAGGCATGTGGAGAAACTGTCCAGAGGGGTGTGTGACGGGGGTACGGTCAGACGCTGCCCCACCAGTGGGGGCAGATGTCACTGAGGTTACAGGAGCCGGTCAGAGGAGGGGCAGCACGACGAGGGAGCCCAACGGATGGGAAGGAAGGGAGTTGGGGGGCGGTGCTGACCTCTCTTTGGAGCGAGAAGGCTGGTGAAGTCAGGTTTGCTATAGATGGTTTGTCATGATGGTGTGAGCAGTACTTAGTTTATATCGTAATCTCTGGATCCTTATCCAGGGGAGCGGATTAACATCCTTTAGCTGGAAAACTAAACGTGTATTAAAAATCTCTTCATTGTGGCTTATGCTGTATTTTGGACGTTACGACGGACATTTTCTCTATGGAAATAGGGCCCTTTGGATCAACTCTGAAAAGAAGTACTTCTGAGAGGGACACACACTTTCATCAGAAATGATAAAGTGCCAGAATTGTTTTCTGCTTTATTAAAGCACAGATTATTGAGCTGGTAATTGCTAAAATTGCTAGCTAGCATTTCTGCGAGGTACCTGTTGTTACTGAGGAGACGCTGGTCTGTCACATGTGAGCCTTGTGTCTTTGAGGGAGTGAGTCACCTTCTCGGGCGGTGGGGGGGTGTTTTCTCCTCTCTGAAATGATAGCATCTCTTCCACAGATTGTTATTTAAACAATGTTAGAGACTTGTTTGGAAGAGGGGTTCTCACTAAGTTTGGGGAGGTGTCTCATGAAATATACGGAGGAGATGAGGTTTGGTTTCTCCAAACCACGGGCCCCACTATGTGAGACGATGCCCTGTTTCAGGCAAGTTACATAACATCTTGCTTAATCCTTATACCTACCCTTTAGAGCAGAGATTATACTTGACAAAATGTGTTCTACAGGTAATTATACTGATGAGGATGAGGGTAACCGTCGCCATCCATGGAGGACTTACCCTGTGCTAAGTTCTTCACGTGAGGACATTTAAAAAGAAACGTGTTGACAAGCTCTGCCATTGTCCTTTTCCGGAGAGAGGATGGTGATGTGGCTGTGTGCTCGAGGCCCCAGCTAGGAAGTACAGGGGCAGAATTTCAACCCGGTTGCTTCAACTCCAGAGTCTGCTCGTTTGATGTGTGAGCACAAGTCCATCGTCATGTTCTTTGGGAACCCGGGTCTCGTCTGTTCTGTGAGCGTGGAGGCTCCAAGCCCTGAGAAGCTAATGGGAGGCCAACCATCCTCTTTAATTTGCTTCCACTGACCCACGGACATAGGTTACCCAGCCCCCAGTGCCCACCGGCCCTCCCCATCCACATGGGCATGGCGGGGGCCCCATCTGCCAGGGGAGCCGGGGACAGAGCGACAGACGGCCTCTCGGCCTGCCTTCCCTGGAGATGAGCCCATCAGCCCCACGCTCCCCGGGCCGTCTGAGCCCCAGGTCTGTGCCTGCCATCAGGAGCCCCAGAGGCGTTTCCTGTTCTGCTCTTGGAGGGACCTGGATGGAAGCGGAGCCCAGGGTCTTGACACTTCACCATGACCAGAGGGTAGGAACCAAACTCCGCCGAGGCCTAACGTCAGCTTCTCCGCTGGTGGGCCCCTCCCCTCGGAGTCTGTGCGGTCAGACGTACATGCCGAGCAGCAACAGTGGAGGTGGGGGCGTGGGGCTGGGATCATGCTCAGTCTGTGTCCCTGTAAGGCTGGCTCCGCACGAGTGGCGGGAGGACGGTGAGCCCGAGGAGTGGATTTGGCTTCCCATTTCCAATTGTGTGTTTTTGTTGTGTTTTTTTTTTAAAGATTTTATTTATTTATTTGACAGAGAGACAGTGAGAGAGGGAACACAAGCCGGGGGAGTGGGAGAGGGAGAAGCAGGCTTCCCGCCGAGCAGGGAGCCCGATGCGGGCCTCGATCCCAGGACCCTGCGATCATGACCTGAGCGGAAGGCAGACGCCTAACGACTGAGCCACCCAGGCGCCCCTCCAACTGTGTTTCAGCTCTTAGCAGACTTGCCTTCCCAGCTCTGGGCCTGTCCCAACCACTTCTGCTGACCTTGGATGTGGGGTCTTGGCCTTCAGGCTTGCCTTTCTAGACTTTGTTTCTCCGGACCCCCAGAGCAGAGGTGAGCAAGCCTGCGAGGTGGTGAAGATCTTAGGCTTTAGGCTTCTGTGGCAGCCACTCTGGTCTGCTGCTGTAGCATGTGAGCCGCCAGGGCCAGCCAGTGAGTGGGCGTGGCTGCGTGCCAACGGAACCATGTTTACAGACCTAGGCTTCGGGCCAGATGGGGCCCTCGGCTGTTGTTCGCCCCCCCACTGAGATGGATGAGGCTGCAGATCGAAGCCTGTTACCAAGACCTTTCAGATCTGGTTGAACCTGACCATTTGGAGAACATCAGCCAGAGGCCAAGCATGTCTTTGGGGGCAGTGTTATTATTCAGCTGTCCCCTCTGCTGACGACCTTGCTGGAGGCCTGGATCCAGCTTGCACTGAAGGTCCGTGGGGCCCCCGAGGTCGTGGGTTGTGGGTGGGAAGGTGCTTCCTGGCAGCAGAGGGTCACTATTTCTTCAAGGAGCCCTGATGCCCATCAGCCAGTCTGTCTGGTCTGTCAGACTCTGTGGGTTGGGGTCCCGGGGAATCAGCAGCATCGCATCCCCTGGAAGCTTGTTAGGCATGCAGACCCTCAGGGCCCCCTTACCTGCTGAGTCAGAATCTGCATTTTAATAAGCACCCCCCAGTAGTAGTCCCATGGAAGTCTGAGAAGCCCATATTTGGGGGGTTCCGGTCTGGAGGACAGAGAGGAAGCGTTTTGAAAATGCTTTTATCTCCAGCTGTTGAACATTAAAGTGTAATGACAGAACTGGATTGCTGAGAAGGCAGCCGTGTCTTGTAGAACTGGCACTGAGTGCTGTCTTCCCAACAGAAAGGGGCTGTCCGGCCCACTCATGGGGGGTGGCGCCAGAAGTGCTAGACTAGCTAAAAAGGACGAGGCAGAAGTTTCTGCCCCTCGGAGCGTGACTGGGCGCACTGCCTTGCTCTCTTGTGCCTCAGTCTCCCCAGTACGATAGGAGAGGCGGGTGACAGCAGGATTCAAAGCTCTCACTGGTTGCAAGGATTCTGTTTGATCTTTGTCAGGCCATGTGCCTGGGTCCTGTCCTCCTGCCCTGCCATCTAAAGGAGAATGCTTTCCTTCCACGTCATCCTGTGTCACCCCTCCTCCCTGCTCACCTTTGGCTGCGGTCCGGGGTTTGGGCACAGCTGGCTATCTGGCTCGGCCGCGGGAGCTGCCTGAAATGTCTTTGTGGGGCTTCAGAACCAAGGCCAGGAAAAGCTCAAACGTGGGCAGGGCCACTTCCAAGACTGTCGGAGGTGAGCAAGCTTTGCCCATGGGGCAAGTCTGAAGTCCGAGGGCCCTGCCTACCCCCATCCGCGGACCCCAAGCCGCCATCTCAGATGACTTAGTTAGCTTAGGCCTTTTAATTCATATAAAGTAGTGGCTGCAGGGGTGAATATAATGTAGCTGGAAGTGTGAGAGGTGGCGTTTAATGGGCCTCCCTCTCCCTCTGCCCCCCCATCCCCTTCCCCCCTCTTCTCGGGGAGTGTGGAGTCTGTGAGCAGCTTTCCCACTCTGGCGTCTCTTACTGCTTCCTCCCCCGCAAAGCTGCTGTCCCAGCAGTGACTGGACATCTGCAGAGCCTTCAGCTCTCCCACCCGGCAGCTGGGGGCCGCCGCGCAGGCTGCTGGCTCATCTTTCATTCTGTGTTGAGAGGCCTCGGTGTTTTTTTAAAGTGATGCTTCTCCATTCGGAGATGGTGCCAGGGCCTCCCTCGTGCCCTAAATTAGCACCGTCCCCGAGGGTTTTAGAGGCAGGGTCGGGCCAGAGAAAGCACCTTCCGGGCACCCAGACTTGCCTCTTAGTCCTTTCTGTGGCCTTGGTCCGAAGGTCCCTGTTCCTCCCTGAGCTCCAGGGTCTGCATTCGTGAAACCCTAGTACTAGATATTAGACTGCTCTAGATTGCCTTGACTTTAGAAGCCTCCCTCCTGGAGAGAGAGCTCGGTGAGCAGGAAGACAGATGTGCCCGGAGAGGGTGGGCTCCGCTCCCTAGGGCCCGGTGAGGAGGCAGCAGCCGCGGGAGGCGGGCGCCCGGCCCCCTGCACCTGGCCTGGCCCTCCCTCCCGAGCGGGGCGGCCTTCCGCGCTTGGTGGAGACGCGGGTCAGCCAGCCCTGCGGTGCTTTTCATGGAGCCTTGACCTGGCCCGCTGCAGGGCTTTGTACTTCAGTGGGATCCTGTCCCCCTTGGGAGAAGGTGGAGCTGGTTTGGGTGCAGGCTGCTCCTGTCCTGTCCTGTCCTGCCGTGTGGGCTGTGAGCCCCTCCCACCTCCATTGGCTTCAGCAATAGCCCATGGTTGTTTGAATGAGACCCAGTTTACAAGTTCAGTCCGCCTTTCTTTCCCCTTTTGTTTGTTTTTATTCCTTCCTTTGATTAGAAGAAGCAGCCATTCATGAATAAAGATGCAGTGCAGCTTTATGGTAATGAAGAGAACTCATTCCCTGGAGCCTTCTGATTCTCTGTGCCTGTGATTTAGGAACCTTCTTTCTTCCTTATAAGAGCAGAATTAGCCCTTGACATGCCTAGCCAGTCCAATGCTCTTACTCCGTCTGTTGTTACGCGGCAAAATCTTTTTTTAAAATCCCATTTACCTAGATTTTCTCAAAATTACATTTGCCTGGCCTTATCAGATATAATATAGAGGGTGTCTCCTGTTTAGTTTGACTTCGTCTTGACTAGGTAGGGTTTTCCCCCAGACCTTGAACTGTCTGCCTCTAACGTGGTCACCTTCAACCCCCAGAGTCCGAGTCCTGCGAATCCAACAGGACGTGTCATTGCCCGCTCAGACCGGGACAACCACCCATCTGCTCTCTGACACTGTACATTAGCTTTGCTGGTTCTGGAATTTCATAAAAATGGGATCATACGGTGTGCCTTTTCATGCTTCTTTCACAGGTTATGCGTGTGGATGGTTTGTTTATTTTTATTGTGATGAAGTATTCCGTTGTGTGAATACATCATAATTTGCATATCCCCCTATTTGCTAATGGTCATTTAGGTTGCGTGCAGTTCCTGGCTGTTATGAGTGAAGCTGCTAATGTGTATGTGTGGACACGTGCAGTGATTTCTCCTGGTAAATACCGGGCAGTGGAATTACTGGACCACATGGTAAATGTACATTTCACTTTACAAGAAACTGTCAGACTGTTCCCGGTGGCTGGTGCCATGGAGGTTCCCTCCGGGAAGGTTGGAGGGCACTGCCTCCTTGCATTTTGTCAGAGCTTGGTGTTATCAGCCTTAGAAATCTCTGGCCACCGTGCTGCCCGTAGAGGCGTATCTCACCGTGATTTCGACCTGCTTGACCCTGACGACTAATGATACCGTCATGTCTTTATGTGTATCTTGGCCATTTGTCTTTTCCTGTGTATGAAACGTCTGACTCCGTTGCTTGGTGTTTTGGTTGCGTCATTTGTATGTTCTCAGTATTCAACATACAGGCATAAGTGCTTTGTCAAATGTGTGTATTGTAAATATTTTCCTAGTGAGTTCTTTCAAAAAGTCCAATTTATTAATTTTTAAATTTTATGTTCGTAGTTTGTGCTATCCTAGGAAATCTTGGGCTACTCCAAAGTCACAAATAATTGCTCCCACATTTTCTTCTAGATGTTTTATGGTATTTTTATATCCAGGTCTCTGATCCATTTGAGTTCATTTTTGTATATGGTGTGATGCAGGGGGTCAAGTTCACTTTTTCCCCTACCCACTTGCTCAGCACCCTTTGTTCTAAAGACTCTTCTTTCCCCATTGAGGTGCCTTGGCATCTTTGTCAAAACCCAGTCGGGCATTTGTGTGGGCTTATTTCTAGACTCTGCTCTGTTTCACGTCCATCCTAATGCCAGTACCACATGGGGTTGGTTGTTGTAGCCTTGTAGTAAGTCTTAAAGCTCGGTGAGGTCCCCCAACATTGCTTTTTCTCTCCCTGTGCGTCTATTCTTGTTTGTTTCATTTTCATATATTTTAAAATCAGCCTTTTTTTTCTTTTCTTTTCACAAAAACACTGCTGGGATCTTGAATGGGATTGTGTTGAGTCTCTAGAATAATTTGGAAGGACAATGACTATATTAACAGTACAGAATCTTCCGATCTGTGAATATGGTATCTCTCCTTTTATTTGGGTCTTCATTACATTTTCTCAGCAACATTTCATAGGTGTCAGTGTATAGATCTTTCACATATTTTGTTAAACTCGGTGGGTATTTCATGTATTTTAATGCCATTATACATGGAACTAGTTTTTCTTGTTCTTTCACTTTTCAATTGTTCATTGCTAGTGAGAAGCTGATGATTTTGTAGAAAAACTGGCAGAGGAGTAGCCAGACCAGGGCGTCCACCCTCCCCTGAGTTGGTCTGGGAAGGGTTTGCAGAGAGGGGTGGCACTTGGTTTTACCCACAGAAATCTTGGTTGGCAGAGAAGTTGAGCACCAGGTCAGGTCTATTTCAGAACACATGAGCCAAGTTGGAGGCAGGAACATGGGAATGTTCTGAAAAGAAGCAACAGTAGCTGGACCAGGCGGCCCAGAAACACAGAGAGGCAGGGTGTGGAAGGCGGGGCATCTGTGAGGATCCTGGGGCCTCACTCACAAGGGTTCGCTGCTAGACACGCTACACTCCGCTCAGGGGGCGCTCGGGCGCTTTATGAGCGGGGGACATGGAGCCATTCTTACTCGTTCATTCATTCATTTATAAATTGTGTGATGTACCTGAAACTAATACAATATTATTAAATATTATATATATAACATATATAATATTGCACCTCAACAAATTAAAAATTGCGATAAAATTTACCATTTTAACCATTTTTAAGTATAGAATTCGGTGGCATTAAGCACATTCACACTGTTGTACATCACCACCCTGCATCTCCAGAACTTTCCCATCTTCCCAAACTGGAACTCTGCACCCATTAAACACTAACTCACCTTCTGTCTGTCCCCCAGCCCCTGGCTCCCCCGTGTGCACCCTGTGTCTATGCATCTGACGTCCCTACAGACTTCGTCTAAGTGGGATTCTACAATATTTGTCCTTTGGTCACTGGCTCACTTCACTTAGCATACTGTCACCCACGTTCTAGTGTGTGTCAGGGTTTCGTTCCTTTTTAAGGCTGAAAAGTATTCTGGTGTATGAGTGGACCACACTTTGTTTATCTGTTCATCCATCGACGGACACTTGGGTGGCTTCCATCTTCTGACCATTGTGAAGACAGAACCATTCTTTTTTTTTTTTCTTTTTCAAAACTTCAGATTCCAGTTACATAGAACCATTCTTAAGGGCAGAGGACCTCAGAAATGAAGTAGGGATTTGGAGCTAGAAAATTTGACATAAAATGGTTGGTTAGATGCTTCATTCATAGTATCCATCCTCTTTTCTGGCTGTTTTTTTTGTTTTGTTTTGTTTTTTTATTTACGTGTGAACTGTTTGTCTCTCCAACTTGAGTGTAAGAGATCATGTTTGTTTTACTTAGTATTGTATATCCCACACTTAGGTACCCAAGTACTGGGCACTGAGGTTGTTTTTTGTAAATATTTAAAATCCAGTCTTGCACAGACTTGTGTTTTCCTTTTCCATCCTGCTGCGGCTGTCGTTCTTCCGCTCCCCTGCCCAGCATGCCTCTTCCTGCACCAGCCCCATTTACGCCAGGTCCTCCTGAATGCCACTGTCCGAATCACCTTTGCAGAGACAAGGACCCACCAATGCCACCTTTTCTGAAAACCTTCAGCGACTCTCCCTTTCGCAGACAAATGTTTATCTGCTGCTCTAGATCATGAACCCTTGGAAGTCGGGCTTGCTTTCAGTTTTGACTAGTGTCTTGAGCACAGTTGGTGTTTCACAACTTAATCCTGAATTAAATGAACTGGCGCAAATAGAATAGAAACACCGTGCTCTCAACAATATACTGAAAACTTTCTTTGCAACCAGCTTGATTTTTATCCGTAGTCTCTCCTCCCAACTTAGGAATGAGGCTTCAGGAACCCGGAAATCAGGTTACATATATCATTATGATTATAAAAGACATTGCCTGATCTAGGTTTTGTCCTTCTTTTGCTTTCTATGAAATAATAGAAGGATCTTTCCTTTAGGGCTTGCTTTTTCTATCCATGTATTAATCTGATTTTTGTGAATCATGATGATTGTCGGAAGGAATATGATCTGTAGATTTTTACAATAATTCCTTTGGGGGCTTTTTGCTCTCTATAATCCAGAAAGGAAGATTCTCGGGACTTAGAACGTGCATATGTATGCATACTCTTGTAGAAATGCAGGCTTTCCTCTGGGATATTGATAAATCTTTCAAAGATCCAATTTTCAGTCAGTGCTAGAACTAACCATCACTGTCAGAGGTCCAGATGCGAGAGTGACAAGTAGAAACCTTATTTACTTTAACTTTTCAGAGTCAAATTGAACTAGCCTTAATGGAATGCCCCTAAAATCCCAGGCTTTTATTTATAGCCTTCTTTGGATCTCTAGCAGTCTTGCGAGGCACATAACTGTTATTATCCCTGCGGTGTAGACAGGGCACTGGGAGTCAAAGGAGTTTGGTGGCTTGTGCTCAAAGCCCTCCATCCGGTCATTCAACTCCCGGTCATCTGAGTTCTGAGGAATTTTAGATGTGGTCTAGCTGAGGGGAACTTTCCAACCAGACAGCGTCTAAAGCTATGCTGCTTTTCCTGAGATCTCTCAGCCCAACCTTGCGGCAGCCCATTTAGATGATCTGCAGGGGCCTGTGGAAATATTTGCAAGAGTCTGCATGAAGAGTCCTCACTGTAACCCTATAAGGGAAAATATGCAAGCGCTGTGCTTGAGTATCAGCTCCTTTGCTCCAGTGCCACATGAGTTCTGTCTGTCCTGAGCGCACCCCCAGATAGTCTCCTCGGTGTTTCTGCTGACAGAGAAGGGCCCCGACCAGACGGTGATCAACCTGTCTGAGACAGTGACCTTGTCAGAATCCTTCTTTTGCCACTTTTGATGTGCGTGTTCTAAGAATATCATAGAAGACATGGTTGCTATGAGAGGACAATCCGGGGTATTTTTCTCTGCAACTTTCTCTTCCAAACAAATCTCAGGAATTTTGTCTGTTATGGAAACGTAGAAACAAACGAGTGAATGAATTCACCAAACATACTGCGCCTGTCCGTTGGGTCCTGGCTCCCACGTCAGGCACTCTGCTGGGTGCGCTAGGCACAGAGAGGAGGCAACAGTCCCTGACTTCAGATGCTGGCTGCCTGCTGGAGTGGACAGACAAATTTACCAGTAATTCCAGCAGAAGCCAGGGGCTGTAATGGAGGCAGGCCCGCCTGGTGGGGACGGAGCTGCCTCCCAGGGCGGGCACGTAAGAGGCAGCCAGGTAAGAGGTGTGGCAGTGGGTGTGTGCGAGAGCAAGCCGGTCATGCAGGGATGAGGCCCACCACCGAGGGCAGCCGTGCACGCCGCGGTCCACGGGCTCCAGCGAGCCTGATGCTGTGCGAAAGCACGCCGTTTGCTGCAATGTGAAACACAGCATGGGAGTGGAAAGAGAGGAGTCTGGCAGAATAAGCAGAGGCTAGTTAAGATTCTGATACAACATCAGGAAAAGTCACTGAAAAGAAGAAGGTAGGGGACAAGGGCGTTTTCTGAGAAGCAGGTTTGTCCTGGGACCAGCCATGGTTTAGCAACTGCTTCCTGACTGGACCCTCAAATCCAGCACAGTGGTCCTGAGGGAGTGGGAGGAGGGGGCTTTCGTGAAATCAGCTCCCCAGATGTACAGTGACTGAGACTCTGGAGACGGGCAGCTTGAAGAGAGGTGTGCAGGCCAGGCGGTGGGCGCACCGCAGGGAGCCCCGAGCCGGGGGGAGGCGGCCGTGAGCTGCACAGCGCAGTCCACCCTGTCCCGTGTTCTCTTGCGACGTCTGATTTGGAGTCTTAGGGAGAAAATCTTTTCCGCCACCAGGGTTATAGAAGAATTCACCTTCTATTTCTTCAAGGACTTTAATGGTCTTACTTTTTAAAAATACCTTGATTTTCAAGTATCTTTGGAGTTTTTTCTGGTGTATGATGTTAAGTATTTAAATTTATCTTTCTTCTTTCCCCAAGTGACCACCAGTTGTCCTAACTCCAGTTAAGAGGTCTGTCTCTTCCCCATTGGGTTTGAGACACTGCCTTTATCAGAAGCCACATTTCTAAATATATAGGCCTGTTTGTTGACTATTAAGTAGAATTGATCCAACTGGGAATTTATGTGCCAGTATCACACTTTTTTTTTTTGAAGATTTTACTTATTTTACTTTAGAGAGAGAGAGAGAGAGTGAGCGAGCATGAGTATGAGCTGGGGGAGGGGTAGAGAGAGAGAATCTCAAGCAGACTCCCTGCTGAGCATAGAGCCTTATGCAGGACTCCATCACAGGACCCTGAGATCATGACCTGAGCCGAAATCAAGAGTCAGATGCTCAACTAGCTGAGCCACCCCAGGGCCCCTCACACCTTTTTAATGATATAAACTTTATATTATGTTTTGATAGGGGAGAGGGCCAGTCCCTCTTCCTTGTTCTTAAATATCCTTGCATGCTCGCTGGTATATTAAATTTATTTGTGAACGTGGAGAGAATTGACATCTTTCTGATGGTAAGTTGTCCTCTCCATAGGCAAGGGACACTTTTCCATTTGTTCAGATTTACTTCTTTGTCTTTCAGGAATGTTTTAGGTTTTCTGTATGGAAGTTTTGCACATTTCTTTTTAAATTTAAGTGTTTTACCTTTTTTTAATTGCTTTTAAATGAGATATTCTTTTTCATTCTGTTTTCTAGTGTTTATTGTTTGGTAAAAAATTAATATGTGAAAAGCAGTAGTTTCTACATATTCTACTACTTTATTCAAGTTTTTCATTATTTATAGTAGTTTTATCATTGATTATTTTGGGTTCTCTATGTATAATTTCATATCAGCTGCAAACAGAGATCATTTTATTTTTTCTTTTCCATCCTTAAGTTTCTTATTGCCTACTCGTTTCTAATTGCATTGGCTAACACTTCCAATGTAGTGTTAAAGACAGTGGAGCAAATGGGCCTCCTTGACTTGTCTCTGACCTTACCAGGAATGCCTGAAGTCTTTCTCCCTGACTAGGATGCTGTTCTTGTTTTTGTTTGTCTCTGTGTCTTGCTCCTTTTGGGCTGCTATAACGAAATACCACAGACCGGGTGGCTTGTAAAGAACAGAAATTTATTTCTCTCAGTTCTGGAGGCTGGATATCTGAGAGCAGGGTTCCAGCATGGACAGGTTCTGGTGAAGGCCTTCTTCTGGGTTGTAGACTGCCTACTTTTCATCCTCACAGGGGGAAGGGGCAAGGACACTAATACCCTTTGTGAAGGCTCCACCCTCATGACCTCATCATCTCCCAAAGGCCCCACCTCCTGATACCATCACATTGGACATTAGGTTTCAACATCAACAATTTTGGGGGGATGCAGACATTCAGCCTATAGTAGTTAGTACATGTATTTTATCAAGTGGGGAAAGTATATATCAATTCCCATTTATTGACTTTTTTAAAAAAGCAGGAATGAGTACTGCATTTTGTTGAAGGCTTTTTCACGATCTGTAGAGAGAATCATGATCTTCTCATGAGATCTATTAATACGATGAATTATATTAGTAGATTTTCTAATGTTGAGTCATCCTTGCATTCCTGGAATGAACCCCCTTTGGTCATGGTGTGCTATTAATGTATTGTGTTGATTTCTGTTTGCTAATATTTTATTTAGGATTTTTGCATTGATATTTGTAAGTAACAATAGTCTTTGGGGTTTTTTTTGGGGGGGGGTGGTCTCTATCAGGTTTAGGCATCACTTTTGTACCTACTTCTAAAAAAAGAAAGTATTTGAAAACTTTATGTATCTATCCTCTGGAAGAATTTGTGTAGTAAGGTTTGGCGTTTAAGGTTTGGTAGAATTCCCCTGTAAAACCATCTGGGCCTGGGGCTTTTATTTGTGATGCTAATTCTTTGACAACTTTCTCTATTTCTTCTATGGAAAATCGATCTGTGTATGCTTTCTAAAACAATTTGGTAAATTGTATTCTTACCTGTGAAATTATGTACTTCACCTAATTTCAAATGTATTTGCACAGAGTTGTACAGAATAGTGTTTCCTGACTTTTCTTAAGGGAGGGGGGCAGATATTTAAGGATGCCATAGTTGAGAAGATAAGAAGTGTGTGGGCAGTGTTCACTTACTGTGTTCATTGATCCCAAGTCATACGGTGAAGTTCTAGTAAGATGAGCATATGCTAATCATAATGATAATAGCTACCATTTGTGAAATACTTGGCTCTGTATGTAGAGCAGCTCATTTAGTCCTCATTACAATACTGAGATGCATAATCAGCATCTCATTTTAAGCATGAGATAATTTGGGGGAATTACTCACTTAGCCAAGGTTCACACAACTAGGAAGACTCAGAACTGGGATCTGGGCCTGATTTGTGTGGCTGCAAAGGCTGGGCTCCTTCTAGAAGCGGCAGATGAGGAGGGACCGCGTAGAGGCACAGAGAGATTCTGGGAAGGAGGGGTCAGGGTGGACGGAATGACCACTGCACTCTAGACGTGCACTCCACTCTAGGGGACTGGCAGCAATTGCAGGGGCAGGGAGGAGAGCCAGCCAGGTGACCCGGGTAGGCTGGCTGGCAGAGGAGGTAACCCTGGCTACAGCAGGCAGGAACCCCAGAGGATCACACAGTGAGAAGGGCATGTGGAGGCTGGCAGGTCGGGGCACCAGCTGGGGCTGGGGGTGTGTGGCTGGGAGCGGGAGAGCCAGGGGCACTGGGGAGTTAGGGGGAAGCATGTATTTGTTTTCAGCAGAGACTAGGTGAGGGAAGTTACCCACGTCTAGTTTCTGTGCACTAGGTTAGGACCCCGAAAGGAAGAGCTACCTGGGAGGGATCTCAGATGAACACTTGGTGTTGGAAAGACGCCCCTCTGCCCTCGTGCTGTCTGGTGACACTGACTAGAACTGAGGACGCAGACAGCACTAGGTCTCTCACTCGTCAACTGAAGTTTGCCAACCGCAGAGAACGTGGATGTGGCCACGTGTATAGTCGGTGCCTGTGACCCACGGAGTGATGTGAATCTGCGGGCCGTTCCTTCTCTTTTCTGACCAAGCAGCAGCGAGTTCTGGGTAGTCAACTGTGTCTTCCCAGAGCCAGTCATAGCAGGCATTTCTTCTCATTTGCAGGATTTGCTCTCAAAGAGTGGTTTGGTTTCCTGAGAAACTGCAGGTGGACCCTGGGCATTCCGTGCTCGCCCCTGGAGGAGGCGTGTGAGGAAGACCGTTCCGTGCAGACCAGGACACTCCTGCCTGGCCGTTAGGCCTCCCGGCTCCTGGTTCCAGCCCTTTTACCAAATCCCGTGTGACTTCAGCAGGTAGGTCACTTTCCTTCCCTGGGCCCCAGCTTTCTCCCATGTGAAATAAAGGCACTGGACCCCACGGGCCCTTCTGGCTTTCAAATTCTGTGACCTAGGCACTCAGGTGAATCAAATTCCTTTGAAGTGGCTTTTGGGTCCCACAAACAAAAGCCCATTTCTTTTATGTTGTTGAAATAAATGAACCCACTGCCCAACCTGAGTCAGAGGTTTGCTTTCAAGAGTAGAGGGGTTGATTACAGAGGAAGCATGTTGCTGGACTGAATTACTGGTCTGCCGTGCTGTCTAGCCTTTACTCACACTTTCCCTCTTTACGTAGGACCGTGGAAGACACTGACCACGTAAGACAGAGCAGAGTCACTTAATTTAGTGCAAAAATCCTTTGGCTAGGGAGAAGGGAGTGCTGCTTTTCAGATGCATAGAATATATCCTGAAATGACTCCAGTTGATTTCCCGGTTGCTTTGGGAATCATAAATTCTGTAGCCAGATCTTCTGTGTGGTGTAGGCATTTGAGGAAAAAAAAATTTTTTTCTGGGAGTTACTGGCTAACAACCTGTGTCCTGATCCCAGTCTATGTTCAGTGAGTCCCATTCTGCCCAGTGGAGGATAACGGGTGTGAGGGTTAGGGGGTCAAACAAAGGCGGTAGGGGCCCTGGGTCTAGGGTGGATGTGTCCCTGCTTTGCTTCCTGTCCTGGGTCAGGCTCTGCACCTTTCTTCATTTTATCTCTGCCGTCTGTGATGTTTCAAAGATAACGGGAGTGTGAGGATCAAGGGATAAAATACACTGGGAGTATTTTATATGGTAGAATATAACTAGTGGTTACTCTGAACGCAAAGCCCTTTGGCCTGAGTTCTGGGCATACAGATGGGAGTGGTGGAGCAGACCATGCCCTTGGTGAGTCTCCGATTCTCTGAGCCTTCTTTCTTCATCAGGAGGTTGAGGGAGTTGGATGAATTATCTACAGTCATAAGATGCTATTTTTTAATATCAGAACCACTGGTGAAACAACCCTGTAAGGCGCAATTTGAGCAATGTCCTTGAAGGATGTGATTGTGTAGAGAGCCTGCTCCGTGTCATGGGAAAGCGGTTATTTGACCGCGAACACCGAGGAACATAACCTAAGAAGAATGAACGTCCTCGTCCACCATGAGCGAAATGTGCAGTGTGGTGGTGTCGCGAGCAGAGGCACGAAAACCAAGCAGACTTGGTTCTGACACCCATCCAGCCTCTTATTTTGAACAGTATGACCTTGGACCAGAACATAATGTTATGTTCCCATAACATTATGGGAACGAGAGCTGCCACCAAGCGCTGACCACGTGCCAGGCAACACACTAAGTGCGTCGTGCACATTACGACGGATTATCACACTAGCCCTTTGACACAGGACTTATTTTCACCATTTTACAGATGAAGAAACTGAGACTCAGCTCTCGTTCTCTATGCGACGTCTCTAGGGAGTGATGGACCTTGCGGGGGGACATAGACCTGTATCATAATGAGGACTTGGGCTGGGAGTGCTGGGGGAGGTCAGGGGGCACCTGTGAGTTTTTCCTGACCCTGGAGATGCAGGAGGGAGCTGGTGTTAGGCAGTGGAAAAGCTGGATATCGGGAAGGTAAGTCCTGGGTGGCATGTGGTGAAGGGCACTTAGGCTATGTCTCTGAAAACCTCACCTGAATCCCTGGATGCTGGATCGCTGTGCCTGTCCTACGAGGGCGGCTCAGAGCTGGCAAGACAGCATGGAGGGCGCTGCCAGATGCGGGCTCCTCATGCCTCCTGGGTGTCCTGCAGACCAGAGTCGTGCGGCGCCACCCCCTTCGTAAGCATACGCATTCCAGCTCCTTCTGACTCTACTAGACTTACGGGACAGGCATGTTTGTATTAAGAATTTTAAACTGAAAATCGGGTGCAGGAACTTCTTTTTATTTATTCATTTATTTATTTGAGAGAGAGAGTGTGAGAAAGAGAGCACAAGTGGGGGCGGGGGCAGAGGGAGAGGGAGAAGCAAGCTCTCTGAGGAGCAGGGAGCCCGATGCGGGGCTCGATCCCAGGAGCCTGGAATCATGACCTGAACTGAAGGCAGACGCTTAACGACTGAGCCACCCAGGCTCCTGGGTACAGGAACTTCTCGTTCCTCCCTTGCCTTGGTGGCATGTCTGTGAGCTATGGGATGTCGTGCCCCTACCTTCAACATGCATTTGCCGAGTGCATGGGCACCAGAAGGAACCCAGTGATGATGGGACGCTGTCCATGCGCACCAGGACGGGCGGTACACTGGGGGAGGTAGATAGCTCAGTACATGATTATAATACTCTACAGGGCACCGTGGAGGCTCTGGTGAAATGGATCACCCTCCTAATTTTTTCTAGGATGTGTGTTCTTAATTTTATCTGACCATGTGATCGCTCTTAAAAAAAAATGGCTGTGACATCTCACCAGGCCAGGGTCATCTCAGAAGGCAGTCATGGAATGATTATCACACAATGGTTGAAGCAGGGCCTTTGGAGTTAGATCTGCGCTCAGGTTCTCACTGCTGTGCTCTTGCTGTGTGGCTGTGAGTAAATTATTAGCTGCAGAGACTTAGCCGCTTATTTGTCTCATAGCCTTTGGCAACCCCTCTGAGCCTCTGTTTGTTCAGCTGTAAACCGGGGCTGATAACACCATGTAACCCATTGGGGTCTCTGGGAGCAAAGTGAACTCATACCTGTCCAGGGACGAGCACAGTGCGGGCACTTGAGGCTGCTGGGGGAGCATTTGCTCAAAGACAGGTAACCAGACCATTGCTTGCTTCTCATGCCCCTGCGGATGGGGACAAGGGGGTCTCTGCAGCATTCCCCCCGGGAGGAGGGGGCATCGTGGATAGTGGGTCGTCAGAAAGTGTCAGTTCTTCCCTTGTGAGCTGTGCGTCAGGACTCGTGAGCTTTCTGTGTGCATTGTACCACCAAACAAAAACCAACCCACAGATCACTCGATATCCGGTTATCGGTTCGGCTGCTGCAAGACGAAGGAACTTTGGTAATTGAGGAAGACCCCTGTGGGGAGGAGCCAGTTGGGGGCGATTAATGAGAGCAGGCTGGGAGAAAGGGGATGCTGTGGGCTTTGAGTGTTTGAAGGAACAGTTAAGGGTAGAATGTGGCTTGTTTAGTCTGTGAAGATCCTGAAAGGGAGTAACTTTTCTGACCAGTCACACTCTCTCATTTGGGAGGTTCTGCACCCTGCGGTGGGGAGAGCTGTCTGTGCTTTGTGGTCTTGGTCTGAGATTTCAGTGAAAAGAAAACCATCCAGGGCAGCTTAGTAAAAATCAGTGAAATGAACATTTGTTAGAACGATGCAGGTATGCTGTGCATTTCAAGTGCACAGGTGACCAAGGAGAGCCCGGGAAGGTCTCGGAAGCCCGGCAGTCTTTCTGTCTGTCTCTTCCTCTCACCTCACCCGGTCTCTGGTGCCTGAGCACGTCTGCTTGTGCTCCCCCATGTGCTGATAACCGGATCCTTCCCTCCTCTGGTCCTGGCTCCTCCCTCCGGCATGTACATGCTGTACCTGGTTCCTGTGTCCACATGTCTTCAGCTCCGGAGATCCCAACTGCCCACGAGTTCCTAGTCCCAGGCAAACTCCTCCGGAAGGAGAGTTGGACTGGCCATCTTGGGTTAGGGTGGCCCAGAGAGTTATAATCTGGGAGCGGGAGGTGGCTGTGGGCGCCGTAGGGTGGCTGTGGCTGCCCAGAGGCCACGTGTGGCAGAAGGCGCTGGTCTCTGAGCCGGGGAGCACGGCCAGGCAGGTGTCCCCCACCATGCTTACGGCCAGCTCCCAGCCGGGAGGGGTCTGCGTGAGTCCTCATGGGAAACCTGTCAGGGAGCTCAGGGCAGAGACAGGACAGACTCAGTCTGAGGTCCTCTTCAGACATTTTGATGCTGCGAGCTGGCACCTAAGTGAAACCTTACAGGATAAATGTAATTTGGCTATCTACAAGAGAGGCGTTTTTGATAAGAAAATGTGTGAATGAAGATGCGCTGCTGTGAGGTTCACATAGGCCCATAAGCATTTTTAACATTTCTGCTGATGGCCGCCCATCGATTTTTGGTTGGTATTTTTTATTGTGGTACAATATATGCATCATAAAATTTGCCATTTTCACCCTTTTGGAATGTACAATTCAGTGTCATTCAGCACATTCACCCTGGCGTGCAGCCGTCACCACCATCCGTCCCAGAGCTGCTTCATCTTCCCCAACTGTAACTTACCTCCCCAAACTGAAGACAGCCATTGAACACTAACTCCCCATTCTCCCTCCCGGCCCCCCAAACACCGCTCCACTTTCTGTCCCGATGATTTTGATGACTCTAAGTACCTCATGTAAGTGGAATCATACAGTGTGTGTCCTTCCGTGACTGGCTTACTTCACTCAGCGCAATGTCCTTAAGGTTCATCCGTGTTGTAGCAGGTGTCAGAATGCCCTTCCTGTTGGAGGCTGCGTAGTGTCCCATCACGTACAGAGACCACATCGCTCTCTCTAGTCATTGATCAGTGGATACGTGGGCTGTTTCTACCTTCTGGCTCTTATGAATAACGCGGGCAGCCCTTCATTCTTAGAGTATAGATGAGATTGTTTTCCCCTTAGAATCATCAAGAAGTTGTTTTACTAATGAAAAAGGACCTTAAAGACTTATTTAATCCAACTTCTTCATTTCATAGAGCAGAACTCATTCAGTTAGGACAAGTGAACAGCTCAGGAATACACCTTGCCTACTTTGGACTCATTTGCCATTTCTCTGTCCTAGACTTACCTAAAATTATGAGAGCTTTGGTAGTGACAGCAACATGGCCTCAGTTAATATCTTTAGTCCTGAAGAGTGTTGTAGGCTTGGAAAGAGTCCCATGGACTGAACTTTTTTGCTTGGGACTTTTTGGTCTTAAAATATATATTGAACATTCCAAAGAGCTTTTATTTATGTGGGTGTATCTGTATATATTTCTCATATTTGAATTAAAAAGTGGCAGATTTTTAAGGTATTTATTAATTCATTAAAAAATCTATTTATGAAAAGTAACTGCATTTCCCAAAACAAGCTAATTTGTGAGAGAGTGGCGTGTTTTCTATTTCTGCAAGCATCTCCTGTGTCTGGTCTGATAAAGATTGCTAGATTCTTGTATCTGTTTCTGCATTCAGATTAGAGCAAGCACGTAGAGAGAATCTGGCTCGCACAGATACATAGAGAAGAATACTTCAGTGCCTCTTCGGGAGGTAGTTTCTTAAAAGTTAGCTGCAATTTGGGATCTGAAGTTGCATCATAGAATGCTTCATCCTCTGTTACATTAGAATATTTCCGCTTGTTTTGTACGTTAGACGGATCCTCGCCCACGTGTGATTTTGTGACCTCACTGTTCACGGAGTGGTGCGGATCTTCTAAAAGCTGACATACCGCATTATACTAGATCACAAAAGCCTGTTGGCCAGTGCCTGTCCCCATCTGATCAGGAAAGTCTCTGCTGAGAAGTTGTCATGCTCACGGTGGTGGGTACAAGTGTTCGAAATTCTCACTTCCGTTTGGAAGCTCAGATTTTATCGTTGGCAACCAGTGCTGTCATTGTTTACCTGGACATGGTAAGGTCACTTCGTCCCCTTTTGGGAGGATGTTGGTCATACACTCAGTGCACGTCCTTGTAGTTTGTGTATCATTTCTTCTTTGGGGCCACATGAGAAGAGCCCCTTAGTCTGACGTGCACTTCAAACAGTGCACACTTGCTTTTCCTCTGACAGCAATTGTCCGTCGGTCGGCAGGAGAGGGGCGGTTTGCATACTTCCTCACACAGGATCCCAAAAAGGTGCATCCTCCGGGGCTGAGATTTCATAAAAGCAGCGCTTTGTACCGCTCCATTGAAGACACTCTTAAGTGACAGTGACATTTTCATTTTTACTGTCAGTGCGTGGTGAGGAATACAGTGACTGCTAGTTTAGTCTGGTGTCCCTGCTTTGATTTGTGCCAACAGGCTGGCAGCGTAGCCCCTAACCACTGACACAGGAAAAGGAGAATAAGGCTTCGGTGTTATGAAAGTAGTTGGGCCTCCTGCATGCCCTAAAAGGGTTTCGGGGTCCCTGAAAGGTTCACACCATGATTTGTAAATTGCTGACTCCAGCCGCATAGTCGGGTCTTGAGTCGGCCGTGATCCTAGAAGGAGAAAAGACATGGTCAGGAGTCCGCACCCAAGTCCTCCTCGGCATCCAGCGTCTTTGTCGTAACTGCACAAACATGCTCACAGCCTTCCTGGGAATGGAGCCAGCCCTGCAAAGGCAGAGTTGGGTGTTGAGTTTCTGGAACCACGTCCTGGTGGTTATTTGAAAACTATTTGGCATTTTAAACTTCCATCTCCTTCTCGACAATGAAATTTAATATCATGCAATTGACACCATGATGATGTCAGGCTTTTAGGTCATGACTCCATCTGTTGGCAGCATGGCTTTGGAGCGTCTCCTAGATGAAAATGACTGCCTCAGAGCAAAAGCAAAGGAGCAGTGCATTTGTCCAGAAGATGACGCATGAATCTTAGTCGACCTGGCTTCGGCAAACTTGCTCTTCACGCTGGAATACCGTATCCAGTTAAGCTAAAGTGAAATGCATTTACATTGTGGCGTTTGCACCCCACTGGGTCTAACAGTCCCCTTCCCTCTCCTCCGTTTGCAGCAATGGAAGAGTTAATAGTTGAACTTCGTCTCTTTCTGGAGCTCCTGGACCATGAATATCTAACGTCAACCGTCAGGGAGAAAAAGGCAGTGATCACCGACATCCTGCTGAGGATACAGTCATCCAAAGGTGCGTCTGCTCTTTCTTCCTCCAGTCTCCTTTGTCTCTAAACCATCCCGAATCCACCGTCTTTCTCAGACACATTCATTTGCTCATTAACATACTTGTTCATCCCACTGTCCCCGAGGGTCTCCCCGCATGCCAGGTGCTGGCGTTTTCCAGGCACAGGAGGACAAAGCCTTTAAGGAGCTGATGGGATAGTGGGGGATCATGCTCCAATAACTCCATCTCCGTCTGCTTCTCTCCTCCCCTGGAGCTTCCGCCTTGGAGGGATGTCTTGGGGGTCGGAGGAGACGACAGAAAGTGCCTCCGAACAGTGCCTGACCCGCGGTCGACCTGCGGTCAGCACGACTGTTCCTCTTTCCTGTTGCTCCTGCTAGTAGAGGTGGTCCTCCTTCCCAGCCTCCCGCCCTCGGCCTCTTCCCTTTGCTCGGCCAGCACCCACTGCTGGCCTGGACGCACTGCGCCGCTCGGGCCTCTGGCCTCGGGGTCTGCTGTTGGCTTTCCCGGGGGCCCTTTCCTCTGCCTCTGCTCGATGGGTTCCCACGCTCTGTCTCTCTGCACGTGCCTCCCGATGCTTTCCAACTCACTCGTTCTCCTCAGAGCTCTTTCATTAGCCTTGAGCCCGTCCGCTGATAGTTTTGGTGGTAGAATTCCCATCTGTTCTTTTTCTCTCTTTCCTTTTTTTTACTGTGCCCAGTTCTCTGCCAGAATTCCCCACTGCGCCTCTGGCAGTCAGGCTCTGTGTCTTCATAGCCCTTTCCCTGCCTGCGTATCACACGTGACCCATTACAGGTGACTGTTGTTGAGCGGTTGTTCTGGTGGGTCTTTCCAGGGGGGGTCTGGCCTGGCAATAGCCCTGCACCCAGATTAAAGCCGGTTCCTTCCTTTCCTGCCTTTGCTGACACGGTGCTCACCACATGTCCTAAGTTACTTGGGTACACACTTGTCTTCTCAACTTGAATACGGCTGCGCTGGGAGCATGAGCTTAAGGCCGCCGGGACACGCAGGGACCCGTGTGTTCCCAGTATCTGGCTTCAGGAGGGCACCTGATACAAATGTACTGCTTCCGGGGCCGCGCCCGCCCCTTAGTCCGTGTGTCTGTGGGTAAGTCCTGACCAGAGTGGAAGTTCAGGCAGGGCAGCTCACCTTTGCCAGGCCGCGCAGCATTGGAGGAATGCAGGCTTCCGTGCCGGCTCCATCATTTCCACCGCTAGTGTTTCGATTAGTTCTGCAGTCTCTTTTTGTTTTTTCCAGCCATAGATCCCCCACCTGGAGAAGAATAACAGGATTGTTGTACAGTCTTAGAGGAAACAGATATTGGCCCAGCGTTCACGATGGGGCTGAGGGCGGGATAGCTGCCGGCGGCACCGTCCACACCCTTCTCCTCCTCATCCAGTTCTGTGGTTTTGGTTGATGCCTACAGGTTTCGAAGTGAAGGACCATGCTCAGAGGCAAGAGACCCCCAACAGCCTGCCGGCTCCTCCCCAAATGCCTTTGCCGGAGATCCCTCAGCCGTGGCTGGTGAGTGCACGGTCCTACAGAGCCGCTGGGCCCCTGGGCCACTCGGGGCTCCGAGCAGGGGGTAACAGTCCAGATCTGGAGGAAAGGAGGCCGTTTCTTGCTAGAGTCTCTCCTTTGAGTGGGTTTCTAGGGCTGCTGGTAATAGCCAAGTGGGAGGCTGGTGTCTCCTTGAAAATTGCTGGAGCTACAGGTCCATGGAAAGCTGTTCTAAAGTTAGATTTTTTTTCTTTTTCACCCAGAGGCTTTAGCAGGCACAACAATGGCATAGAGCCATCGGGACACTTGACCCTCTCTTGGGCTAACTCTGGATTTGAATACCGTAGTCTACAACTTTAATGTTCATTGTTATGCTTCTTCTGGGATAAAACGTACATACACATTCCCAGGAATGTGTATTTTATGTGATGTTATGCATTCAAAATGTGTTTTGGAGTTCTTCTGCCACCTTTGCAGTCTTGGGATGCTCACATGTGCCATTTAGCTTTCTCTGCCTTTTGCTGTTGGCTCGTTTGCTTACTCTGGAAAATTTGACTTTCATTCAAAATCAGAACAAACTCAGTGACTTGGAAATTCTCTTTGTGATGTTTGCTTTCTGTATGTAAAATCTTTTAAAAGATTTTATTTATTTGTTAGAGAGAGCGCCACGAGAGAGAGAGAGAGCAGGAGTAGGGGGAGAGGGAGAAGCACACCCCACTGAGCAGGAAGCCCGATGCGGGACTCGATCCCAGGACCCCGGGATCATGACCTGAGCCGAAGGCAGACGCTTAACAACTGAGCAACCCAGGCGCCCCCTGTATGAGTCATTTCTTCATCTCGCCGCCAGGACGAGGACTGCAGGAGAGCAGGGCCGGGTCCCATTTACCTCTAGCTCTGCTTGCGCCCCAGCATGGTGGCTGGTGTCCAGTAGATACCCGTTAATTGTCATTTCAGAGGGGGACAGAGGACATTAGCACTCACTGGGCCCCTACCGTGTATTACACACCAGACTTGTTACTTTTTCGCTTGTAATTTCGTGTAATCCTCACAGCTTGAACTCAGAGAGCCCCTACATGTGAAGAGCATGAATACCCAGTTTCCAGACAAGGAAATTTAGGATCAGTGAATATTCGCGATTTGTTCAAGATCATACGATAGGCAGGAAAAGGCAAAAATTGTCACAGGTTCTTTGGATTCGAATGCAGTCTTTTCTCAACAATACTACTTTGGTGGTGTGGCCGCAAAGCCGAGGCAAGTCTACCTCGCGGATCAGAGAAGGTTGTGTCAGGAAGCGGAAGTCTGCTCCCGAGCCGGGGTCCGGGGAGGCGACAGGACACAGAGCTCAGCTGCCACCCACTCGGCCACGTCCTTGTACGACTGCGCACGGGAACCGTAGTGTGTCTGCGCTGCAGACGCAACGTTCCTGAGAGGCTGTCGTGGTGGGGCCATGCACCAGGATAACCGCGAGGACCCCGAGGGCTAGAGCAGGGCCTTGCGGATCGATGCTCTGCGTGAGAGCTGGCTGCTACTGTGTGGAGCAGCGCTTCCCAACCGTCACGTTCCCCGAATCCCTGGGGGTCTTGCGAAGACGAACCTTCTGATCCGCTAGGTCTGCGTGGGGCCGTAAGTGCTGCGTTTTCAACGAGATCACTGTAGAAAATTGGGGGGAAGCCCTAAAAGTACATAAAAGTCATCTACGTTTCCTTCTTCCTGGGAGAGCCACCAACTTCCTTCACCTGTGCCGAGCCGGGGCAGGGCCACGGGCCTCCGGTCCGAATGGAGATGCGCTGAGTGCCCCCCGTTCGCTGGTTCGCAAGGCTGGGGATGAGGAAAAGGAGACCTTCACTATTCATCTGTTGTTTTATACATTTAATCTGTCTGCAATTGAGAGTATATTGAACGTATGATTTTTATATGCGGTTTTTATCTTTTTAACATTATTTGTTATGTATTTTTTCCTTTTTATAAAAGATTCTTTATAATTTTCCTTTTTTTTTTTTAACTCATCCTGTTTGTTATAGAAACTGACTTGATTGGCTTTCATTTTTTCCATGCATTATTTGTTTTTGTATTATTATTTTTTAAACTTTTTTTTTAATTGTTTTTAAGATTTTATTTATTTATTTGAGAGAGAGTTCATGAGCAAGAGGGAAGAGCAGAAGGGAGAGAGAGAAGCAAGCTCCTAGCGAAGTGGGGAGCCCCATGAGGGGCTCGATCCCAGGACCCTGGGATCATGACCTGAGCTGAAGGCAGACGCTCAACCAACTGAGCCACCCAGGCGCCCCGTTGTTTTAAATACAACGCAAAACTGTAGCCCAGAAGTGTTGATGCACAACATTAACCCTCACAAACATTGTCTGAAAGAGAAAGAATGGGGTGAGCGGACAGCAGTTCATTCCTTTCTGGGTTTTATCTTCTGACTCACCCGTGCTTTCCCTCCTCAGCTTGCCTGAGCCCACGGCCCTCCCACCGTCTCAGCGTGCTGCGTCCCATAGTGAACGTTGGGAAAGGGGTTTCCAGGCTGCAGACATCTGGGGGTAGCCAGCAGAGTGGGGGGGCTTCTGTGAACTTCATGGACCCTCCGGTGCCTTGTCAAGTGCCATGTACCTGGTCTGGACTGAGACGCACGTCCCATACGGTCTGGGCCAGGTGCAGGGACTGTCACTTTCAGTGCCAATCTCAGATGAAGCGTACTCATCAAATAGCCAACACTTTCTACCATTTTTGACCACTGAATAGTTAATCCATTTCCACTGATTTTTCCTCAGATACAGTTTGCTGTTCCTTCACTTGTTTGTGTTCCTTTCTCTCTCTCCTGTCCTCGTCTCTCGCTGTGCCTGGCTCATGCTCTGTCCCTGCCTTTGGCTGCAACATGGCAGAGTGTCCTGGTTTAAGGAACGTGAGAAGCCCTCCTACTGATGGTAGTTGGTTGGCAAAAATGTTGGTTTTAAATATTTAAGTATTTAAATACTTAAATATTTTAAGTTTAAACAAATAATGTTTGGGTAGGAGTCTGACCAATAGGTAATTTCTCCTGACTGGTGCCTAATACATGAGTATCTAGAGAGCTTTCCTGTCCTCTAAACTCCTGGGGTTCCGATGTGGGGCCAGGGGCTACGTTCCTTGAGTACGGGTCTCCGCACTGTATTCTGCTGCTTTTCTGCATGCCCCTGTGGCAGTCAGCGATCTCCGGTTGTTGTTTCCTTAAAGTGAAGTGAAACGTAGACACTCGTGAGCCCGCCTGAGTTTGCAGCCTCTGAAGCTTTGAGTGCTGTGCTGTTCGTTCCTAGTTGACGTGCCCACCCTGATTGGATTTTCTTTTCTCCCTTCGTGGTTTGTCTTGAACAAAGCTTTCTTTTCTTTTCTTTTCTTTTTTAAGATTTTATTTATTTATTTGAGAGAGAGAGAGAGAGAGAGAGAGCACATGCATGCACAAGAGAGAGCATGAGCAGGGGGAGAGGCAGAGGGAGAAGGAGGAGCAGACTCCCCGCTGAGCAGGGAGCCAGACATGGGACTCAATCCCGGGATGCCAGGATCATGACCTGAGCCGAAGGCAGATGCTTAACCAACCGAGCCACCCAGGCGCCCCTCTTTTCTTTGTTTAAAAAATATTTTATTTTTGTGTAATTTCTTTTTTTTTTTTTTCCAAAGATTCTATCTATTTATTTGACAGAGAGAGAGAGACAGCGAGAGAGGGAACACAAGCAGGGGGAGTAGGAGAGGGAGAAGCAGGCCTCCCGTGGAGCAGGGAGCCCGATGCGGGGCTCGATCCCAGGACGCGGGGCTCGATCCCAGGACCCCGGGATCATGACCTGAGCCGAAGGCAGACGCCCAACGACTGAGCCACCCAGGTGCCCCTATTTTTGTGTAATTTCTATACTTAACATGGAGCTTGAACTCACGACCCTGAGATGAAGAGTCACACGCTTTACTGACTGAGCCAGCCAGGCGCCCCTTGACTGAAGCTTTATAAAGAGAATCATCTCAGAGAGTGTTATCACCTCTCCTTTTGCACTCATTATTTCACCGGTTTATTTATGTAATAGCTAATCAAGTTAACGTAAATAACTATAATAATAAGTACAGGCATTTACAGAACAAGGCTGACTCTTGGTAAATGTGCAGCTCAGCTGAGGGGACTCTTTGTACAGGGCACTCTGGAGGGGAGCCTGTCGTTGACCATGAATGTTTAGCATTTTACGGACATCCGTCAGGGCTTTTGCAGAGGGAACGAAGAACATCTGTCACTTTAGCAAGTCAGGGAAGCAGAGACTGGTTATGATGGTTCTACTGTAGTTTTCTGATAGTTTTCAGTGAATTCATTATTCAGCAAGTAAGGCGGTCATTGGGTAGATTCACTCTGCTGCTGGTGAATTGGCTGTGGCCGGTCAGTCCTTTGCTGTCGGCAGGTTGACTTTCAGGAGAATTCGCATGCACTGGGCCAGAGATGGCATGACCGGGCGGGGAGGGCACACGAAGGAAGATGCGGGCAGCCTGGAGCTGGGCACGCCACGGCTCTGTGCTGGGGAATGGGATTCGGGCAGGGTCTGCCAATGAGGCTTCATGCAACTACCACTAACCATCTCCTGCCATCCCTCCTCCCCGGGGGATCTCTAAGATCTGTTCATCTTGGTAACGGAGACTTTACACCCACTGACCTAACAACAGGGCCTCATTTTCACATTCTTTTAATTCAGCTAAATGTTCACCTGTTGGAGATGGTGTTTGTTTCTATGCCGCTTTGTGTTCCTCGAGCTGTGCAGTGGAAAACGCTGACAGCTTGTCAAGGGTGGGGAGCATGTGCAAACGTCAGTCTTGTAACGTTGACGATGCCTCCATGCACGGAGGGCACGTTGGAGTGTTTCTTCCCTGTCCGGGCCTGGGAGTGAACGTGGTGACAGCCGAGGGTGTCCCATGAGACCCGGTGGCCCTTCAGCGTGGCCAGCCTTTTCAGATGCTCGCAGGAGTGTGGGGTTATATGCTGTGTGTGGGTGCAGAACTTCTCCCGACTCCTGGAAATGGCAAGCGTGGGACACGACATGTTTGACCGTCTGGGTGAGCTCCCGCGCTTTCCAACGGGAGACTGGAATAGGCCCAGATATGCGTGTGTTTAGTCAAAGCCTGTCTGGGAAGAGGTTTGTTTTGTTTCACGCGGAGCGTGCGCAGCTGTCCCACTGCTGTACTCCGTGTGGAGCACAGGTGTAGAGCGTGTGTGAGTAGCGGCCCCCTCCCTAGGGAACGGATCCCGTCCGTGTGGACGTTGCTGCCGGCTGGTGCCCATGCTCAGGCGGCGGTTTCCCAGGGGGCCGGAGCCACAGCCCCTGTCGTACCTCCTACCTCCCCCTCTTCTCAGAGCAGCGCCGAGCCCAGGCCAGGGCTCTCTCGGATCTTTACGGTTGGGAGGAGAGAGCAAGGTGGACTCCTTCTGGGCCTCTGCTACCCAATTGAGGCATTTAGAAATATTTTTATTTGATCATTTAACAGCAGGGCATTTATATGGTGTTCAGATGGGGCGTGGGAGAGCAACTAAGCTCTTTGATATTTTAGGGCCAGAGTTTATATAAATGTGATCACTTATTATGTCAGCAGATAATAATGAAGGGGTTTTTTTTAATTGTGGTAAGATAGTCATAACATAAGCTTTACCATCTTAACCACTGCCAGGTGTCCAGTTGGGTGGCAGTAAGTGCTTCAGAGTGTCGGGCAGCCACCCCCACCCTTCATTTCCAGAACTTTTCCATCTTCCCAGCTGAAACTCCGTCCCCATGAGCACTACCCCTCCTCCACCCGCCCCCACTCTGCTTCCTGCCTCTGTCTCTGGAACTGTGAGCATGTGGGCCCCCCGTCGCCTGCTGCCTGCCCTGAGACCTCCTAAAGCACTTTCACGGCAACCACATTCTGTCGGACAGATGAGATTATGAGGCTCTTCGAGACTAAATGACAAAATTAAGTATTTTTCCAGTCACGGAGTTGAGACGAAAGCCCAAGATTTAAAACAAGAAAACCGTTTGTTTCCTGGTGAAATCAGATGTGATCCTTTGAGTGAATGTGAATCATGTGTTCTTTTTTTTCCCCTCTTATCTTTCGGAGGAGTTCAGTCTCATTTGTAATTCCTGCGGCATCTTTTAAACTTTTAATCTGTGGCTGCACTCCAGATACGTATCCTGTTTACACTCCCGTTGGACCGTTGGCCTTCCCTGCGGATGGCTTCCTGCTGGTGGAGGCGGGGAGACGACCCGGCCCCACGGGGCTTCCACTCTGCATGCCTGAATGAAGCCAGAGGGAGCTTCACAGCACGGTTAGGTGCCTGCTGTTTACTCACGTGCTATGTGGAATGCAAGTTCAGTAGGGAGCGGAGGGGAGCGGGGTGATTTGGATAAAAACTTTTATTTTGCCAGGAAAAGTACTCAAAATTCGTGCTGTTAGTATTGAGCCCCTTTTGCAGCTGAGCCTATAAAATTCTGTTCCCCACTCCTCGGCCTCGCTCAGCGGCGTGGCCACCATCCTAAAGATGCCCCGCCCCGTAGGAGGTTTGGATTCCCGCCCGGGTGCCCTGCCATGCTTCCAAAGTACTTGTGTCAGTTATGGAAGGTCAGTCGCTGCAACCAGAACAACAGTCTGGAAGCCCACCGTATAGACAGAATTCAGGTCAGAAAGTGATTTGATACTGGGCTGATATTTTCCTCTGCTGGAATCAGGGCTCTTAGTTCATTGGTGATTCTGGTGCAGAGGCTGCGTGATGCAATGGCGTGGGGAGCAGCAGAGGAACAGATGCCCGTGGTGACAGAGTGGGAGCCGTGAAGAGCACAGGGCGGGAGGAATGCCCGCTTTCCTGAAGGGAAGGAGGGAATGACGGTGTTTGTCATGCAAGCGCTCAGGTTGGACCCAGTGGGCTCAGTGGGCTGGTTGGTTCCTGTAGCAGGTGCAGCAGGTGCAGCAGCAGGCGCAGCAGCATGGACAGCAGGTGCAGCAGGTGCAGCAGCAGGCGCAGCAGGTGCAGCAGCAGGTGCAGCAGCAGGCACAGCAGGTGCAGCAGACGCAGCAGGCGCAGCAGCAGGGACAGCAGCAGACACAGCAGGTGCAGCAAGCGCAGCAGATGTAGCAGCAGGCGCAGCAGCAGGGATAGCAGCAGATGCAGCAGGCGCAGCAGCAGATGTAGCAGCAGGTGCAGCAGCAGGTGCTGCGGGATACAGTCGTGACACAGAAATGCGGTGCGTGCAGTTCCCCGGCCTCCAGCTCAGTGCCCAGGCCACTCCGGCGGACCTCCAGCTCCTCCACCAGTCAGCTCTGCACACATGTGACAGTGTTGGGGCCTCTCACCTCCTGGGCCTCCGTTCCCTCCTTTGTAAAATCAGTCAAAATGCCAACAGCTCAGTGTTAATTTCTGAACAGGAGAAAAATCTCCATAAAGTATCCCAGAGCGGTGTCTGCCACACGGCAGGCAAACAGTAAACGTTAGGCATTGTTGTTCTGTTGCTCAAATAGTCGTAATAACAATGATAATCATGTTTCTACCATGTAATTATATAAACATAACAGTTATTATTATCAGTGGGAAAATATGTCTCTGTCTGGCTTCTCCTTAAATTGGCAAAGGCAAATACCAATGGGGTTTTCGTTCCAAAAAGATGGGAATTCAGTTACGGCCAATGCAATACACCAGTAGGTTGTGTTCCTACCCAGCTGTAGGTGCGGGCTTCTCTAGTGACACGTGGACCCCTGGGAGGAGAAGCTTCCCTTAGGGCAGATAAGAGTCTCTAAACTACAGAGTTACTTCCACTCACGGCAGAATCTGCAGAAGTGTTCGGTGCATTTGACCTTGCCTAGTGACTGGCGCTGTGCCGTTCCCGTCTTTTATGTCTAGGGCACAGCTGGGCCACCAGCAGTCCTTCCTCGGGGAGGATGGTTTCCCACATTTCTTCTCCGGTCTCCTCAGAGGCTGCGGTGGTTGGAGTGTTTTGTGGGAGCCAGTGCAGGAAACGGGAGACAAGAGCAGGACAGCGGTCAGGCTCCGTGCGCAGGCTCGGTGTCTTCTGGTGTTGAGGGGGAGTCGCCCAGTCCAGCGGGAGTGGTGCCACGCTGGTGGGCAGTGTCATCGGGAGAAGGGAGACTGCAGCACCTGCCCTGGCCAATGGCGATCATGTCATTACCGTTTAACGAGGCCCCAACATCAGCTCTCGCTAAGGTCTCAAGACTGGTCAAGTTGGCGTTGTGGCCTGCTGAGCAGCAACTTGATAAGAAGAGCAGAACGAGAATCTCAGAGCTGGGATGGACATCAGAGGCGCCCTCTTCACCAGTTAGGACATCGGGGCCCAGAGTTACGGGGAGGTCACTCCGCCCAGGACGGCACTGGCCCCGCACGGAGCGAGCGTGTGGGGGGAATCGAGCTTCACCTCTTCATGCTACACTCTTGCTTCCTGCCTGTCCTCTGCTTTCTCTGGTTTTCCATGATCCCTTTTGGAAATCTGTCTTCCCTGCTTTGTACTTTTAAAAATTCCTGTTAATGGTGATTTCAGTGAATTCTTACCTATTGGAAAGGCTCTGAAAGAAGTTTCTCCCCTGAAAGAAATGGTACTAACAGTTCGGGGACCTTTTTTTAGCCTGCCCCCCACTTGCCTTTAACAAGCTGCAATTCCTCTGCTTAAATATCTAAAACCCAGAATTTCAAGGGTAAGTGGTATTTGGGAGTGGAGTGTGGGTCTCTTTTGGAGAGAGAAGGTGTTCCTCTATAAAAATTCCTTTTTGAGAGATGCCTGGGTGGCTCAGTCGTTAAGCGTCTGCCTTTGGCTCATGTCATGATCCCAGGGTTCTGGGATCGAGCCCCGCATCGGGCTCCCTGCTTGTGCACATGCACTCTGTCTCTCTGTCTGGCAAATAAATAAAAATTAAAATCTATTAAAAAAAAAAGAATTCGTTTTTGAGGGATATTACTTCAAAGCAAAAATAGTTTAATTTTTTTCTGATTTTAAAAATGATAAATTTTTAAAATTTTAGAAATGACAAGTATCATGCAGAAGAGCCAAGCCATAGGGATATGCAACCTCTTGTTAATGTTTTGCTGGATGACCTCCTGTCTTTGAGCCTAAACACACACAGTTATATCAAGGGCTCCTAGCGTACCCATTTTCCCTCACTTAACGGTGTCTGGTGGAGGGTTTTCCCGCAAACGACGACAATGCGGAAGCACTGTCCTTTCCAGCCTCTGCACGTGAAGGAGTCCGCACACCTTCTTCTCTCAGTGAAGATTTAGATTGTTTTTAGATTTTGCTAAACCATCTTTTATTGAACATCTGTGTATGTTTTTGCTCACCTGACCATTTGCCCTCTCGGCTTGTGTTTCCAGAAGTAGACTTACTGGATCTAAGGGCGTACCTGTTGAAAAGCTGCCCCAAACGCACGGCCACCAGCAGGGCCCCAGAGCCAATCCGCTGGGTATGGGTGCCTCCCCCGGTGCACCTTGGCTTTTCCCGTAGCCCTAGGAAGGGGGTTTGTGCTAGTTCACAAGCATCTGTCTGATTCAGCGATTCGTAATGCTTTCCCAGGACAGGAATAATTGGACTGTTCCGACATACCAGGAGGAAGCGGAAGCACTCTCTGTTTCATGAATAAAGACGCTCGGTGAATCGAGCAGCTCTTTTCCAAAAGCAACAAGCAGAGATTTTAACCCGGGCACGGCCTCCTGTTCAGACCTTGCCTGGGGCCGAGCACCATGTATCAGGTTCCGTTTTAAGCACTGCCTCTTCGGGAGGATATGAAGGAGCTGGGTACCGTCCAGAGTTCGACCACAGAAGGACGATAGTCGGGAAGGCAGCCTGGTGGAAGGCGTGCGAGGGGCCGGGGTTATTTAGCCCGGGGCACAGGCCTGGGGGCGGAGGGGAGATAACTGGGCTCCAGCAGATGGAGGAAAATTGTGTAAATGACCCTTCATCTGGCGGGAGGAAGGAGTGGGTTGGATGCACAGAGGGTGGTTAGTCATTCACAAAGGGCTTCTTGGATTCGGAGCTGAGTTGTTTCACATCCTAGAGAGTTTATGTGGGTATAAATCCTTCTGATTTCTTTGGAACAGTGTTCTGCTTGGAAACAGAACTTGGTAGATCTTCAGGTTGGGGTTGCTGTTCTGTTCCGTTCTCAGTGACGTCTTTCCAATTTGTGTATAGAACATAGGTTGTGTGAGCTAGTTACAAAAGGAAGGGGGCAAATATGAGCAAAAAGAGGGCTTTAGTGGACAGACCTGGTGCTGGAGAAGCCAGCTCTGTCATTTACTAGCCCCCGATTTCGAGGAGGCTGTTGCAGACCCCGAGCCTCACACTCTGTGTCTGTGACATATAAGGTAAGGTGATGTCTACCGTGCAGGATTCCTGAGGGGGGTGCCTGACGCCACCTGGGGCCAATGCAGAAGTGCTTAGTAGAATGCCAGGCAGGTAACAGGTGTTTGGCAAATGCTGGCTTTCCTTGCCCTTCCCTTCTAACCCTGCTGTTGGCATGAGGGCCAGAGAGTGATAGGGGCAGCAGGCTCCTAGGTGTCCATGGGACAAGAGGTCAGCGTGCACTAGTGAGAGGAGAGGGGGCTTCACATTTGGACAGTCCTGCCGACTCTTGTGTGTTCTCAGTCATGGCTTCCAAACCCGAGTGCCTCAGTCCCAGAGTCCGACAGGAAACTGTGATGTGTTTGGTTTTTGCCACAAGCAGATTCCTTCTTGGCACAAGTTTCTTTTAGAGAGTAGCTCAGAGGGGATTTTCTTTGTAAGTTTTGAAAAGTGTCCCTGGCTACGTTGGGAGTATGGTGAGATTGCGGACAAGCCACGATCCTTTATCCAGCCGCTGCTTACGTGGTGCAACATCAGGGAATCTGGATGGTTCCCGTACCCCAGAGCCCCCATGCAGGGGTGTGGGTCCAGGGGATGCGGGAGGGTCAGCAGGGTGGAGGACAGAGGAGGGAGACCCCCATCTCAGCTCTGGGCAGGGCCCGAGAGAGGGCTGTGAGTTAGCCCCTGCCCCAGAAGCAGGCCATGCCGGGGCGCTCACGGCTGCTGGCCACCGGCGAGCTGGTGTGGACTGAGTGGCATGCAGCCACGGCCGGGCTGGGGGTGGACGTGGGCAAGGAAGCAGAGGAGATCAGTCAGGAACAGAACTCAGAACCTCTCCATGGGTCAGGGCTCTCTTTTGCCGTGGACTTTACAAAGGAAAATGGATAATGCTGGTCAGCACCTGCTAGTTCAAACTGCAGAATTTTCTAGTCATGGCTCTGAGCTCTGTGGCGTTTCTTCCTTCTTCTCCTCAGCCACCTGACAGTGGGCCACCGCCGCTACCGACATCATCTCTCCCGGAAGGCTACTACGAGGAAGCCGTGCCGCTGAGCCCTGGGAAAGCTCCAGAATACATCACATCAAGTAAGTGTCAGGTCTTCCTGGTCCTCGCCGGCCTCCTGAAGTGCTGGACTGTGTGGAGGGGAATCAGGGTGGCATCAGACACCGGGGACGTGTGGCGCTCAGGCAGTGCTGACCCCGAAGGGGTGAACAGAGAAGGGGCTCCGAAAGCCCGCAGTGCCTTTGGGAACTCAAGATGGTTGTCTTTCTCTGATTCACACCAGGTGCGACCTTGTTGCTGTGGGTCGTGGGTCTCAGTGAAATGTGTCCCCTTTGGTCACAAGGCAGAGACTTGTGTGGCATGTGTTTGTGGTGCCCCTTGCCTGGGGTGTGGCCCCCCAAGGCTGCTTTCCTGTGCCAAGAAGGCTAAAGGAGGGTACAAAACCAGCCCGTCTGTCTCTTCTTGCTTTCATATGGGTTCTACTAGAACCTTCCTGCCGAGCTAGAGTTGTCCTGGCCCGGCTCTGGTCTTCCCTCACAAGCACCTCTGCGGTTTGGTTTTGGATCACCGGCTTCATTCCTCCCTCGATGCTCTGTCAGGCGGGGAGCTGTGTCTCCAAATGCAGTGGAGGGAGGGTGTCCGAGTCCCTGTGGACAAGGGATCCTTGCTTTTCTCATAAAAGATAAAACGGAAAGTTGGGGATTGGTCGTTTTAGTCACGAGGCTTTGGGCACATTAATATTCATGGCACGCGGTGGCCCATCATGTGTCTTCTGACGGAAGTGCACACCAGCTCCCAGGGCTGTCCTCCTGTCGCCCGCCGTCTCTGCGTCTGTCTTCCCCGGCAGCTGACAGGTGTGTCCCCAGAGGGCCTCCCTGCGAGTGCTTTCTGCATGTAAGCCGGACGGGGGCCCCTCGACGACAGGGGCCTGTTTGCTCAGCCTCCGGAGCAGTCGCATTCGGAGAAGGAAAGGGACGGTTCTGGTAACAGGGGTTAGGATGTGCTGGGTTTCGAGGTCTCGAAGTCAAGTGTTTTAGTTTCTCTGTTATTTAAAAACCATCCATGGAAAATGCACTCAGGCAATTTCTAAGTGGCCACCATTTCCAGAAGTCAGGAGATTAATCAGAGAACACCAAACCTGAAGCGGCTCGGTGTAATTCAGAACCTCACTGGCTTCCTTTCCTTCTCAGCAGCGAGTCTGGGAAAACCGGCTTGTCCACGAGGGTATTTCCCAGCACTGGGGCTGTCCGGCTCCAGCCTGCTCCCACTGTCCTTCCACTCCCACCCACACACTTGCAAAGCTGGAGACTGAGAGTAATTTCCTTTGACTGGGGGCCAGAGGCCGTTTTCAGTCTGAGAAGCCTCACCTCAGTGATGTGTTCTGTCCTGTTCTTCAGAGAAGCCACCCATAGTTGCCAACAGGTGGGCAGCTTTTGTTGAACCAAGTCCAGAGGAGAGGGTAACAGAAGGATGCAGGCTCGGGGCAGCGAGTCAGCGGGGATAACACGCCAAGGCTCCCTCAGTCAGGCGTCTGTGGGTGAGCAGTGGGCGGTGGGGGCCTCGCCGTCCTCCCAAGGCACAATGCCGGGAGCCGACTTCCAGATGGGTTACTCAGGGCCTCGGCGACAGCTCTGTCGAACCCTGTGTCAGGTGTGGTTCTAGCAGAGGAATGAAGGGTCCATGATAAGAAGACCTGATGCAGCCGTGGAAACCGGTGGAGGAGGCTGTGGAGCAGGGCTGGCCGTCGGGGGGAGATGCAGAGCCTCAGCAGAGCTGCACGCTCCTGGCCGGGCCTCAGATGCCGGGGGGCGGTGCGGGGGGGACCTGCAGGGGCTGCGGGCCCAGCAGAGGGCCGGCCACCCGGCAACGGCGGTTGTGAGCCGCAGGAGTGCCTGGTACCTGCACCAACCTTCAGCACGTGCTGGCGGCTGCTTCCGTCCCGCCTTCCAGATTGCTCCGGATCTCTCTGTGGCCAGCCCTAACCCAGAGTCATCCATGGAAGGGAACGTGGGGAAATGTAATTCCAGCCGTGCCGAGTTGCTCCGGGGTAAAGCTGCCACCGTCTCTCCTGTGTCCATTTGGCGGCCGAGTGCGCCCCTCTTAACCGCACTGAATTTCCAAGTAAAGACAAGAGCAGAATCACAGCGCAGGTTAACGTGATTCCACTCTCGCCTGTATCATGGAAAACCCCCTAACTGCCCCAGGGGATACAGAGTCCCTTTGTCGACTTTGGGGTGACACCCATTCTCTTCCAGCGGAGCCCTACTCTCCCCTTGGAGAGCCTGTAGCTTCGACGTGGAGATCCACGGCCCCCTGCGGTTGGGTGGTAGGGAATGGGAGAGGGGAGGAGGGGAACTTGTTTATACACACGCAGATAACAGGGAAGATGCGTAACGAGTCCCGTCCTCATTTCTACAACCAGCCAATGGTTATACCGTGTATTTACAACTTCATGCTCCCATTCCCTCGGCAAGCACCTTGGTCGATCACCCGGTGAGATGACTCATCTTTCCTTCCTGAAAGGTCTGGCTGCACTGGATGGTTCACTCATGGGGCATGCGAGTACTGAGAGCCACCCCAGGGACCTCCTCCTCCCATCTGGTGTGGCCATGACTGGTCACTGCAGCCACTGCCGTTAACCCCCTCTTTGCCTGTTGACCCCGCTCCCGAGTTAATAGAGCGATGACCGTGTCCTTTGGAGGGAATATTCTGCCCTTAGAAACTAAGACTTGGGGGCCTGAGGCAGAAATTTTGTCAGTGGGTCCCTGGGGTAACAGTGAGAGGAGCCACTACCATTTTCAGCCCTGGGTTCCCAGACCTGTGAGCCCCAATCTAGGGAAAAGAGCCCCACTGGGGCAGAGCAGATTCTGCTAGAAGGTATTCTGGAAGATAGCAACCCCAGTCTCCCAGGGGTGGCCAATCAAGCTGGTCCTGGAACTGAATATTCAAAAGACATTCCACTGGTCTGTTGGGTCAGCTGCTTCCGGTGGTGGGGACACGGCAAGACCTGTGACTCTCATGAGCACGACCCAGGGTGTGGACTTCACTTGCTGTAACGTGAGTTCTCTGATCAGAAGCCATGCTGCGGGATCCCATGCTGGTGAATAAGGCATTCTGCAAGACTGTGGATGGTGCTTTTGGCAGGAGCATTGGGACAGGGAAGGTGAATGCCCTGCTGCCCCTCCCATGACGGAGGTGGTGCAGTTACTAGGTGGTGGGCTGACACCCCAGGGGACAATGTCGTGTGCGGGCAGGACACTGAGAAGGGCCAGGAGTCAGACTATCCTGCCAACTGGAGGTCCATCCCTGCGCCAGCCCCTTGTACGGGAGTCCATTTGGACGGGAAGTCTGGGGAAAGAGGCTGCCGGACATCTGTGTAATGGGCCGCATTATGTACCTGATTGTGAAAATCTGCTGAGGCTTTGCTAAGCGCTCACCTGGTGTGTTACTCTTGACTTTCTGAGCCCATCTGGGAGGTCCGTTCACAGTCCCTTCTGCAGTCCCTGCTTGCTGCCAGTTCCCCCCCCCAGTCTTGACCATCCAACCAAACCGTCAGGCCATGCGGAGGAGTCCGTGCTGGGAGAAGGAGCCCATGTAGCAGGCACGGGGACACGTGCACTTGAACCACTAGCTCGCACCTGTTACTTACAGCGTATGGGCCCGACGGATGCAGACTGCTTAGATGCTCTGCGGTGGGCCAGGTGACCGAGAGCCCGCATTGGGCAGCTGAGGTGCCCGACCAAGCATTTAGATGCTGCTGGGTGTCAGAGAGCCAAAAGCAGTTTCTCAGGGTAAAATAATTGTTTCCGGAGGTTTATGTAGCTGGGCTCTGAAATCCTGAAGCTCTGTGCTGAGCTTCCCCCGAGGAGCCTGCTGCCATGGGCTTCCGATACCACCGAGAACAGGGTGTGATCAGAGACACGGAGCCACTGTGATGTGGAACAGAAGGTTTGTTGTAGGGGCTGGACCTCACGTAGTCATGGCAGCTGTTAGAGGCCGAGGGAGCTGCATCCACAAGGACAAACTGCACCCCATCTGTCCGTGACCCCCTCACACACACACACACACACACACACACTCGGCAACACAGAAGATTCTGGTGCTCTTGGCTGCGGTGCAGGTGCCTGTAGGGATCTGCGCCGCCCAAGGAGGGGGCCTAGCGGCAGGGCGGCTGACACACCACGACACATGCCTGAGCCCCAGCAGCACCCGGCGCCCCCCAGCGACCTTCGGGCGTGGCAGCTGCCGCTGTCCAGTCTCTCTCTCTGCAGCGCTCCCCGCTGCTGACCTCACCCGGCCATACCGGCCAGGGAATTCTGGGTAGCCGCTTCCAGCCGGGCTGGGTCGGCGACACCGTCACTACAAATCTTGTTGGGGCTTTGGGTTCCGACCTACATTTCATGTTATTTTCAGTTTTCTGATTGCCCTCTCTCCTCATCCTCTCCCTCCTCAAGGTCAGTTGGTTGAAATGCAAGTTGTGATTTCATGGGGAAGGGTATGTGTCTAAAATACACATTGTAATGTTTTATAGTTGAAAGTCATCATTTATTGGAATGTTCTTCAGTTCCGTCAGAACTGCCCGCAGAAAAGTGTCTGGTGTGAAGAACGTTTCCAAACCAGCAACATCCCATAAACACACAGATGCACACAGATCTCTTGCTGGCTCTTTGCTTTGCTTCCTTGTTCTGTAAGAAGTGTGGACGTCTACACGGGATGCTAGGACATGCCAGGGGCTCTGTCAGCCGTCCTCCTCCTCCTCCGGGACACGTTCCAGGACCCCCAGTGGATACCAGAAGCTGTGCACAGAGCCCAACCCCTATGTGCCGTGTTTCTCCCTATTCACACACCTTGGGATGGAGTAGAATTTCTAAGTGAGGCACAGGAGAATATGGGCCACAGTAGGACACGTGTAACAATACACTGTCACAAAAGTAGCAGAGTCGAGGGACGCACTGGTGGCCTCGCTCGCTCAAAACGTCTTACTGTGTCCCACACTCACCCTTCTTCCTGCCATGACGTAACGTGGTAAAGGGCCCGCTTGAGCAGATGCCGGGGCTGAGTGGCGTGGGCGTGCGACGCAACGTCAGGGTCCCGCTGATGTCCTGATGTTACGTAGCAGGAGGATCTCCTGTTTCTGGACACCCGTTGACTGCAAGTAACTGAATCCGCGGAAAGTGGAACCGCGGATAAGGCGGGACCACCGTACTGACGCACGCTTGTCTCTGGCTGCGAGGACCCGCGAGAGCGTGGGTGTCAAAGGCCTTTGTGAAGGTGAAGCAGGCCTGGTCTTTTCACAACTTTATCGGTGGCACCTGGCATCGAAGTACGGCTGACCCTGGAGCACCACGGGGTCGGGCCCTGACGCTCCGCACAGTCAGAAATCCATGTGTCACTTGGACTCTGCAAAACCCTAGCTACTAATCGCCTCCTGCCGACTGGAAGCTTACTGATGACACAGATAGTCTGTTGACACATCCCTTATATGTCCTGTGTATCCTGCACCGTATTCTTACAGTAAAACAAACTAGAGAAATGAAAATGTTACTAACGCAGTTAAATACTGTCCTGTATTTATTGAAAAGAAATCTGCTTCTAAGTGGACCCATGCAGTTCAAACCTGTGTTCCAGGCCAGCTGTGTAAGCGTGAAAAAGATTGCCCAACTCATAGTAAGCCCTCAATAAATATGTGCTGAATGAATGAAATCAAAGGTATTTCTTCCAGTTACAACTGTTTATTAATGCTTTTGCGCATGTGTTAGCTAAATGTTTACTGGATTCGATGCTCTAGAAAATAAGCTAAGCACCGAGGGATTCATGGTCCTTCAAAACCTTCCTAAAATGAAAATCTGAGTTTGCACATCGCCCTTCTGAGACCTTAGATTGCACTGGGTCTCCGAGCGGCATGCGCTCTTGAAGTCTGGCCGCCTGCCTCTTCCCACCACGTGAGCTACATTCTAGCCACGCTAAACTTTTAAAACCCTTTTATTGTGAAACGTAATGTATTTACCAAAAAGTACTCAAAATATGAACGCAGACTTACTGACTTATAACGTGGAGCATCTATGTAAGCACCATCTGGTCAGGAATAGAACACGTCCGCCCTGGAAGCCCCCCGTGGGCCGCTTCCTTGTCACAGTCCCCTCCCCACGGATGTAACCACTAACTTATCATCTGTGGCAAGCACCAAAATGCTACTGGAAAATGAAAATGCTACTGTGTTCTCTAAATGTTTGATGTTTTTCAGTGCTTTTGCTCATCGTGTGCCTCTAGACTTTACTGTCTGGTTGGCAATGACTCACGAAAGATCTAGATCAAGTGTTATCTGGAGTGTTCCCTGTCCCACGTGTGCTGGCCCCTGCAGCCCATCTCCCGCGGCCTACACCGCACTCCCTGGTACGTGTCGGCCCCTCCAGCCCAGACTGGGAGAGCTTCTCCAGCGGCTGAGAGGTTCCCCGTCTCTGCCCTCAGCGTCACATCCACTTAGCCACCAGTGAGCGCTGAGCGCTAGAGGTGTGGTTCCTGCCATCAGAGAACTGAACAGATCGTTTTATCTGACTCTAATTAGAACTGACTTTAAGTAGCCTGTAAAACGGGGTGGCGGTGGTGTGTGCGGGTGGGGGGATGTGGGCTCGAGAAGGAAGCCTGACTGCGGGTGGTCGGCTGTGTATCAATGCACCCGCAGGAACGGACGGTTCCGTCCCGTGCACTGTCCACGGCAGTCTAGGCCGGGCCTTTCCCAGGCCTGGAGTTGGCCCCCCACACGGTCTTCTGGGCACGTCCTGGGCAGCGCTCTGCAGGGACCTCCTGGCCACCAGCCCACGCCCCAGGGCTCCGCCCGTTCGCAGTGCTGTCTGTCCGCTTCGGCTCTTGCTGAAAACCCGTCCCACACTGCTTCGTCATGATTGAAAACTCAGCCTGAACCCTAGTCCTCCGTGCCCCCTCTTGGTAATGATTCTTCCTGGCGTCATGGAAATGTAGGTGTGACTACCGAGTACGGATCATACTCCGGTTCCCAGGGAGTGAGGTTCTGCGTGAGGTCAGCTGTTGCTGCGTCTCTACTCCACTGTGTAGCTGGCGGCTTCAGCCGTGCTTTCCCTTTCTCGGTCATGCATCACATAGGTCTTCATCGCTCAACCCTATCTTGAGAAGTGAGTGTATTCCTGATGCGACTGGGGGTTGAGGAGGAGGCAGAGATGAGTCAGACCCCGTCTCAAGGAGCGTATCATCCAACAGGGATGAAATTAAAATCATGGGCAGCCCCTGGTGTTGCTGGAACGTCGTGACCGTGCCAGCCATCAGCCAGAGCGCTTTGCAGGTAGAGCCCAGCTTCGCCGAGCAGCCCGCCTTCCTTGTTCTTGCCCCGCGCCGGGTACGTTGTTATGGGCTGGGATGGTCCCCCTTCCTCGGGGGGCTTCCGGCCTGACGCAGGAGGCTCACAGACACACGGCCATGACAGCACAGTGGGGCAGGCTGTGTTGGGTGGTGTGGAAGCAGAGACGAGTGGCATTTCATCCTGTGCCTTGGCGCAGGCTGCCGTAGCAAAGTGCCAGGCTGGTGGCAAAACACCAGACCCTTCCTTACCGTTCTGGAGGCTGGACATCCACGAGCTGGGTGCTGGCCTGGTCAGATTGTGGCGAGGGCCTCTTCCTGGCTCACACACAGCCACCTTCTCCCCATGTCCTCACGTGGTGGACAGAGAGCAACATCTCTTTCTCCCTCTTCCCATAAAGACACCGGTCCTATTGAATTAGCACCCCACTCATATAACCCCACTGAACCATCGTTACCTCCTAGAAGTCCCGTCTCCAAATATAGTCTCACTGGGGTGAATTAGGGGGCACACAAGTCCACAGCCACCAGCTTTGGTGATTCAAGGAGGGCGTCATGGAGGCGGTGTCCATAAATTGAACCCTGATGGGCAAGAGCACTTATTCAGGCAAAGGCAGGAGGTTGAGTGGGATGAGCAGGAAGCCTGTGTGGGAGGGCAGCATGCGCAGAGCCCCAGCAGTGAGAGAGAATGTGCTGCATTCCGGAGACTGGAGACAATATGATACAAATTGTGCCTGCCTTGTAGAAAGAGAAGGAGGGTGAAAATGCCTCTCTGGAACCCCTGAGGAGAGGGAGGCCTTGGGCTTGGTCGGGAACGTTAGTGAGGGCCTGCGTGTGCCGACGTGCGCAGGCAGGCCCTTGCAGACCTGAGAGGACCTTGACCTAGAAGTGTGGCTTGGGAGAGCTGCACCCTTCGGCGGCAGCCCATTGGCTGGGGTCCCCTCAGCTGGCTGTGGCGTGGCCAGGTTCCGATGACGTGGGGTCTGCAGATAGCCCAGCGCTCACTGAACAGTCGAGGACTGGTTCTCACAGAGAAAATTCTAAGACACTTCAGTTAGAACTTGGCGTTACTTTGAACTGCCTGTCATGGTTATTTTTCCCCAGTTTTTACTAATTACCGTTTCCCCAGCACCCCGAACGCAGAGGCCCCTTCCTGGTACAACGAACGCGCTCCTGAGCCCACAGGTAGGCTTTCAGGTCAGGTGTGTGCAGGCAGGCCCTTTACCTTTACTTCTTTCCTTACTTCTGACAGATTATGACTCGGATGCAATGAGTAGCTCTTACGAGTCGTACGATGAGGAGGAGGAGGACGGAAAGGGCAAGAAGACACGGCACCAGTGGCCGTCCGAGGAGGCCTCCATGGACCTGGTGAAGGACGCCAAGATCTGTGCCTTCCTGCTGAGGAAGAAGCGCTTCGGGCAGTGGAGCAAGCTACTCTGTGTCGTCAAGGACACCAAGCTGCTGGTAACGCGTGGGGGGCGTGTCGTGCTTGTGTGTGGTCGGTGGGATCTGCGGGCAGCCTCACGGGTGGGACCGACACTCAGGCAGGGCGGGCATCAGCTGGTGGGAAGGGGAGGCACTCCGGCCTCAGCACAGCCTGACACGGAGCTCCCCGCGGCCAGGTGCCCAAGCGGTGAGCGCAGGTGCTTGCTGAGCCTCGAATGCCCTTGGTTTTGGTCCCTGCAGTGACCAGCAGGCAGAGTCCTTCCTATCCCGGGCCAGTGTCTGCAGTGGTGGTGGACATACACAGGCTTTAACTTGCCAGAAGTCGCAGGATGGATGTTCTCATTTGTAGTGAGTCAGTGAATTCCTCAAAGCCAGGTCATCGGTGGGGCGGGCAGGCCAGCCGCGGTCGGGGAGAAGAGTGTCCAGGAAAGGAAATTCTTTTGGAAAGCTAGAGGCAGATTCTTTTTTTGTTTAATCCGAGGGGCTGAATAGGAGGATGGACTAAGTAGCAGAGCCGCGGGGTGCAGGGACAGGCGGGCCTTCTGCTGTGCTGTCCTTTCCACAAGGGACCCCGTTAGGAAGCCGGAGCCCTTGAGCACGTGTGATGCTCCCTCCTCCCTCCTTCAGTCCTGCCTGCTTTAGAATCCCTGGTTGATTATTGGGATGATGAATTTCAGAGCGCATTTCTGCATGTTGTTTTTCCTTCAAGCTAACTTTGGGGGGAAAATCATGGAATGATATCATTAAAACAGACCCAGGAGAGTTTATGATTCTGTGTATCCCTCTTTAGTGGAGCAGGTAACCCTATTCTTTCATCTGTGAGTTTTGGGAATGTTCTTTTACTAGAGTCTTAGGATGTTTTAAATTAATGGTTTTCAAAAAAAAATGTTTTAAACAGTGAGAATACATATTTTTTCCACATGTGTGGCCTGAAAATCTCCCAAATTTAGAATATTCCAAAAAATGATGCCATGGGAGAATTTTAAAGTAAAGAATGAGAAAAAAAAAGATGAAAAGGACTAATGTGGTCCTTATTTACAGTCTGACATAATGGCTGCAAGATGTGGGTGTGTTATGGAAATGCTGTAACAACCTGCAGTGGGCTCTCAGGTACAAGAGGAGTTCTGGAACGGGGCAGGACACCTGTGGGTTTGTGGTGGGATCAGCGTCCCTCCCCTCCCCCCTCCCCCACAGTCCTCCTCCACCCTCTCCCCGCCCCGCCCCTCTCATTCCTTCCATCTCCTTCCGGATTTCTGGGAATCCTGTCTTCAAAACCGGGATGAAAACACCTATCATTTAGAGTAGTGGTAAACATTTCAGAAGAAATGAATGGAAAACCATGTGAAAACACTGTCTTTGATAAAATGCAGAATCAGAGTTAATTATTTTTATTATGAAGCTTTTTTCTTTCAAAAATCCCCAAAGATCCAGTTGCCCAGATGACCCCGGTTAACACTGAGAAAAAATTAACAGTGTTAAAAAAATAAATGCTTTCCAAATTTGAACAGCACAGAAAACTGTAAACGGAAAACCAAAAGCCAGGCTCTTGCCTACATGTTCCCAGCCTGTCTTCCCGTGGGCACCACCATCCGAGGCTTTTTGGGTACACGTCTGGCGTCTGTGCCCTTCCAGGCCCCCGCGGTCCTGCGATGGACACAGTGATGGGCCAGAACACCCATCAGGACAGTTCGCCAGGTCACACTCCCTCACCCGGGGTCTGCATCAGGACAACCCTGCCAGCGCCTTCCAGCTCCAGAGATGCATGGGCTCCCCCGAGGCCAGCAGCTCAGCTTCTTCATGCGCCTCTCTCCCACAGGCCTGGCTCTCAGGGCGCATGCTGCCCCCTCTGTCTGAGAGTCCACTCCCCTCGGAGTCCGAAGGCAAGGATGTTCAGCCTGCACTTTAATGTAGGGCTGGTGACAGACCCATTTTGAGGCATTTCCTGTCTTACTCCATCCACTGTACTGTTAGTTTCCTTTTTTTCCTATTCTGTTTTTTTCTTGCACTTAGAATCCAAAAAACTGCCAAACGTGAATGTTCATAGCCATCTGGGGTTAGTTGGTTTTGGTGTGTGTTTTTTCCTTCCATTTCAGACAGGGCAACCATCACTTGGATTTTTGTAAAACGTGGATATGTTCATGTGGCACTCAGGAGCCAAGGTTTTAGAACTTTAAAATAGGAGAGGACTCTGGAAGTCACCCCTGAAAACAGGCGTCTCTTCCTTCCCTCCCTCCTCAGTAGATGGCGCCCAGTGGAGAGAGCTGGCTGTGTGCTCAAACCCTCTGGGGCTGGGGGCGACTGCTTTTCACACGTCTGACTTTGGGCAAGCCACATAACCGATTGAGCCTCAGTTTCCTCATCTGCAAAATGGACAACTGTGGCCATCAAGTGAAAGTGTGAAACACCTACGGATGTTGACATTCCGTACTTGGTAGCAGGTGTAACTAATCATTTAGTGTGACTCAATAAAGTCATGATGATCACAGCAATAGTTCATTTTACAAATGAGGAAACAGGCTCAGCAAGCTGGAGAGAATTCCCAGGAGCCAGATTAAATTCGTAGAAGAGCCAGGACCCAGATGTCTGCACCCTGAGACTGTCCATTCCCATGAAGATGTGTGCTTTTGGTCCCAAGTCATAGGATTAGACCCAAGGAGAGAGGGGAGACCTTTGGACAAGATTTGATCTAGATTTCACAGATGCAGATGAAGCACTGGTGATGTGAACTAAATCTGAGCGTTTGCCATGGCACCAGACTCTTTAGAGGGGACGTCTGCTGTGTAAATGGAGTAGCGTTGAGTTTTGGATCCCATACTCAACTGGAAAGCAAACCTTTGCAGACATGTTGCCTAGGACGTGTTGCTGTATATACTCTTGATGAAGTCCTTCATCTGTCTCTCGGAAAGGGGATAGAGATGAGACCGGCAGATACCAAATGACATAGGTTGTAGAAGAAGGCATCCAAATGATTTCCCACGTGAGGGCTGTGCTTTTCAGCAAATCCAATATATCACGTTCATGTGACTTAGTGAGGAAGCTCCGCTGGTCCATGATCCCCATCAGAGGAGGGAGTTTCTGTTTCCTGCTGAGTCATGTCATCGATGCTCAGTAAACTTTGCCGAACTAAAGAGTGGACGTATTTTCACATACGTGGGGGTGACATGTCGTGTGGAGTGCGCCCCACGTAGGTGACGCGTGTGTGTCTCCAGACCCACCCTCCGGGGTCTTCGAGAGACCTCAGAGCCTCGTAGGTGCTGGCCTTTCCGTCCTGCCAGAGCTGTATCCGTGTCTCTCCTCGAACCCTCTTCAACCTAACTCTGCTTTCTCGTGTTAAATGCAGTGTTACAAAAGCTCCAAGGACCAGCAGCCCCAGATGGAGCTGCCCCTCCAAGGCTGCAACATCACATACACCCCGAAGGACAGCAAGAAGAAGAAGCACGAGCTGAAAATCACCCAGCAAGGCACAGACCCGCTGGTTCTTGCAGTCCAGAGCAAGGAGCAGGCCGAGCAGTGGCTGAAGGTGAGGCGCTCGCCTGGCCTCTGAGCCCTTTACGTGGCCAGGCCTCTCTCCCAGACCTGTGTTTAGTTCCGTTTGTCTGTTTCTCAGGCGTAGGCGAAACGGGATGAACCCGAGCAGTTTTGTCTTTGAGAGCAGAGTGTTCTGATTGCTCTGCAGCTAATCACCCCAGCCCTGGTCTTCAGAAGGCAGTGGGCCTCAAGATTGCAGGCTGTTTCACTACTTTCTCTTTTCCTTTGATTCCTTTTTTTTTTTTTTTTCATGTGCCTGGAGGTGGATTCTTTTCTATTTATTCTGCTTGGAATTTGCTGGGATTCTAAATCTGTGGATTGTCATCTTTCTAAGTTTTAGAAAACTAATTTTCAGCCATTTCTCTTAAAAATATAACTTTGTCTCATTACCCCCAACTATGTTTAAATATGTTAGACGTTTTCACTATATTCTATTTATCTTCTCTTTATATCTTAGTATCCTTTTTTTTTCTCCTAATCTGGTTAATGTTTTCTTGTTAATTTCTGGCCCACTCTTTCTCTTTCCGGCTATGCCAGATCTGCTGTTAAATTTGTCCCCATTCCCTGGGTTCTGAATGTTGGTTATGGACTTCTAGTATTTCTAGTCATTTCTTTTTCAACCTGGGAATGCCAGTTTTTGCAAGTGTTAAATTTCCTGTAGAAGTGTTTGTCACTTATCTCCACAACAAGCAGGTAACAGGCTTGGTTGTTGGACTGCAGTTTGGGTGGCGTGAGGACCTGGCCACCTCATCCGTTGATGTTCTTGTTCCTGTCATTTTGTCCTTCCCACGTGCAGGCTCTCTGATGATTATGCTGCTCCTTCTACGTGGGGAAAAAAAATTCAGTAATTTTTATATAACAGCTTTTATTGAAGTATCAGTCATATACTGTACAGTTCACCCTTTTAAATAATGATTCAGCGGCTGTGAGTCTATTCACCATAACCTACTTTCAGAGCATGTTCATCTCCCCGAGGAGAAACTCCGTGCTCACCATGTGAGCAGCCCCGCCCCCGCCCCCGCCCCAGCCTCACCCCAACCCAAGCAAGCACTACTTTGTTTTCTCTTCTTAGAGTTGCCTGGGTTCAACATTTCGTATAAACACGCTGTGTCCTTCTGTGACAGGCTGCTTTGACTTGGCATGTTTCCCAGGTTCACCCGTGTTGTAAAATATATCAGTACTTCCTTACTTTTTATCACTTTCAGGCCATATCTAAGAAATCATTGCTTATTCCAAGGTCCTGAAGAGGTACACCTGTGTTTTCTTATCATTTTATGAAGTCAGGCCTTAAATTTCATCTGTGGTCCACTTTGATTTCATCATTGCATGTAGCATGAGATAGGGGTCCCATTTCATTCGTTTTTCTTGCAGGGATCCAGTTGTCCCTGTAGAAATAATTTGATTCCTGGCCCAGTGCTTTCCTCTATGGGAGAGCATTTTCATTTGCCTCTGCCATCGTAGGGAAGGCATTAGCTCTCCAAAATCTGTTTATAATTTCAGGGCTTGAGATTTTTTTCAGAGCCACCCAGATAACTTGAATTCAGCCTGCAATTCATTCAAGGGCAGGTTTATATTCATTGCACTGTTACTCCGAGATCTATTCCTTGGGATTCCCCAGCTGAACTGTGGGGGTTTTGCCAGAGACCTCGTCTTTGGCATGCCGTCTGACTCCCAGCCCTCCAGAGCCGCAGAGGTGCTGTCTGGTCTCGGGGAGGCCGAAGCCATCCCCACTGCTGGCCTACCTCTCCACGTTTCCATCTTCCTCCGCATTGTGGCCCAGTCCTCACGGCGATCATAGCTCCTTCCTGCTGTAGGAAGAAGCTGTGTCTGTTTTCTCTGGCCTTCCTGACGGTCTTCCTCAGGAAGGTGAGTCTGGACCATCTAGTCCCTCATTGCCTGCCGGTACCTGCTTTGGAAAACGGGGTGGGAGGGGTGGGAGGACCCCAGGAGGCCTTCCCTAACAGTGGCTCTACAACGTGCCGGCGTACGTTCCACCTTGAGCCACACTGCCCTCTGCCCCCCCCGGAGAATATACCGCCCTCGCGTCCGTCCGCCGGTCAGAAGGCGCACGTGGCTTTTCCCGTGGCTGCCCCAGGAGAGCCTGAACAGAGCGTTTGTCTTCTTCCTGGGAGTCCTGTGCGCAGGACCTCCTGCCGCTCCGTGTGCTTGGCTCCCACACACAACTCGAGTATGCTGCACACCCACCACCTCTGTTAGTGATTTCTTTGAAGTCCCTTCACGTTTACAAAATGCTTTTCCACCATCAGTATGTCCTAGAGCACAGAACGGCCACCTGAGGAAGGTGTTCACGTGAACAGCGTCACCTTACAGGCGAGAGGCCGAGTCCCAGGGAGGTAGGTGACACAGTGGCCAGCGGGCGCCAGAGCCAGGAGTCGACCTCGTATTTTTCCCCTTCACGTTCCGCCTTCCTGTGCCGGGTCGCCTGGCACTTGGCCGTTTTCCCTTCATTCCTACTTGCTTGGTCCCAGCACCATCCCTTCAGGAAGGAGGGAAAAAGGATGAAAGAAGTAAGGAGCCTCCATTGTGATTCTGTTTTCTTGGCCTGGTCCCGTGCGGGGTGAGCTGTGTCTGTCCTGCACTCTCGGGTTCCCCTGTTCCCTAGCGGAGAAGCAAGAAGGGCCGCCCTGAGCCCTGGGCTTCCTCTTTCCCCTGTCCCTTCTTCATGACTCGCTCCGCATGAAGCTGCTGGAAGCATCGCTGGCTTCTCCGGTCTCCCTGGGACGTGGCACTGAGCTGACCGTGCAGCTCGCAAGTAGACACTTAAGAAAACCTTTCCAAGATGTCAGGCAGTGATGGAACGGAATGGTCTTACATCCTGTTTCTCCAGATGTGAGATGCACATCAGAGGCGCTCAGCTAATTGTACTAATTATACAGCGATGACTGTATTTGTCACCAGAAGCTTAACTGCAAGGATTTTTTTTTTTTTTAGCATTTGCTGATATTTCTTAAAAGGGAAGTAAATAATACACGGTAAGTTACCTTCTTCTAAAGAGTTTGAATTGATTAATTTCTCGGTTTGATGTTTGTGCTTTGCTCCTGTTACGTGTAATTCCCACATAACACGTGAGAAGCTAGGAAGTCTTGATTGGAAATGACAGAGACAGAACTAGTTTCAGTCAGTCGGAGAATTTTCTTTCTTTAAAACCAGCAGAGACCAGAGAGGGTCTGGTGTCGTGTTTTCTCAGTGCTGTTATTAGATGGGCTGTCTTATCGGTATCACTTAGAAACTTAAGAAACAGACTCCCAGTGACTCAGACTCATGAAGATTCTAAGAATCTTTTCCTTTTCCTTTTTGCCCCGTATCTCCTTGTTCAAGACCTCAAATGCTGCAGCTAGAACTGGAACAGGCCTCCCCTACTAACTCTCTCTCCCTCCTCAAAGGTAACTTTTATCCTGAATATTATCATCGAGGTATGCTTTAAAGATACTTTTTTTCACTTATGTATGTACTTATAAGTCAGAAGTGATTTTTTTGTTGTTGTTGTTTAAAAATGCCCATGTACATGGCTTCAGACTGCATGTATCCTGCCCCTTGCATTTTCCACTCACTGTTTTATGTCTGCTCTGGGGTTGATGCCCATCCCCCTTCGCTGTCCTGGAACGCTTCAGTGAGCGTCCTCGTGCATGTCCCTTGGTCTCGGGTGTCATGGCTTCTCTGGCGTGGCTGACTTCAGTACGTGCGCATTTTCAACACGACTAGATCTTGACAAATGGCTTCCCAGGTTTGCTTGTGCTATTATACGTCCTCCAGCAATGTACGAGAGCAAGCATTTTGTAAGTGTCCTTTCCGAGATTATATATATATATATGCAGGCAAGGAGAAATGCGGATTTTAATTCCCACCCGCATAGACAAGATGTGGTGTTCCGCCTCTTGCTTTTTACACCTAAACAAAGTGTCTTGCAGATTTTTCCAATTTAGAGAACGGAGCCTTTCCTTCTGCTTTTTTTTTTTTACAGGACATACCATTTCATTGTTTAAATAGACCATAATTTTAAAAATATTCTCTGATTCATGGATATTGGGTTTGCAGACAGCTCTGTAACAATCAGCCCTGCGCGTATATCATCTCACACTTGCTAGTGTGTGGCCTGACTTCCCAGAGAGGCTGTTTGCTTGCATGAAGGTTGTAGGCGCTTGTGATTTTGATGCATAGCCACGTCACTCTGCATGGGAGGTCCGCCAGCTCAGCCTCCCAGCAGCGACGTGTCAGAGTGCCTTTCCCCCACAGCCTCGCCTGCCGTAGGTAGGTCAGCAAGCTGTGGGGAGCTCGCCAGTGTGATGGGGAAGGGCGGATCTCCCTCTAGTTGAATTTGCATTTCCTATGGTCTTGAATGAGCTACTTAGCTCCTCTGTGCCTCTGTTTTCTCCTCTGTTCAATGGGAGGGAGGGTCATAATGGTGCCTGCCTCTCTGACTTGTCGTGAGGATAAAGTAATAAGATAGAAACATTTAGAAGAGCACCTAGCACGCAGTGGACACATATGTAAGCATAAGCTGCTTCACTATGTTATTTGGTTCTTGTTATCACTACGCTACCGCTTCTAGGTCTCAATAAACTCACAAGCTCCGGCTGAAAACACTTTGAAAACCAAGATGACAGTGGGATGTGTTAGGGACCAGAGCTGGGGTGTCCACAGCACGGCCTCCCACCCTCCTGAACCAGGACCACAAGGACGCCTGTTGTGTGCCCCCTGGAGGACATCCCCGAACTTGGCTTCCTTGCCCGAAGCCTTCGTATTGTTCCCACACCCCCAGGGCGCCGGGGAAGGGGTTGGCGGGTGGGCGTAGGCTCGTGGTGTCACTGAGGCTCCTTGAAGTTTCAACCATTACGCCAGGCCGCGTACACCCCTACGATGTGGCTGGTTTGTTTTTGTTCCCCACCCTCTGCGGTGGGCACCCCTGCCTCCCGCCACCCTGCCAGCCAGGAGGCAGCCTGGTCACTTCTTTCCTGCAAAGGGCTCTTACCCTGTGCGGACATAGCGTGTCCAGGTTTCTTTGCATCCTCATCCTCTGATTGAAAAACTGCTCTGATTTTTTAATTATACCTACCTCGTTTTACCTGTCAAGAGTACACAGTCACCAGAACGGAGACACCTGTCCTTTACCGCATCAGCGTTCCTGCCAGACGTACACCCACTGTACTAGTTCTCTCAAAAAGCCGAATTTAGGCTCTTGGTTTTTGTCTATAGTACATCGCATTCTATTTTCAGTTCTCCTCTTCACTCCTACTTCCTTTTGGCTTAATTTGTTGTAATTATGCCAACTTCTTGGAGTTTATGCTTAGATAATTGTGTCTTAGTCCTTTTCTTATAAACACACATTCATTTAAAGCTATCCATTGCCGGGGCGCCTGGGTGGCTCAGTTGGTTGAGCGACTGCCTTCGGCTCAGGTCATGATCCTGGAGTCCCGGGATCGAGTCCCGCATCGGGCTCCCTGCTCAGCAGGGGGTCTGCTTCTCCCTCTGACCCTTCCCTGCCATGTGCTCTCTCTCTCTCATTCTCGCTCTCTCAAATAAATAAATAAATCTTTAAAAAAAAAAAAGCTATCCATTGCCCCTGAGCACAGTCTTAGCTGTGTCCTGTTAAGTTCTGATGTTTGTGTTTTTATTGTCATTCAGTTCAAAATATTTCCTAGAATCTGTTGTGATTCTTTTTTTGACTAATGGTTCATTTGGGATATATTGCTCACTTTCCAAATATTCAGGTTTTTGAAAATAATCTATTTGCCTTTAGTTTCTAGTTCAAATTCACCATAGTCAGAACTTGATATGATTTCACATCATAGGGAGTTGCAGACTTGACTTGTTGCTCAACATGTAGTCAGGGTGGGTAAATGCTCCTGTGCACACCGAGGGTCATGCATGTTGCAGTTGCTGGGTGCACACGCACACGTCTACACGGGTTTATCAGATCAGTTATTAACTGTCATCTTGAGATCTTCTACTAATTCATTTTGTCAGCTAATCGAAGGGAGAGATGTGGTCATATCTACCTCTTTGATTATGGATTTATCTGTCTTTCTATTTTTGTCAGTTCTTGTTCAATTTGTTTTGAGGCTTTGTTATTGGTTGCATACAGAGTTTAAATGGCGATACCTTACTGGTAGGTGAAGCCTTTTCAAGAATATGAAATGTCCCTGTTTATGTCAGAGTTTTTTGCCTCCGAGAATAACTCTGATTAATCCACAGATGAATTATCTTCCTTCAGAGTGCCTTTTGATGAGACAAAATTGTTAATTCTGAGATCCATTACATCAGTCTTTGCTTTTATAGTCAATGCTTTTTGCGTTCTGTCCATAAAACCTTATCAGATTCCATTCACCAAGATAGCACCTGTGTCTTCTTCCAGATCTTTATGGCTCTGTCTTTATGGACAGGTCTCTGATTCATACAATTGGTTTTGTGTATAGGATGGAATGGAGGGGTCAAAATTGATTTTCTTCCATATGGGTAGTCAATTGTTTCAGTCCCATTGATGACCCGAATTGCCTTGATTGGAAATCCATCAGTCAAACACATGTGAGTCCATCTCTGGGCCCCTGTCTGCTTCACGAGTGCGTCTACGTGGCCTTGCCAATGCCACATTGTCTGATGGCCGCAGCTTTACAGAGAGTCTTGAAATCAGCCAGCCTGTGCGTTCTAACTTTGTCCTATTTTTTTCCAAATGATTTAAAGCTTTGAAATGACAGTTTCTGTCAAATAAGTCCATGCTGTCATCATGGCCTGTTATGTCATCTTGTCAAGCCCACATCTTTATGACTGAAGTAGATTTTTTTTTCCAAATTAAAGAACTGTCATCAGAGGGACAGCCCTTATTTGTCTTGATGATAGCGTGCTACAGTGACAGTGAATGAAGGGTCTGGATATCTGGAAGAAAGTCCTGGAAGGCTTCTAACTCATCAGGATGTTTGGGGTCAGCAAATTCTTTCCCATTTATCGGATGGAAATACCACTGAACAGAATTATCAGAAAGGAAGAATGAAAAAGTTACACAAATGTGCTGTTAGAACTATAATAAACTGTTGGAATATTAGTGGTTTATTAATATCACCCCATAGGATTCCTTCTGTAAAAACCCTAGAACAACTATCTAACATGAACTGTTTTGTGAAACAGGGGCCAAGTCTTTGTTAATATAAACTGCTGTTATCCCGTTGTAAGTGTGGCTTTAATGTAAGAGCTAACAATCTTCAAAGTGAGTCACACACAGCCTTTGTCTGGCGTGGAGAGCAGGAGGGCTGTGTGTGACCGGCACCTGACTGGACCCACGCTTCTTCGAGAATCACGGCCAGATTTGTTGCTCTTCCTTCGGTCTGCAACTTCCATTACCAGCAGCTCTTGCCAAAATTAACTGACTCCATGTGTGCACGTGCTTGTGTGTGTGTGTGTGTGTGCTGAAAACACGAGCCATTTTGTAGGGGTTAGTCAGAAGACAACAGCCAATATTCCCAGAAACGGAGTGGTCAGGTTTCCTTAAAAAATGTGCAGAGATTGTGTTTCTGGCAATGAGGGCTCAAGTTAAAAAGCAAACAAAAATACCACAGAATATATAACAATTTGTTTTTTGAAGGATTTGTGATTCCGAATTTGGATCCAGTTCTCTTAAATACACGTTGAGCTTCTCATGGAACACGGCTCTTTAATATATATATATATACATATATATATATGTATATATATACACACATACACATACACACACATTATATATAAATACAGAATCTTCATTTGCAGCTATTCAAAGAATTTGGGTGATAAACCCTTTATTGATTACTTCCAAATTAACTCAGTGGGGGCAATTTGGCAATGAATAGAGATCAGAGGAGAAGGACAGTTTCATGAAAGTCACCTGAAATAATCCAACCAGCTGGTGGATGAAACGCATGGAAGTAAAGACAGGCTTACACGCCTCGATGTTTTCAACAATGCCTTTCTCTGTGCCCAGGATGTCATTATGGCTCAGTCTGGGGGAAGAGAAATTGTCCCCCATTGTGGGGATGGCAGGGATAAGCCCCAGCCTGGCCCCAGGTGTGTCTGGGTCTCTGTGGGCTGCCAAATGCCCGTCTCTTCCCTAAGTACCGTGGGAGACACTGCCCTCTGCGTAAGGAGTTGAAAGTCAGGCGGGGGGACATCCGTAGAGAACAAAATGTATCCTTTATCTGTGTACAGAATTCTAAGCGTACAGATACATGGGTTGGGTTTATTAGGGAAGACTTCTCAGGGAAGTCGAGGACGCGGCTTCGCTTCGATGGCCAGGTCACCTCATCTGGCCACTTCAGGGAGTCCGCCATTCCTTGAACCTCTGTTTGCGGGCAGATCGGGCACTGATGTGGAACAGGGGAGAGAGAAGGAGATATTCCAGTGACCAGGAGAGGGCGAGGAAGTTTGCCCAGGTGCCGCAGGCATGGCTCTTAGCTGCATGCTCTTTTTTCCTTTTTTCACTTTTTTTCCTTCAAGGATTTCAGAAATTGATGCAGAGGACTGGGGGAAAGTTGTGCTGAGGCTTTACTTATTTGACGTGTTGGCCTGGTTTCTTTCGCTCTGGATTTCATTCCTTCATTCATCTTTCTTTCCTGGAGAAAATGTCAAGTCCAGTTTGGTTCCTTGTTCCCTCCTTTTTCTCTTTAATCACACTGTTTAGGTTGCTGTTATGTGCTAGACTTTGGGAATGCCCACATAAGCAAGGCGTATCCCTGTCTCTGAAAGCAAGCCCAGCCGAAGAGAAGAAAGAGACCGGTGGGCGTATAGGGCACGTGAGGATCATGTGGCCGGCTGCGGCCAAGGGCAGAGGGAGCTGAGCCGTGCACCACCAGGGGGACAGAGCCCTCTTCCAGGGCACACGAGACAGAGGCTGAGGCTTGCAGGACAAGCCCCATCCAGCGAGCCCAATCCATCCCTGAAGCCCCGGTTCACATGACTCGCCCACCCTTAAAAAAAGAAAGAAGGAAAGAGGACAGCTGCTTTTTGAAGAAAAGCCTTTGCCAGAGAGAGGTTTCTGCAGGTTATGTCTTCTGGTGCGAGATGAGGGGCTTATAAGTTTCTGGTTCGTTTGCGTGATTGTTGTGTGACGCGTTCTCTGTTTAAGGCTGTCGTCACGGGAAAGGGGCGCACGCGTGCTTCGTGCCTGCTCTGGGAGAAGCTGGGCTGGACCCCTCACGTTTCGTGATCCTGCTTTCCACGGTGGCCCAGAGGCCTTGTTTTGTGCATGTTCTGGACGAGGACGTCAGGCCCAAGTCTGCATCGCTCAGCCTCACCTGTGGAGGAGGCTGTAGAATTAGGGTTGAAACCCCATTTCTGTTCGACACAAGAGGCCAGGAGATTCCCTGTGTCGTCCTCTTTCCCTAGAGAAAAGACAAGTAAGAGTTTGCCTCCTCACCTAAAGATCTGATAATGCCACGGGGGAGGCGTGGGAATAGAGGCCGGACACAGAGCAATAGGAGTGGAGTCGGCGTGGACAGAGACTCAGGCGTCCGGAAGGCCCAGGTCACTGGGTGGATGTCACTCTGATGACGCTTTCCCTCCTCAGAATCGACAGGGAGAACAACGTGGCAGCAAGCTCTCTGGGCTTTTCTTTCTTTTCCCTTTGTCCTGTTTTAGTCTCAAATGTGGACTTTGCTCTGTAGCTTTTTCATAAAACAGCTGAGCAGCAAAATGGCTGCAAACACCGTCCTGGGCTCCCGTCAGTTCCTGGCGTTAATCCCAACAGCGGCGCCAGCTGAGTGACTTTGGGCACGTCTGCCGAGATCGTATTGCAAAGCTGCTACCCAGGTATCTGGGACTTCAGCATTTCAGTTCTGCCCCGAAGACGCAAGGGTTGGACGCAGCTTTGTTCCAAAAGGAAGAGAAGACATTTTGAAGGAACTGCCTAACTTCTCCCTTGCTAACATGCACATTCCGCCGACCCGGATCCCGCTCTGTCCTGTTCACTGCACATCCCCAGTGATCAGAACCACTTCTGCTCAGGGCAGGAGCTCAGTGGGGACAGTGGGGACAGTGGGTGACCTTGGAGGCGCTATGAGCATCAGCAGGGCCAAGGATCACTACCTACGTGCCGTGGACCCCCCACGCCTGTCAGTCTAGGGCGGGATCGTTTCTGAGCCCTCGGCATCAGTGGTGAGGACCCTCAGTGGTGACGGTGTTGGGGACCAGAGCAGCTATACATGCCAGGTGTTGGCTTAGGCACTTTGCATAGAGGGTCTCATTTTCCCTGGATGTCACCATCCTGACATAGCAGGACAGGTCATCCGGACACCCCTTCCTTTGCTGGTGAGGAAACGGAGGCTCAGCAAGGTTGGGCCTTTGAACCAACCGCTGATGTTCTGGCCTCGCCTTTCACTGAGGAGGCAGAACAAGCCGGACAGGAGCGTCCTCAGACTCCCGCCACCAAACACCCTGGCCTTCTCCAGATCCCACCCCCTGCCGCCTCTGGAAATTCCTCCTCTGCTCATCTCCTCTCCAGGAGCCCCTCCAGTCACCCCCACCCCCCCACCCCTCCCCTGCAGCAGAGGGGCTTCTCAGAAGTGCCCCTGCGCTGATGCGCCGCTTCTCCCTCCTCCTCCCTGCTCCTGGGAGCTGCACCCTCCTGGTTTGCCCCCACTTCCCGGGCCATTCCGGCTCATTCCTGCACCGGCCTCTCCCCTTTGGCTCTGCTCCACGTACCGACCGGCTCTGGTCCTTGTCCTGGACCTGCGTTCTGCTCTGTCTGCCCTCCCTCTGTATAGGGCACATGAGGACTCAGCCCCTCCTGGGCTGTGAGCGAGCCTCTTCTCCCCTGACTGCCTAGTTTAGTTCCAGCCCTGCCTGGAAGCTTGCTTTGCTCCGCACTCACCTGCCTCGCCTCTCCCCCTCCCGCTGCTTGTCTGCCTCCTCCTTCTGAATGGCAGCACCCAGCTGCCTAGGAGGTGGTGCTTCCCTCCTGCTCCGCCTATTCTTCTCCAGAATCCTCCGCATGCCGCTGGTTCACTCCCTCCTCCGTTGCCCCAGCCCGCACTGCCCCCCTCTGTCCCCCGGGCCACTACAGGACGGCCTGACTCCTTCCCTTCTAGTTCTTGTCTGCTGTCCTCCCTCAACGGCGCCAGTGCCGTCTGCGGCTTCTGACAGTGGCGTGCCCCCCACGTCTCAGGCACTGTCTCAGGCCACGTACGTCCCACAGGTGGGACCACTGCGTCTGCTCTGCAGGCAGGAGGACTGGAGCACAGAGCAGTTAATTAAATTTGCCCAAGGTGAAGACCGGGGTGAAAGTCCAGGCGGTAGAGCTCTGCAGCCCGTCCTCCTGGCTTCTGCACTGTACCTCCTCCCAGAAAGTCACTCCTGTCACTCCAGGGCTCGAGCTGCTCACCGGGCCTGTGTGACCCTCCTGGTGGCCTGCCCCTGCCTCCTGCCCCACGGCGCCAGGTGGTATCCTTAAACACTTCATGTCCACCACAGGGCCTTTGCACCAGCTGGCCCCTCTGCCTGGGAGCCTTTTCCACTGGGTCCTCATGTGGCTGCGTCCTTCTGGGCATTTGGCTCCCAGCCTACCTGTCATCCCAGTGAGGCCTCTTGATCCTGTCAATTAGCCATTCCCTGTTCCTTAAACACAACCTTCCAGTCTTTGTAGCACTTACTGCTGTCTTACTTTACCTTCGTGCTCGGGTGGTACTGCTCACCGTGATATCTAACTTACACTGGAATGCAGGCCCCATGAAAGCAAGGTGTTGCGTTCTCCCCGTATCCTGAAACTTGTGTCAGTACCGGGATTGGAGAGACATTTGGTGAGCGAACGCGTGAGCTAGTGAATGAAGGAGCACCTGGCATCTTGGGATTTAAACCAGGTGCTTTTGAGCCCACAGATTTTCCCACCACACCGTATGCCTGCCGGTTCATGCCGGCTTCGGCCTCCGAGAGCCCTCAAGCATGTCTTCACTTCTTGTAGGTGATCAGAGACGTCTACAGCGGCTGCAGCGGGCCAGCGGATTTAGAAGGTCCTCCCCCCTCGATCTCTCCAGTGCACAAGACAGAGCTAGAAAAGGTAAGGGCGTCTTTCTTCCCAGGAATAGTGCCCTTGCAGCTGATTTAGGCCTCCCTCAATGTTCTGATAACGTTCTCTGAGAGAATTATTGTGTCTGTTCTTGTTTTAGTCCGTGTTCTCCAGGAAGCAGAACTGATAGGGCGTGTGTGTGTGTCTGTGTTATCAAGTACATACAATTAGGTGTAAAATGTTAAATACATTGCAAAGTTATGTAAGTATGCATACAGATACACACAAGTACACGTATATATACACATACAAAGAGATTTATTTTTTTTAAAGATTTTATTTATTTATTAGAGAGAGCAGGAGCAGGGTGAGGGGCAGAGGGAGAACCATACTCTCCACTGAGCAGGGAGCCTGATGTGGGACTGATCCTAGGACCCCGGGATCATGACCTGAGCCGAAGGCAGACGCTTAACCGACTGAGCCACCCAGGCTCCCCTGAAGAGATTTATTATAAGGAATTGGCTTATGTGATGATGGGGGCTGGCAAGTCTGAAATCTACCCTGGAGGTCTGCGCTGGAGACCCAGGGGAGCCGATGGTGCAGATGAAGTCTGCAGGCATCTTCTGGAGAATCCCCTCTTGTGGGGGAAGGCGGGTCTTTTTGTTCTAGCCTTCGCCTGATTGGGTGAGGCCCGCCCGCGTTGTAGCAGGCAGCCTGCTTACTCGCAGTCCACTGATTTCAGGCCCATCTTCCTTCTGCAGACAGTTTAAGGCAGCACAGCCCTTGGCGTCTCGCACAAGAGTCTTCGCTGTGTCTCTGTTACCTGAGAAGAGACTCCCAGAAGTTGGTTTACTAGACGAAATGGTAGAAATATCTCTTAGGATTTTGATTCGTGCTGCTGAGCACACCGCTTTCCAGGCAGGCTGCCCCCATACCTCTTTGCTGAGCACGTCAGGTTTCCCGTTCCCCACGGGCACTGGCCATTTTGATCTCTCGCCTCTAAGGCTGTCCTGTTAGCGCCCGGCCAGGCCCCGTGGCGGTGGGCTATGATGTGCGGGACCGGGAGGGGTGAGTTCAAGTCCACCTCCTCCACCCTGATGCCACAGTTCTCCCACTGGAACGGAGGATTCCCGCTCTAAGCAGCATCTCTTCTTCAGATGCCAACTCAGGGTCCTGCTCCCTATATCCAGGTATCGGGGCTAAAGTAATCCCAAGCACTCGGGCGTGCCCTTGGACGGTGTCGACCGTAGCTTGTCCCTGCGTATACATTCGGAGGGTGCCTGTTACAGCAGATGTCTGACCTCACCCGATTACTGGTTGGCAACGGGAGGGAATTGAGCGGATGATGGCCTCTCTGCTTCTGGAAGGATAACATGGCTTGGTGAGGGGCATATTTTTTGTAATCTTAATATTTTTTCAAAATTACTTGCAAGTAAAAGTGATTTGGATGCGATGAGGCACCAGAGTGTGTGTCATGTTCTCCATTCCTCTGCTGTTCCTGAAGCTTTATCCGTAAGCCGGCCGGCCGCTGGTCTGTACCTGAGCCCTGGCCTCCCAACGCTGCCACGGACTTGGCCACACTTCCTTCCACTGTGGGGACCACTGGTGACTGATCCCTGAGATATCACGCGGCCAGTGCGAACCATGGTGAGAATAACTTAATCCTTTTTACCCTCACAGAAGCTGTCTTCTGAGAGACCCAGCTCGGATGGGGAGGGCGTTATGGAGAATGGAGTCGCTGTGTGTGAAGGAAAAGAACAAGGTGAGTTCTACTCGTGCCCAAACCACAAACACCGAAACACAAAAACAAGAGTAAACAACAAAAATCAGCCGTGGCCAGCTCCATGGGCTCTGATTGTGGGACAAGTCTCCTTGGAAGTTCAGTGACGTAGACGGCACGGCCCAAGTTGCACACCGGAAGTGCAGAGAAGCCCTTTTGGTTGACAGGAGCCCCACATGTCTTCACCCGCTGTCCTACTGAACCCTGGCCCCAGGCGTGGGCGCCCTGCATGTATCCTGACTGCTGGGCTCCCGGCAGCTCATTTCCTTACCTGATCTGTCACTGAAAGGAATTTACAGCGAGGAGAGCTGGTAGTCACGTGGTAGCAGGTGTCAGAATGTCCTTCCTTTTAAGGCTGAATAACATTCTATCCTCTGGATGAACCACATTGTGTTTATCTGTCCATCCATCAGCAGACCCTTGGGTTCTCCCACGTTCTGGCCCTTGTGAATGATGCTGCTGTGAACGTGGGCTTTTGGATTTTGAATTATTTTTTTCTAAGTCAGCTTTCCGAGCATAAATTACGGCCATTTTAATGAGTCTATAGTGTTCTGTAATTGTGGCTTTAACTTGCATTTCCCTAAAGACTAACGACGAACCTTTTTGATGTGCTTTTTTGCCAACCATGTATCTGATGAAATGTCTATCCAAATCTTTGCCCATATTTTTATTGGATTTTGTTCATATTTACTGACTTCTGAGAGCTCTTGATATATTTTAAATACAAGTCCTTTATCAATGTGTCTTGCATGTAGCTTCTCCCAGTCCATGGCTTGACTTTCACTTTCCTTCCCAGGGTGTGGGCCAAGAGGAAAGTAGGATTTGCGGGTCGTGGCGGAGTTTTCTTTGTGCAGAGTTAACAGCCTATATGCTCGTGGCCCTGGGACCTTGGCTTCCCGGGGGAGTGGTCTGCCCACCCAGCTCATCTGTGCTCTCTTGCTAGAATGGAACAGACACCCCCCAGCTCTGAAATGAGGTCCCCTTCAACGAGACAGCAAGCCAGGCCACTAAGAATCTTGAAATCCAAGTAAGCTGGACTCTTGTGACATGACAAGGTTCACCCCAAAAGGTCATGGTCTCTGCCTTTGCCCGTGTGATTCCCTAATGCGGTCGTGTCGGAGTGCAATTTCTGCTCTCTCCATCGGAAGTTACTCAGGGGAAGGCATCATCTCTGTCTTCCGTGGGCACGTAATATGTAATCAAAGCCAGGAAAGCTATCTTTAAGTTTTGCCCTGCAATAGAATAACCTACAATCTCGGGTCCCTGCTCAGACGTGGGGCGTGGCAGACACGGCCTCGGCCGGTCTCCTTCCTCATTTGCCATTTCTTCCCTGGCTCCCTGTTGGAAATCAGGTTCACAGAACGATACAGATGTCTGGAGGTCTGTGTCAGGAAACGCACCTCTATCTAGAATTCCCCTGCTTCCTTTTCACAAGGAAGGTGACCCTGGGCTCACAAGTGTTCTGCTTTGCGTCTCGCAGACACTAAGTCGTTGCTGAAGGAAGTGGATAGTTTAAGTGCATCCTGGCTCGACCTTAGCTTCTATCCTCGCTGCTCACTCTCGAGCTATTTGCCGTGAGAGAGTTCAGCACGGCTCCCCTTTTCCCAGCCACGTTGTGACTCAGATTCTCTGCGGGCTACATGGCAGCGTCTGCGCGTCTGTGCTGACGATGGTTATGGCCCTACGGATGCTGGGAGTGGGCTTTGCCTCGGTGGCCCCCGCCCTCCCTGCCTGCCCCTCACTCGTGGGGTGTGACGTGTGGACCCCTGTGGCTTTCCTGCGCTCTGACTTCAGTTGAGAGTTCTGAGTTTTGGGGGTTTCTTCATAATTTTATTACATGTCCCGAATTCTGCCTTTGTGTAGTAAAATAGCAGTGATGTATTCTCAAGTTCCTCCATACTTTGGCTTTTTCTTCCAAGGAGTCCCTTGCTTCGGCTTTTGCAAAGCATTAATCGGGCTTCTTCTAGGAATTAAAAGTATGATCTCTTTTCTTTGTAGTCAGGGTCCCGCAGGTACTTTCCCAACAGGAGCAAATGCGAGTAGAATTGGAAGTAAACGTAACCTCTTTGCTTTGAGCCACGGGGAAGAACTCTGCGCACCCCGCAAGCTCTGTGAAAGGGGGCCTTGAGGGTACACTGGGAGTGCCACCCTTGCCAAGCGTCGCTGGAATGGGACTGTGGTCACAGATGGTCTCACCGCTCTCTCGAAACAGCTAAGAGGGGTCATGCACGGCTGCTTTCACTTTGGTGTGGCCACGGTGCACACCCCCATGCCTGGTGGTAACTGGGGGGAAGGGGCCTTCCCGCTGAGATTGCAACGGGTTCTTGGCGCTTTCTTTGAAAAGAGGGGGTGGTGGCTGTTGGGAGAGTGTAAGGAGGGGTGGGAGTGGCCTTCCTGTGTTCCCGCTTCTGTATCACACATGAGGCCTTCACAAGACACCCCAGTCTGGGCCCTTAAACAACAGACGTTTATTTGTCATGGTTCGGCCGGCCGGGAGCCCCGGAGGGCGCTGCCATCAGAGCTGGTTGCCTGGGAGGCCTCTTCCTGGCCTGCGGACGGCCGCCTCCCCCCGCGTGTCCTCACATCGATGGCCTTTCTTCTGTGTTCAGTCTCTTAAAAAGGACACTCATTCTGCCAGATCGGGCCCCCACCCTTACGACCTCCTGGGACCCCATCACAAATACAGCCATGCTGGGGTTAGGGCTTCAATGCAGAGATTGTGGGGGGCACCTCATCCAGTCTGGAAAAAACACTGTGTTTACCCAGAAATTTGGCATGGCTTCTTTTCTTTCAACTGTCGTTTCTAGAGAGGCAATAAGGGTCAAAACCAAGTGACTGACCTTGGGGTGGCACTGAGTCTGTGGGGCCAGGGAACACACTGGGGCGGGGTGGGGATGTGGGCCTGCACCTGGGGTCCCGCCGGTGGTAGCAGAGTGGGACAGGAAGAGAGAGAACTGCCCCACCCGCCGAGAGAGAATGAGTCATCGGTATTACAGGGGGCTTTAGGAATGAGGCCCCGGGGTTGTAATCCCACGTCCCGATTCCCCTCTCTCTGAAATTATCCTGTGGCTATTTATGGTGTGTTCTTGTGCTGGGCTGAGCAGGAGGGGAAGGAATTCCTGCCTCATGACATTTTCAAAAGGGGTTATGACCCCCTGTGGGTTATAGACTGGGAGGTGGGAGTCACCCTGGAGATGGGGACACCAGGAGGGTTATTGGAGGCTGTGGAGCCCCTCTCTCATCCCACCCCACTCTGTTGTGAAGCTGCACTTGACCCTCCCAGCGCCCCAGTGTCCTGTGCAGTCTGGAAAGTTGCCTTTTCCCCTTTGGCTCCAAGACTAGGCACATCATGGCCCTCGGATGATGGAATGAGTGACATGTCCCTTTGCAGAGTTGCTGTGGGAGGAAGGATCTTGCCTCCCAGTCCTGGGTGCACTCTCTGACACACCTCTGATCTCCACGAAATCCCAGAAGGGCGTCCAGAGTTGCCAGATCTTCCAGTTTCCCAAAGGAAGCCAGAAATTGTTTTGAGGCACAGGGTTTGTGAATTTGATATATTGGGCATGACTTCATAATTTAATGCCCTGCAGGCAAAAGCAGACCATAATGGGCTGAGAGTTCTGGAGAGCGCAGAGCTACGTGCATGTCTCAGGGATGGGTGAGGGGCTGCTTAAGGGCTTCCCGGGACTGGGGAAGACCCGCATCCCCCTTTCCCTCCCTCGTCCCCTCTCCGAGCTGGCCAAGGTGTGGCCGCACTGCCTCTTTCTGTTCCTCACACCCGTCCAGCTCCCCCCAGCCTCACGGCCTTTGTGTTGGCTGATGCCCTTCTTGCCCAGAAGGTTCTTCTTTGGGTTCTTCTCAGCCGCTTCCTCCTCACCCAGCTCCCGGCTCAAAGTCGCCCTCCCCCACCACCCAGCGCCTCTGCCGTGTCACTCCACCGTAGCTCTCTGCCCAGGCCTGGCGCCTTCGGGCCGCTCCGTGCGTGCACGCGTCCACGTGTGTGTGGACCTGTGCGCACACCCGTGTGCATGCTCTCAGCCTACTTTAGAACAGGAGCTCCCTCAGAACACCTGTTTTTTGCTATCTTCTGTGTCAACACCAATAGCTGGCACAGAGAGGGTGCCCGATGAGTAAAAAATGAGGAAAATAAAATTGACTATGATTTATGCTTTATTTTTATTTTTTCTCAGTTAAAGTCTATCACTGAAACACACTTTCTTGTTTTCATTGTTCTTGACAGTTAAGAGGAAGAAAAGTTCCAAATCAGAGGCCAAGGGAACCGTGTCCAAAGTCACTGGGAAGAAGATCACCAAGATCATCGGCTTGGGGAAGAAAAAGCCCTCGACAGATGAGCAGACCTCATCCGCGGAGGAGGACGTCCCCACCTGCGGTAAGACGGAGGGTGCCTGGCCTCTCCTGGAGTGGCCTCCGCTTCGCGTGGGCTCGCACGCGTCAGGCCGCTGATCCTCAGAATGGTGCGAGATGTACTTCATCTTTACTGCTTATCAATAAAAGATCTCGCGGGGGTTTGACATGATCTCTGAGGTTCTTTCAAGATGAAAAACAAATTCTTCCTTTGATCCTATGAAGTGCTCCCAAATTCCTTTTAACCGTCTCTAAGCTGGGGCACACGCACGTGCCTTGGCGAGCGAAGGAAGGAGCGCGGAGCATGTGGGGTTACAGTTGGCGCTCTCCCCTGGGCTGACACGGTGAACCAGCCGTCCTGGCAGCACTGCGTCTCAGACCTCAGTATCAAGGGCAGCCTGCTGGACCACTCCATCGTCAGTCTGTCACCTGGAGTCCTTTCCGAGCAGCTGCCCCCACCAGGATGGGGTGGGTGCCCACAACGTGGCTCCAGCCCTCCCGGGGCTTCCGCTCACATGGCAGAGACGGGTCTGAACGAGCGGTCACAGGGAGGGACGTGCAGTGGGACCCGGTGACTAAGAGGAGGGAAACCAGGGCAACGGGAGCATCTCCCAGGGACCCGAGCGAGGTGGCGGTGCGGGCAGGGTGGCTGCTGGGGAGGGGTGGAGGGTGAGGTTGCACACCCGTACCGTTTCCTTGGCCACCGTGTAGCCCTTCGCGGGAGAACAGCCCTGGAAGCCGGGCGACGGGGCTTCGGCCTCTATTAGGAATTGAGGATGGGCTGTAGGTGCCCCATGTCCTGCCAGCAGGTCCCTGGTCGCTTCCCTCTGCGGACTCGCTCTGCTCACCCCTGTGTGGCGGTGAGCATCCACCTGCCCAGGGGATGGGCCTTATCTGGGGCTACGCTGCCCCAAGTGTCCAAAGTTGGTCATACAGACAATGATGAAGTAATTCACCAGCCGTCATGTCCCAGGATGTGAGCTGTGCCAGGACGACAGAAGAGTCGGCACTGCGGCGGGCAGAGGGGGTGGGTCGCAGAGGGGATGGGTGCCCGGGCGTGCAGGAGCCAGGCGTGGGCTGCGCTCTGAGGGCAGGTCCGGGGGAGGTCCCAGCTCCCTCTGGCCTTGACGGATGTGCTCCTAGGAAGCCCCACGCGAGACTTCAGGGGGCCCGGTAGAGTCACGTCCTTGGTCGAGCCTTGGCCACCCTGGGTGGGGGTGCACCGAGGGGCAGGACGACAGCAGACCACACAAAGCTCTAGCACCAAGCAGCAGAAGGAAAAACGTGAGTCTGCTGATGCCAAGGTGCAGTTTCCTGTCCGCCTCTGCCTTCGTTGGTGCCGCAAGAAGCACTGGGTGGCGTGGGGTTGCTTCTCCTTCTGGGTTGGCCCTGCAGAAGAGGTAGGGATAAAAACGGAAAGAGGGAATTATCCGACAAAGGGAACAACTTTTTTAGCTTCATTTTTGGCTTTTTTTTTTTTTTAGGTTTATTTATTTGAGAGAATGGGTGCATGAGGGGGAGAGGGGCAGAGGGAGAGGGAGAGAGGCCCTCCGGCAGACTCCCTGCTGAGTGTGGAGCCTGGCGTGGAGCTCGAGCTTAGGACCCTGAGATCATGACCTGAGCCAAAAACCAAGAGTCAGACACTTAACCGACTGAGCCACCCAGGAGCCCCTCGTTTTTGTCGTTTAAACTGCTCTAGGTCAGTGGAAGAAGTAGAAATTCTTTCATGAAAAGCAACATTCATGTGGAAGGCAAGGTAGACACTGGGGTCCAGACCCTCGTTACAAACCAGAACATGAGCCCCACAAGCTGACCCAGCTCTGCCCCTCCTTCTGCATCTGCCCTCTCATAACCCCCCATAAACAGCCTCCCTGTGTTGGTGCTCAGGCCCTGCAGGAAATCCTGTTGCTGGCACTTTCTCAGAAACACAGTTGGCCACTCCGAGGGCAGGAAGGGGGGAATCTGGAGCCTATAATTACCCATGTGTGGATTTCTTCCAAACAGCTCAGGGGACATCTTTTGTCTCTATTAAGAGAACTTCCTCTGTCCACAAGATTTTAAGACTGTCATCTAGGTCTTCGCTGGGTCCAGGGGCCAGAGAAGGGGCAGAGGAAGGACGGGGGAGATGACTGTTCTCAGTGATTTTGGTACAGCTGCAAAGTTGTAGGCAGAAAATGTCAGCTGGGTAAAGGCGCAAGACCCCCGCCGTGCCAAGCTGGGGCCATGCAGCCCCAGTCCCCGTGCTGTGAGCAGAGCCCCGCGGGCCGGGCCGGAGGGGCCATGCTGCTAGGCAGGCAGAAGAGAGCTCCCGGGAGCAACCAAGACCTGGGTTCAAATCCACTCTTCCCTGCAATGTGGCAGCTGGGACTCCAGATGCATGATAAAAATCCTGTTGGGGGTAGGAGATGGTTTCTGCAGACACCCCCAAGGGGAGCGGGGAGGGGCAGTGAGCGCCCCAGCCAGCCGACCGGGTCAGCCCAGCCAGCCCCGTGGCGCCGCTCCTTCCTGCCCCGACGCCCAGCGTGATGGGGGCGTCAGCTGGGTGAGCGCTGCGCATAGCCACAGGCATGCCGTGGTCTGCGATGTGCACCAGGCCCCAGAAGGATCTTCTGTTTGCCCTTCTCTGGTGCCCACGAGTGTCTCTACAAACCCAGCGGTTGTTGTCAGGAAACACGTGTCCTCTCGCTCTCTGCCCCGTCTGTCCCCTGCTGGGCCAGCGCACCAGCCTCCTGACTGGCCGCCTTCTCTGCACCCTCCAGGCCACCGGGGGTCTATGAAAACAGGGTCCTAGGCTGAAACACGAGTCTCTGTGCGGCTCAGCTCAGAGCCTCTGGCAGTCTCGTCTCAGCCCGACTCTGCAGCTCTCTCCCGCCTTCCGGGATGAGACTCAGAACTCCCTTGCGCCCCAGCCGCGCCCCAGCACCCATCAGCACAGGGCCTGGCAGACGAGCAGCTCAGCCCGCTCACTGGCAGAATGAATTACCTTAAGCGAATTGCATTACCTGCCTGAGCCTCAGGTTCTTCCTCTGTGAAACGGGCTCATACTTACCTTGTTTTCCTAAGGAAACTGAAAGATAAAATCATGAACACCAAGCTCAGTGCTTAATAATTAAGCCATAACTTATGCTCAGTAAGCGGTTGCTGTTGTTACTCGTTGGTTCACCTAACGTGCTTATTTTTAAGAAACCTGAGCACACGGACATAGTTCAGGCCATGTAAGGGCAGTGCGGGTGCATGGCATGGGTCCTAAGGGAGCTGGGCGGAGGGGCAGCATAAGCTGAGCTAGCTTGAGGGCCTTGCTGGGTGATTCCAGGGCCCTCCTAGTTCGACTGTTCTGTGACTTTGTGACATTTTCGGCAGTAGCGTTTTTCAGTGGACATACAGGGAAGTTCTGTACCTCTTACCTTCTTTCACAATCTACCCAACAAAAAATCAGGCGACTTCAATCAAGGGGGCAGAAAGCGTTCTTGGTATAAGTCACCGCCCTGGGGCGTCGGCATCCTTGTTCTTGGGCACGTGCGCCTGTTGGAGGACAGGCCCCTAAGATGGTCAGATGGGGTTTGGGCACCAGGGGGACTGGGTTCGGCCGGTGGCAGCATCGTGACCTTTGGTATCCCTGGCCCCCGTCTCCCTGGGATGTCTCCTCCCAGCTGATTATAAACCGAGGCCTGCGAGTGAAACCAGCCGTCACACTGGGATGAGAGGCCTCTCAAGAGCGGGACCAGAGCCTGGCAGGCAGATGCCACATTTCCCGCCCTATAGAGGGGAACTCCGTGGACGCTTCGCCCCACTTCCGCCGGCTCTTCTGCAGCTGCTTGAACTCGGGAGCAGCTGGTGCGGAGGCTATGAGGGGTCTCTAACATTACTTTTACAGCTCTCATGAAACCTTGAGCCTCTTGCCATGGTTTTGCGAGAAATCTTAGAATTCAGAGCAAGAATCATCCCAAAACATCTAACTGACGTTCCCAAACTGCAAAGATACGGTATCATCTCACTTAACATGATGGGTGGGATCTAAAAAGAAATCAAATTGCCTTGAAATTGTCTCATGCAGTTGGTGGAACTGCCCTGGGCGGGCGGGTGAGCCTGGCGTGGGGGATGCGGCTCTCACCAGAGGACCCCTGGAGGACCCGGCTGTCCCTGCAGTACCAGGCCGGGCTGCACTCGGGCACCACCTGGTGGCAGCCGTGTGCTGCAGCTGAACTATGAGTCTGCACCCGCCCCATCAGAGAGTCAGGGGCATGGGAACCTAGCTTGTGACTCCAGATGCCTTCGATGGGCTGTCCGTCATTTCCCTGTGCTCCCCACCCCGAAGATGGGAATGTAAGGCCACCCCTCTCAGAGAGGAGCAGAGGGGAGTGAGCCTGGCACTGGAGGCCGGTTACCGTGGGCTTTCCTGTTTATAGAAACGGGCCGCTCATCCCCTGTGACTTTCTCTTCGCTTTTCTCTTTTGGGAACTGAAAATAAATCTGAGAAAGGCATTAAGACATGGTAATTTCCTATGATGTCATGCTCTAAATAAAACGAGGGTTTGTCCAATATAATCATTCCTTTTGTGACTCAAATGTCAAGAAATTCATAGCATTGGTGACTTTGGGCTGGGTTCAGTCAGGGAAGAAGATATCCCGAGAGTGCCTTAGCCTGCTCCAGAGATTAGCATCCCCCTGGTTAGTGGAGCGTGCTCGGTAGCTGCCCCCTCCACACTGCGAAGGGGTGCACCTGAGCCAGAGTGGCCCCATGTGCCAAGTTCTCCAGTAGAAAGTCACGTGCAAGCTTACAAGGAACCTGGTCACTGTTATCGAGAAGTCGGCTATCCTCTTAGGTCTTATTGCTTAAATTCCTCAACAGAGGGGCGCCTGGGTGGCTCAGTCGGTGAAGCGTCTGCCTTCAGCTCAGGTCATGATCCCAGCGTCCTGGGATGGAGCCCTCCTTCGGGCTCCCTGCTCAGTGAGGAGCCTGCTTCTCCCTCTGCCTGCCACTCCCCCTGCTTGTGTGCTCTCTCTCTGACAAATAAATAAATAAAATCTTTTAAAAATAAAATAAAATAGCTTCAGGTCAGGCTTTGCTGGGTGGCCTGTAACAGTCACACGTCAGGAGTAACCTCCTTCCCCTGACTGGACCCCAGCCTCTCTTCTCCTCCCTGCACTCCCTCCTAAACTTAGAAAATGCAAGGAACTTGGGTCCCAGGCACTTGATCCAGTGGACTGGCTTCTCCCCTTTTTCTCTTATAAATACAGCAACATAGGCCCCAGGTGAAAGCTTTTGTTCCAGGAGAAGCAGTGCACCTTGCGTGTAGGGGTTATCGGTAGAATGGATGTCACGCCGAGCCAAATGAAAACTTCCACTTCATGTGTTCACCTCGGGAATTCATTGAGCAAATATTTATCTGTCATGTAGAAAGCATCCTTAAGCCCTGTAACTTACCTGCGTGTTCAGGGTTTTATTTTACGGGATTCCATTAGCATTTACCCATTGCTAATGACGTGTGTAAGACGCAAAAACTAAGTGTGTTAGAGACACGGAGAGAAGCAAAACGCACCCTCCTAAACCCTTTGGGCATGTGTGTACGTGTGCATGCATGCGTGAATTGAAAAAGTGGCTGATGACTTAAGACATCCTCATTTTATTCCTTCCTTTTTGACCTGAGTTTTCTGTGCCACGTCACTGCCTCCCTCCGTCTCAAAGGCAGGGGGCATTCTTCTCCTCAGGGTACGAGGGGCAGCCGCCCTGTGAGATTTGGTTCCCGTGCCTCGTTAGCTCACATTGTGTATGTTCGTCTGCTCATCGGTTTGTGGCAAACGAGAGCGGTCCGTTTCTCTCGTATTTGAGATTTCCTTTTTTAGAAATGATGATCACTGTTCTTACGATTCGATCCCATGTGCAGGGGTACACAGATCTCCCCAGAGCGGTAAAGGTGTCGTGCAGGGTCAGAGACATGGGGTTTCCATCCCATCTGGGTGGGCTTCACCCGTCCGACAAAATCCTCAAACTGCAGGAGCTCAGGGGCTTGTGGGGTGGGCTGTCTGCCTCACGAGGAGCCTGCAGAGCTGGCTGAAGGCCTGTGGGGGTCCGGCTTCCACGCGCTGACTGTCTGCCCTTGGCCCCCTCGCAGGCTACCTCAACGTGCTCTCCAACAGCCGCTGGCGGGAGCGCTGGTGCCGAGTCAAGGATAACAAGCTCATCTTCCACAAGGACAGGACCGATCTCAAGACCCACATCGTTTCTATTCCTCTGCGCGGCTGTGACGTGATCCCGGGCTTGGACTCCAAACACCCCCTGACCTTCCGACTGCTTCGCAACGGACAGGAGGTGGCCGTGCTGGAGGTAAGGTGCCGCCCGTGGCCACGCTCCGAGATCCTTCCCCGGGGCACCGTGGCTTCTGGCCCTGTCCTTCTTGCCCACCGTGGTGGCCTCTGCTGGCCTTTTCTGTCTCCTCCTCCCTGGGCAGTGCCCATTCTTACTTGGCAGAACAGGCTGCCCTGCGCCCGCCCACCGCCCGGCTTCCTTTCCTCCGCGTGCCTTTGCGTGGAGATGAGCTACACGATTCCATACGGCGCACTGCTTCCTAAAGGCGGCAGAAAAATAACTCATTTTGCCCCCATGGCCCACCTGTGAATCGATGGTGTTTGTTTAATTTGCCCTTTGGAATGTTCCTCTTTACAGACGAAACAGGTGTTTTTAGATAACCCTATAGACTGTGGCTCATGTGCCAATCCCATAGAAACTGAAAGAACACCTTTAATTCTGAAGCGCCCTCAGCTTTGTGTGCATCTGTTATGTGTCTGCCTGCTTTTCTGGAACAAATTCTTCACTAAAGCAGAAAAGCAGTTGAACCTGGTTTCTTAGCTATCTGCTGAAAACTGCCAATTTTACTTTCCGCCTATTACACAATTTATTTTCTGCCCACTATGAATTCAGACCTCCTTTTCTTTATCTTTTGTTCATTTACACTATGGTGACTAAGACGCAGACTCGCATGCACACTCACCTGTGTGCAAGCTCCAGGGCTGTGAACGTCCAGAGCTCGCGGACGTGGGCTGCATCAGTGGCAGAAACGAGGCTGCGTTAGATTTGCTGCACAGGCTTGGGTGCGCTCCATGACTCAGGTGTAGACCCACAGGCCAAACGACCGTGGTGCTAGATGGATAGAGAGCGAGCCCGGCGCTTGGGGCCAGGATCGAGGTGGCCCGTGAGGCCGTCTAGAAAGTCTTGATAGGAGATAGTTTGTTTCAGAGGCTCTTTTCACAGAAACAACTATTTTTGGCGGGGGCGGGAAAAGACTAACACTGTTCTTCATCCCACGGGCTGGTAACCTGCGAGGCTGGCCAGGATGAAAGGCGGCCGGCTGTGGACTCGTGGTCCTGGGACCGCCTGGGGTCCACACTCCTGGGCCCCCGTCCTCATTCTGCCCCCACTGGGATCACACCACGTCTTATTTTCTCCCTGGGCTTTTTGATTCACCTATAAAACGTGAGCATTGGGCCAGAGTCTGTACTTAGTAAGATTTATGCAGGCTGAAAACTGTAGGGTGGGTGCAGGGGAGACAGCTAAAAACACAAAGGAGGAAACTGTGGCCTTGATGTGAAACAAGGCAGGTCTCCTGGGCCAGCTTCGGGAGCAGCCCTGGGAGAGGGCATGGTGGGGGAGGTCTGAGTTGGCGCATGCCTGATCCCGGAAGGGAGAGAGGCAGACCCAGGGGCGGCCTGGTGAGGAAGGCACCCTTGTGCACCCGCAGCCCGCAGGCGGGAAGGGCCCCCAGTCCTTGTGAGGGAGGGCAGCCCCTTCCTCCATGTCCCGGTCATCAATCTCACACACACACACACACACACACACACACATACACACACACCACCCAACACACACAGGCAGCCTGCCTCGCTCAGTCACGAAATGCAGTGCACCAGCCAGGAAATGTAATCTGTATGTTTTCTAAGGTCATTTTAACTTTTACTTTGAGATAATTTCAGGAAAGTCCTGATAATATCAGAAATAATTTCCATGCACTCTCCATCCATATGCCCCAATAATAACATTTTCCTGTGGGGGGGGGTCTCCTGTGCTCCCCCCTCCCCCATTCCTCTCCTGTGTGAAGTTTCAGAACCTTTTACAGCTGTGTTGCCCCTTTATTCCCTCAATACTTCATTGCGAATTTGCTAAAAGCAAAAGCATTCCCTTACCAAAACCAGAATATAATTATCAAAATCAGGAAATTAACATTCACACACCCCTGTAATCTGATCCATAGATCTTAACCAGCTTTTCTGAGCTGGACAGTGTCCCTTGCAGGCAGGAGACCCCAGCCTGTGTGTCGCCTCAGCCTCTGTCTCTTTCTCCGGCTGGCTGGCTTCGTGGCGTGGAGACGTGCGGAGGGTACAGACCAGTTACTGCGTAGATGCCCCCCAGTCTGGGCGCATCTGCTCTTTCCCTGCCTTGGGCTCCAGGTGGGCTCCCCGCCGGAGCCGGTGGTGGGTGTCACAGCGTGTCCCCCCGGCAGTCGCACCTGTCACGCCCCCCCACGGCCACTAGTATCCACTTCTCCCCTGTGGGCAGGGTGTCTGCAAGGTTTCCCCGCTGCAAACTTACTGGGCTTTCCCTTTGTCTTTAAAAGCATCATATGGGAAGGTATGTTGAGGCCGTCTATGTAAATACCCCATTATCGCTCACAGCTGCACCTGCTAATGTTAGCGTCCATTGATGACGCTTCCCTGAAACAGTCGTTATAATGACAGGTGCTAAATAGGGACTTTGAAACCCCATCATTCCCTCTATACACATTAGTTCACATCTGCTGTAAGGAAGGTTTCCCGCTCCTCCCATTTAATTATTAATCCCTTTATGTATGTATACCAGTGGGGATTCAGAGAATATTGTTTTAATCAGTGATTATAATGCTCTATTGTCATGATTTACTTTGGTGGAATCATCCCAGATTTGGTCAGCAGAAGGCCCTTCAAACTCACCCCTGCGGCCTTTGCTATGTCCCTGGGATAAGACACCACGGGCCCCACCATTCTTTGATAAGATGTTCTGGGCTCATCTTGTACCTTTCCTTGGTCCTCAGCCATTTCTCCAGAGAGCTCTTAGTGGGTTCCTCCAGGTGGGACTCAGAAATGGGTGTGTGTGCGTGTGCGTGCGTGTGTGTATTCACGCACGTGTATATGTTATGTACGTGTACGTATTTGTAAACATACATATACACACGTATGTGCATTCACACATCCACATCCGTATCTATTTCTATATTAAGAACCATGAGATCATAACCAATAACCTCTAATTTCAGTTCAACATCACAGGGTTTTTTTTCCACAAGCCTATGAGAAAATTCTATAAACTATGAAGAAAACAATTAATGAGCTCTAGCGTAATTGTATCAATCCCATGTTACATAGTGTGTTAAAATACTTTTAAAAATGCTTAGACAAGGGCTCCTGGGTGGCTCAGTTGGTTAAGCGACTGCCTTCGGCTCAGGTCATGATCCTGGAGTCCCGGGATCGAGTCCCGCATCGGGCTCTCTGCTCGGCGGGGAGTCTGCTTCTCCCTCTGACCCTCCTCCCTCTCATGCTCTCTGTCTCTCATTCTCTCTGTCTCAAATAAATAAATAAAATCTTTAAAAAAAAAAATGCTTAGACAAGGTAGTAACAGACACATCAGTATACATTTAGTCATAGATACATCGTGGCTGCAGATTTTGTTGGGGAAGGACAGAAAAACCAGTGAAGATAACACATTTGTGACTTTTATTTACCCAAGTATTCAAATGAGTTCATTTTCATTCCATGAACATTGGCTACATTCTCCCTCTGCAAGGCACATGACTGGAGTCCCTGCAGCTTGTCCTGGGGCCTCACTCAGTACTGGCTAAGAGGGATTTGTTACTAGCCAATTGTGTGAGCACATGAAAAATAGCTTCTCTCATGTTAACGGCTCTGGGAATATTTACAATTACATGTATTCTGGTCTCTGTTCAACTTGTCAAGGCTGTAAATATAAAACCTCATTTTGGTAAACCCCTGGCCAGACTTATCAAAAAGAAAAGAGAAATGACCCAAATAAACAAAATCATGAATGAAAGAGATCACAACCAACACCAAAGAAATACAATTATAAGAACATATTATGAGCAACTATATGCCAGCATTTTCTTTAAGTCTTTAAGCTAAACTTAATAGATCTTTCTGGGACACCTGGGCAGCTCAGTCGGTTAAGCGTCTTCGGCTCAGGTCATGATCCCAGGGTCCTGGGATCGAGCCCCACATCGGGCTCCCTGCTCAGAGGGGAGCCTGCTTCTCCCTCTCCCTCTGCTTCTCCCCCTGCTTACGCTCTCTCTCTCTGACAAGAGTAAATAAAATCTTTAAAAAATAGATCTTTCTTTATATTGAAAATTAGTAATTTTAATGAAAATATTTTTTCTTTCACATTCCATTAACTCATGCACTTAAATGCTCAATGTGCCCTAAGCTTTAAACATCATAGTCTGATGAATCAAATGTTTTGAATACCATTATATATGTAAAATTTCTGATTTTCCAAATCACGTCACAAGGATGACTTAAAAATTTAATGAACAGGATCTTAAAGCCATATTTCAGACTGGCACATTCAGCAGATCAAATTTGGGGTGGGGACCATTTCAAATATCTTAAAAATGTCATGCATGAAGCAGCTAGGGACTATAAAGCATGATTGCACTTATATACACACAGCAGATAGGAAAGAAGGTTGTACCATCTCATCAAGAGAATTAAGAGTGCCATTTCAGGCCGGGCTAGGAGGCCCCAACAAGGGCCACGGGGTGGGGGACAGAGCTTGGAGCCCATAGAGGTGTGGGTCCCATGGGGTTTCTAGGTCAGGCCAGGCCCAGGTTGGAGGGGCTCCTCCTTCTGGCCAGAATTTGTTGCCAAATTAATGACGCTTTCTAGGCAACTTCCTTCAGCTGAGATTTAACTCCCTGCAGCAATTCCCACACCTCACACCCGCTGCCCTTCCCCAAAGTAATCGGACGGCACCGTAGGACTCAGATTTTGTTTCCTTGGGTGGAAATCATGCCATAACTTCCTGCATCGAGACTTAGCGTGCATGCAGTATGAGCGCATCGCTCAGGCTGGGACGGCATCTCCGTGCCTCTTTATGCCCCTCACGTGCTTTTGGTCGCGTTGGCTTTGCTACTACATGGTGTCTATGCAGACGTGCGGGGAATGTGAGCCCCTTACCGTCACTTAAGTGCACGCACGCTTCTCCCTTCTCCTCCCCAGGCCTCCTCTTCTGAGGACATGGGCAGATGGATTGGGATTTTGCTGGCTGAGACGGGGTCCTCCACAGACCCCGGAGCCCTGCACTACGACTACATCGACGTGGAGACGTCTGCGAACGTCATCCAGACGGCCAAACAGACCTTCTGGTAAGACCCGTGTGAAGTGGCCCTGAAGCCAAACAATGCTCTTCTTTCACTAATTTTTTAACTTTTTGTGTGCATAGACTCGGGGGGGAAGGAACAACTAAAGACTCTCCCTTTTGTATTATGTTGACTCAAACTCTGCTGAAATATTTGTCACTTCCTCCCTCCATGTTTTCTATTGGAGCAGGGGTGGTGAACTTTTTCAGTAAAGTGCAAGACAGTAAGTATTTTTGGCTTCGGGGGCCAATCGTTTCCTGTTGAAGCGACTCACTCTGCCATCACATCCACTGACCGTGGGTGAGGGAACCCGTGTTCTGTGTTCCGACAAAACTTTATTTGCAGAAACACGCCTCAGACTGGGTGGGGCCCGTGGCCTTAGATCGCTGACCCCTGTATTAAGGGGACAGTTCTATGCAACAAATGATTTACCTCTGCTGTAAGGAGGGCTGAATGTTCAAGGTCATCAGTCATATACTTTTAAAACTTAAGTTGTGGTTTTATTTTCTTTAAAAGGCTTATTTGTATGAAAACATTGTTTTGAACCATATTTCTGTAACATAATGACAACGAAGATAATGACAGCAGCAGTTCTCAAGGTCAGGTCCACAGACCCTGAGGGCATTTGAGATTCAGGCGGCCCGAAAGGCCAGAACTGCTTTCGTAATAGTACCGGTCTGTAAGGCCTGTGCCCTGGGCTGTGAGGGGAGGGGCGCTGGATGAGGAGGACGGAACTCGGGCTCCGGTCCTGCGTGGCATTTACTAAGCGGAAAGTCTGGACAAGGGATCTATAACCTTTCAGGGCCTCAGCTCCCTTTGTAGAGACCAGGCTAAGGGAGGCAGGATCTGGGGCAACATCTGGAGCTTCCTCTGGTCTCCTGTCTGCAATCCCTGGACCCCTGCTTCTGCTACCCTCATCGGCAGAGTCTGCACTTGAAGCCGAGGACAGGCGCCTGGAAACAAAGCAGGTGATTGAGTTGTCTCGTCCGCCTGTGATGATGAACATACCAGCAGCTCTGTGAGGGGGAGACCCAGTGTCCACAGCGACGCTGGCCTGTTTACCATGAGCTCCACCATCTAGTTTGCACACGAGCATGGTGTGCGGGGGAGTTCGAGCAATCTCCGCGTGTCTCTCGAGCAGTGCCGTAGAAGGAACATGTAGTGCTTGGCTGGGGTGCTCTGGGGTCAGCAGAGGAACATGGGCTCCTAGGAGGGCTCGAGCCCCATGTTATGGCCAGCTCAGGTGAATAGCCTTGACGACATAGATTAATGTCTGTACGACTCTTTCCAGAAAATCTCCAGTGCCACTAGAGGTTTCCTAAAGTCTAGACTCCCTGTACTGCTTACGGACTGTCCTTTGTGTCGAATCAGGGTGACATAGTCAAGTACTGACTCTTCTGTTCCTATTCATTATGTTTCCATAAACACACCCTATCCCGTCGGCCATGTGCACGTGGATTGCAGTGAACCCCCTAATCATTCAGCACACACAGTAAACGAGTACATTTAATCAAGCGGCTTTTTAAGAAATGTAATATCCATAAACCGGGTTTTGCAAAATCTCCACATCTAGGGCAACATGAAAGAAAGGAGTTTGTGGTTTTTAACTGCTCCTTTGGAACTTTATTAGATCGTGGAGCCCCTCCTCATGCACGTGTGTCTTCAGCTGTAATCAGCCAACTAACAACCACACATTAGAGCAGCCCAAATAACAGGATTTCCCCTAGAACAAAACTCAGCCTCCGCTTTCCAGATGAGTATTAATCTAAACCAAATGTGGGAAGGTCCTGGTTTTGAGAACGGAGCATAGATTGCAGTATTGAAAAATTATTTATTAAAAATACACGCGTAAGGACTTTTTGGCCACAGGAATTTTTGCTACTAATTAAAATCTTTATAAATGTTAGTTAGCAATAAAGGTCATTTTCGTTTTCCAGTTCTCTAGCTAAACGTGTATAAGACTTGAGAGAAGAGCTTTAACAAGCAAATGATGTTCAAAATATAAAATATGGCAGCTTGCCAGTGTAATAAATGTCCTGAGATTAAATTAATTTTTGCTTTTATGCAAATTGGCAGCTGGTTAATGAATCCTTTCAAGGTCGTCAGGGGGAAGTGTCTGTGTGTTGGATATGTCTGAGGGGGAGAAGACAGTGGTGTATTTTGGGAAGAAGGCAGTAAAAGAAGAAATAGTCATTTAAATTCTCCCGGGAGAAGTGTATTTAGGAATATCAATAACGGTAAACACTGGAATCTATTTTCCCAAGACCTAGCCTATTTTTAAATGAGATGCATAGATTATATGACACAAGGGAAACATTCTGAATTTTTTTTCCTGAAACTGTTTTCAAGCGGCCGTGAGCAGGCTATAGTCATAGTGGTGGAACTAAAAGGCCGTGGACCAGTGTGGGCAGAGAGAGGGCAGCGGACAGACCAGAAGGGACCCATCAACCTGAGTCGCCTTCTCACAGGAACCCCTTAAAATGGGCATGAACCTCAAGGGTGTTGTGCTGGGTGAACGAGGCAGGAACAAGGGGACGCGTTCCGTCTGTGCACTCCTGTGGCCGATGCACAGAGGCAGGAGGCAGGTGTGGGCAGGTGCCCGGGGCGGGGCGCGGGGTGGGGAAGCGCTGGGGGTGGAGGGCCGTGCCGGCCACCCAGCCGCGTGGACGCACCTACTGCCCAGAACCGAACACTCGGCCGTGGTAAGATGGTAGACCTTAGGTTGTATTTTCACACAGTACGTGTGCTTCCTCTGAGGGGCTTACGTTTTTAACGGGTGGCCTGGGCTCTCTCACTGCCTTTCCACTTTTATATGTGGTTGAAGCCTCTGCTGCACCCAGGCAGAGGACGGGGGCCTGGTCCGCAGACAGGGCCCCACGGGGACCCCTGTGTTGGGGTCTGGGTCCCTCCCCGGAAGGCCCGGGTCGCTTCCAGCTGGGGCGCCCGTTCGTCTGTGACCTCGCTCATCCCCACGCCCTGTGACACGCAGCACCCTGCTGGTGTCCGCTCTGAGCTCCGTCCTGCCCCTCGCTAGTGGGCCCTGCTCCGTCCTGCCGTCCCTGCGCAGCGTGCACGGTGCCCCACAGCAAGCATGTGACGGCCTCTGCTGCTGGGGCTCCAGACGCCCGGGCACGGACCGCCCACGGCGGGGGGTGCGGAAGCGTGCACATGGTGCCTCAGCCCCAAAACCCCTCAAACAAGACGCTCACATTAGAAAAACTTAAATATATATTTTAAGACAAAAAATTCTCTGTTGTGGCAGAAGACTTAACGTGATTAAATTTTTCTGTCTTTCCTTCTTGCATGTTTTTCTTTTTTTTTTAATTTTTTTTTTTTTAAAGATTTTATTTATTTGACAGAGAGAGACACAGCGAGGGAGGGAACACAAGCAGGGGGAGTGGGAGAGGGAGAAGCAGGCTTCCTGCCGAGCAGGGAGCCCGATGCGGGGTTCGATCCCAGCATCCTGGGATCATGAGCGGAAGGCAGAGGCTTAAAGACTGAGCCACCCAGGCGCCCCGCATGTTCCTTTTCTACACATTCCCTTTTCCTTACATAATTATCTGTCCTGTGAGTACAGAATAATCCTGGAAGTTTTTGTCCGTTGTTAACACATGAAAGAGCCTGTGTGAGGCGGGACTGCCGTGCCCGCCTTCGCCCAGCAGAGGGCACGCCTGCACTCAGAACCGCGGGGAGAGGCCCCCTGGACTGCAGGTTCCTCTGCTTCTCCAGGGAACCAGGGGCTGGCCTCGCCCCGAGACCTCCTCATTCCCTGTCCTGCCCTTACCAGTTTCGTTTCCTCCCATTTTTATGCATCTAGTTATCACAGAAATGTAAGATCCTGCAAAGAAACACAATTTTTTAAAAATACCATTGGGGGGGGTTGTGGTACCTGGGTGGCTCAGTTGGTTAAGCCTCCAACTCTTTTTTTTTTTTTAATTTTCTTTTTTCCTTTTTTTTTTTTTTAATTTATTTATTTGAGACAGAGAGAATGAGAGACAGAGAGCATGAGAGGGAGGAGGGTCAGAGGGAGAAGCAGACTCCCCGCCGAGCAGGGAGCCCGATGCGGGACTCGATCCCGGGACTCCGGGATCATGACCTGAGCCGAAGGCAGTCGCTTAACCAACTGAGCCACCCAGGCGCCCAAGCCTCCAACTCTTGACTGAAGCTCGGGTCTTGATCTCAGGGTTGTGTCTGAGCCCTGCGTTGGGCTCCACACTGGGTGTGGAGCCTACATTAAAAAAAAAAAAAAAAGTTTATATACTTCCAGACTATTTCAGTTTAGCTATTTACTTTATTTTAGTGTAGAGGAAATGCTGTCTGAGTTCTCTCTTCCCTGGGCGCTTACATCTCCCACTTCTAACAAACGTAACTTCACGAGTCAGCCGCTGGCACGTCCTTGCATCCAGCACGCATTGGCCAAGAGCCTCCTGGCCAGACACTTGAGGTCCAGAACGAGCAAGGGTGACCACGGCCATGCTCTCCTGAGGCTGACGTTCTGGGGGATGAGCTAATCAGACGACACGTCAGGTGGCGATGAGCAGTACACACAAGGAGCGGAAGGACAGCCGGGCGGCGCGTCGTGTCCAGTGCACATCACCACCGTCCTTGCCACAGTCCTGCAGGGCAGCTGCTCTCGGCGCCGTCCACGGCACTCTCACCGGACACCCCGCTTCTGCCGGGGTGCCGGCTGCTGCTTTGTCCCCCGTCACCCCCGGCCGGGCCCTGAGCGTCCAGCTGGACTCCCGGAGGGCTCCGGATTGCTTGGGGGCGTCTAACGCACTTCCTTTCCCGCAGTTTCATGAACAGGCGCGGCATCTCTGCCAACCCGTACCTGGGGAGCACCGCCAACGGCTACGCGCACCCCAGCGGCACGGCGCTGCATTACGACGACGTCCCGTGCATTAACGGCTCGGTGAGTGCGCCCTGCTTACACTGGCCCGGGCTCGGGTGCGTTAGACATGGGGCGGTGGGAGCCTGCCTGTAAGCCGGGACCCCCGACTTCAGGCCGGGAGCCCCAGGGCTTTCGCCATGCTCTGGGGCAGGATGAAACCTGCACGCCCTCCCTCCTGCGCTTGGTTTTGACCAGTTGTTCATCTGCATCTGCACAAGTAGGGAACCCGACGCCAGGACCCGGACTGTCGTTCAGCGTCCTGGTCCTCACCTAGGTATCTCTGCACGGCCCAAAATACGAGTGAAGGGTAGCACGTTAGGGTCTGTAACTCGGACGCATCCAGAGAGAGCACGCAGAGGCTATCGCCCAGCAGTCAGTGCTTGCAGAAGAGCTCAGAGAACTCACATCCCAAAGGGCGTGTTGCTGCGGCCAAGGCCATACCGCTCGCTCCCCGGGCCAGGCCCCGTGCCATCCCCGCCACCAGGCGTGAGGCCCACTGAGTCTGCAGGCTCGTGGGGGGCTCTTGAGAAACCAGCCTACCATTGGTCCCCTGGTATTGGGTGGCCTTAAAGTGGGCCTCTGTCAAAAAAATAAACAAAAACAAAAAAACAAAAAACAAAATAAAAAATAAATAAAATTAGAAAAAAAAAGTGGGCATCTGTCAAGATCTATTTCAAAGGTTGGCATAGGATGTGTTGATTGTTGGTTTTTTCCAAACTTGAAAAGTATGTTAGATTTTTTTCTTGCTGTTTTGCTCACCCATTCTTTTCTCAGTACTTTGAGGGATGTCCCCAATCAGCTCCCTGTTTTCCATGGTCATAAAATCCACACCTGCCTGAGGCAGGAACCGGGAGGCCACAGACTTCTTGAAGGAAGTGCGGGGGTCAAGCAAGGACTCCCCGGGCTCAGAAATAGAAGCAGACTGAAAAGAAGGTTTCTGTGGTTTGGGTCAGAGGTAGCCAGCCAGTTACCATGCGCTGTATGTCATGTGTCCTCAGGGTCCTGGACATCTTGTCATGGGTGTTCTTCCTTCCACCCTCTTGGGCCTGCCCTGGGGTTCCTGCCGGGATTTGTCTGCAGGCTCCTTACTGGATTGCAGAAGGGGGTTTCTCCTCATCACACAGCCCCTCCTCCCTGCCTGCCTCACCCCTACCTGCCCATCCTCTCTCCCTCCTTCCCGACTTTCTGCACGTCCCCTAGCACCTGGGCTCTGGACTAGGGATAATGGCCTTCCAGTCCAGCAGGGCTGCAGGTGTGGGGGTAGGGGCGGAGGGGAGCAAGAGCAGAGCGGGAACCAGGCCTGGCAGGCTTACATGAACGTTAGGGCCCGTGCTAGGACGTGGGTGAGGGGTCAGAGCAGAGCCACTGCGCAACCCCACCCTGGCTACAAGTCCCTCAGATGGTTTCCTGTCTGAGGCTGGGGTGATCAGGGCTGGGGTGGGGGATGAGTCCTGCCCCAGTGAAAAAAGTGAGCTCCTGGCCCCTATCCCCACCGCCACCAGGGTCTCCAGAGTTTGAAGGGCTCCTGGTGCCCACCATAGCCCCAGCCCTCCTCCCCTGAGCCCACCCACTTAGGGAAGGCCGCATGGTGACCTCCGTGAGAGCAGGACCTCGAGCGGTCTCTGTGCGTCTTCCTGGGCCTGAGCCACGTCCAGGGTGGGCCCTGGCTGCCCCGGCTTCCGTTGGTTCTGGGCGACCACAGTCCCTTTTGAGCAGCTGTTGCCCTCGTTGTAGGCCCAGCCACCAAACTCGTTCTCACGGAGCGCTCTGCTGCTCTGGGCCCTCGGCCTCTGCCACCAGCCCTCCTGGACAGACAACACACAAACCTGTCTCTGGCCCTTCCTGCCCGAAGGCCCCTTCGTGCCCCTTTTCCTGAAAGGGTTTTCTCCCTTCTTCCTTACCTTCAACACGGAAGCCGCAGGGCGGGCTGAGCGCCTGGACAAGCCCCAGGCCCACACGGGCACTACTCCCCCCACCCACCCATGCCCTAGGTGTGGGTCACGCGGGTTCAGGCCATCCCCAGGAATGAGCTTTCTTTAGCGCACCCACGGCGTCCTCTGTCTCAGAGATAAAACCCCGCCATCCTGGAAGGGCTTTGCATTTAGCAGTTGTGAGCGATTGTTTCCGCGCACGATGGTGGCGTCGAAAATGTGAGGTCCTGTGCACAGAGTCTGTGTCTCGCTGGCCTAGTGAGGGCTTCCCTGAAGCTCAGGCCTGTCTTCCCACTGTGCGCATGCACACCGAGCTCCATTTCCAGGCAGTCCCTCCTTTGCAAGGCCTCCTTTCTCGGTGTTACGAAGTTCCTACTTTCTGAGCCCAGACATTTCAGCAGTGTATCGACTTCAGTCATCCTTACCCCCAGGGTCCCCCTGATGCCAGCACCAGATTGAAGTGAGTCTCCAAAAGGATCTCCTGCCATGCTTTTAATCTAGAAACCTCTACGGAGTCTCTGTTTTCTAAGCGTTCCATGTGACTTGGTCCTCTGGTTTGGGGGAGGGGATTGTCCATCTAGAGCATGGAAATCACCCTGGACAGCCGTGTGCGGGTCATCCTCATGGGGCTGTCCCATCCGGGCTTGTGTGTGTGGGCCGCTGTGTTTAGATGGTAGGAGGGTCCCCATATCACAAAAATAGACACCTCTAAGGGGATGCAAAGGGACAGAAGTGCTCCTCCCGTGAGATTTCAGACCATTCCTATTTTTGTAACAAAAGGCTGTAATTACAGTCTGGCAGAAGGAGACGCGGCCGGAAGGATATAAAAATAGGGTAAAATAAGCATAACATAGGAATTAATATTTCTCTTTTTTTTGTAAATGCAAGGCAATTTAGAAAGACTTTTAAAATGGAAAGGGCTCTGGCTGTGGTTGTGACTTTAGGTTTTCATTTATGCTTTAAAGTCCATGCTCCAAAGTGGCCTGTAGCTATTCTAGTCCTTTGTAAAAAGGTTTCCTGCTGAGACGACGCCATTATATCAGTTATATGCCGAAACGTCCTCTTTTCTACGATGATTGCATTTCTTTCTTCCAACTGACTGTGTTTGGGTCGCTGCACTTTCTTCAGGCATCAGAGCGTGGCCCCCTGGTCACCCATGCCACCCAAGTCCCTGGTGCCTGCATGACGGACGGGGAGGCTCAGGAGGTGCTTTCTCCCCTGGGGGAGCCTGCAGCTGGGAGGCAACGCACTGTAGGGTGAGGAGCCCCGCTCTGCCTCAGTTTCCCCATGCCTCTTGAGATTTCCATGGGAATTATATGGGTCAACAACTGTGAAGCGCCTCAAACAGCATCCAGGACGTAGTCACGACTATAAATGAAAGTGCTTTGCCCGGATAGCAAGGTGCTTTCTGGGGACAGCCAGAGCTCTGGGTTTCGGGGGCCCCCGGACTGGCAGGCCTCTTCTTACGTCATGTGGCTTCTGCTCTCTGGATTAGGACTTCCAAACTCAGGTTCTTTAAGGAAAGAAATGTCAAATCAGTTCTTTTTTTTTTTCCCCTCTGCCTTAAAAATAAAATGGAACAAAGCAAAAATTTCCTAAGCCAGTTTCCCTGGGAATGATTTAAGGAAAAAAGAAACCTTTGCTGAAGTCTCTCCAAGTAGAACCGTTGTCCACCTACTTGTTGTGTGTGTGTATTTGTGTGCGTTTTATCGGTACCAGTGTGGGGTACGTGCACGTGTTTTGGGGGTACTAATAATGTCTCAATATGCTAAAATCTCTGCTTTCTGTGGCCAAGAGCACTAACGACGAAGCTGTGTGTTGCAGTGGGACCCCGAAGACCGCCCTCCTGCTTCCTGTGCCAGGGGCCTGGGAGAAGAGGTGCTTTATGATCATGCGGTCCTGTACGATAACTTGCCGTCTCCGAAAATCTTTGCACGCTACCCGCCTGCTGACAGAAAGGCTTCTAGGCTGTCTCCGGACAAACTGTCCTGTAACCATTACAAATACCCTCCCTCGTGCAGTCTGCCTCCCACTAACCCCTCTTCTCTGGGGAGGGCGCCTCTCGGGCTCAGCTCTCAGGTACAGCATCTCCTTCCGTCTTGTTCTAGAATTGTCGGAATCACGGTCCTCCCGCAGGGGGTAGTCACCTTCCTGGAGCAGACGAGACTCATCAAGGGTGCGGTGGGATTTTTGCCTCAACCAGAATAGAATTTGCAAATGCAATCAACGTTGGGCTACCCAGGAGCTTATGAAGCTCCCCTAACTAGTTCGTGGCTGAAGCACTGTATTTCTTGGCCTAAATCTGGCTCTCTTTCTATTCTTGGAAAATTCCCCAGTGAATTTGGTGCGTTACGTTGACTAAAGCCAAAGATTTAAAAAAAAAAAAAAAGGACAGGGACAATAAAACTTTCCAGAAGGTTCATTTCTGTCACAGGTACACGAGCAATGCTGGACTCCAGGTAGTAATTGCTTTCGATCTTCACACGTTAAGCAGGATTTTCAGGGTACTACAGGGTTTTTCTGCATCGAGTCTGAAAGTGGAATGCCTAAAACCGAGTAGACGGTAATGAGGATTTTGGATTATGATTGAATGATAAATAACCTTGGGGTTGAACTGCCATCTGCTCTGTACCCCACAGTTATGGCAAACAATGACGTTTCCGTGTAAATGCTAATCTTGTGTGTTCACGCACTTTCCACCAAAGAATGCTGTGTGCTTGGCACACAAATCCAAGCGCCATAGCATGAGAATACTCTGCAAACATAAAGCAGATGGGTACACTTTAAATTATACTCTTTTCCCTCCGTTTCTTGGGTAATTTTAGGAAACACCGAGTGCCTGGTAGGGTCCTAGCGTTTCACATAGTGGTGGCTTACGGCAGCTCCCCCCGACGCATGGACTCCCCCCAACCCATGGACTCCATCAGACCACAGCACAGGATTTGTTTGTTTCTGATTTTTAACCACAGCTGCTCAGATCTCTGAAGATTCACTAAGTGAACACGTACTTACTTTTTTGTTGGCATTGAGGTTCTCTTAGGTAGAAGTCATGGAACGAAATACGCCACCTCATTCTTGGATTGTCCCCAGATTAGTTTGGAATGATCTGATATGTTGTTTCTACGTGCTTGTTTTTATTCATTTTTACTATTTTAAGTAGGAACGTGTTTGTAAGATGAGTTATAGTACGTTTAGTTTTCCTGTGCTCATTTGGTCATTCTGATAGGGCACCTGTTGTTTAATGGAGACACCTTCCAAATATTGAGCACCTACAGTATGCCACACCTGTCTGGCGTGTCACCTGACCTTTTTAGGAATGCTCTGGGGAGGATTCGGTATCTTCATTTATTTATTTATTTTTTAATGAGCAATTGGAAGCTCAGAAAGTTTTAAGGACTGGCTCAGCATGTCCCAACTCATAGAGCCAGAATCTGAATGCAGGTCTGGCTCCCCAGAGCGAGGCCCACAGCAACAGCAACCGTCAACACTTGCCACCAAGCCCGACGGATGGCACAGCTAGGGTATACAGGCATTTGTCGGCTCGCCGCAAAGGGGCAGACGTGCTATCGCATGTGTTTTAAGAACCTGTGGCTACTTCAAACCCCGTTCGTACTGGTCCTGTGTTCTCCCCTTGCCTCCCTCCTCTGACCCGTCAGGGAATCAGAAGGTAGTCCTCTGTCCCGTGAGGACATCAGTCAGCTGCAGAGCTGCTCAGCCATGCCGCTCCCCTAAAGAGCATCCCCTGGAAAGAAAAGCTGTTCACTTTTAGAAACACAGACTTTTACTAATCTCAGCCAAATGCTCTTGGATACCCAACTGCCTGTGCCAATTTCTTGGTGAGCATTTATGATCTCCCGATGGAAATCTATATAACTTTTATTGCATCCCAGCTGGAGACGTCCAAGTTCCACCTACCTTGGACCTCAGTGCTAGACCCGCCTAACCTGCACAGCAAAACCACGGCAGCTCAGTGTTTGGAAACCAGGCTGGGGTCCTACTCCCTTCATTTTTCCTGTGCGTGCTAGTTATATGAAAGACTCAGGGACTGAGACAATTTACTGAAAAAAAGACGGTGTTGTTTTTTTATTATTATTGTTTGGTTTTTAATTTTCTTATGTGTTTATTTCAACAGTTGAAGGGTAAAAAGCCCCCAGTAGCTTCCAATGGGGTTCCGGGAAAAGGGAAGACTCTGAGCAGCCAGCAAAAAAAGGTGGATTCGGCAGCCGGCGTGAAGCGAACATCTTCAAGTAAGTTTATCGTTCAGCTTCTTGGCTCTGGTTTCAGGCGTGGTTTGCAGAGGTGAGGCCGTCAGAGGGGACTCTTCATCGTCACCCTCCCTCCTTGCCGGATTGAAGAAGGATGACGGTTTTTAACCCAGCCTTTATGACCATTGTATAAAGGTGCAGGGGGCCCGGGGCTTCGGGTCCCTGATCTGTTGGGGACTTAGTGACTTCTGTTGAGCCGTGTAAATGCTCTAAGCTCAGCTCCCCATGTGGGAGGTGTAGACAAGTGGCTGCTGTGGTTTCTGGGACTGGAGGAATCGAGGCGCCACACGGGCCTCCAAGCACAAGAGCAGCGTAAGGGTCGAGAAGGGGCGCGCGATCCTGCCGCGCCTTGTGGTCTGCGAGCTGATCTGGACAGGCTCCCGTTCCTTCTCCAGCCTCGTGAGCAGGCAGGTGTTATCCCCTGCCCCATCGTGCAAGGGCAGAAATCCTCTCTGAGAGGCCGAGGTACCCCCACGCCTCACAGCCGGCCGGTGACGGAACCGGAGGGGCGACCCGGCTTCACGCCCCGAGTCCGGCAGGGGGCTGAGCAGAGAAGCAGCAAGACGCAAGTGAGGACGCGGCCCGCCCGAGTGAGCGCCTGGTGCCCTTCCTGCCCCACAGATGGGTTCGTGTTAGGTGACAGCCCTGCACGCAGGCGTGTTTGCTTCAGCCCCGGTGGCGGGGCCCGGTCGTTTGGCCGGCCGGGCAGCTCGGACCCCGCGTGAGGCACTCAGCTTGCCGCTCAGGCTGCGCAGGCAGGCGGGCCGTTGGCATCGAGCTGCTTTGGGCTCACGGAGAAGGCAGATCCGCAGGCCTTTATGAGGTTTGGGAGCTCCTACGTGGGTTGGGAGGAGGATGTGAGTTAGACTCCGGTGATGGGTTTAATAGGATCTCTGGGGAAGTCGTGTCTACACTTCCTGAATCTGGCGGCATGTTGCCGGTAGACCAGTCTCCGCGTCATTGAAGATGAGGCCAGCCAGCTGGCTGCAGTCAGTCACCCCTCCTTGACTTACTGGCCCGCTGGTACCGTGATGGGCATTCAGTTTGAGAACACATGGGGAGGGAGAGGCCGGCCTTACCTTGGCCACACGCACGGGCGAGCCTTGGACCTCCGCCCCGAGGGAACCTGTATTCCGTCCATGCGCTTGTCTACACTTCCCTCGTCCTCAAACATGCATTTCAAGCAGACAGGTCGGAAGCTAGTTGGATCACTTACTTTGTGATGACTTACTTTGACCTCATCTTACTGGCAAATCTTATTTCCCTGATGCAATTGGGTATATTTATAGTCACTTAAAATTTTAGTGTTTTAGTGCCGTGCGTTTGGGGAGGGCCGGGTGGGGTAAGGAAAGAGTTCGTGCCCAAAAGCTCTGCTACGCAGAACCCGAACCTCACGGGATCTCTTCTCCATAGCTTCTCTCCCAGTTACTGTGCTCATTTCATTTCCTAGGTGATTTATTCCTTTATTTCATGAGACCTTCTATAGGGAATCTTTATTAACTTTGGTGACATCTAATGGTGACAAAAGAGAAAAATAATTGCATTCTGTGTTTTTGCTGAATTCAGCCAGTTGCATTGTAGACTGGATGGGCTTGACTGCATGGGGACTAAAAGATGTGGATATTTATAGGTTATTACATACAGGTTTATTGGGAAAGCATCTCCAATCAGAAAGAGGTGAACAGGTTTTGGACATCGTCTATGGAACATATCCTTACCCTGGCCGCTAATAGCAGTGTTTTTGTTTCAAATTGTTCCTTTTGTTATCCCCACGCTGGGATCCTTTTAACATCATGCTCTGTGTGTGCATTTTCTGTTTGTTTTTAGTGAAGGGAGGTGCACTGGGGACAGAAGATTTTGCACCTGCCTTCATAAACACGGTTGCATCGCCATCGTGACGGTTTGCGTTGCGGGATTCGGTGACTTCATCTAGGACGGGTGCTGGAAGTGGCTGGCCGTGGTCTCTGAGTGGACAGGGCTCTGGGGACTCAGCTGTCACCGACAGTGATTAGAGCTGCCAGGGAGGGTCCACCCTGCCCCAGGCATCACATGGTTTCTGAGATGGGTTTTAGGTACACATAGCACGTTTCTTTAAACCTCAAGGTAGGCCTTCCCACTTCTGCTTTATAGAGGGTGAAGCTGAGGCTCAGGAGATTAGCTGCCGGCCCAGAGCCATGGCTGCCTGCCTGGCCCACGCCTCCACTGGGAACCCTCACCCCACGCTTCTGCCCAGTGGAAGGCCCGAAATCGGTGGGCCTCCGTCACGCCTGTGACGTCTTCATCTCTTCAAGGTCTTTTTCCAGAGAGGGTCCTTCTAACTTAGTATTATCAAGAGACCAACATAATTAGAGAAGAGGAGCTTGGGGTGGGGATTTTAAGGTGACATCAATTAGTGGTGTGACACTGGCCAAATCTCAGAGGGGTTTCCTGAGGACTGGTTTCCTCTTCTTCACTCATTCCTTTTATTTAATGAGCAGCGGCGGCATCCCCATCTTGTGCTTGTCTCCGAGTGCTTCGTAAACACTAAGTTGACCCTCGTCACAGCCCTGAGAATGACCGCGTCACAGATGAGGGAACTGAGGCACAGAGAGGCAAGGGGCCTTGCTGCAGGTCACGCGGCCGACGCGGCGAGCTGGGGCTCTGACCCAGCCGGTCAGGCCTGGACGCCGCCCTGCGAGGACTCCCCGAGCTCTCCGTTCTTCACTCGCTCACTCAGTGGATGTCTGAGCGCTCGCTGCAGGCGGGCACCGACCACGGCGCAGGGGACAGAGCAGAGCTGCCGTCGGGTCGGCCAGAGCCAGACTGCGTGGGCACCGGGCTCCGGGGTGGTCGTGTTACCGAAGCGTTCTGAAAAATAACAGAGAAAGAGGCAACCCTCGATGATGATAGGGTGCTCATCCCAGCCCCACTGCCTCAGAGGACAGGGAGTTAAAGGGACGTCCTCATGTTCTGTTCTCATTTTCTTAACTGCACTGGGAAATTTGAACTACTCACCTTTCTACTCTGTTCAAACTGGTCCCATTCTTTTTCTTACTGAACTAGTGAAATAACCAGATTAGAGTTTCTTTCTCTGCACTGGCTGATTTTAAACAGGCTTTATGAATTAGCCTGTTATGTGGTTAAACCTAATTTTCTTTTGCTGCTTTTTTCCCCCCTAAGATGCTGACCAGTACAAATATGGCAAGAACCGGGTTGAAGCCGATGCCAAGCGGTTGCAGAGTAAAGAAGAGGAGCTGCTAAAGCGGAAGGAGACCCTGCGGAACAGGCTGGCCCAGCTCCGGAAAGAGAGGAGAGACCTGAGAGCCGCCATTGAAGTGAACGCTGGTACGGGGGTGGGGGGCTGCGCTTCCAGCCGGCCTGGGTACCTCCTTGGGTTAGCGCCTCGATTTCCTCCCGTTCTGCCCACGGCCTCTCACCTCAGTAAGACTGCATCTCCCCAGGTGGTGCTGCTTATGTTTGGAAGCACTGCGGGTAAGCCCGGGGCAGGTGCCACGGCGGGGGGACCGTGGAACAGGCAAGAGGAGGCCGGGACTGCCCCTCAGCCTGCTCGCCTGCTCGTGGAGCTGGCGGTCCTGGGAGCCGTCCCAGCCTCAGGTGTCAGCACAGAGATGCTCAGGAGTTTCAGGTCATGTGTCTGATGAAGGAGCTGGGGGCTTGTTGGCAGGAGGACAGTCCACAGGGACAGTAAGATGCAGGAGCCCAGGTAAGAGGTCTCTGCAGGGCAGAAGGAGCCCTCCGAGCCCCGAGAAGGGACAGTGTCTGGATTCTTGGAAGGGAGTGGGGAAATAGGCCAGGTTAGCAGAGACACTCTCAAAGGGGAAGTCAGACCGAAGGCAGCCGCCGGAGAACCGAGTCGGGACCAGAGGGGTGTCTCTGGCTCAGGCTTGTTTGTTCTTGCCGGCAGGAGCTGGGGATGTGATTCCTGGTTCTGGGGATGGACCTGTTTAATGTAGTCACCTCAGCTCAAGACTGGCTCTTATCCTGGGCAAGACCCACTCTTCAGGCTTGGATTAGGCAGGCCTCAGAGGGGTGCAGAGGACCAGGAAGGAGGAGTCGGTGCACCTGCACCAGAAACAGTCCGTCAGCGCTTCCGGTCCTTCCGCACTTTGCACCTCAGTGACTTTTATGACAGGAACTGCTTTTGGAGTTTGAAGTGTGGGAGGTTAGGTATAGGCTGAGAGGGTGGGAGATAACCCATAGGAGGGACGGGACGTGGTGTCCAGCCACCCGCAGGGGGACCAAAGGCCGAGTTAGGGACCTTCCAGGCCAACAAGACAGAAGGAGGGTTTCTTCCTTCTTCTGTTTCAAGTTTGCAGGATAGCGAAGATGCAGAGAGGTTAGACCAGCTCTCATGCTGTGAGCATTAGAGGCCAGGGCCACGCACGGAAGTCAGGCGACCCCTCGGAATCCGTCTTCCTGCATGTGCAGCGGGTACATGACCTGCCTCCTTGCGTCACTGAAACACATTTCAAATAAAAGGCATGCAGTGAGTGTGCTGTGGAGCCCTGGGGGTGCAAGCTTATTGTAGTCGACTACGGGCGAGAGAGAGAGAGGACTCAGGAATAGCGGGTGGGAACATCAGAACAGGAAAATAGCCAGACTTCTCAAGTCCTCAGCGCCTCTGCAGGCCATCTGGTTAGAGTCCGTGTGTTCAGGTGAGCATACGGAGGTCCGGGCCTAGAATTCTGGGATTTGTGAGAATCAAGGGCTCCGGCTTCCAGGTCAAGTCTTCCAGCTGCGGGAGAGCGGAGTGGTCAGGAAGGGCCTCAGCTCTTGTAAAGAACAGCTGAACTTGAGTTTTGTAGAAAGGGCCCAGGTCAGGGCCGCTCAAGCCAGAGAGTTCCGCGGGGGTCCTGTGAGGGGGCCCAGTGTGTGTCCTCCGTCCCGAGACCCTAGCCCACGGCTGCAGTGACAGTGTGTCTGCGGGGTTTCAGGCAGGAAGACCCAGGTGGTTCTGGAAGACAAGCTGAAGAGGCTGGAGGAGGAGTGTAAGCAGAAGGAGGCAGAGCGCGTCAACCTAGAGCTCGAGCTGACGGAGGTCACGGAGAGCCTGAAGAAGGCCCTGGCCGGCGGGGTCACCCTGGGGCTGGCCATCGAGCCCAGGTCGGGGACGTCGAGCCCGCAGGTAAGGTCTGCGCTCGCCCAGCAAATACCCAGCCACGTGTCGGCCTCGGACGCACTCTTGGCTGTGTTCTGAGCAGCCGACGCTGCATTTGCTTCTCTCCGTGCATGCAACGATGGTGGGCACATGAGCCCGTTTCCCTTCCCTCCTCCGATCCGCTGATCAGAGGCATAGCTCTTCTTATCCCTTTTGAAACATGTCCTGATTCGATTCCAGTTCATTAGCTAGAGACCTTAATCCAATGTAGCCGATTTTATTGAGACGTGCAGCACGTCCTGGGAACCCTGCCAGGGGCCGGGAAACACAGGCAGGAAACACGGCCTCCCCCTCGGATCTCACAGAACGAGGGGGAATCACTTTCCAGCACGAATTACCACCTGCAGTGACTTAACCTTCACTCTCGTTGGACTAACGGTCACTGAGAAGTTACTGCTGTCCTTTGCTCGTGGCAATGCTATCACGGTCCCTGGGGCCTGGGGAGTCACGTCACCGCTTCCATCTTACAAACAAGGAGGCGGAGGCCCAGAGAAGTGATGGGAAGCCACCTAAACACAGCGGCCAGCCAGGCAGCCCTGGACGCAGGCTTGGTCTCAGGGACACCCCGCAGCCCTCCGCCCCCACCTCCCTGAAATCCTGCCATCCGCTTTACACCTGTCCCGCTCAGGAACTCCAACCCCCGTCCCTCTCCACCGGCCATCCCTTGACGTTGAAGAGTCAGCCGTCGCCTGGCAGAGCTGGATCTAGCAGCAAGAACCAGACCCTGGAACACAAGCCACAGCCTGTAGGAAAGCAGGCTCGGGGGTCAGATAGGCAGGGTTTGGGGTCACCTCCCTTCCCGAGGCCTTGCTTGGTCATCTGCAAAATGGGGATAATGACATTGTTGCATCTGTAACAGCTCCTGGCACAGTGTCTGGCCGAAGACGTGTGGGTTCATCATCCGTGGATTTGTTAGCTCGTGTATTCATTCGTTTGTTCATTCAACAACTTATGCATACGTACCCAGGCCGTGCACCTGCGGGGTGACGGGCACTCTCCCGGGCACAGGGCACCCTTGTGGAGCCTATGCTCTGGCAAGGGAGAAGGCCGCAGGTTACGTGAGTGTCCACGTGGATTCCCGCTGTGAGATCGGGGCGCAGGGTGGGCGGGTGTGCCGGGAGCCGGCGTGCAAGGGCTGGCCCCCCGGCGTCTCCGCATCCTGCTTGCACAGGACTGGGCACAGTGAGGTCCGCTGTAACTGGAGGTGGGGCTTGTGCTGGAGGTACATGGGCTTGTGGACCCCACGGGCCCTGGCCTCCTGCAGGGGTGGCCGCACCACCCCCTGGGGGTCTCCTGCCATCCCAGGCTCTCCTCCCCACTCTTTCCCCTCTGAGCCCTTACCCATTCTTTGGACTCTGGCCCCGCCCCCAACCCCGGCAGCCGCCCTCCTACCTTCTACCCCTCCCCTTCCGAATTAATCTTTTAAGATTGTTGTCAGTTCCCACAGTGTCCTGTTCACCTGCTTTCTCCTCCACTCGCTGAACCGTCTTTCCCTAAGGTCACCTCCAAACTACAAATCCCCTCCCTCGCCCCTGTCTCCGATTTCAGGCATCTCTCCAAGCTACCTACTTTCTTCATCTGGTGACCCCGCATCCTCCTGGGGGTCTCCTCTCTCTAGTGGTGACCCACGTCCTCCCAGGGGTCCCCCTTTCTAGTGATGACCCCACACTCCCTCGGGGGTCCCCTCTTTCCAGGGCTGACTCCGTATCCCCCAAGGTCCCCATCTTGGGTCCCACTTGTCAGGTCTTCTCTCTTTTGGCCCAAATAGCCAAGCTTGTCCTTCCGAAGGCTTAGGACGGGTCTATTTGAGCCTCCCCACCCAGACCGTGGGGCCTGGTGGCTCCCTCTCGTGGGAGGGCCCTCCTGGGACTTGCGTTGCCATCTTCTGTCCTGGAACGGGCAGCTCCCCGCACTTCCCGCCTAGACCTCATCCCCGGAACGTGGCTCATCGGACGCGCTGCCTCGCGGACCCAGCGCGGCCTCTGCCAGAGAGGGAGAGGAGGTCTCTCCTCCCTGCCAGCAGCTCCGCCCCGCGCTCCCTGCCAGAAGCATTTCCCAGTAAACCAGAACGTGGGTGAAGCTGGCTGCTTGGTGCTCAGGGTCAGCAGCCCCCGGTGGGGGCCCGAAGTGCCCCACTGTCATGTTCTGCTCAGCGGTGCACCATACAACCCAGCCCGCGTCTCCGGGTCACACGCTGTGCGGCAGGGACAGCGAGTGTGGGCCCGGGGCCTCGTCGGGCGGCCCGGCTCACTGCCAGTGCTCTTGCCTGTGCGGGAGCCTGCACCTTCCTGGGGGGCCGGGGCGGGCCTTTCCGCTCCACTTCAGGTCTTCAGAAAATGTCTTCCTTTGGCCTCCGGGCCCCGCATGTGCTGCAGACGGCTGGGAGCCTCAGGATCGTCGGGCTGGGGCCACGCTGCACGGGCCACGGGCCCAGAGACTTGTGCTGCCCGGTGGTCGAGGGCGGCTGCAGACATAGAGCTCTTTGTGGGCACAAAGCAGGGTGCAGAGGGTGCAAGGGGACAGGGCGGGGCCCCCTACCCACCCCGCGGCACCACTAGCCGTCCAGTCTGTCACCGACCAGTAGAAGGTGCTCCCAGACCTGTGCTGACCACGTGGGGTCATTATTGTTACCGTTCTTGCCTGTTGCCCAAACCCGTGTGTTTTCTTTAAAATGAGCAGTTGTCCCGTTGGGACACGCCACGGGCCTGGAGACCACACCTCACACGGGGTCTTCTCTCTGCATCGACAGTCTCCAGTGTTTAGGCATCGGACTCTGGAGAGCTCACCCATGTCCAGCTGCGAGACCAGCGATGCCGAGGGCCCGGTGCCGGTGAACAGCGCGGCCGTGCTGAGGAAGAGCCAGCCGGCGGGCGGCTCCCCCTGCCGGGGGCACGTGCTGCGGAAGGCCAAGGTGAGCTCGCTGTCCCGCGGTGGGGACACCTGCCCTGCGGCAGACTGGCCACCGTGGGAGGGACAGGGGAGATGCCGTGTGCTGTCTCCCAGGTCCCCACAGTCCCAGCCTCCTTCAGGGGGCCTCCTTTTCAAAGGCGAAAAGTCTGGAACCTCACGGCAAGGCGCTTACCAGGCGGTGTCAGAAGCAGCGGCTCTGGGCGCACCTGGGTTTTCCTTGCTGGAGTGGGCTTCTTCACAGAGAGTCCAGGCCTAGACTCTCCTCCAGCCCGTGCTGCCCCCCGCCTTGTCAGTGGTGTTGGGGGCGCGCGATGACCCCCCGGGGCCCCTGTGGTCTCCAGGCTCCGCATGGGATCGGCCCTGACAAGCTTTGATGTAGAACTTAAAACGCTGCAAAAACTTAAAAACCATTTATAGTTATCAAAGCAAACACTTCGTGACGGTAGTAACTGCAAGCGTGTCATACAGAAAAGTCATACTTCGGAAGAATTAATTCATCAGATGAATTTAATGTGCTCTGAAGGGTATGGGGGCGGGCGGCCTCCCTCCACTGCCTCCGGGCCCTGCGTGGCTGTCGTTACCTTTGTTCCCGGGGCGCTTCAGAACCGGGTCCAAACTGGCTAGAAGTCTGTGGTTCTCACAGAGGCGGCCTCTGTCGGGGAGCACGGTGACCGGCAGCCCCGCAGCGCCCTGGCGTGCTCTCGGGGTGGCCCTGGAGGCCGTGGCTGCAGACGCGTCGAGACCTCGTGTCCTCCCCGGCACGCGCTTGAAGCCTGCGTGTATTGGCAATTGCAGTTGGGGAAGGAAGGGCTGCCGCGCATTTCTGTTCCTTTTCTTGGCAGGCGTGGGGCATTCTGGGCCTGTACCTATTAGCACACGTGCGGGGGACGCGTATTGCCTGTCGGAGTCTTGGGCTGGAGCTGTCAGTGCAGTCCCCCTGACTGTTTGCAGATGAGAAGGGCAGGAAAAGCGTCTCACTTGGTCTCTTTCCTGTCAAGTCAGACCTACGGTTCAGCTGCTGCAGCCCCTGCACGAGCTGTGTGTCCCGTGGGTGCTCGGCGGCCACCAGCTTGGGGACTGCAGCTCCTGCCACTTCTCTGTGATAAACGGGGGGTGCGGGGTCTCGGCAGGCTCATGCACGGCAACGCCGAGGCCGGCCACACTCCCAGAGGGACCTAGCCGTCCCTGCTCGCGGGTCCAGGAACTGTGCCCACAGCCTCAGGAAGGGACTCCTGAGAACAGTGATGGGACTCGCGGCTGGGGGCAGGGGCGGGGCTTGGCCTCTCGGCTCTGGGACAATGGGCCCCTCGTTGATCTAATGCCCGGCTCAGATGGTGATTCCCAGACTTCCGAGCGGCCGCCGTACCGGTTCGCACACGGCCCACGGGTGCAGCCCTGTCTCCTGGCGCCTTGCGCTTTGACCCTGCCTTTCCTCTCGCCACACTTAGGAATGGGAGCTGAAGAACGGGACGTAGAGGGACGGCAGGACGCCCTGCTCGCAGGCGCCACCGCCGCCGCCGCAGGAAGCTCCGCCCGCATGGCCACCACGCAGGACGCCAGGGTTTGTGACTGAGCCCCGACACCACCAGCGCCCAGACCCTCCCGCGCGTCTTCTTGCTACTGTACTCGTCCCCTCTAAAGAAATTCACTTGTAACACTTGGGTTTCCACCTCTCTCTGTTGAGGAGCAGAAAGGGAGGTAGAGGAGTCCTTTGGCAGATGAGAAGCTGCATCTTTTTACCGAGCTCAGTGAGTGCTTTCCCCAGTGTCCCCCCGTCCCCGCCCCCGGACTGCAGGTGACCGGCCCGTGCCCCCCACTGAGGCCCCTCGCAGGCCCCGGGGCCCCCTGCCCGTCTGCAGAGAGGGCCGGGGTCCCGAGCAGCTCGCCCTCCTTGTGTCTCGGCATCCCCTCCCCACGTGCCCGTGCCCCACGTCACCAGAGGCGGGCGTGTGAGAAACCCGATCTGTGAAGCATCTGTTACCTTTTAACTGTCTTTTCTCTGGACAAATGCTTTTGTCACCATGACGTGAAAAGCTGCCATTCTTTTTACACTTTTTAAAAACTTCTCTTTTTTAGCGTGTGTTGCACTTAGCTCTAAGGGTTTTTCAGAGATTCTGTATCATATTTTATTATTTGTACTGCTTTTGAAAGGCGGCAGAGTGTTTCTGCTGCTTCACTAGTGTGTGTCCCCACCTCCCCTTCCCCAGTGTCCCCGACCCCACCTGCCCCTCAGAACCTGCAGGTGACCCGCGGAGCATGGGTGGCCTCACCGGATGACGGTGCGACTTCCACTCACAGGAGGGCCCATCCCCAGAGAGGGAAGCAGGTTCTGGAAGTCGCTCGGCCACAGAACCATAGCATCCCGAGCAGGACAAGAGCTTCCAGTCGCTCCCCGGGCCCCCGTCCCCCGCCTGCAAAGCCAGGCCCGGAGTGCGAGTGCCCCAGGGCTGCTCCCAGGCCGGCGTGCCGAGGCCGGGTCTCCGCACCCTAACTCTGCTGGGCCTCCAGAGGGACCCTCTCAGGGATTCTCAGCTATGGGGAGATGCAACCCCAGATGACATGAGAGTCGGTCACGCCAGGGTCCCTCTGCAGACGGATTCAGGGGCACAAGGCACACACGTGTGGGGGGCGCCTCCTGCTGAGATTCAGGAGCCTAGGGTGCGAGCCTTTCATCCAGAAGCTTCCCTACCAACTATAGGGATAGAAGGCGAGAAATGGTCTCCGTGCTTTCCCCCGGCACGCCTCCAGAGTCCCTCCTGGGCTCGGCCCCTCTGCTGCAGGCCTTCCTTAGGCGTGGAGTCAACCAGCGTCAGTCAGGGCCCTCGGGGCCCACGTGGCTGCGTGCGATTTTGGCTGTAGAGAGGGTGAGCAGCCTCCCGCGCAGGGGACAGTTTCCAGCAGGGGCGGGGGCTGGAGCGGAGCCCAGCAGAGACGCGGGCCCCACTCCCACGTTAGCACCCCCAGGAAATGGAGGGAGGACGCCCCCCAGAGCCTCCGGGCCCATCTTCCTGGTGCTGTCGGGAGGAGTCCTGTCCTGTTGTCTGTGTGGGAAGCTCGGCCGCCTTGCATTCTACGAAGCTGATTTTCTGTAAAAGGAAACAGTTTGATCCATTGTAGATTTTTGCTGCCTTCTGGTCCAATAAGGTTTCTCAAAGTGAGGCGCTCGGGTCACCCTGCTTGACAGCCAACTTGGCCCAAGCAGCTAGCAGGTTTCGACTGTTAGGAGGGAAAACGTGAGCGGCCCGTGCCCCTGACTGCGGCCCCGCACAGCCGGGGAGACCCCAGGCAGCTCGGGGACCCTCACCCCATGGGTTTGCGGGAGCCGGGATTTGGACCCTGGTCCTCAGACTCCGGGCGTACACGTTCCGTGTCTAAAGGCCCAGGTTTCACATTCGCTTTCCTCACCATCAGCCCTTGAAAGAGGGTCGCAAGCTTAGACGGACCCTGCTGGTTCCACCGGGCCATCGGCAGCGGGTCGCGCGGAGGGCGGGGCCGCCCCCCGGGGGCTCCCACGATGTTATGTGTTCCCCTCGGTGTCTTAGATTTGATCAGAAAGTTAGGTGAAAGGATTTGCTTCAAAATAAGTTATTTATTTGTATATGTTCAATAAATAGAGTTTTTAATTTATATCTGTACATAATAGACACACACATGAGACGTCTTGTCGGGGTTCGGGCGGCGATGTCCTTTCACGGCCCCGAAGCTCCCCGCCCGGCAGCCGCGGGAGGCCACCCCAGGGGGAGGAGTGCCATTCCCTTCGAGGGGTCACCTGTTCGCCGAGCGCTGGCCGGGCCGTGACAGGATGCTGACCCCAAGTGGAGGAGTGTGGTGGCCGCTCCCGGGGGCCACATCTGCCCCAGCACCAGCCCCGGGGCTCTGCCTCCGCCGTATTTGATCAGCTGTCATCAACCTTCAGATCCCCTCCAGTTTTGTGTGTTGATAATGTTTTAAAGTCACTCACCAACCTCTTGCACAGAAACAAAATGGTGGCTACGGGCTCGCTGTGTCACCTGCGGCGTGGGACGGGGGAAGCAGTCACTTTGCCCCTCTTCAGAGTCAGTAGGGGGTGGGGCAAGGCCCTCTGTGCGCATCAGACCAGCCAGCCCTGCCCTCGCCGGGCTTCTGGATGGTTCCACCGCCTAGCAACCAGTGTGGGTCTGGTGAAGGGTCCAGATGGGCGTGGATCTTTCCGGAGTCTTCTCTGGGTGACCGTGCATACGCCATGCCGTAAACCCATCCTGTCCCCCCGGTTCTCACACCTTGGTGTTGCCAAACCTGATCGTCTCCTCATTCACCTCAACTGTCCGAGTTCCAGAAACCCCAAACCACTCAGGTTGGAGATGTGCCGCCTTCTGCAAAGTGTGTGCGGGTTTGCAAGGGGCCCGGCGCGAGTCTGGGGGCGCCCGGGGGTTGCCGGCTCGCTCTCGGGAGGGACGCGGCCTCACAGCAGGCGGTGCTCTGGGTTTGCTCGCCCAGTCCTGCGACGGGCCCTCCGGAGGGTGGGCAGCGGGGTGGGTGCCCGGAGCGGGTCCCCTGGCGCCAGCGAAGACCCCTGCGGCCCAGCCCGCACGCCCCCCCCAGGCGGCCTCTCCCGGGCCGGCTGCAGTGTCCACGGCCCCCGGCTCGGCAAGGTGGCATCGCTCAGATGTTAAACTGTTGCCTTCCTCGTTTTGTTTTGTTTTTCTAAAATAATTTTTTACCGGGAAATTTTTCAAATCCGAGGCATCGTTTTAAAGAGAATCATCCTTACTCTTATTTTGTTGCTGTTGTCACTGCTGGCTCATGGCTGGGTTGATACTGTGAACACGTGAAGGTAAACTGTACCCCGTGGCCCGCGGTGGGCACAGCCTCCCCCGCGAGCGCCCCCTGCAGGCAGCTCCTCTCCCGCCAAGGCCCCGGGCCGCGCGGGCTGCCTCCCTCCCTCCCTCCCGCTCAGGCAGGTGTTCCTGGCTGTGACCTGTGACCGGGGTGTGGCCGGGGAAGGCCTTTCCGACATGGGACCATCAGATCGCGATTCTTAGGGACCAAAGGTGTTTTTAATAGGATAATCTTTGTATCCGGTTTTCTAACAAGAAAGGAAACAGTGACTTTAAATTTTAACACCAACTTTTAAATTATAGATATTTAGCACTCATTGACCACGGCTCTAAGTTGTAAAGTGTTTTCATATTAAGATTGTAATTATTTCCTTACTGTATTTTTAAAAAACTAAACTTGTATTTAAAATTCTCTTTGAAAGAAACAAGCAAGAAACAGCGAAGATTTTTTTTTAATTAAATATGTTGGCGGTGCCCGTTTTAAAGGACTGTAAATATACTTTCACTCTGTTTCTCAACATATTTAATTCATAGGGAACTTTTATCAAAGGAAACTTCCAGCGGAAATACCAGTTTTCAGGCGTTTTGCTCCATGTTGTAGTCACTGCACCTGAGTTTTCTGCTTTACTAACGGGTTTTTCTACTGTTCCACGCGGCGTAGCCCGCGGACTGGCGCCCCCCGGCGTGCCTCGTTTGTGTGTTCTCAATAAAGCTGTATGCTTCCAGCCGGCCTCCTGTCTTGCTGCCTCTGGCCTTACTCTCTGCTGAGTGGGGGCACATTGTTGAGGTACCTACCCCGGGGGCGGGGACGGGAGGTTAAGAAGGAGCAGGTGAGGGAGGAGGTGGGGGCTGTGCTTTGTTTCTCTGAGCAAGGATCTTCTTCCACCCAAGAGCCTCAGCTACTGTGTTTTCCCGTGGCTTTTAGTCCACGGACCCGAATATTCAATGTAAGAAATGTTCGCGCACCTGCTGAGGGCCAGGCTCCGGGCCAGGTGCTGGAGACAGGAGTGAATCAGATGGGACTCGCTCTCAGGCGCCCCCCGGGAGCGCAGGCCCGCGTGGAGACATCCGTACCCCGGGGGAAGATGCAGCCGCCCTCAGGACGCCCTCAGGACGGGTGGGTGGGCCGTGCAGGAGCGGGGGCCTGGAGCGAGTCACGGGCTGGAACAGGAGCTCAGCAGGGAGCAGAGCAAGGCGGGCAACGGTAGGAGCAGAGGGGGGGTGGAGGCTGAGGACCAGGGCTGCTGGGGTGAAGCCGGAACACGGGCCGCGAGCGGCGGAGGTGAGTTTGGATGAGCAGCCGGGGTCAGACTGGAGGGCCTGCGTCCGGGGCTCCTCGTGTGCGTGGGATGGCCGAGCTCTGGTTTGGGGAAGACCGCTGCCGGCCGGGACCAGAATGGGTCAGAGTGACAGCCATGGCAGGCCCCTGCGGCCACACTTGCGGCCGTCCAGAGAGGCACATGCCCAGTCCGAGCCGAGCGAGCACCCCCCAGCCCCAGGGGGCTGGCCCTTCCCCCAGGGCCCTCCTTGGCCCATCCCAGCTGAAGGAGCTTGCACAGGCAGGATTCGGCCCGAGCCACTGGGCTGGCCTGGCGTTGGCCAGAACACACGGAGGAGTGGCCCTTGGCAAGTGCCGCGTGGGTGGGGAGATCGGAGTGGGCCCACTGGACCGAGGTCTGCAGGACTCCCTGGTTATCCAGCGGGAGAGGCCAGGTCTGATCCCGGGGCAAGGTGTGTCTGCGGGGGACGTAGGATGTCCGGGTGACCGAGTGCCCACCCAGACCCACCTTCCGGGGTCTAGGGCCAGATGGCCCTGTGGGACCCCCTCACCCCGAATTCTGTCTCCCTGTGGTGGGGGGCAGGGCTGGGCACATCACAGATGGTGAAGGGAAGTGGGCGGGGGCCTTCTCCATCCATCCTAGAGGAAGGGGGTTCTCAGCACACCCAGTGCACTTAGAGACACAGAAGCGGGGGCAGGGTCTTCCCGGCCCCAACCTCAGCTGTTCAACGCGGGCAGCGGTCTCCCCAGGAGGCTTATTCAACCTGCGTTAACCCATGCCCCTCCCCAGGTCCTGAATACCGGTCACATCTTGGCGGGCTGCCGAAGGCTCGGGAACTGCCTCTTGAATTTCTAGAAGACGCCAGAGCTCCTACCTTTGCTTTTTCAAACCACGGAGACGACTCGGGGATATTTGTCCTGCGTATTGTGGTTTTGGGGGCTGGCGACACGAAGCCTCCCCGGCATAAGTCAAGGGCTTCCTTAATGGGAAGCAGGGAAAACATTAGCTGATGTGTGTGATCCAGAAATGTTATGATGGAAGCTTCATCAATTTTACGATGCTGTTAAAAATGGCTATCTTTTCATACAAAGGGACCAGCTAGTCAAGAAGTGGGGTGGGGAATACAGGAGGGAGGCTGACCCAGGGCAGCAGGTCAAACGCTCACCTCCTGACGAGGGGGGCTGGTTCCAGCAGGTCCTGACCACCGAGAGGGCTGGTCTATCCCGGAGCTATCCACAGGGGTGGCCGGCCTCACCCCTGGGCAGACAGACTGCCCTCCCAGGCCAGTTCCTAGAGATGGTGAGGGGCTCGCCCACAGGCATGACTGCACGTGTTGACCAACCATGCTGGAGCCCACCACCCAACCACCTCCAGCATGGGGCTCCCATGCTCTGGGCCACCACCCCCTTCCCTTATCCCCACAGGACCAGGTACCAGACAACCGGGGTCACCCCTCCGGCCCAGAGCCCCCTGAAATTCTTCACACTAGCCAATCCTGTCGGCACTGCCCACCCACTCCTTCCCATGAACCTGCAGTAAAGGCTCCTGTTCACACTTTCCTATCACTGCCCTCCCCCACGTGGCCCACATGTGGCGTGGTGTGGCCGTCCTCTTGAGAACTGTGAGTACAACACACTTAGCTGATCCGTGGCAGCCCGCCCCTGATCTGCTGGACTCTCATTCTGAGTAACAATAAAACCTACATTTTAAGCCATCCCAGTCCTAGGCAACGGGCAGGGACTCCGAGGTCTGCCGGTCTCCGGCTGGGATTCGGGCGCATTCTCGGATTCCCCACCCCCACGGAGTGGGACAGGAGCACCCCTCTGGCTGGCCAGCTCCGAGAAGTCAGTGGGCTGAGGCGTGTAAATCGCAGGCACGCTCGGCCCCTGGCAGGTGCTCCACGGCGTCTGCCCCACCCCTCCCCCAGCACCCCGGGGGCCACGAGGAGAGCCTGGCGGTCGCCCTGCTCTCCCACCATGGTGACCGGCTTCTCTCGCGCTTCAGATGGGGACGATGAGGCTCAGGGAGACGGGGCCCAGACTGCTGCCTCCCTTGGCAGGGGAGCCTCCATCAGCAAGGGGCTGACTACGGGGGTTGCTGCGAAGGACTTGGGAGTCCGATGCACAGAATCCCGCCGACAGGGACTGAGCCGCTGTGGCGCTGGGGGTCCCGTACCTCCGGGGGTGGCTGACCAGCCACGGAAGGCGGGCTGAGCGAGCGAGCACAGCCTCTGGTATGACGGCTCCAGGCCCCGACATGGTTCTCAAGATAATTTTCATCTCACAAACTCTCCTGAGCACCTTCTCAGGTTGCCCTGCTGGGCGCGGAAGCCCTGGAAGGTTCCAGGCAGGGAAGGGGCGTGGCCTTCTCTGCATGTTTCCAAGCTCTGGTGCCCCCGTGCAGATCTGGCCAAGGGAGGTGGTGGAGGCCACGGGGAGGCCGGCTGGACTCAAGGGCAGCCACACCTGTGTCCAGCCTCGCGCCAGCCCCTCTGGGCCCGCGCGCCCCGGGGTTTGGGCCTTCCCCCGCCGCCCTTGGAAGTGCCCTCCCACCCTTGCCCCCACCCACGGGCCAGGGACCCCAGCCCCGGGGCTGCCATGTGTGAGCTGCGCACCGCGGGACCTGGTGAAGTCATCTGGGGACCGGAGCGGCTGTTCGTGGCTGGGCCAGCGAAGGCAGCGGTGGTGGCCAGGGTGGCCCGGGGAATGTTCCCTGAGCACCCCAAATACGCGCCTCTTGAGAAACTGTGTCCGGTTCCCCTTTACGGCGGTGGGCACGTGACCCGCTGTCCCCACAGGACCGCCTCTCCCCTCCAGACCCTTGGCCTCCTCATGCCACCACGAGGACTGGTGCCTTGGGAAGGGCCAACCCCGGCGACCGCCGGCCTTAATGGACCCATAGAAGGAGGCTGACCGGCAGGGCCTCACGCCCGCCCGCCTGGGGGGCTACGGCCTTCTGCCCCAGGACCCCGCGCCGGGGGCTCCCTCCTCCAGGCCGCCCTGTCCCGGACCACTTCGCAAGCCGTCGTAGGACGGGGACAGCGACTCCTGGTCGGGGTCACCGCTGGCAGGAAGGACAAGGAAATGTCCCTCGTGGCTGCTGAGCCTCCCGTTTGTCCCCTTCCTTTCTCGCCGACTAGGAATCGGCGTCCCCAGGACAATGCGGGGCTCCCTGCGGACCGGGCCGCCACACGGGGGTGTGCCCTGCCCCTCCGTCCCTGCCCCCGTGGGCTGTTATAGCTGTTTTTAAACACGTTCCATGTTTCTGGAGGCTGGGAGCTGCGGGCTGCCTGGTTCTGCTTCTTGCTGCCTGGATCCAGAAGCACCGTGTGAGAACAGCATCACCAACGGTGACCGTGGCCGCCACACTCGCCCCTGCTCGCTGCGCCTGTGCTTCTCAACGTCGGCCCGGCCGTCTGCCTCCTGAGCACCCAGGGCAGGCCGCTGGCCCGCGCGCCCTCCTGCCACCCCCGCGGGGCTTCGATGGAGCTGAAACCCCCCCTCGCTGTGGGGTGTCTTCTCCGCGGGATGGACGCTGTTTGCTCAACGAATCCTTCATTCATTTCTCCATTAAGGACACATTTGTTGAACACCTGCCGTGTGGGGGGCGCTGCAGACACACGAGGAACAAGGGGTCAGAACTCGCTGCGGCTGCTGGGTTTTGGGGACGGACGTGAAGCGGGTGACCCCGCTAATACACGTGCCGCCAGAGACTGGGAGCCGCGAGGAATGATGCCGCCTTCTGTTTGCAGCGTGCTAGGACCGTGGAACTGTGCTCTGTGGGGAGAAACCCAAGGCTGGGACTTATGTGGGCGACTCCCCCCATCATCTCAAACCCAGGGCGTCCAGGGGACACGCCCTTCCCCGGGGACACAGAGGAGGGCTGTTGGTCCAGGGAGCATTCTGGAAAACCGTGTAGTGGCTGGTTTTTGCAGGTCAGAGCTGAGAATCGGGCTGTCACCGCGGAGCCTGGGTCCCCGAATTCCAAGGGGATGTGGGACCCTGGGCAGCAGAGTCTGGAGGGCAGCTGGAACCTTCCGGAGACACGTGGGCCTGGCGCGTGTGGCGGGAAGCACGGTCCCAGCAGTGACGGTGGTGACTGAGCCCGCAGAGGTGTGCACAGGGACTAAGGAACGGATCACGGTGTCCCCAGGACTGAAATAGGTGGGCCGCCCGCTGAAGTCGCAACTCGGCCCCTGCAAAGCAAGTGCACTCCAGACCTGGCAGTTACGGTGACCAGGGTGGCTGCGTCACCACTGTAGTTGGGGGCCCTCCCTGCTTCCCAGACCTGGCGGGTCACATCCCCGAGCCCCTTGTACCTGGGGGAGGAGGGCGCTGCACCCCCTTGAGGCCGGATGCTGACCCGAATCTACAAGGTAGATTTCCTCCTAACAGGCTCCAGACGTACGGACAGCAGAACCGTGCACCAGGGAGAGAAAAATCCTCCCTCTGGGGCTTTCACGGACACGGCTCTCACCCGAGGCAGATTCCCGGGGACCCCAGTGCCAGCGAGGCCACCCACCAGAGCAGGGAGTGTGGTGGTCGGTGGTCTGGCCCCAGCCTGTGTGGTGAGCCCACCGCACAATGACTCCCTCGGGGGCGCCTGGGTGGCTCAGTCGGTTAAGCGACTGCCTTCGGCTCAGGTCATGATCCTGGAGTCCCGGGATCGAGTCCCGCATCGGGCTCCCTGCTCGGCGGGGGATCTGCTTCTCCCTCTGCCCTCTTCCCTCTCGTGCTCTCTGTCTCTCATTCTCTCTCTCTCAAATAAATAAATAAAATCTTTAAAAAAAAAAACAAAACAAAAAAACAATGACTCCCTCGGTTCTGAATATGCAGGTGGAAACCATCCTTAGCAACAGGAAGAACCAACCCTCCTTGGTCTCCAGCACCAGGGGGTCACCGCGTAGGAAGGCCCCCTGAGACGTCCCCTTCTTACTAAGTCAGTGGACAAAGGCCACCTCAGGTCCCTGCAAGAACTGCAGCCCTTAGCGCCACCCACCCCCATGTGGGACCTGAAGGACGCAGGGCCGGTGACTCCGTCAAGTCTCCGTCCCTTCCTTACTTTCCCGGGATCGGCGGGTAGAGCGCGGGACCCGGGGACGAGGTGAGCAGTTGCAGCTGCGGTTCCAGGCGTGAAGCTGTTCCAGGCACCATAGCTCACGGGAATGAACCCCGCTCCCCGTGCGTGGGGTGCACGCGGCCTGCCGAGCGTCCTTCCATTCCACACCCCCCAGCGGAGGCCCCGCGAGCCGGCCCTCCCACCTGGTGCAAACGGCAGTGCACCTGCCCAGGTGTTCCCGGGGCCAGGTAAACTCTCCACTCCCCGTCGGTGCGGACGCCTGTGCACGCCACAGAGCCTCCGGCTGCGTCCTGCTGATCGGGACCACCAAGGAGAAAGCAACCCCCCCCTCCAGGAGCCTTGGCATGACGCCACCGTGCCGGACCCCGAATACCGCGTCAGTGGGGCCCGGTCGGGAGAACGGAGCCACTCCGGGCCCTCCGCGCGGGAGAGCCTCCACGGAGGGAAGCAGGGGCAGGAGGGCAGGAAGCCGCCGTGAAAATCTCAGCCGTCAGTCAGCACTGAAGACGGCAGCGCCCCCGACCTTGACCAGCTGCTGCGGGACGGCCGGGGACCCTCCTGGAAATCGCCGGGACCCAAGCTCGGGTCCCAGGAGGCGGCTGAATCAGCAGCATCTCACCCCGCCGCCGCCTGGCTGCAGGTCCCAAGCCTTCGGTTTCAGGCAGGTGCACAGGGATTCTTCACTTCTTACCCTCCTGCAGCCCTCGATGACTCACATAAATCCGTGACGTGGCGGGGACACCAGCAGGGCCCACCACCCGCTGCGGGAGCGCTGGCCGCCCGCCCCGGGGTTGACAGGAGAGCTGACCTGTCCTCTCCTGGGAGGCGCGCACATTGTACGTTTGGGCACATTTGCAGATCCCGGATTTTCTTCTACTTCCCAGCCAAGGGGTCGCCACCCGGGCTGAGCCACGGCCGGCCTCCTAGCGACCCTGCATCCCAGTCCCTCCCCGGCCTGCCCCTTACTCCTCTCTTGGTTGACAGACACTCCACCGCCCCAGTCCGGGCTCACCGCTTGCTTCCTGTGGCCGAGTTCTGATCTCTGTCATCTTTAACGCAGACGTAAATCCTGCTCACGCGTTTGCAGCCGGCTTACACAAAGTCTTGCTGCAGGGACCCCCTTTCTGCTCGGCCTGGACACTTCCACTTTTCTCGCAGGTGACAGTAAGTCACAAAGCATGCAGTTTCTAAAATTTCCTCCGGCTTTCTCTATAAACCATCCAGAAAAATCGGCCTTTTCTGTGAATCCACTGCTGCCTCGGCCAGTGGGGTCGTCTGCCCAGCCCCACGGTGCTGTGCTCACCTCTCTTTCCACCTACTGATCCTTGAACGAGGAGTACTCCCTCCAGACCACGCGTTTTCTGGGTCACAGGTGGTGTCCCATCCCCCCCCACTCTGCCCGCGGCTTTCCTAGAGCCCCAGATGAATCACGGGCACCTCTCAGACCGTCGCTGTGTATGCACCCCCAGAACGGACGTGGGGTGCCTGATCCCACGCTCCGATGTGAAGACTGCAGGACGAGCGTTACTTCCGCATCCTCATCAGCCTTCCCGGGTTGCTCTCTGTCCCCGGTGTAGGGACACACAGTGGCCCTGCCTCTGGCTCAGGGTGAGGGTAAAGGAGCGTGTGAGCCAAGAGGAAGATGGTGAACTACTAGGATTCCTTCTGGGATGGCCATGGGACCTGACTGGGGACTCCAGACTTTATGAGACGAAGATGCCAAGTCTGGAGCTACTGCAGCCATTCTGTGACCTGAGGACAATGATGTGCCACCACACCTGAGCAGGGGAATGTGGCCGGGAGACACAGAGCCACACCAGACGTTCTCTGTATAACCCTGTGACTCAAATCCCCAGTGGGGCCTCCTCACTGCTAGTCATTGTACTAACTTCCTCATGCTCCCCGAGGACAGTTTCACACCTTCTCCTATTTCCCTGGGCCCCTTGTCGCCCTCGCTTGCTGCTTCTCTGAGAACACAGAGCAGTTGGAAGAGAAGCTCCCGAGCCAGGTGCTGCTGTGCCCTCCTGTTCCCGCCCGGCGCAGGCCCTCTGCTCCCCCCAGGGACGGGCTCTGCGGTATTCCCTCCGTCTCCCCTCCCCCAACCTCACTTCCACATGGCTACCAATGTCCCAATTCTCCACTGAGTCACAGGAAAATTCTGGAAACATGACTACATATGTACCCTGGCTGTCTGCTTCCTCGCCTTCCGTGATGTCCTCGGCCCGTTCCTGGTCCCCACACGGCCCTGAAGACCTGCGTCTGGCCAGGTCCACTGGCCGTGCCCCGTCCTCACCTGCTCGCCCTCTCCGCGGCCCCCAGAGCAGCCCCCCACCTCCGCTCTGTGGCATCCTTCTCCGGCGGGAGCTCAGCGGTCCCCAGGAGGGCCCGGCGACTCTCAGGGACGTTCAGTGATGCGGTTTCTGTGCGGCGTGCGGCCCTGGACGGTGGGACGGGGGCAGGGGCACCGTGCTGTGGGCTTGCTGCCTGCGGGTTTGCGGAGCACAGGGATAGAGCTGCACTGGACGTGGCACGGGCAGAGACGACGCGGGACCTGTCATCCACACGGGGCTGGCAGGGACCATCCCTCCACCACCTCCTCAGCCAGAATACTGTTGATCGTTCACACAGCTGAACGTTTGGGCCATAATCGTGTAAACTGCAAACGGCGCCAGTGATCCTGTTTGCCCAGCACCGGGCCAGGGCACATTCTAGAATGACTGCTAAGCACCATCTGCCGAGCCCGGGAACTGTGATTAACAGTCCGATGGCGACACAGCGCAGTGCCAGTGGGCTATGGGCACGTGTTCCAGAAACGCCCGGGCCGGCCTGCTTAGCGCCGGGAACCGGCAGGTCTGGGCGCACTGGGCGGCAAGCACCACGCCGCCTGGCGGGTGAGGCCCCCGGGGAGCCCCCAGGCCGCGGCCCAGGAAGGGGGCTGCTGTGCTGGGCACGCATCGGGCCGTCCCGGCAGCGCCTGGCGGCCATCCCCGCAACCCAAGGCCCGTGGCATGTCTGCACATCTAATAACCGTCGGAGGGCGCGCACCACGGAGTTGGGGGTGGCTGGGAGGCCCGACTGTAGCAGGGGCCGTGGAGAGGCCACAGGTGAGGACGCAGGCAAGGTGGGATAGGAAGCGGCCCCCGCTCTGTGCCACGGGGACAGGGCGCCAGTCCTTTCCGGGGCTTGTCCTCTCTGTGCGCAGACGGGGCTGCCATGTGCACGCGGCTTTGTCGTGACCCTCGTGGCCCCAGGTGCGCGAATGTGGCCGCGTCCGGCAGGGTCAGCAACCACACGTTGGGGGGCTGCCAAGCGCCCTCCCCTGACCCGCGGGAGCCCAGACCCAAGGCCAGAAACAGAACCGTGGCCTCACCGCCCTGTGGGGAGGGAGCCCTGTCTGAGCACTCGAGCTTGAGGTTTGGGGCCACTGCTCCCAGGCGAAGCCTCTCGATGATGAGCGTCGGGCGGTCAGCGCCCCACCGGCCCTCCTCCCCTGCCGCCCACGACCCCGCGTGGACCTCGCTTTCTGCTGGACCAGGCAGGACACGTGCACGCGCCTACACGGTCGCCTGGGGCGTGTTTCCTCGTCTCTGACCCAGGCCGAGAGCGGGAAGGACGGGTTTTCTCGACGAGTGCTCACAGCTGGAGTTCCCGAGCAGCTGTGGACGCTCAGCCCCCATGGCCAGCGAGGCACGGTGTCACGGCCAGAGCCTTGGCCAGGGTGGGTGAGCGCGGCCTCCTGGCTCATCAAAGATAGGCCGAAAGGCGCTTTAGAGATCGAGACCGTTGGCCCCGGAGGGCGCTGTGTCAGGCTGCCCATCCCCTGGCCCTCCAGCTCCCCGGGCTTCTGCTCCTCAGCCGGCAGACGGGCTGATGCTTCCAGGCCCTTCCACTGGCCCCGAGAGCAGGAGGTGCGCCAGCCCGCGTGTAAGGACTTCGAAAGCTGATGGGGGTATTGTTGCTTCGCAGGCGGTGGGTCCCCGATCCAGTGACCGAGAAGGTTAATGTCCCTGCCACCTGCTGCCAGTCCCTCGCCCGCGTCCCTGAGACCACAGCTCTAGGGGCCCCGTGTGCGTGTGTGCGTGCGTGCGTGTGTTTAGGCAAATGTGGAAGAAGAGCTTCATAATAAGGCAAAAGCTGATTATATTCATTTAATCTTTGTTAAAAGCATCACAAATGATTTATTGATTTTATAAAGGAAAAATAAGAAAGAACTTTTCGCATCTTTGTTATGTGCATGTACCAAGTACAGGTCTGGTCCGGTGGAGTGAAGCGTTAGCTGCCCACGGCAGACCACAGCGTGGTCCCTGGAGCCTGCAGACACCTGTCCAGCGAATGTGCAGGACCGCAAATGTACACCCAGATCATCCATAGACCTACATGTTGATCTATACGGTTATGGGGATGGACACGTATAAGGTTATGCCAGATGCCACCTGATTCCCGGGCTCTTGGGTCCACACACTCAAAATACTCTTAATAGAAATAATAAAATACAAGAAAAACACAAATAACTAAGGGAGAAAAAGAAAACAACAATAACCCTACCCAAACAGCAGAGAGAATGAAGTTGAGTGGTCAAAGAAGGTCAGAGGGTTGTCACCCGTAGGCACTGGCGAGCTGGGGGGAGGGTGGGGGACTGTGTCCAGGGGGACTCCATGCTGACCTTGACCTTGGACCTGGATGGTGCTGACAGGTGTCTGACCCTATGTGTCTGACGCTCATGGGGCAGGCTGGTGGGGGCGGACGGCAGGACACAGGGCTCCCTAACTTGTCTTTGGAGACTGCTAACAGGCTGGGGGAGGTGGTGGCAAAGGTCTGGAGAACCCTGGCCTCTTCCCACACTGCACCAGCAAACATGTCCCCGGGTCCTCGGGCCCCAGCCCTTCCCCAAGGAGGGTCTTAAGAACAACTTACAGGGTGACCTCTGGAGCGGGGCCCAGGAGCCCCAGCTGGTGAGCAGGTGGCCTCCTCCACCTGGCATGTGACGCACTGTGACCCCTTCCTCCCCGCAGTCTGAGTCCCTATTTGTAACACATGAAGACTGAGGGACTCCTGCAATGTGGGGGGCTGTTGTGGGTGTGAGGGTGCATCCCTGGGCCTCCCCTCCTGCAGGCCATGGTCCTCTTCTAGGGGACGTGGGGTAATGCCCTGCTAGGCTTCATTCTGGACTCACCAGCAGCCAGGGAGCACCTAGCCAGGGCTCTGGTGTCCCCATGTCCTAGGGAAAGGCCCTGAGCCACGGAGAGCCCTGCCTGGGAGGGGAGAGGAGGAGGGGTGGAGGGAGGGCAAGGAGGGGAGAGGGACAGGGAGAGGCAGAGGGGCGGAGGGAGGGAGGGAGGAGAATACTGACTTCCGGTTTCAAGGCAAAAGGTGAACATCTCCCCCCCATATATTCACATGTGTAGACTGAGGCTAGCGTCCCTGATTCTAGGCATCTGTGAGTGAGCAGAATCGCTGCACGGGGCGGGGGGGGGGGCAGAGGGCTAGTCCCTGGGGCACCTCTGCTATGGTCTTGCTGTGTGACTTGGGGAAAATCACGCCCTCTCTGGGCCTCAACTCCTCCATCTTCAGAATGAGGGGCACACTCCTGGATGGCCCTTCCCGTCTGCCATCTGAAACCATGGCTGGTCTGGGGGCTCCTACTCAGGGTCCTCAAACTGTTGGGGAGCACAGGACCCTTGCGCATCTCTGGGGGGCCCCTGCCACGCCCACCGGAGGAGGAGACCCTGGCGGTGGGCAGGGAGTCCGGGAAGCGTGAGGGCCCCAGGGGGCCGGCGGGGGCAAGCTGGGAGAGCGCTGGGCCCTCTGGGCCCCAGGGATGGAGCGGAGCCAGGAGACGCAGGGGAGCTGGGCCCTCGAGAAACAGGGTTCGAGAAGGGGGTTCTGCGGATGGCCGCTGCCCCGCCCAGAGAGGTGTTTACATCATTGGCAGTTTAAAAGGAGGCAGACAGAGGGAGGCGCGGAGGGCCGTGTTGGGAGGGCCTGGGGCGGGGGCTTTCTGGATTCTGGAGGGTGCCCGAGATAGGAGGCCATGCGGGTAGGAGCCGCCCTCCTGGGGGTGATGAGCAAGAAAGCAGGACTCCGGCGCCCTCTGCGGGCTCCCTGTGCGGGGACAGGGCCCAAGGTGCAGAGTGACGGGCAGCCCCCGGCAGGCTCGCCTCCCCGGCTCTGGGGCGGCCGGGCCTCGGACTGGGGCGACGTGTCAGCAACAGGGGCAGCCACGCAGGGGGCCAGGGGCAGAGAAGTGCCCAGAGTCGGGGTGGGGGCGCCGTGGGCCTGGTGTCCGGGGGATTGGGGGCGGGGGGCCGCAGGCTGCCCCCGTGCGTCTCGTGGGCTGGGCGGGCGTGAGCTGAAGACAGGGGACATCTGTCACCGGGCGTGGGGACAGCTGGAGGGAGTGGTGCTTCCGCAGGTATCTGAGGGGACGCGGGTCCCAGCACCTGTGCCCTCCGGGGATGAGACGGAGCAGAGGAGAGTGTCCCGGGCGCGGGCGTCCGGGGACATCAGCTCACCAGGTAGCTGTGCATCTCTCGGGAGTTGATACTCAGGACCACGCCGGAGTGATTCCCTAGGAAACAGACAGGCCCGCCCATGAGCACAGGCCCCCGCCACCGCCACAGAGGGTGCCATGCAGCCAACATGCGGCCGCATCCCGGGGTCCTTCTGCCGTGCAGGTGGTGCCCGAGCGCGCGGCGGGGCGGTGGGGGTCTCCAGCTCCTGGGTGCGTGACAGGGCGGGTTCTCCCGGTGCCGTCGCGAGCAGGGGACCCCGGCGGGCCTCGGGAGGGGAGGCCAAGGCTGACCTGCGGCGGGGCGGGCTGGGGCGGCGGCCGCGGGGGGCTGCGGGAGGGGCTGCGGGCCTCCTGGCATTGGGCGCTGCAGGGCATGGCGTGGGGAGGCCCGGAGAGGCGGGAGACAGAAGGGGCGCGGTGACGTCAGAAACGCAGGCCTTAGCTGGGAGGGTCCTGGGGGGGCTGCAGCGGGAGCCTGGGAGAGGGGAGGGGCTGCCCTGAAGCGCTGCCCGCGCTCGGGGACAAGGCGGCCCCACAGCTCTGCGGCACCTGCCGGGCACAGCATGTGGGGCTCCTGAGCCTGACCCGCTGGCTGAGACCCTCGTCAAGGTCCATCACCTTGTGGCCTTGGTTTTGCCATCTGGAACGTGGGCATCACAGCTCCGCCCTCCAAGGACCGCGTGGGGATTACATGGGAACATGCACCTGGCGCATACTAAGTGCTAGATTAAAACAACCTGTTATTATTATGCTCTTATCGTTCTTCAGGAGCTTGAGAGCAACCAGGTGCCACAGGCAGGAGAGCAGAGCTCGGGTCCTCCCAGGGACACCCACACCCTCCGTCCGAGCCTGGGAAGCCCCAGGTCCGCTCAGAGCCTCTGCGGCTGGTTGTGGGGTTGAGACACCACCTGCTTGAAGGTGGGGACCGGGCGACATGGGAGGCAGCGTGGAGCCCCAGGCAGGGGAGAGATGGGTGGAGGGGGCCCATGGGGGTGCACAGGGATCGCACCCCGCGCCTGGGGGCTGCAGTGCTAGGGGAGGGCACAGGCTCTGGAGCCGCAGAGCTGGGCCTGAATCCCTCTCTCATCAGCCAAGTGACGGGCTCCGAACCTCAGCTTTCTCATCTGTCCAATGGCCTGGCTCACGGCAGCCCCTCAGCCCAGGCCCAGCAAGGAGCTGGTGCTCAGGATGTCAGAGCTGTTGCGATGTCCCAGGAAGGGGCAGAGACACCGCTCCCGGGGAGCACAGCGGGGCTGGCAGGAGTGGGAGACAATGGGCCCTTGTGCCAACGGACAGGGACCCCGCCGAGGCTGGGGGCTGGAGAAAGGGTGGGGGTCCTCTCCCCGGCCACCCCGGGGGGAATGACTTCTCTGAGCCTCACCTTCAACCACTGACAGCGCGGACTCTGATTTCCGCCTCTCCCAGCTCTGAGGGCACGCCAGACACAGAGAGGGACGTCACAGTGCTGACCGCGGGGCGCACGGTACCGAAACTGTCACGGCACCTCCGTGCCGCCGGGCCCTGGCTGCTGGCCTGGGAGAGGTGGGGACCGGCCGCCGAGAGGCGGGGTACAGGCGGGACTTGTCATGCTCCTCCCCCCGAGGGTGGAGACCGTGTCCCCTCCCCTGAAGATGGACAGACTCTGGTTGCCTCGAGCGATAGAGTGAGACGCAAGTGACCGGGGTGACAGTCATGGAGGGCGACGCGGCTGCCACCGGCTGACTGGGCTCTCTCAGTGCTCTGAGGACGTGGCCCCCACGCTGTGCGGGAGCCCAAGCCACACGGAGAGGCCGCGGCAGGCGTTCGGGGGACAGCCCTGCAGAGAGCACAGCTGACCGCTAAGTCAACGGCCCAGGCTGAGCACGGAAGCCCGGAGGTGACTCCGGCCACCGTCAGTGCCACCTCGGGAGAGACGTGGGGGAGAAGCGCCGGCCGCGAGGGTGAGACCGCAGTAACAGGGCACCGTGTCAGCTGCAGAGGACGGTGCCCCGTGTCCCCAGACCCCCCCTTTAAGCTCGGGCCGTGCCCTCGTCAGCCGGAGGGGACAGCGCCACCATCCGTCTGGGCGTGGGTCCTGCGCCCTTAGCTGGCCAGAGGCGGCCAGGCGGGGACCCGCAGGAGGGTGGGGAGGGGGGTTTTCAGGGCGGGCGTTACCTAGAGTCTGCGAGTCGAGATCATCATCTATAAACTCCTCACCCTGGATGACGCTCTGGACGCCCTGGCCGTGGCTCACGGGGCTCGTCATTTCCTGCTCCTTCTCATTGTGCATCTGGGCATACACGGTCCGCCCGGGGCGTTTCCTGCGGGGCAGAGGAAGGGCTCAGGGGGGCTGTCCCACCCGGGCCGCTGGGCCCCAGACCACTCCTGGGCATGGTGCAGACAACGCTCCTGGATCTCTTCTCCTGCCCCTTCTCTGCTCCAGACCACCTCCTCCAGGAAGCCCTCCCTCCTGTGAGCTCCCACAGCCCTGGATTTCCCTGGGCCCCAGTGCATGGGTGTGCCTTGTCTGGCTCCCCCGGGGACTGGACTGAGGCCGTATTGCAGGGAGGGGGTGTTTTACTGTCTTTAGTCCCCCGTCATCTGGTTTGTGGGAGAGCAGCGTCCTGGGCGCTGACAGGGTGGGTGGGACATGCATTCCCATGGCACACGGGATGCCCACCCGGCTCTGAGAGGGGCTTGCTGAGCCCTCTCCGGGTCCTGGGCCTGTGCGGTCCCAATTTCCTGTCCCTCCAGGGCCAGAGGGAGAGGAGACCGTGGGCACAGCCCCCATGCCTGTGCTGGGACTGGGCACGGGGTCCCCAGGCCAGGCTCCTCCACGTCTGATGCCTAGTTAGTCTGAGACCCTGAAAGTGCCCACGGTCCCCGAGAAGGAGCAGGCTCCCTCCGACACTGCTTGCCAGGCCCGGCCAGTCCTGCAGGAGTGCAGGGCGCAGACCGCTGAGGGTGACTGAAGGGGACACGTTACCTCCGGCTGGAACCCTTACCGGATGACTCGTTCCCCCAGAACTCATTTCCCTCTGCTGTGGCTCCCATACCCTGAAAAGGCCCTGACCCTGAGGGAGGACGAGAGGCTAGCCCCTGCAGGGGACAGCACGAGCAAGAAGTCACCCTCGGGGCTCTTTGTTACAGCAGCCGAGCCACCACCAGAAACCGAGCCTGCTCCCTGGACCCCCACAGGCCACGTCCGACCCCAGAGCCTCGGGACCAGCGGTGATTTCCCTACGACCTGGCACCTATCTGCTGTGCTCGCCTTCCCTGTGTGATCGGCGCTCTGGGGGTGCACACTCGCCCCCGGAACCGGGCTGCACTGTTTCCATGGCGACCCATCCCACCCAGGGAGCACGATCAGTTCGCTAACAACACTCAGCGTGCCAGGCGGCGGACCAGCACGTACACCCTCACCCCTGTCCGGGGCACCTTCTGGGCCCACTCAGCGTCCTCCCTCTCCTCCTCTCTCTCCCCTCCCCCTCCTCCCTCTTCTCCTCTCCACCTCCTCTTCCCCTCCTCCTCCCTCTCCTTCTGTTCTTTTCCTCCTTCCCTTTTCCCACCCCCTCCTTAGTCCCCTTTTACAGATGAGGAAGCTGAGGCCTGGGGAGGGGACGCCGCGGAGCTGCTCAGCGGCAGGGCAGGAGTCTGGATGGGGCCTTGCGCTCAGGGTGAAGGGTGCTCCAGGGCAGAGACCCGGACGGGGCAGATACGGCTGGAAGGCTCCCCCTTTTGCTTAATCTCTGCAAATACACAGGGTGCCAGGCTTCCACACACACTTGCACAGTAGGGGGAGGCCTGGCCGGATGCTGGCCTTTAACGCCCCGGGGAGAACCAGCACGCCCATTCCATAGTGCGGGAAACCGAGGCCATAACACAAGTCCCACCTGGCAAGGCCACACCCCTGTGGCCTCTGAGGGAACCTGAGTGTTGGAACAGGCTAGAGCAGTAAGAAGGGAGTGGGGTGGGGATCAGGGACACCCCTTCACTGGGGGGGTGGGGGGCTGCCCTGCGTGTGGGGATCAGCCGGATACCCATGCGGATGGCGGGGCTGCGGCCGGCACCACGCACATCGGGGGCAGGAGGAGACGGCAGAGCCTTGAGGCTGAGAGCAGACTCTTCAAATGGAGATCACGGGGACCCCTGCCTCAGTCAGAATCAAGTGGTCCGCAGCTCTCCACCTGGCCCATGCAAAGGTGATCCAGAGAGGCCATGGAGGCAGAGGGGGCGTGCACCTGCCTCTCGAAGGGCCAGGGGCATCTTTCATCCATCTGAAGACGGCCGCTCAGGGGGGCCCGGAAGGCGCCTGGCCAGCAAGGGAGCCCCTCTGCCCCAGCCCGGAGTGAGCTGCAGAGTGGGCACCTACAGTTACAGTCCTGGGGCTCGGTCCCTACCGGCTTGAGCCTGACGCTGTTTTGGGGTCGGGAGGGGCCCCGGCTTCAGCACCAGGAATCCTGGTCTCAGATGCCACTTCCTAGCTATGACAAATACTGCTTTCAGAGGGGCCGCCCTCCAAGGCGGGGTGGACTTGAGGGAGATAAAGCTGGGAATGCCCGCAGAGAGGAAGGTGGGGTTGGAAGATGCTCGGGGGTTCGTGAGCCGCTGTCTCCCACCCGCCCTCCTGGGGCTGGGGCCATTCAGAACCCAGAGCGGGCCTCACAAGTGCCCATCCCCTGCAGCCGCTGCCCAAGGCCTGACCTCGCGCCCAGCCGGCCAGGTGGCCTTGCCTTTTGAACTTGTAGAGGATGAACGCGCCCACCGCGAAGAGTCCGATGACCAAGAGGACCGCCACTGCCCAGTAGCCTCCGGTGCCTCCCAGCCTCTGCGAGTCTGCAAGCAAAGCAGCCGGTGGTCGGGGGGTTGGGCACCCGTCCCCTCCCCGGTCTCCCGGGACAGGAAGATGGTCTGGCAGGTCCTCCAGATGTGGCTGAGCGGCGTGGGCAGGTCTCGGGGAACCCCAGCCCCTGGGCCCCCTGGACTCCCACTGTGTACCCGTGGGGCCCCGGGCCTTCCTTCTGGAAGCGGACAGAACCCCTCTGGGCACACTTCTGCTGGCGTGCGGCAAGCCTGCCACGTTTCCCGATGGGCACCATGTCTCTCCAGAGCAGAGGGAAGCTCCTCAGCTTCTGCAAACATGCTTGCCCAAAATGGGAAAGGTCACACTGCGATCGGTGGGGGCGGGGGGCCGAGGTCACCCGAGACCCTAAATGTCCATGTAAATCAAAGCCAGTGCTCGGTGCTGCATTTGTGTAGAGAGCGAGGCCCTTGGACCTGACCCGGTCGTAACCGGAGGCGACCACCTAGGCAGGAGGAGCCCTCGGCCCCCAGTCCCCGAAGTAACAGGGGCCGGGATGCACGTCCACCCCACCCTGCAGGGCAAGCCCGGGCCAGGCCGGGGGAAGTGCCCGGCCCCTCACCTGTGTCCGTGTCCCTCATGGCCACCAGGACCTGGACCCCGCCCCGCAGAAGGAAGCTGATCTTCTGTGCCTTCAGCACCTGCTGGATGGCCGTGAGTCTCTGAAAGCAGGAGGGGGAGAGTGAAGAGGGTCTTCTGGGACCCACCGGAGGGAGTGGGGAGCTGGGCAGATGTCCGCTCTGACTCTCCAGAGCCAAGGGGTTGGGGGGCCACTCAGCCTCCTTGGGTCTCAGTCTCCTCACCTGTAACATGGAAATACTCACCCAGCAGCCAGCTTTCACCAAGAGCCTACAATGGGGCACAAAGGTGACCCAGCCGGGACCTAAGAGCTCTCATTTTGGTCGGGACCAGAGTGTGGTGAAGCTGGGGAACCCAGGGGTGCTCCAGGAGGCCCTCAGGCCTGGCAGTGGTCAGGGAAGTCTTCTCAGAGGAGGAAGACCAAGACGAGGATGAGATGGGGACAGGACAGGTGACCCAGGCAAGGAAGTGACCCCACACGAGGGAGAGCCATCCCAGGAGGTGATGTGGAGGCAGCAGGGGTGGGAGATGGGGCTGGCTTGCTGTTTCATGAGGGGGAGTCTTCCTGGTGCTCAGAAGGGAACCAATGGCCCTTGTGGGTGCTCAGAGATCATTCCTCCAACAGGTGGGTGTAGAGGTATTGGGGAAGGGGACCTCCCAAGGGACGGCAGTCCCCAGCACCCCCTCCCAGGTGCCTTGGGGGGCCAAACTCAGTCTCCACGCACAGCGTTTTAGCACCTGGTGTTCCCTGGGAAAGAGGAGTCCCCATCAGGGACCATGACAACGACAAGCCAAAACAGCCCCGGATTTCAAGGCACGTGGCTCTGCACTGTCGGAGACCCCAGCACCTCTCTGTTTCGAGGGTCGATGCGAGGCTTCGAAGGAACACCTCGTGGGATGCCTCTAGCCCCGTGCCCAGCGCCCAGCAAGGGCCAGGGGGCTGCTGCGCCGGCCGTGGCCAGGACGAGTCCCTGTGATTTTTCACCGACCTCGGCCCGCGGCTTACTCTCAGCACTCAGGACAACGGGGGTGGGGTGCCCCTCTGTCCCTCCTCCGCCTCCTTCCAAATCTCTCCTAAGCGCCCACACCTGACTACTGCAGAATTAGCTCATCTGCTCGCCAACTCGGGGGGCAAGAGTGAGGGAGGCCCCCGAGCCCCGCCGTGCCTTCCCCAAGCTGCCGAGCCTCTACGGTCAGCTCCCCGTCTGAAAAATGAGTATAGTCCCTCTCCAGCCTCTGCAGTCCCACCTCCAGAGACCCCGCAAGGCAGGGCCCGGGGGCTTGGCAGGCCTGGGCGCCCCCAGGTGTGGATGCAGATGCCCTTTGGGAAATGCTAGGGTCAGGCCCACACAGTTACATGTCTACTAGGAGGCAGCCTGGGCATGGTGGGCCTGCAGCCAGAGTGACCGTGGGGCTCCGTGTCCCCTCTGTCCTTCCTGACGTGCCCCCCACCGAGCCTCACTTCCCTCGCCTGTAGAAGGAGACGCAACCGCCCATCCTCAGGGGTGCCGCGGGCCTTGCTGCCCTTGCCCAGTGCTGGTCCGTCTTCCAGACGGCCTCCGTGAGCATCCGTCTCACGACTAGTCCGGAGGTAGCTGAGCTTCTGACTCATATTTTTTTTTTTTTGAGATAACATGTACTTTCTTCAAGCACACAATTCCACAGTTTTTGGTATATTTGCAGCTGCGTGACTATCGGCACGATCTGCTTCCAGAACATTTTCATCCTTCCTTCTGGAAACCAGGTGCCCGCCCCTCCCGCCCCTGGCAACCACCTCCGCCTTCTGCCTCCGTGCACCGGCCTGTTGTGGACAATTCCATCAACGCGGTCGTGCAGCAGGTGGCCTCCGGGACCCGCTTCCCTCCCTTGGCGTCCTGTTTGCGGGCTTCGTCCAAATGGTAGCAGGTGTCAGAGCTCCCTTGCTTTTTACGGCTGAGTAAGGTTCGGTGGTGCGCGGGGACGCATCTTGTTCACCCACCCCGTTGAGGCACGTGTGGCCACTCTGGGCCGCTGTGACCCTCCCTGTGCGCGTGGATGAACAGCTGCGGTGCTCCTGGGTCCGCGCCCCAGGGGGCGGAGCTGCCGCATCATCTGCTAACTCAGCCTACCCTTTCGGGGAGCAGCCGGCGGGGCTCGGCAGCGCAGGAGGGGTCCCGATTCTGCACGCGACCCAGCTTGCTGTTTGGGGAACAGTGACAGCTACCCTGGGGGCGTGAAGCAGCTCCGACTTATTTTTGGGTCCCCATCCCATGCCCGCCACACAGCGGGTCCTCCGCCCCTCCAGATGAGGGCTATTATTTGGAAGCTGGACTACGCAGTGAAGACATTTGCTGACTACATGGGGGCTGAGTCCTGAGACCTACGCCTTGGGAGTCCATGGCCCTCACAGTCAGCTCGGGCCGGGGTGACCAGCGCCAGCCAGCAGAATGGGAAAGGAGGTGACGCACGTCCCCCTGTGGGGTGGTCTGGCCCCGGTGCCTTGTGCCTCCCCAATCCCCAAAACAGTGACCTTGGAGGCCACCCGGGTCCTAGGGGGGCAGCCAGCCACCTATGTTGGGCAGTGATTGGCGAGAAATGGGCCTTTCCGTGGCCACTGAGACTTCCGTGCTGGTTGTAGTTCCCCCCCAAGCCCCCGGCACTAGGCCACGAAGCCCAGGCGGTGCAGAGAACCTGGGTCCTGCGGATGCAGGAGATACCTTGTCACTGGGGAGGCTCCTCTTCCTTGTGGGCCTGGGAGGGGGCAGGAGCACGTGCAGGTCGGCCAAGGTGGGCAGTCCCGGCTTTACAACGGTCACCAGCAGCTCCTCAGGGACACTGGTCTCCTGTGGGGACACAGACGAGCCACTCTGACCCACCTGCCTCCTCTGTCCCCTGCTGCACTCCAGGGCCCCCAGGATTACCCTCTCTCCACTCTTGGCCTGTCCAAGTCCTGGCCGTCTGTCCTGCAAGCTATTCCTGACCCCTGCACACACGGGGATGGCCCCAGGACCCTGTGACCACATTCCACCTCCTGCAGCCCTCCTGGTCCCTCTGCCCTTCACCCCCGACACCAGCCTCCCCTGGGCCAGGCCTGCCCCCTCTAGTCCACTCCTCACACCGTGGCCAGGGTAACTGAGCAGGCCCCTCTCTGGCTAGTGTCCTTCCAGATGTCAGGGCTCCTGATCATACAACTCCTTCAACCCATAAAGCTCAGCTTCTACAGGTCCCTCTGCCTCCTGAGAACCCCACTCCGTGCACTTTCACCTGGCAAACTCCTATTCAGGACAGTATCACCAGCATTATTAACGGACTGAGGGGAGTCACGGCCAGAGCGGGCCTCAGCCGGTGGCAGCCATGGATGACTGTAGGGGCCGGTGTTCCTGCCCACCCCGAGGCCTCTGTCTGCTCTTGGTGAGCTCCCCGGGGGCAAGCACACTGATTCCTCTCTCTGTCTCCAGTGTCCGGCCCAGAAGAGAAACTCCGTGAATAAATGAAAATCCCATTCAGGAGATTCTGGGCCAGCAGAGGACAGTGACTGTGTCCTGGGCAAACAGCTGGGGCTCACTCAATGCGCACGGAGGCCAGCCTGTCCCTCCCCTGCAAGGTGGCGCTCCAGCCACAGGTCCCCTAGAGCCAGGGCAGCGGGCCCTAGCCGTCCTCCAACACCCTGGGCAGCCAGCCTGAGGCTGGGTCACTGACTGAGGGCAGTCCCCCTCGCCCCACCAGGGGGTCCAGGCTCCCCCAACCCCTGCTTCTCCGGGGCGCCTGCAGGTGCTGGGCGGCACCTTAGAGAGCAGCCGGGTCACCACCAGGCCGACGTCCTCTCTCCACTCAGGGGTATTGGGATTGTGTGCGTCCAGGTCCTTGGAAAACTGCAGAGGCACCACCTGGAATTGGTCTGAAGAGAGGCAGAGACGGGCGAGCGGGTCAGTCCTGGGCAGTGGGTCTCTGCCCGCCGCAGGAGGCCACCCGTCCTGGGTGGCCCAGGACTGCCCATAGTCAGACCCCGTGGCCCGCTTTTGGAAAACGAGAGTCCTCCCTGTGACGGCAGCTGCTTGCTCTGGGCAGAGCCCACCTCACCGACTGGCACCAAGTAGTGATCACTGACCCACTGATGACAACAACGAACGGTGCCCACTGGGGAGGGAGGGCCTGGCCCGCACACTGTAAGATCTGCCCTCTCCCTCTCAAGGACGTGCACGCCCCATGAGGCTGGGTTTCCATCCCCCAGGGATCCATGGACTTCACTGGGCTGGTCCCCCCACCAGAGTAAGAGTCCCGCGAGGGCAGAGGCCGCACCTTCCCTTTCCTGCACGTGTCCCGGGGTCCCCAGCTCGGAGGCCCACTCCAGAGCCACCTGCCAGTGCTGGTGAGCGGGCCCTGCACCCGCAGCTTCGGGGCTCACTGTACTCTCTCCATGTTCCTCCCGAACCCCGGGTTTCTCACTTGGGGAATGGGAGGAGGCTTTGCAGGGATGAGCGGCCCAGGGACACATGCTTTGTGAACAGAGAACTCGGCATCTCACAGCGGGGTAGGGGTGACTATTTCCGAGCTCTGAGCTCAGGACCCTGAGCGGACGTGTTTGTGAACGCAGGAACAGCCAAGGGCAGGCCGGCTAAATATTTAACTGATGGCTGTGGTCCACGGGAGAGGCTGTTCTCAAAGCCTGAAGGAGGTTTCACTGGTGTGACGAGGCCAACAGCACACAGGCTGGGGGACGGGGTCTCTTCCAGGCTGAGGATGAATCTCCTATGGTAAATGTCTCCCGCGAGGGCCTTGGGGCCCCCAGTGAGCACCAGTAAATGGGGTGCGGATTCAGAACGGAGTCTCAACAAAGGCTGTGTTACAGGGCTCAGAGGACAGGTGGCGGGAGAGGTCAGGGTCCTGGGAGCATCGCCGGGTGACCGTGACACATCACTCAGCCGTGCCCCCGTCTGTGCTGTGTGAGGCCCGTGAGTGCCAGCCACGGACACAGAGACGTGTCCGTGTTCCTTTTACAGACGGGAAAACTGAGGCCGGGGAGCCGGGGAGCGTCCAGGCTGTGTTCACGGGCTCCTCTCTCTAGCCTGTGGCTGCCCAGCATAACCAGGTGTCAGCGGCTTACAGTGCCCCCGTCACCCAAACCCGGGGCTCCTGCGAAGGACGAGACGCGCTGCCCGACCCGGGCACGGGGACTCACCCAGCACGCGGACCACCTTGGAGTCCTGCAGCACTGAGCTTCCACAGGCCGCCTGCACCGTCACGCGCGCATCCCCTGTGTCTGCAAACCGCGTGGTCACGGAGTTCTCCAAGGAGAGCAAGGGCTGCAGGGGACACGAGTGGGGGTCAGGGCCGGGGGTGGCGGGCAGCCCCACATGGGACAGCTGGACCCATGGTCCCTCCTGCTGCCCAGGGCCTCACTGAGAACGCTCTCTCTCCCCTGCTCTGGTCAGGACATGGGGGCAGCACCGGGGGGCACGGGGAGGACCCTCCCACCCCCAGAGCCACTGGCTCTAAGCCAATGTAGCCTGGACCAAGTGTCCCGGTGTCCCCTTCGTCCTGGACCTGCCCGGATTGCTGGGCTGGAAGAAGCTGAGTTGTGATTTGAACCCAGAGCCTAGCACCTTCCTCAACCCTCCGCATTCCAGAGAAACACAACCTGGGGCCTCTGCGTCGGGGCCTTCAGCCGCTGTTGGGGTCTTTCTGCTTGGGGCGCAGGGCTGCAACCCACTGAATGAGGGAAAGATGGCCCTCTGTGGGTCCTGAGGGCCTGCAGGCTAAGGATGGGCATCCCTGCCCACAGAGACCCTCCAGCCCTGCTACCAGCCATCATCTGTGGCTCCCCGCTGCTTACAGGGTACAACCCAGGGCTCTGGGTGAGGCTTCTGACATCAGGTCCAGCCCCAGTGGCCCCCTCCCCAACAAAGCCTTCCCTGACCACACCCAACACCCAGACTAGAAATGTCCTGATCTTCCCTGGAGCTCACAACACCTCACCCATCCCCTTCCTGTGACGCTTATCACAACTCGGGTCACCTGCTTTGTTCACATCTCTTTCCCCAGGAAAAGGCCGGGTCTGGTCCGCTTTCTTCTGCGTCTGCCTGACTCAGAGCCGGACCCGAGCAGCGAGGGCTCCGGAAGAAAGGCTGGTGTGTGCTCGCCTCCACTCCACGCTGTCATACCCTGTGCCCTTCCGCCCAGGCCCCGGGGCAGGGCCCTGCCCCCCACTCTCAGCCAGGGCTGCACCGTGGGTCCCAGGGCCTGCGCACCTGCAGGTTGTGGCCGATCCACCAGTAGAAGACGGTGAGGTTAGGGTTCAGGGGCAGCAGCATGGCTGTGAGGTTCACCTCCTGGTTGACGCCGACCACGGGAACCACTTCAAGGTGGAGGGCCTGGAGGGGGGCTGCGGGTCGCGGGAAAGGCCGGGGTTGGGGGACACCAGGGCCCTGGCTATTTCAGAGGGGGCTTCTTGGACACCGTCATCACTTCCCCCCGCATCACCCCCCAGCCTACCACCGCACACACTGCCAGGGCGTGGACTTGAGCCCGCCTGCCTGCTCCCCACCTGCGGGCTCGCCAGCCCGGGTTCCTGTCGCTGCCCCAGGGACTCCCTGCATTCCCCCAAGGACCAGGTTCTCTCTGCCCCAGGGGCGGACTCTGGGCCTCAAAGGGGCGACGGACTTACGGTTGACCTGGACAAAGAGCACGGCCTCGTCGTGCCCAGCCACGTTCTCCGCCCTGACGGACACGCGGTAGACACCAGGGCTCTCGTAGCGGTGCCGGATGGGCTCCTCGCTCAGCGTGAGGTTCCTGTACACGACCTTCAAGCCGTCCCCCAGGTCCACTTGGTACTTGGTGGTCAGGACATCTCCCTGCAGGAAACCCCACGAGGCCACTTAGGGGGGATGGCAAAGCGGAGGGGCCTGCGGTGGCTCGCGTGCTCTTCATCCCCTCACTCCTTCCCTCACAGGGCGTGGGCCCCAGGCCCCAGGCCCCCAGGAACCAAACCCGCCCTGCCGTTGGGGCGGCCAGCCTGGCGTGCGGGGCTGCAGAGGGCAGGTGGGCCCGGGAGCCACAGAGACACAGGGGGGTGGGGGCAGGGCCCAGGGCCAGGTGTGCCCGGCTGCAGAGGGAGCGCTCAGGGTGGCGGGCCGGCCGGTGGGGACAGCCACTAAGGCCTGAGCCCGGAGCCGGAGGGAGGGAGCCCCCCGCACAGGCTGCAGGGTGTCAGGAACATGGCCAGGAAGATCGCACATGGGAAGACTCCTAAGGGGTTTCCCTGAAAATTGGGAAAACGTTGTTTTCCCTTCTCGGTTGCTTCCTGAGTGTTTCTTTGATCCCATTCTCTGCGGAGCTGGGGTGCCGGTCAGACATGCAGGGTCTATGCAGCGTGATGCTCCCTGCACCTGCTGCCCCTTCCCCGGGTTTGAGCAGCACGGGGCTGTCTGACGGCCTCACGCCCCTCCGGCTGGGGAGCCAGCCCCCCCACAAACCACCATTTCCTCACTGAGGCGCGGGAAATCGAGGGAAGGAAACGGGAAACAGTATCTTTCTCCACTTCACAGCAAGAAAGTGTTTTCGAGCTCCCCCTCTCCCCTCTGCCCTGCCCCATCACCCCTTCCTACCGCCCTGCCCTGCAGGAACGCCCCGAAAACCACTTCCTGCTGACCCAGAATGACACAGGATTCACACTGACCATTTATGATCCTCTCATTCTATGCCTGCAGAGAAAACTTGACAAAGCCCTTTCCCATAAATTATATTCACTTAACTTTCTCCACAGATATGGTGGATGGTTGAATAGTGTCTGTACCCCCAAATCCACGTGCCCCCAGAACTCAGAATGTGGCCTTATTTGGAAATAGGGTCTTTGCAGAAGCGATTAGTTAAGATGAGGTCAGGCTGGAGTAGGATGGGCTCCCAGCCAGTGGCCATGTCTTTATAAGGAGAGGCAGGGGCTTGGGACACAGAAGAGACGGCCACGTGGCGACAGGGCAGAGACCACACAGAGCCACAAGAAAAGGGACACCAGCGCCCCAGAAACTGACAAGACAGGGAAGACTCCCTCCCCAGAGCCTCCAGCGGGAGCCAGGTTCTGCCAACGCCTTAATTTCGGATTTCCAGCCTCCGAACCCGGGAGAGAACCACATGCTGTCTTGTGCCTAACAGCACGTGGTCCCTGGGACAACAGTTTGCATGGCGTCCGATTGTCCCCACGTGCTGGGCTAGAACCGCGGGGCAGACTGGCTCACTGTCCAGGGCCCTGTGGACATGCGGCCTCATGGGGACCACGGGAGCAGGGTCTCAAGCCCACCTTGCTCCGGGGGGCAGGGGCTCTGTGCAAGATGGATGCATCTGGGAAGCCCGGTGGCTCCGAGGTATGTGGGGCACAACCGTGTGCCTTTGGACCCCGTGTTCCTGCCGGTGGGCCACTGACGGATACCCGTTGATAAACGTTATACTTGGTTAAAATAACTTGTCATTTTTGCCGTGATCAGAACATAGTCCAGCAACCACGCGACAGACAGCAAACACGCAGGCAAGGAGATCCGTCCCCGTAACCCCACCCCCGCGCCCTGCTGCGTCTTGTGCCCGCTGTCAAGATGTGAATGACTTATTCTGAGACAACCGCCAGTTCCCATGTAGTTTGTAGGGACCAAGACAGATCCCGTGTGCCCCATACCACACGCTCGGAGCTAACGCCTGCCGAAACCAGAATGTCACAGCTAGGACGTGGACACAGACACAGCCGGGGTGCCAAGCCGCCGAGCCACCGCCCGCCCCCCGTCACACCCCCGACTCATCTGTCCTCCATTTCTGCACTCATGTCGTCTCGAGAACATCCTATAAATGGAATCCGACAGCACAGAGTCGCTGGGGTTGCCTTTTTCTCATTCAGTTTAACTCTCCGGAGACTCACCCGGGTCGTGGCACGTAGCAGTCACCTGTCCTTCTCACTGCTGAGTCGTGTCCCACGCGGTGGCTGCACCACTGTTCGGGCAGACGCCCCTCGGAGGATGTCTGGGTGTTCCCAGCTCCTGGCCCTTCTGCCATAAAGCTGCCGTGAACGCTCGCGTGCGGGTTCTGTGTGGACACAAGTCTTCATTTCTCCGAGACACACGCCCAGGAGCGCACGTGCTGAGTCACGGGGTGGTTCCGTGTTTAGTTTTTTAAGAAACTGCCCCACTGTTTTCCAGCTTGGTGGTCCCATCCTGGGCTCCCGCGTATGAGGGATCCGCGCATGGGGGGTCCGGCTTCTCCGCATCCTCGCCAGCACTTGGTGGTGTCGCTGTGTCTTATTTGGGCCACTGTTGTAGGCTTGCAGTGACCTGTCACTGGGGTTGGATTCGCATTTCCCTAACGGCCAGTGAGGCTGAACGACTTTCGTGGGCTCGCCGGTCACCTGCCCGTCGTCTGCGGTGAACCGTCCCTCTATGTCCTTGACCTGCTTCCTACACGGAGCGTTGTTTTCTTCCTGCTCTTTATGTGTTCTAGGTACCAGTGCTCACCGGATGCATGCTGGGTAAATATTACCTCCGTAGCTTGCTTTTCACCTTCTCTACGGGGTCTTCCTCAGCACACAGGTGTCTGACTCAAAGTCCGACTTGCCAAATTTCCTCTACAGGTGATGCTTCCAGCGTCCACTCTATGAATGCTTGGCCTAGCCCTAGATCTGCATATTTTCTATCTCTTTCCCAAAGGACTGATAGTTTTCGGCTTTCCATTGACCTCTGTGGTCCATTCTGAGCTGATCTTGTATCAGGTGTGAGGTTCCAGCCGAGGCTCATTTTTACTGACAGTTCGTTTGCTGAGGACCGTCCTCCCTCCCCTGAGATGCTTTCGCTCCTGTGTCAAAATCAGCTGCACACTTCTATGTGGGTCTATTTCTGGGTTCTCTATCAGCTCTTATTTTTAAATCTCGGATGCTTACAGAACTTGGCCCCCGCCCCAGATCCAGCTAGTTCCGCACGCAGCTTGGCCTGTGCATGAGGGCGGGTGGGTGTGACTTGTGTGTCAGTGTGAGTGCTTACGAGTGTGTGAACACGTGGTGAGGGTGTGTCCGAATTTCTGTAGTCAGTGTGTGAGAATGTGAGTGTGTGTGAGCGTGCATGAGTGTGCGTCCACCCCCCACCCAAGCTCCCAAGCTCTCCCCGCCTCCATGAGGAAGCCAGCAGTCCTTCTGGATAGGGGAGTGTGCCGGGAGACCTCTCTTGCGAGAGCATCTTTTGGTCACTCCAGCGATCCCGTGCAATCAAGGCTGGGGACCACTGGGGCGGTGGGGCTGACTGGCCTGTCCTGTCCTGGCTTCAGCTAGGGACTCAGCAGATGGACCATGTTGCCCAGATGGAAGGCTCTAGGGGGCAGCAGATGGCCATTTTTCCTGGAAGTCTGTGCTAGAACTTGGGCAGCAGGTGGGTCCACTCTGAGGGTCCAGGGGCCCCACCTGGGGAGGGGGCATCATCCTCCCGCCACACCAAGCTGTGTCAGATGCCCAACCGCCGCCCCGGGGCCACCCCCAAGGCCCCAAGCATGAATGTCAGGACCAGGCTCATCAGCACAGGGGACCACAGACCAGGCAATGTCCACGCGGAGCTCTGTCACCTGTTACTGTGTGGCCTCGGGCGAGCCACTGCACCTCTCTGAGCCAGGGTTTCCCAGCTGGGCACATGGGCGCTCACACATACAGCTCCATGCCCTCTGGCCTCAGTCTCCCTGTCTGCATGACAGCAGACATCAAAGACCTCTGTCATCATCGGGGCACCATATTTGGAAGGACGTGTGCTAAACAATGCACACACAGTTATAAAGCTGAACTCGCTTCATTCGGCATATTTGTTAACCAAAGATCCGAGCATCCAACAGAGCCCCATGCACAGACGGCCAGTGGTCCCGGGGCGGGTCTCCCTCCGGTGGGAGCTGGCTTCTCCTCTGTGCCATTCCTTCGCTTTGAATTTCCTGCATGTCAGTAAGATTTTCTGATTTCTGTTTTTGGATGCTCTACAGGGAGTTTGCTATTTCTATAATCAGAAAAATAAGCATGCTGTATATTAATTTTAAAAGACTAGAAGAAAATACAAAACTTAGCAGTTGTTACCTTGGGGCGGAACAGGGTTTTTGGTGATATTTATATTCTTGACATTTTAGGTGTTTTTCAAATGTTATACCATGAGTATAAATTCTTTTTTTAAGTCAGAAGAATATGTAACACTTGCACTAAAGAGAAAAAGAGAGAAAGTAGAAGACTGGGAGGGAATTTACATATTCGTATATATTATATAGAATTAAATCCATATCTGTCTATCATCTACCTTCAGGATTTATCTTTGGTTCTGGGATTATAAGTAATAGTGTGTGTTTTTTTTTTTTTTTTTTAAGCTTTTATTTATTTATTTGACACAGAGAGAGACAGCGAGAGCAGGAACACAAGCAGGGGGAGTGGGAGAGGGAGAAGCAGGCTTCCCGCTGAGCAGGGAGCCCGATGCGGGGCTCGATCCCAGGGTCCTGGGACCCTGACCTGAGCCGAAGGCAGACGCTTAACGACTGAGCCACCCAGGCGCCCCTCCGTTTGGTTTTAAGATTTTTTTTTTTTTTTGAGAGAGAGAGAGAGAATGAGAGAGAGCACATGAGAGGGGGGAGGGTCAGAGGGAGAAGCAGACTCCCCGCCGAGCAGGGAGCCCGATGCGGGGCTCGATCCCAGGACCCTAGGACCATGACCTGAGCCGAAGGCAGACGCTTAACGACTGAGCCACCCAGGTGCCCAATAGTGTGTGTTGTTTTTTTAAATTTTCTGCTTTTCTTAAGATTCCAGATTAACTAAATCAATACGATTAGAGGTTTAACAAATTGCCACCCACAGGAACGAATAGATCTTGGAAGCGTCAGAGTCCAGTAAACACACTCCGCCATGCACAGAAGGGTCCCCGCGCATGTGCTGGTTGCACGGTGACCCCCCATATTCCATTGTCCTCTGCGGTTCGGATGCTGCTCGGGGCCTGGGGAGGGGGCTTCCGGCCTGCTTTTACCCCCTCAGCTTGGAAAACGCCCGCTTAGATGATTCTGCTCCAAACCGCCTGGAAGCGGAGGGGACACCCACTCACCCCCCGTCCCCTGCTGGTCCGGCGGGAGTGGCCCCGCGGGGACAGCACAGCACGCTCACCTGCTCCTGCCGCACCACGAACAGGACGTCCTCTCTGGGCCGCACGGCCACTGCGTCGCCGCGGATGCTGACCTGCAGGCCCCGGGGAGGCGTGAGCGGGCACTGCAGCTGCGAGGGGCTCTGCCGAGGGTCCACGCCGCCCTCACACACGTTGGACACCACCTTCCGGTACCTGCAGCCAGAGGGTGGGTCAGGGCCTGCACAGACGGCGGGGGAGGGCACGGGCCCCGCGGCCTGGCGGGGACTCGCCGGTGGCAAGGTGTGGCTCCCGGCTGGCGGCCTCCTCACGGATGCCCGGCCTCCTCCTGGCCTCCCAGCCTCCTCCTGGCCCCACCGAGAGCCATTGCTGCCCCATGTCGGAGCTAAGAGGCCAGGAGAGGTGGGGGGTGGCCGGCCGCTTCCCTGTGCAGTCACAGGACTTACGACAACCCTAACACCTCTTGTGGGCGAGGGTGTGACTGGGCGCAGCCTGAATGCTGGGGCCTCGCTGAGAAACGTGCCCAAGAGGGTCCGGGACTCCCTTCCTCACCACCCGGCTAGAGGACACCTGATCCAGCGACTCCTTCCCACCGCGTATCTGCTGGGGACGGGTGGACCACATACAGCCTCTGCCCTTGCCAGGGAGACGGCCCAGTGCGGGAAGCAGACTGCGCCACGCTACCCCCCCACATCAAGGTAAAATCACCACCCACAAGCTCTAGGAATCAGTCCCTGAGAGAGCGGCTTTCAGCTGAAGTCGGAAGGGCGAGCAGGAGAGGGAAGGGCACCCAGGCAGCAGGACCAGCATGGGCAAAGGTCCTGTGGTGGGCGGCTGGAGCCAGAGTGGGGAGCAGGGCTGGGAGGAGGCTGGGCAGGGGTTGGGATGCAGAGACCACGGGCTCTGATGAACCTTTTAGGTTTGCCGGGGGTGGCATCAACTGACTTGCCGATTGTGAAGCTCCCTCAGGCTACACAGGGACGCTGGGTCCATAAAACTTGCATCACTGCCAAAGAGCCTGGCTCTGCCCACCTCCCTGAGCCTGGAGCCCCCTCCTGCCCCCAGAGCTCAGCCACGGAGACACACATTCAGGGGTTTATCATGCAAAACACACTGGATTAATTCAGAAGAAAATACATCTAAGAGCTACCCCCCACGGCACCTTGGTGCCCAGAGTGTGCACACGGTCCGATGTGCAACCCTTCACTCTTGATGTGGGCCCTAGCTCTGACACTCCTGACAAGTGTCCCTGCTTGCCACACCCTAGTGAGTGCACCAGAGAGGCTGCTGTGGTTGATGGCTGGAGGGATGATGGGTGAATGATGGATGGAAGAGAGATGGATGGATGGATGGATGGATGGATGGATGGATGGATGGATGGAT